>NC_142613.1:20822500-22022500 GCF_059453375.1 Lepisosteus platostomus
GTTCAGAGGGTTTTACCTCAGATACTTTTGTTCGGTCACAAACTGGGTTTGCAGGCTTGTTTCCCAAGTGTTCGGGAACCTCGGTTTTATTTGTAAATTGTTTTTTTTAATTGACATTACAGGTTGGTGACACTGAGGAAGAATACCATAGGTATTGCATAGGAACATATTTCTATTGGTGGTACTCATGGCCTGGTCAATGCGGTTGGTTCTAAAGAATGTTGGTAAACAAATATAGGATACAGATTCAAGAGTATGAAGAATGGTGAAGACATTATAAAAGTATGTTGTAGAAGAAAATTCAACAAGAACCAGTGGCCACTATATGAAAGTGTGTTTAAAACCAAAAATAGGAGGTATGTGTTTACGCAAAAGGTTTTGGGAGATGGGAACAAGCCATCCATGTTATTGAAGCTGAATTACTGAGTGAAATCCTCAAATTAGTTATCTGCAAATTACCACACGTACAACATGGGTCAAATGGCCTCCTCTCATTTCTAACCTATCCGGTGTTCTAAAGTGTTAAACTCTGCACTGATTGCCTAACCCAGCTATTTTGGTATCTTTTTCTTTGTTTTTTTATTTGCTTCCATTTAAAGCAAACTGTTAAAATCTTCTAACATTGTTTTAAATATAATATCCCTTTGTTTATTTAAAAACCACACAGTAAAGGTATAGAGGGGGCCAGTGAAGAGTGTGGTTTGTGAATTGAGTGGTTTTCTGGTTGGCAATGTGAGCCTGTTGAGGCCGCGTTTGGGATTAACTGACTTCAGCTTGAAGAAGCACTCTAGTGTGGGACTGAATGAACTGAGGGAAGAGAGCCTTTGAGATGAGGTGGCGTGCTATGTGTGTGCTCGGAGCAAAGCAGGAAAAACCCTCAGACCAGACAGCGGCAGACAGAGTTATTGGCTCGGGTTATTGCAGGACAAAATCATCAGAAAAGGGGAATCTCGCCATAACAGGGCCTTATCCCCTGAACCTCAAGAGGCTGAGAGAGGCTGAACCGGATAGTCAGGAAGTTGCATATTCCTCAGGAGAAGCAAAAAGGAAGTTTAATGAAGGAGCTCACTCCATCAGTTCAGCAGGAGTTGGAAAACGAGCCTTTCTGTTGTCAGGAAAGAATGTTGCGTGTTTCTTTTGCCTACCCAAAGGTCAGTTTACAGATCTGTCAAAATGAATGGTCATGCACTTGGCCCGAACAAATCAATTGAAGCTTCATTATCCTCTGTGGAAAATGTGTTTTACGGTAGTCCAATAGAGAAGAAAGTTCAGCAGTTTCAAGAGATATGAGACTTTCTTAGACAGATCTGATTTTTAATGGTGTGGTGGTACTAAAGACATGGGGCAAGGTAGGTTTATAGTTCTGTATGACTATGTAAACATCAATGGTAAAAATGAATTAGGAAAAACATGTAACATCACAGTAAGTAGATAGACACCATATTTCTTCATCTAGCACCAAGTACTTTTGTTCATTTATCACTTTGTTCTACTCATCCTACTGTTTTACGAGAAATGCTCTAAACTTCATGTGAAGTGAATGCCATCTCGGTGAACTGCATGTTGACTTATAGCAGCCCTACTTGCATAAACCTTCATTGTGGCTGACTGTGATAAACGCCACGTGAGGTGTATGAAGAATGGAGAAGCTGTCCTTTAACCATGACGTAGCAAAGAGAGGTCTAGGACAAGCTGTGACAAATCATGGCAAAGGGAGGAAAAAAAAAACATGTTATAAGATTGAGATAACTGCTCAATTTCCATGTAGAAGTACATAATACATTTTCAGGATTTCATGATATAGAACGATTGTGAAATTCTGCATTTTGCATCCTTCAGTTTAACATTTTCCCCTCTTCTGGCACAAGCTGCTGTATGTGTCTTCAAGTCAGGAGTTTGGGGGAGTCGGGATTTGCCAGTGTACATGTGAAATTTAGCAGCACAGCTCATGTTGAGAGCCCTAATCTCTGTAGTTGAGCCTGCACCTCTTGTAATTCCCAGAATGAGGTCAGCCAACTGGGGAGAACAAGCCTTGTAGATGACAAACTATAACATAATAGTGGGATTCAGGCACAGGCTCTGCTGTTCTGCAGTTGACAAGTATATAACATGAAAGCATTGGTTACAGAATATAATCTGTGGTCACTGCACACATTCAAAACAGAATGTTGTTTTTCATTGTTTACGTCAAATCAGCAACAGTGTTGCGTAACACTCCAGTGGGCTGACAAAAAGATGAAGCACATCTTTTGCACTGGCTTTTTCTCCCCCTGGTTATCTGCATATGTTGCCAATCAAGAACATATCGCCTCAGGCTGTGAGTCATCTGACTAATGTTTTATCACTTAAGAACTATTGTGAGATACTCAGTAGGGTAAACAGTGGAGTTTTTTCCTGGTTTCCAACCAGTCCTTAATTACATCCGCGCTATTAATGTTCAGTTGTACAGGCAATTACCACTTGGTGGACATAAGATTCTCGGGCAAGCGATGAAACGGTATCCAGTATTGGGTTTTTAATTTGTGATTCTAAGTTGTGATTATCACTGGCCTTAGCCTTGTGCTTTTCACAAATAAATATAATTGGCTACTCATACAGGTGTGTTTGTCTTTTGTTTTTCACCTGGGTGTCTTGACTTCTGCGTGGGCTGTGTTGCAGGCGTGCTGTAGCTCAACATGAGTGGCCTAGGGGAAAGTGCCCTTGACCCCACGAACCTGGACTCTCTCAAGAGGAAAGGGTCACCATGCGACACCTCTGGGCAGAGGTAAGGCTCCCTCCCTTCACGTTGTCTGGTGCGCTCATTACATTCTTCTTTCAACAGGCATGGCTCAAATTTTGACCCCTTTTTTATGTCCAAAAAGCGAACCCTTCAATATCGAGCAAGATATTCACTTCAGAGGCAGGTTTTTGTCTTACAGGTAGGCTTTGTTTAATTGGGCAAAGCAAGTTGAAAGCCCACATATGTTGGTGCATTGCATGGTGGGATTAGATATCAGTCATTTGACGTCTCGGCCACAGTCTTGTCACCCTCACCTCAGGATGCTTTATGGCTTTATCCATCTTGTTTTGTGTAATTATTCTGTGGCACCTTTCCTCATTTGTTGTTTTTAAGCTTTACGGCTTTAGCAGTCTTGCACAGATGCCTGAATATGTGTTGTTTTATTTGTTATTGTTATGAGACTGGAGGGTGAGTCAACCATTGATGCTGCATTCAGCACTTTTCAGAGCAGTCTGGTGTATTGATCAGTTGTTGTCATGGTATTAGTAATGGTTCAGGCAACTCATTAGAAGTATAAAATTATTTTCCAGTTATGTACAGTAGAATGCGTTTGTTCTGCAACTCTGCACACAGAGGTGTTAGTTATCTAATTTTCCTTACACCATTCAAGTGAAAATGTAGCTTTTCTATATCTTGGCTTCATCCTTGTTTACAGCTTTCACTTAATAGATCCTGTTTCTTTGGAGGCTGTATATCTGTGGTTATGCATATATTTTTTTTAATTTAGAGAATTCACGTGCTGTTCTCCAGGTTTTAAATGTAGAACATATAAAAAAGTTCCAAACAAGAGGAGTCCATTTGGTATAATGTTTAATGTGCTTTTAAATAAAACTCTTTTAAAGTAATCTCTGAAGGTCGACAAGATTCCTGCTATTCAGGAAATTCTGTGCAGCTGCTTAACTAGCAATACTGAGCACTGAAGAGCTAAACTCAAGCCCAGACTCTGGTTGTTTGTGATGACTGTGGTGCACTGAAGCAGATCAGCCTGAGCACCAGGGAGTATAGTTATGCAAGTACACTGTATACACATTTCAAGTCCAGTCTGGAAATTGTTGTCCCTGAGAATGAAATAAGTAATGTCTCCAAAATCACATCTTACCTGTCACATCCCTAGATGTCTCTCGACTATGGCCGTTATGTTTTTTCTTTTTCTTTCTTTTTTCTTCTTGTTTTGTAGCCAAAAAATAGATTGTATATGGTGCCATGTAATATTCATTCTTTTTGCGGGAAAAGCCAATAAACAAATGAAACATGAAAAATATATAGTTGGTGCATTAAATTTTGGTGGTGATGCATATGCGGAAAAAAATCAGTGCTTGAGTTTGTTTTTTTCCTAACGATGTTAGATGTGGGATGCTGTCTCTTCTCCAACGTCTCTGTGGGCTGATGGAACTGTGCCTCTGTGCGGGTACTTTCTACAGCAGCCCCACGCAGCGCCTGACCTGCACAATGCGCCTGTGCACAGACCAGGCACTGAACTGACCTACTTTAACAGCTCTCTGCTTGCAGAGCTCACCCACACACAGTCTTTGCGTGCAGAGTTGAAGCATAACGTATGGTATACCAGTTTCATGATGACTGCCAGCAAAAAAAATGGTTTTCACGTCGTTAGTTATAATTGTATTGTGCACTTCTCTGAAGTGTCCTCTGAAGGCGTTTTGTAATGTAATACTGTTTTTACTGCTTGACTGCTTCACACGATAAAAGCCTTTTCATTACCTTACCAAAAAATGTTCAACGAATGTTACAGTATGTATTTCAAATTTTCTACAGTAAGTAAAAACACATCATAAAGTCAGATGTCCAGCCATGTGTCAAAATGGAATGTTGATGAAATGTTTGATGGAATGTTTTTAAAACCATTCTTATCATTATAATGATAAGAATGATTTTAGAAGGAAATTTCCCATGAACAATTAAAGTTCTTGACCACTGTCTGTCGCAGCTCATGCTGTAGCACTGCAGCACAATTCTAATGCCATTTTCTGTAGGTTTGTTGTTTATCACTGAAATCAACCATTTTTTATCCACCCAGTTCAGAATGGCTGATTGTTTAGATTTGTCACAAGTCAGGTGCTTGGGGGAGCAGGGCTTTGCCGCACGGCTCATGTTGAGGGTCCTAATCTCTCTTTACTTGAGCCTGGGGTTCTGTAACTGCGCCTCTTTAACATGTTCGTATGTATGGTTCATTACGGTTTACGCATGCTATAAATCTTTGCTACCCTGGAGCATGACTGAAGGAGAAGTCATTGATGCCTTTAGATGCCAACAGCCCCCCTCCTCCAGATTTTGCCATTTCAGAAGCTCACTCAACAGTGCTCGGCCAATTTGGGAGCGTGCCCCTGACTGGGCAATCCTGATCATGTTGGATAGAGATCAGAGCACAGCACTGTCAGGGCCTTAGGCCTCACCCGTGCTCCATTCCAGTGCCATAACCCTGTGATCTTCTCCGGAGACCTTGGCAGTTATAGCCTTAAAGCAAACACGAGAATGCAGTTAGCTGGAAAGTCTCAATCACTGTTTAAGTTCAAATGTCTCTAGTTAATCTGTCATAATAGTTCTACTGACATTACCAAAAACTGGCTCCGAAGGGGAGCAGTGATACTTTTAGGGGGGAAAGACAAAATGTAATATCTATTTGCCACTTGGTCACATTGGCTTTTATTTAAACCTTTTTGTAATGTGTTTCTGGACCAATTTTATTGGACCAAAAAAGGGTTAACTTATGAGTGCAAAACATTAACTTAAGCCCGGAAATGTACCTTGTAGCTTTTCTCTCAGTGGATTCTAGAGGGACCCTATCTTTTTTTGTATCATGGTTACCAAACTAGACAAAATATGTCATATGAGGTCTTATTAGCGGCCTGAAATTCTGTGCTTTTAACATATGTTAACATTCTGTATGCCTTTTTAATTGCTGCCTCATGTTGTAAGAAAATTAAATGTCATGAAAAAGTCTTCAGATTCCCAGTTTCACAATTTATAGTTGTACTACTGTCAGCAGGTAACACTACTTGACAGACTAAAATATGTGTACCATCCAATGTCCTGTCACAAGTGGGAATCCAGTAACACAAGTACAGATTACCGGCATTTTAAAAGGCTCTTTACTTATTGATCTGGGCTTAATGAAGTGATTTTTGCGCAATTTTCACCTCAGGAGTTTCATTAGCAGGCATTAGCATGGCTCCTTCCTGCCCTGCCGGTCTGATTCTCGGCTGATCCCAGTGTTTCCTTCCCTCTTGTCTCGTCGTCAAGTGTCGAGAAGCGCCGCCGGGAGCTGGAGTGTCGTTACATCGAGGAGCTGGCGGAGCTGCTGTCGGCTAACATGGGCGACATCGACAGTCTGAGCGTGAAGCCGGACAAATGCCACATCCTGAAGAGCACAGTAGACCAGATCCAGCAGATCAAGCGCCGGGAGCAGGGTGAGCAGATTTTACCCACGTCATACAGCTAGAAAATCTCCTGCGGACACATCCTATACCTCCCTCAACCATTTAAGCATTGTGACTCAATGGTTAAAACTGAAGTCCATAACACTGAATTAGCATACAGGATTATTATGAGAGGTGGCACGGTGACGCAGTGGTTAGCATTGCTGCCTTGGAGCACTGGGGCCCTGGATTCAATTCCAGATCTGGGTCATGTCTGTGTGGAGTTTGTATGTTCTCAGGTGCTCTGGTTTCCTCCTACAGTCCAAATACGAACTGGTAGGTTCATTGGCTTCAGGGTAAAAATTGGCCCTGATGTGAGTGTTTGCATGTTTGTGACCATATGTGTGTGCCCTGAGATGGATTGGTGTCCCGTCCAGGGTGTATCCTGCCTTGTGCCCATTGCTTGCTGGGATAGGCTCCGGCTCCCTCACGACTCTGAGTTGGGTAAAATGTTTAGAAAATTGATGGATGGATTCAAATGAGATCAGCACTAATGTAATATTTAAAAACTATGTTTAAGAGGAGGCTTCTTTGATAATCATGTAAAGTACCATTTTTTTTCAGCGAGTGCTCATTCTGCACACTGTTCTGCTGTAGAACTCCATTGGGAAAAGTGCTCTATAAAAAATCATGGAAGCTTTGCTTTCTTTATCTAGGCCAGGCAAGACCAGGCGGACTGTAACAAGCTGGTTAAATTTTCTATGCATGCATGTGCATTGCTGTCGGATCAAGAACCCAAAAGTAATCCGCCACAGTTGTACTTGTCTGCTATGAAGTGGAACACTGTCATTACATTGGGGAAATAAAAATAAATAAAAAAAATGTCTTAACAAAAAAAATACTTAGGAGAAACGATTTTCTCAGTAAACATTTTAGAACGGTTGTTCAGGCATTCTTAAACACAGTCGTGGAAGCGTTATTATCGGGAACATTTTAGCCTTTTTTTGTAGAATGTGCTCTGACATAAATTCAAGAGGCGTGATGTAGATAAACTCATCAGGCTAGTTAGCATTTGCCATCAGTAAGGTTGATTGCCAAGGGTTTACTGTGAAAGTCACAGGCTAGCAGTGTCTATGTCCAACGTTGGAACCTACACAAGCTGTACAAGCTCTGGACCAGGTTGCAGATAGTGTCTTATGGGATCCTGTTCCATTCCTCTCATAGAACCTTAAATGTACTGTAGTTGTTCAATATTCTCTGAACCCTAAGTGGCATGTAGTCCCAAGTCTTCTCAAAAATGTTCAATGAGACTCAATCCAGATGAGTAGGGTATTCGTGGCATATCTGTCACATTAGCATTTTGCAAGAAAGCTGGTGCTACATTAGCAGCATGAGGATCAAGATGAGCCTGCGAGGAAAGACAGCAAGTGAAGTCCCACATCCCACATCTTGATCACTGTAGCCCTGTGTAAGTCGGTCACCTGTCAATCATTTGTGGTGACCTGGAATTTCCGGACAATTTGGAAAATGATCATGAAGGTTGGTGTATCAAGCTTGGAACCATGTTGTGACTTGTGGTTTCCTAAAACATGGCCTGTTATTGCCAGGCTGTGGTTGGGTGTAACATCTTGCTTGATTTCAAATGGTTGGCCAGGCATGTGGGCGATGTGATCTGACTTAGTTTGTATGTCCAGCACATGTGGCAAAAAGGCATTGTTCTCTTGATAAGCAGGGCACCTGTGACCAATCAGCTCTTCAATGAGCTGATTTAGTGCTTAAATAACAGTAAAGCTCACTTGAGTGTATCATGATCAGTCGTGGTTAATCGTCTTTTATTGCTTGGAATGTACTATACTCATAGTATACCCATAGTTTTACTCTGTGGCCAGTGGTAGAATTCAAAGTAAAAAAAATAAGAATGGTTTCTGTTTTCATTAGTTCCGCTCTTTGATGATACAGGTATCTATAATGCAGACATTGTGAGCAGTGAATAGAAAAATTCTACAGCAACTACTTTTTATCCCAGTTGAAACATAGAGAGTGTGTCCAGAAAATACTAGGTGTACTGATTGGTATACTCTTTAACACATGTAAACAGTTTAAATTGAAGACAAATATGAAAACCTTCATCTGTTAAAAAATTTGCCCTTCTTGCACTTATTTAAGTAGAGTTTTAAGTATTTTTTCACGTGGTCATGAACATGATTAGATGCCATTGGCCAGCTTTCCTTGAGCGTCTTGAGCACCTCTTGTTTTTTTCTTTTTTTCAGAAACCTCTGAATGAGTGGCAGAATTTTCACAAATGTGAGAATTCATGCACTATTTTTTTTTTACAGTACAATACAGAAATACACTACAAATAGATGTAATGTACCTGTCTTTGTGGAAGACCTTCATGTACAGGGATTTCTGTAATACAAATTGTTACCAATTAAAAGAGCTAATTAAAAGTGTAGTCAGAGAGAAACCAGATGTGGTCTTTATTCAGCTAAAGGCCAAATCATCAAATTTTAAATTTAGTCTCCCTGTACAACACAAAGACAATTAAAATGATTAGAAATGTGACATTTCTTTAAGTTACTAATAACAAAGGAATAAAGTGGTTTAATTTCTTCCTTTGCGCCACAAAAGAAACATGCTGGGAATATTACAACTCGGCAACATCTCATAACTCCACAATCTCACAAGCGGCTTGAAGGGTAGCTTCTAGTTTATATCAGTTTCCAGCTTGTGGTGATTTTTTTTTTGCCTCTGAAGATCTCTGCAGGTGAAGAGAGCAGCATTAAGGGGGGACGGATAGAAAAGGCTCTGTACCTAATTGGTTAAACACAGGATCGGTCTGTTTTGCTGAAGGAGAGTCAGTTTTCAGCTGCAAGTGTGGAGGGTCAAAGCTCTGTTGACGTTCTGATGTGGTTCTTATCAACAGAATTCACAATTCATATTTGAAAGTTAATAGAGCAAGAGGGTATTCCCACGTGAAGTACGTTTTTTTTCTGGGAATGATGAGGCTGATGTGACTGTCTTTCTTTGATACAGCAACGATTCGTATGTTTTTGTTTTATAAAGTGAGTAGGATGTGCGAGCCAGGGAGTAGAGTGGGGAGTGTGAGCTAGTAACCAATGGCGGTTGTCTCTGCTCTCTGACCTTGGGTAACAGGGCCTCTTGCAATTACAGTTGGGGGGGGCTTCCATTTCCCTTTCAGCTGTTTACTATAAGTAAGACGGCAAAGACCAAACCGCCAAACCACTGCAGAAAAGGTGGTGTTAGAGAGAAGCAGAAGCGGGAGTGAAGCCATGCCCAGTTTTACTTTGTGATTACAGATACAACTATTTAAAACTACTTTATCTGAGTCTTGACCAGCACTATTTTAGATGATAGAAAAAAATTAACCATGCAATAAATAGGTTGTATTCTCGTCAGGATGTGTATAATTTAATATACGACGTGTATGACAGGGAAAAAAAAAAGAGGCCAACTACGTAATGTGTGAATCTAAATGGTGGGCTTGCAGCGTTTTGAAGGAAGTGTACTGTTTGCTTTCACAGGAGAGTGGAAGAAAAGTTGAGGCAAGGATGGACTGTTTTTGGATTGAAGCAAAAAAAGTCCAGTCTTGCTGTCTGCGGTAGTTTATTTACTGTAAATCACGCAGCCTTAAAAATCTAAACAAATATTTATGGTAAACGAGTAGTTTAATTTTCTTCATTCGACTTACTAATATGCATCTAGTAAACTGCATGTTATGAAACCAGAGCAGTGGATTGGCCACATTCTGCAGTGAGCGAATTACTACCAGATTAACTACTCATGTATACACTCGGACTGAATGCGTTCAAAAAGTGAACAGACAGCATTGCTGGAGGAGACATCCATCAAACTAGGAAAGGTTACAGACGAGAAGAACCGATTCAGTCCCTCTAGCCCATTTGGTAGTTAGCAGTTAATTTGAGCCAAGGATCTCAAAGAATCTCATCCAACTGTTTCTTGAAGGAAACCATATTGGCTGGGTAGCTTTTTCCATACTCCCACAACCCTTTCCCTTTTTCAATGCACATCCATGCAGTTTCCACTCGAGTCTTCCGGTTTGTGTTTCACTGTTCACTCTGAAAGAATTCCCTGGGTTGGCTTTTTGAATGACTCTGAGGATTTTGAATGCTTGAATCAGATCCCCAGTTGGTCTTCTCTGTTTAAGACTAAAAAGTTCTGATCCTTCAGCCTGTCTGTGTCAGACCCATTTTAATACCATCTCTAATATGTAATGTGGCTGTAATGGTTAATCTCAGCTGTATCTCCATCTCTGCCAGTGTATCTGGGTGGTCTTCTCTTCATTATCTGGATTAATTCTTGAGGAGCGATTTCTTAATTTAAAATCTAGGCTTTAACTGTAAATCCTAACAATGCCCAAACCTTATCAAAGATGTAAATGATGTCACCATAAAAAGAAAAGTCATTGCATTATTGGTCTCTTCTATCTCTTTGCCCAGTTTTTTTTTTTTTTGCCACATCATCACATCACTTTCAGTAACCATTTTTCCAATTCCATGTCATTGTGGCAAGGAGTGGGTTTGGTTCCACTACTTAACCCGGGCTGCATTGGGTACAAGACAGGATACACCCTGCATGGGACACCAGTTCACTGCAAGACACGTTCAGACACAAACATGCATACACTCACTCCATGGCCAATTTACAGAAGCCACATTAATCTACAAGAATGTCTCTGGGCTGTGGTAAGTAACCGTAGCTCCTGGAGGACACCAACATGACCTCAGGAAGGACATACAAGCTACAGCACAGGAGTTAAACCCAGAGCCATGGTGCTATTGCTAACCACCCTGCCACCCATTTTGTTTTTGTAGTTTATGCTTTTACTACCTGCTTTCAAAACTCTGCATTAAGTGTGATCTGTCAGGTATTTGCCTTCTCTTGAATTTGATCAAATTCTTTTAATTGAATTTGAGTTGCCGCTTCTACAGTCTTTGCTAATCCTCCTAATGCAGTATCATCTGCAAACATGACTTGTTTACTAACCGTACAAGAATCTAGATCATAGATATAAATAAGACGAGCAGTGGATATTGTTCAGATCCCTTTGCCAATCCATTAGTTACATTATCCCAGTTTGAATATTCACCCCTTATTTGTATTGAAGAAATATATTATTATTCTGTTTATTAAAATTTGTTTAATCCAAACGTTAGCATTTCCCTGAACCTAGTTGGGTCTTGGAAAGCTTTTAAGGCTTCTTATGTCCTTTCAGTTTAGCAGTTAGACTTAAAAATGAATTTGTGCTCCTGCACACTCTCCTTCACTGTACTGTAGTGATCACACTTCCTTTGGTTGAAATGTCAAGGGGATGGCTTTCAGCCACAGTTGAAAGGCATGATAATGATGTTCACACATTAAATAATAATAATTTATTAAAAATTAATCAATTTTGAACTTATTTTGAAATTTTGAAGTAATGAGCGATGTTGACTTTTAAAAATCATATACTTGTACTGTAATAATACACAGCCATTTCATCAGAGGAGTGTCTTTTATTTGCAGATCATTGATTCTTTAGAAGGACTGCGCAGGTTCTCTGCCTGTGGCACTTTCTGTCACTATAGTATGCATGTCATAGAGGAATGACAAATGCTATTGACATCTCGGATAAGGGAGTGGCCTCCCCATCGATATTCTGTCCAAGTGAGGTATCCTGCTCTTGTTCTTACTACCGTTATTACTGGGCAGTAGCGTATTGTTGACCATTACTGTTGTTCTTTTAATTACATATCATAGACAGTGAAGATAGATCTATATCTTTTGTCATGTCTTCAGCCATAGTTGGAATTCATTACAATAAAAAACTGTACAGTCACAACCACGTCCTACATGTAGACAAGATGTCTCCTAGTTGTAAAGTAATTGCAGATCACTGACATTCCTCAAAGATGGGCTTTCAAATTAATGTTAGACAATTGTATACCTATTACTCTTCTATTTGTATGTTATCGTGCATAACCCTGTCAAAGGTTGGAGACCATGTGTATATAACCCAAAACCAAGGACAAAACAGAGCAGGCTCAAATACAACCTGTTTGTATACACTACAGCCCAAGATCTAGCACTAAAAGGAGCAGGCACAAACATACAGTAGGTAAATTTATTAACTCTTTCTGAAAAAAGATTATTGCTCATACGGGAGGGCTCTGATTTAATATTGTAGGGCTCATTAATTGATTCAATCATTTTTTGTGTTCAGCAACAAATAGCAAGGGTGACTGCATAAAGTTCACTGTAACGTTTGAGAAGTCTCAGGTCTTAAATGTACTCGTACTTTATCAAGTATTCATACCTTGTGTTACATTCTGCCATCAGATTAAATATAAGTGATCGTATGGTTTCATAGTTCCCACATCTTTAGGAAAGGTTAGTATTAAACCTCAAGGACCACTGCCCAGCAAGCTTTATGAGTCTCTTTTACTTGTTATCTGCTGTGGACTTGCGAGCAACGTTAAGCTGACTCACTTGAGGACAGAATTATTGCAGTTCTGTGGTTAAAGCAGTCAGTTTGTTTAATTGGGGCAGCACAGGGGCTCAGTGTTTAGAATTGCTGCCTTGCAGTGCTGGGGCCCTGGGTTGAATTCTAAGGGTGCTGTCTGTGTGGAGTTTGTATGTTCTCCCCGTGTTTGCGTGTTTTTCCTCCAGATTTTTCGAAAGTTATTCGAAAGCTGAAGCACCCAGGCAATGAACTAGCCAATCAAGAAATCATTGTGTTAGCACTCCGCCTTGCTCTGCGTAGTGTGAGGCCTCCACTGAAAACATCTGTTTTCTGTGTGTGTAGAGAAAGCTGCTGCTGCGCTGATGTCGCCCGACGATGAAGTGCAGAAGAGTGACATCTCATCCAGCAGCCAGGGGATGATTGAGAAGGAAGCCTTGTGTCCTCTTTTGCTAGAGGTAAGGAGACGCCTGACAGCCTCCCCTGAGCCTGCTCAGTTTGGGAAATACATGCTAATTGTCTACAACAGGAACAGGAGACTTGCACAGATATTTATGGACATTTTAGCCTGCCTTGACGAGCATATGACAAGTGCACATGATTTGAATGCTTGATTAAATACAATTGACGGGTATCAGACAGCTATTAGTGATTATAAATGATTTTTGACAACAGGAGGGAGGGAGGGTACACGATATTCAAAACAGGTTTGACTTGTATGTGTTAAAACAAGGACACGTGCTTCCTACAATATTTTAAACAGTTCAGTATAAATATAGCAACACAGAATTCCATTATGAAACAATGAACACTTGCTGAAGCTCTTGTTTTGCCATGTGTCTTCTACATTCATAGTGCAAATGTGAGCCTCCTGTTTTACGATGCTGTGCTGTACTTCTTTTCTAGCTGCAAGTTACAAACATTAGTCTCCTAACAGTCCTTACCAAGCTGCTAGAAACATATTTATGCCCGCTCCACATAGGTGATCAGTCACGGATGTGGAATGTTTATCAAGCCTGCTCATTTTTAAAATGCAGTCCCTGTACAATACATTCCCAGGCTTTAATGAATTTCCTAATCTAATAGGTTCACATTGAATCTCTTTGGCCTTGAACAGAGAAGATTACAAGGGTACTTAATCAAGATATTCAATATTCCCAAAGGCATTGGCAGTTGGTCTAATGGACTTCTTCAGGATCCGCTGAACCAGCGGAGACAAGCAGGGACTACTGACATGTACATTTCGATCTGAAAACAGGAGGTGCTTCTTTACACAAAATCCTGTTGAAGTTAATAACAATTGGATTAGATCCTTAGATCAGTAACTGCCAGTAACCAAAGATTGTTGGGTCTGAAAAGCCACTGTTTTTTTATGTTTTTACATTATGTAGCTATATATTTATGTAGAAATACAGCATAGCAGGAAAGTACTTTTTTTATAGACTACCCTCAAAATGAAAAAGCCATAGTAAATGCATATTTGAGTATTAAACACATTGATTTAGAAACCTCAAAAACACTTTCCCAGCTAAATTAGTAACGGAACTGGGTGATGGGAGCTTCCCACAAGAACTTTTTCATATCACGTCATTCTTCTGCAGGTGCATCTCCATCTGTGCTCCCTGTGTGTGTCATGCTTAGTATCTGTTTCCTTTCCTCACACTGTGTATGTCTTGCTTTTGTTTCTCTTAGGCACTGGATGGCTTCTTCTTCGTGGTTAATCGTGAGGGCCGGATTGTCTTTGTCTCGGAGAATGTGACTAACTACCTTGGTTACCCCCAGGAGGAGCTGATGAGCTCCAGTGTGTACAGCATCCTGCATGTGGGCGACCACAATGAATTTGTACGCAACCTGCTGCCCAAGAGCTTGGGTGAGTTTGCTTGGCGGGGCAGGGCATGCACTTTGCCTTAGTGCACGAGAAAATGTGCATCTGAATGAATCAGCCTGATGTTTTTTTAAAGCAATACTGCTAAAGCTGAAAACAGCAAAAACTGTTTTTAAAATGTACAGAAAAAAAGAATACAGTTGTACATCATGTTAGATTGCCCTACAAGTTTTAACTTAAGAGTCAGAATAGAATCTCCCAACCTTCGTTGAACCATACAGCTTATTTATTGGGATTAATGTCAATCAGGGTATGGGTGCATGTTACAAACTAGTCCAAGCAATGGGTTGTTCAGATTTGTGTCCACACTAATGACTAGATGGCATTCTGAATTCTGAATAATTTTATTAATATTATAATAAGGCCTTCTCTGAATCAACACATTTCAGTGTGCTCCATATGGGCACAGAAATTCACTTAATTCTCATAATTAGGCTCTGCTATACGTATAGTCTCCAGTAAACTTTCAGTTTAAAAAGAATTGTTTTTGTTTCTCTGCCCTCAGGTGTATTTAGTTTATTACTGTCACCCATGAAGGCACACATTATAAACATGAAAGTCAAGCTGTAGTGTTACGATTTCAAACATGGAAAAAGAACTCGCCCCTCTTGCTCCCATTCTTGTAAATATAGATATTGTGGATTATGTTGTACAATATCCATCCGCCCATCCGTTCATTTCCTGATCCATTCATCCAGTATAGGGTCAGGGGTTGCTGGAGACTCTCCTGGCAAGCAATGGGTGCAAGGAAGGATACATTCTGGATGGGACGCCAGTCCATCGCAGGGCACACACAGACACAAACTCACACCAGGGCCAATTTTCCCAGAAGCCAATTAACCTTCCAGTTATGTCTTTGAACTGAGGAAAACTGGAGCACCCGGAAAATGACCAATTTTGCCAATACCGTTTGACATTCCTGTATGGTATGCATTCTTATAGTATGCATACCACACAGATGTAAAGGGAAACTGATCTGATGATAAGTGCCAATAAAAAAGCCAACTATTCCTTTGAAATTGAAAACACTGTACAGATTTCACACTACAGAACCCAAATTAGTAATTTAAGAGCATCAGTAGGAAAGTGATGGTTCAAGAAGAGCTTAGAGCTTATTTGGAACATCTGGTTTCAACACCATCTTACTAATCATTGATATTTGGCATCTTATTTTTTACAAAATTTACACTGACCCACATATGTTACTTGAAGGCAAATATCAGAAGAAGAAAGTATTTGTATAAACTGAAAGGAAGTGGGATACATGTAATGACTGTTCCTAATAGGTGAATACACAATTAAAATAGGTTTTTTTCTGCTTTGTTGATTTAAAGGTTTTCTACACAGATGGAAGAATAAAAGACTGTTCTGAAAGAAGCATATGTAGCATATGTTTCTTGTTTTCTTGTTTTTTGTTTTTTTGCAAAGTATAAATAACATGCTTCAGTGGAAGAGAAGGCTTGTCCCTGTGATTAGAAATTCTTCTTGGATACAGAATAAGACATTGTCATGCAATGAATAGCTATGACAGAAATTACGAAGAACACTATTGTCCTAATACAAGAGGAGTGAGAGCAATGTAAATATTCTATTGGTAGCAGTACATTTATGTGGAAATACCTCAGTGCAAATATCACTGTACATGGACAGTCTTTCCAGGTGCCTTGATCGTAATACAGTAATCATTCTTCTAGTAGTTTGTGTATTTTTTAGAGTTCAGAGGTCAGTGTGGAAATTCATGACTGTGCCTTGATTATAGACTAACTGCCAAATGGTTTCTTTCCAAATGACAGTCTTAAATCTTTTTCTTTATAGATTGACATTGTTTTCTCTTTCTGCAGTCAATGGG
This sequence comes from Lepisosteus platostomus, assembly GCF_059453375.1. Classification (NCBI taxonomy): domain Eukaryota; kingdom Metazoa; phylum Chordata; class Actinopteri; order Semionotiformes; family Lepisosteidae; genus Lepisosteus; species Lepisosteus platostomus. The sequence continues at coordinate 20,838,869 of NC_142613.1, forward strand.
GTTCCCTGGCCTCAGGAGTCTACTGGTAGGAACAGCCATACTTTCAACTGCCGCATGCTGAAACGACCCCCTGACGAGGTGGACTCAGAGAACCAGGAAGCACGGCAACAGTATGAGATAATGCAGTGCTTCACTGTTTCTCAACCTAGAGCCATGCATGAGGAGGGCGAGGGTAAGATCTGCACACGGCCTCGCTTTACATAGGCAGATGCTCTGACAAACACCACCAGTATCACTGACACAGGCCGACACACTCTGACAAACACCACCAGTGACACTGACACAGGCAGACACAATCTGACAAACACCACCAGTATCACTGACACAGGCCGACACACTCTGACAAACACCACCAGTGACACTGACACAGGCACATACACTATGACAAACACCACCAGTGACACTAACACAGGCAGACACACTCTGACAAACACCACCAGTATCACTGACACAGGCAGATACACTCTGACAAACACTACCAGTGACACTGACACAGGCACATACACTATGACAAACACCACCAGTGACACTGACACAGGCAGACACACTCTGACAAACACCACCAGTATCACTGACACAGGCCGACACACTCTGACAAACACCACCAGTGTCACTGACACAGGCAGACACACACTGACAAACACCACCAGTATCACTGACACAGGCAGACACACTCTGACAAACACCACCAGTATCACTGACACAGGCAGATACACTCTGACAAACACTACCAGTGACACTGACACAGGCACATACACTATGACAAACACCAACAGTGACACTGACACAGGCAGACACACTCTGACAAACACCACCAGTATCACTGACACAGGCCGACACACTCTGACAAACACCACCAGTGTCACTGACACAGGCTGACACACTCTGACAAACACCACCAGTGACACTGACACAGGCACATACACTATGTCAAACACCACCAGTGTCACTGACACAGGCAGACACACACTGACAAACACCAACAGTGACACTGACACAGGCAGACACACTCTGACAAACACCACCAGTATCACTGACACAGGCAGATACACTCTGACAAACACTACCAGTGACACTGACACAGGCACATACACTATGACAAACACCAACAGTGACACTGACACAGGCCGACACACTCTGTCAAACACCACCAGTGTCACTGACACAGGCAGACACACACTGACAAACATCACCAGTGACACTGACACAGGCAGACACACTCTGACAAACACCACCAGTATCACTGACACAGGCCGATACACTCTGACAAACACTACCAGTGACACTGACACAGGCACATACACTATGACAAACACCACCAGTGACACTGACACAGGCTGACACACTCTGTCAAACACCACCAGTGACACTGACACAGCCAGACACACTCTGACAAACACCACCAGTGTCACTGACACAGGCCGACACACACGGACAAACACCACCAGTGTCACTGACACAGGCCCGACACACTCTGACAAACACCACCAGTGACACTGACACAGCAGACACACTCTGACAAACACCACCAGTGTCACTGACACAGGCAGACACACACTGACAAACACTAACAGTGACACTGACACAGGCAGACACACTCTGACAAACACCACCAGTATCACTGACACAGGCCGACACACTCTGACAAACACCACCAGTGACACTGACACAGGCACATACACTATGACAAACACCACCAGTGACACTGACACAGGCAGACACACTCTGACAAACACCACCAGTATCACTGACACAGGCAGATACACTCTGACAAACACTACCAGTGACACTTAAATGAATCCCTGGACTGCACAGTTAGGATATAGGCGAGTGAGGTAAAATAGGCTTAAGGCTATCGGAAAATGTTTCATAAAATATTTAAATTGGTTTATTCAAAAGTAGTTTTAAAGAAAGTAATTCATTTTTGCAGGTGATAGCTTGTTTCACAGTTCTTGAAAGCTCCGTGAAATCTGCAAAATTGCAAATTAAGTAGAGTTGAAAGCTGGGCTTTGGTGCAGTTTGCCTGACTTCCTGCCGTCTTCTTTCAGACCTTCAGAGCTGTCTCATCTGCATTGCCTGCCGCCTGCCACGCCCACAGCTGCCTGTCAGCACTGAGTCCTTCATCACCAGACAGGACCCCACAGGTAAGAAACAGTGGTTTCACATCAGCAGGGGCAGCAGAAAGCTGAATTAAATTTGATGTGGTAGCAAACAATTAAAATTCCTTCCGCTTCTTTTTTAACTTCTCAAAATGAACAATTCTATAAATTGTCAAGTGTAAACCATGAAACAATGCAGTCTTTTTCCATAGTGTTTTTCTCAACAACAGAAAAGGCAGATAAGAATCTAATAGAAAAAAATGAATGTGTAAATTAGTAGAACTGTGAAAAAGTTGAATATAATCTTGATTTCTGAACAGAGACAGTTTGAAAAATAACCACCCTCCTGGGGTATTCTCTTAAGCTTAGGGTCCTAACCCAAGGTTGTGTCCTTTCCAGATACCAGGAACACAGTAACTTATCTGAAAGCTGGGGCCTTGAGTCAGTAGCTCAGCTGGTAAATGTCCTTCCCTGGCTAAGGGTTCAGCTCCATCATAGGATTTAGCCTGACTCATGTGATTGGTGTATACAGTGTACACTTCTCTCACTTTTCTTACGGCTTTCGTGACATGTTCGGTATTTTGTGTCTTCTGTTTTATTCTTATGTTGCTTCTGCCTGGAATGTCATTTGTCCTCACAGCTGTTCCCATTAAATCTAGCTTTTGAAAAATTTGTCAAGGCTAAATGCCACTAAGAATATACAGGAAAAAGATGAGCGTGGCACAAAGCATAAAACTGAAGAAAAGCATCTTAATTGAGCGTATTTCAACACTCCCATGTTTTCTTTAAAATTTGATAGTTTCCTGAGGTTATCTACTCTCAAAAAAGCCTGCTTACATATAAAAAGAACTCAGTCATCCCTGGAGTCTGCAGATTTCATACCAGAGGGTAACTTCTGGTTTTCAGCATCAGTAACTAAATTTGTACTGCTGGATTGGCAGGTGGTTCAGAATATTCATTTTAACCAGGGTATGTTTAGGTTGCTGGGGAGCTAACTTGATAAAGTGTTGAGCTAGTAATGTAGAAGAGCTGTTTTTGTTAATCCTCCAACCCACCAGCTGCCTGGCAAGCATATTGGAAGCCAGGTGTGATATAAACAGCAAACGTAACTTCTGCTTTCAACGCAGGAAAGTGTAAAGTTAACAGCTAAGACTTCTGACCCTCTTTAAGCGTTGTATATTGTTGTAAGATTTGTTAATAGGTGCTTTCCTGTGTTTCAGGAAAGATCATCTCAATTGAGACAAGTGCGCTCCGTGCCACAGGACGTCCTGGGTGGGAGGACCTCGTCCGGAAGTGTATCTATGCCTTCTTCCAGCCACAGGGCAAGGAGCCGTCCTATGCGAAGCAGCTCCTTCAGGAAGGTGAGGACCACAAAACCCGTTCCTGAAGACACTTTTATCGGGTGTTTCGCTTGTTTTAAGATGCGCAAATGGACACAGGATTGTCTTTACAAAAGACTCGAGTGCTCTGTACAGTATGTTTCACTCCTTTCCATCACCAACGGGTTACCATATAACCACGTAGCAGATCATTTTTTTTTAAACCAGGAAAGAACTGAATGAAATCCAGCCCAGTCAGCCCCTTGCGTTTCTCGTACGCTCATAAAGGCAGCTGTAAAAGCCTGCTTTAAATATTTAATCATCTGATAATCCTGTTGATATTCTGAGTGTTGGAAGCAACATATTGGGGCTGTAATAGATTATCACCACAGACAAGCAGGGTATCGATTTCAGGTCTTATTGTAGAATATGTTTCTCATTCATTTTTACTGTTTGTGTATTTACAGTATAAGTTCACATAATGGAAATCCTCTGTTTATTGCATTTAAATTAGAAGAGTACATTTCATTAAAGAAGGAAGAATCTGGGTTATGACTGTATCCTTGAGCTGTAATATAGCGTCTTTATTAATATGTCACAATTTAACCAGTATCTTCAAAATGACTGCTGTGTACGTAATGTTGATTAGAATTAGAAGGTCGGAGGAGTATGACTTATTAACGTTTTGAAAGGACATTTTGTCATCACAACAAAAAACATTTTGGCATGATGATCTGAAGTGAGGCAGCACAGAGGCGCAGTGATTAGCATTGCTGCCTCACAGCGTTGGGGCCCTGGGTTCAGTTCCTGGGGTGCTATCTGTGTGGAGATGGTACTGTGTGTTTTATTCAGTACCAGGATTATTCAGGATTTCCTCTCACTGTCCAAAGACATTCTGGTACTGTAGGTTAATTGACTTCTGGGAAAATTGGCGTAAGTGTCTGTGTCTGTATTGGTGTCTATCTGCCCTGCAATGGACTGGCGTCCCATCCAGGGTGTATCTTGCCTTGCACCCATTGTACCCATAGCTCCCATTGCTTGCCAACTCCTGTTCCCCCGTGACTCTGTAATGGATACAGTGGTTAGAACATTGATGGATGCATCTTAAGAGAAAAAAAAATGTCTCCAGTCATTAGAATCCTGTGTTGTGTTATGCCTTGCAATTAACTAGAGGAGAGAGGCACTAGTTCAGCCCTCTCTTTCTGATGCGGTGTCTCTCTGTGTCTGTGCAGTGATATCCCATGGTACCGCCATCAGCCCGGTGTACCGTTTCACTCTGAATGATGGCACTACTCTCAGCGCTCAGACACGCTGCAAATTGTGCTACCCGCCCAACCAGGATATGCAACCTTTCATCATGGGCATCCACACTATTGACAGGTACAGCTCCGCACTTCAGAACGTCCTCAACTGTATGATCTTTGTGGTAAAGGGTGCACTGATTGTTTCCTGGGCTTGCCGTTTTCTTTTTTCTTTTCGCATTATTTCTGCTGAAGGGCCCTAACTGCGAATCAAAATGACATAAAGTTTAAAAATGTTAATATCTTCATTTTAAGTAACACCTTTCAAAAATACTGTACGTACAGTAGCTTCCTTTTGGAGCTCTGACTGTACTTCACAGTTCAGAGCTCTATCTGATGTGATGGTTGAATGACCTTACCAACCACTGAAAGTCACAAACAAGAATGTTGGGCTACAGCTTTTTGGATACCTCTGCACTGCTTGTTGTTACATCAATGCCAGTATCAGTAGAATCACTTAAAGCATGATGATGCTCATCTCACATGGCAAACATTTCTCAAGAATTTTTGCAGAAATCTGGTATCAATTTCCTGCTGTGCAGCTGTCTCTTAGCCGAGTCAGGCATCTATGGGATGAACTGGATAGACATGTAAAAGGACCCAGATAAGGCTTGATCTGGTATATGCAGTTTAGTTTGCATGAAAATGTTCTCTGTTCTTGTTCTCTCTAATGTACTTTCTCATTAGAATCCTCTAAACACCTGATGAAATGGTGACAATCAAAACTTGAAAAATAAACCATTTAATGCTTTTTCTTGAATCTAGTGTTGTAGTGATGAACTGTTTCTGTATAGCATTTGCTTAAAACTGTACTTATTATGTGCAAGACAACAAATATCTTTATAAACAAGTAAAAAAATCTCAGTAAAGAATATTATATCTTATAAAGAATATACACAATTAGACAATTAAATACTTGGCTCCAAAGTTGTTTTTATCTAAAATGTATTGTAAATCATGTTAATTCTACAGTAAAACAAAATGAATATTGGTATCCAGACTCCCAAAGGAAGTCTTTTTGACCCAGTTCAGTCATGACCTAGTCTCAGAAGCAGGACAGAAAAAAGAACTTTGTTATTGTCCTCAAAGTGAACACAAACAATTACAACACTGACATCATCTCTTGAGAGACTATGACCAGGGTCCATATTGGATTGAGGATAAGTCTGCTGTAAGAATCTCCGTACTTTCAAGCCATATGAAGACAACCTGGGATGGAATCAGATTAATGATCCAGAAATACCCTTTCTACTTGGGAAAAAAAACATGCCAAAACTACAGCGTGCTCTGTCTGTACTGGATTGGCCTCATGAAACATCTCTGGATCCACAAATAAGGCAATCATGGAAGACGATCATTCTTGACTGCATGGAATGTGAAAAGAGAGAGCAATCCCATTACAAATATGTTATTACTAATTGTACAATTTTCAGAGCAAAAGGGTGTTGAGTTCATTACACTTTTACACTGCCATATAGATGAGGATGAAACTGACAATGAATAATTCAATTAACAATTGCCCCTTGCATCTAACCAATAATGAAGTTAACTTTTCTGATTAATAAAGCACCAAAAAAAAAAAACAATTCAACAAATTAATTGTAACTCTATCCTCCTGCTTGTATAAAACAACTTGAAGAGATTGTTTTGGGTTTTTTTTGGTGCTTTTTTCATATTTTTAATCCGAAAAAATACCTTCATTATTAGATGTACGGGGCAGGAAACTTTTTATGTATTTTTCCTCTTTTTGTTTCTCTCCAAGGGAACACAACACTGCAAGCTCTCAGGAAAACACTAACACTGGCCCTCTGTCCACGCATGGGAGCCAGTCTCCAGCCCAGCCCACCCGCTCTCCTGCTGTGCAGCCAAGCATGGAGCTTGGCCAGACTGCTGGCATGGGCGTCCACCTCAACAATGGGAACAGCAGCGGGACTGGCCCAGCCACACCTACCAGCCACCCACCAGGGTACCTCACACCCAGTCGGATGGGCACCCAACAGTTAAACAGTCCTTCTCCCCTTGGCAGCCCACTGGGAACTACCCCCACCTCATTCATGTCTCCCAGGCCGCCTCGTGGGAGCCCTGGGCTCGGAGGGAGCCCTAGAGTGTCGGGGAATCCCTTCTCCCCTTCCACACCCAGCCTTCATTCCCCAGCAGGGGCACCCAGCGGTAGTGGAAACCTGAGCAGACAGCAGTCAGGTTGTCATGGAGAGTGTGCCGGCACCCCTCTCAGTTTCTCAACGCCCTCTCCGGTCCCGCAGAGACAGACCAGCACTCCTGCTAGCTCACCAGTACGCCCTCCCCTTGCAAAACCGGCCGAGGGGCTGCCTGAGAGCAGAGAGGACCACACCAAGACTCCTCAGCAGCTCAGCAACGCCAAGCTGGCCCAGCTCCTGGACGGCTGCGGAGGCAGACCCTCGGAAACGGACACGCCCCCCTCCCTGCCGGCCCCCTGCCCGGCCTCCCACAGCTCGCTGACGGAGCGCCACAAGATCTTGCATCGGCTCCTGCAGGACAACAGCCCCACGGAGCCGACCGAGGGCGGGAGAAAGGACGTGGAAATCAAGAAGGAGCCTTCCGCCAGTTCACCCAGCTCCAGGGAGCCCCAGGACCACCAGCTGCTGCGGTTTCTCCTGGACACAGACGATAAGGATTTGGGAGGCCTTCCAACCTCTTCTGCCCTCAGCCTCCAAACTGTCAGAGTGAAGGCAGGGAAAACGCCTGAAGCAGAGTCCAGTGCCTCCCCGAAGCCAAATGACCGGCCAAGAAATCAGGTAGCACTTTTTCCCAGCATGCCTGAGCTCAAGCACCACAGTGGCTTCCTAAGAGTCATATCATCTAGGAGATGATGGGTCTGCATTTAATTAGGATTGAGGATACACATTGATTTGAGGCAAGCAGAATGAGGTTTGCCTCTTTTTTGATCTGCAGGAAATACCATGATGAAACTCTAGCCTAGTATTTGAAGCTGTTCATTTAGGCTTTTTTAGCTGTTCATTACACCGAGTTGCTGACCAACACAACCTAATGCTTTGCATTTCACACTCTTTTCCGTCTGTTGAAACTCAATAGCATAGCTGTGATGGTCTAAGCCTCCGTATTATTTAGTTATTTAATGCAAACCAAATACTTTCAGAAGAAGTGAGAGCTAAAGCTAAGTATCCTTTCCCTTTTTACATTCACTTAAAGGAAGTAGATTAGAAACGATTTAAAGGTGCATGATTCGCCTGATTTGACCAAATACTGTAATACCAAAAGTCATATTTGGTACACTATCATTTAGCTAGAAAAAAAAATACAAAGTGTAACATCTTTTAAATACCCCCTCTTTGTTAGTTGGCAGTGAGATGTACAGTACATACTGAGGGTAAGAACGGTTGTTTGCTTCTTGGCAGGTCATTTTACAGTTCTCTGATAGCACAAATCATCTGTTCCAACCTTCCCTACAGCTAAACCCCGCCACACTTTTATATTATTTCTTCACTTACTTGCGAATTCGGGAAGTACTGGCTGCTGGTGAGATGTTGACCTTCCCTTTGCCTGCTGTTCTCCCAGTTTGGAGCTGACCTGGACACGGTAAACCAACTGCTGCACACACTGGCTGGCGGTCCGGGGGTAAAACTGCCCGAGGAGCAGGGTGGCTCACCGCAGCAAGGAGAATCCAGCCTTCTCAGGGGCGTGAGCGTGAAGCAGGAGCCCAGCAGTACCCCTGGCCGTGGTGAGATGGGGATGGAGGAAGATGAAATGGGGGGGAAAAATCGCTGTGCCCATTTCACACTAGACCCACTTTTTGTTTTACGGTTGTCATTCTTTGATGGGAACTAAACTTCCAGATCTTGATTTTATTATCGAGATCTTCCTGGAACATAGTTTTTTTCTGAGCAACTTTGGTTCAAAACACCCTTGACTTGAAAATGAATTTACCGTAGCGGGTCATCAGCACGACTAACAAGCGCTGGCGTCAACAGAGAGTGTAATATAGGATGAGTAAAGATAGCCTTTATAAGGGTCTTTTATAAAGATAGTCTTGGTAAGGGTCTACCGTGCAATCACGTACATTGAATGGAAGCCTAAACTGATAAGGTTTCTCCTTTCCTCTTCCTTTCTGCGATTCAGGTTTCAGTGATGGGCCCAGACTACAGAGCCAATCACCTTTTGAGTTCTGCGGTCCCTCCACTCCCTCCCAAGGCCAAGGAGACCATTTCCTGTCACCTAAGGGCAGCAGCCCATTCAGAGAGTCAGGCCATGTAAACACCTTCAGGACTGACACAGGTACAGGTGTGACATCAGACACAGGCATTTAGGACATGTGCACTCTGAGAGACAGGTGAAATATTAAGTTTTCAAATCCAGCAAGAATTAAATGCTTAATGTATGTTCTATGTTGCTGGAATGCAGAATTTTATTAGTTTATAAGCCGGAATCTAACCTGGCAAGTAACGGGATGCCAGTCTATCCAGGGCACACGCAGACACATACACACACTCACACCAGGGCCAATTTTATAGAAGCCAATTAGGCTTCCATGTCTTTGAACTGTGTAGGGAAACTGTAGCTCCTGGAGGAAACAAAACAAACACAGGGAGAGAACATAGGGAGAACATACAAACTCCACACAGATAACACCCTTGCAATTGAAAACAGAGCTCCAGCAAAGCTAACCACTGTGCCACTGTGCTGTTCATTTAGTCTAGTTTTGGGCTTTGCTTATTTTTGTTCACGCAGGGGACAGCTTTTTTAAATATCTTGCAATGTATTAAGCGTGCTTCCTATTTTATATGTGCAAGGAAAAAGTAAATCTCTCATTCATCTGTTCTACGTTTTTGGCATTACTCTTAGAATTAGGAATTCTCAGAATCCTGTAGCCCTGCAAATTATTTCTCTCCTTGTCTAGACGAAGGGATGCATGGAAATCTCTGTGTGTTCTTTTGCAGGACTCCCAAAGATGGAGCTTACAGGCTCACAGCAGTTCCATCCTCCCCCCATGGCCGAGCCCATGCCTTTTGAAGGCAATATGGGAAGTGTGAATGATAGTGCTCTGACAGTTCCACCAGAGTGAGTGTCATCTCTCATATTCTTCACCATCCATTTTTCAACACATGACCCTGTCACATGCTCCCCAGAGATGTTCTAGGTACCTTCTTCTCTAGTGTAACACTCTTCCCATCCCCCAGGCAGTGCATCCCGTGCCCGCTGGATGAGATGCTGTGTCCGCCGACTACCGTGGAGGGCCGGAATGATGAGAAAGCACTGCTCGATCAGTTAGTGTCCTTCCTGAGTGGCACAGATGAGAGTGAACTGGCGGCCCTGGACCGTGCACTGGGCATTGACAAGATCGTGCAGGTGAGCATTTCATTACAGGCTTGGGGTCACTTGGTTGTCATCCTTACTTTAAAGGTGGTTAAAAGTGCCTTAGTTCTGTTGCAGCTGTAGTGTGCTCTCACGAGGCACCAATTCTGTAGGGTTTGGGCATTTACTGAGACAATTATTAATTGTAGCAGTAAATCACAAAATGATTCTTTTAATGGCTTTAGAATCCAACCATGCGATATAACTCAAACAACGCACACACACAGGTACTAATACACGAGGATACATTTATTAATACATAGAATATGCATGTAAACCTAACAGATCTTTTCGTGAGGGTTATCAGAATACAAAAGATATATATTCAGTCAGTTACGAAGAGTTACATATATCAAGAGGACATACGTTCGGTATATCATTCATTTAGACCGTTTCGTAATTGAACTTGGTTACAACTTTTACATTAGATACTGAAAACAAGTACATAACTCTTAGGAATTAAATTGATATCAACTGGTAGGGATAACAATTGAATTCTCGAGCTGTAATGCATTGAAGTTGAATACTCATCCAATCTCTGGGGATTCAGATCTCCTGCCGGCACAAAGAAACAGTTGCAGGCTTCTAAGCTGTCCAATCTGTACTCTCTGGCTCCGTGCCAGGCTGTGCTGTGCGGCTTGCGACGGTGCGCTGCTGATGCTCACTGACCGGCTAGTTAGTGTTGGCTTTAACTAGCACAGTTTGTGCACAGGAGAAAAGATAACTGTGGGTCCCAGCAAGTCAGGAAGAGGGCCGGTTCGTTCCTGATGAAGCGCTAGTTCTGAATAGTGATTCAGCTGTCCACAGTTCCGACCTGTTCACAAGGCTTGCTGCTAATGCTAACCTCGGGTGGATCCTCTGGTTACTCTCTGGCAACCTCCGCTCTAGACTCTTAGAACAGAGGAAAGTTCTGGCACTCGGACACACTGGCCGTCCCGTGGTTGTCCGGGCTGAGTCTCAGGATGGTCAGGAGGCGCACTGCGAGAATGTCCTGCCGTTGGGAGCCTTTCTGCTCCTGGGCCGTCCTGCCCTGGAATTGTCTCGCACCCCTGGAATTCTCCTTAGAATTCCTCCTTCTGGAATAGTCCTTAGAATAGTTCTCCTTCTCCAGGCTCTCTGTTGCCTGTTTTTACCTGGAGGAACTTCAGCTTGTTCATTGGCTGAAAGTTCCATGGGCATCAAAGTCCCACGTGGGTTACTCGGCCCTACCAGTCCCTGATTGGTTGATCAAGGTGAGATATGAGTCACTTACTCCTGACACTTAGGAATGCAGTCCAGATGGCCATCTGGCACTCCCTAGACAGATAGGCGCCAATGGATGACCATTGATCATGATAGCCAGGCTTAGCTAAGTGCATCCCCCCCCTTTGGGAGCTGTCCCTTATCAAAAGAAAACATCTTTAAATCAGCCTGCATGAATAGCTTCTCTGTGGCTGCACCACAGAGATGAAGAGAGAGATGGGGCCTCATTTAGGAAAGCACAGCAACACTTAATTCTGTCTTATTAACAAGCATCGCCGCTACACAGCTGTTGCATGCTGTCAGAATAAAAACAGAACAAAGTTAGCATTGGGTATGATTACCTGAGCGTTAAAAAAGCCCAGCAGTGCTGATGCACATACCTGATCAGCCTCTTAGCAGACTGCTGTGGAATGCTCGGCTAATTTGAGCATCAGCTGGCGGAGGTTTGCTTAGTCTATGCTGTTTCCTGTTGATGGCACTGTAAAGTTGGTTCCACAGATGTTCGTGGTGGGAAAGAGCATGTCTGGCCTTGAGTCAAGAAAGAAAACTGGCCATGGAAGAACAAGAACATCAACATTTTTGTCTTGACGTTGTGCCATTGTAATCCTACCAGTGTAGGATTCTCACTTTCCTGTTGGAACATTGCTGCTTCTGAAGTAGTTTGCAGGAATGGGCAGGCTGTTGTTTCAAAGACTTTAGGCAGTCTTCATGGCTATCTCTCACCTTTCTTGTCTTAATTAAAATGTAATTTTGAGGTACTCTTCATGCTGATCCTTAATCAACTTGTTTTTCAGAGCTATTATTCTGAGGTATATGGCTATGATCCCATAAGTCTATAATCCTCATAGCTGCAATACACAACACTGAGCCCCTGGCGGTTTTACAAAATCATGTGACTTGAGCTCAGCCTTTTTTTCATTCTAAGAAACAATACTGCTCGTTGAACCTGTCCACTCTCTATTCTAAACATAATTAACATGTATGGGCTCAATGAGGTACTGCTGTTAAATTAAGACTATTGTGTTTTGATTATGCATCAGAATGTTAGGACGATAAGCAGATGGAAGAAATAATATGACATTTATATTACAATAAAACTAGTAGCTTAGGTTTTTCTGTAGCCTGGTCACAGTGTAATACAGCAATACAAATACTTGCGAAGGGGGTATGCGTATTAGCTCAGTGGTGGTAAACTCCAGTCTGGTGTGCCAGACGGTTTCTGGTTTTTCTTTCTATCTGAGCCCTTAATTACCTAATTGATCTCATTATTTGCTTAGTCAGACAAGTTGAAGCCTTTCCTCGTTCTCAAGGAGAAGGAGATTTATTGCATCTGCTAGGCAGCAGCCCTAGAGTTATGGACTTGGGTACACCTGCATTAACTGTTGAATACGTATTGTACATAGGGTGTTGATAGGCTCACACACACTTTCCCCATTTCTTTCAGGGTTGCTGTTTGGATAGCCTTTCTCAGCAGTTCCCTGCTCAGGCCCCCATGCTGATGGATCCCAAGCCTCCTGCCTACACATCACAGTTCCCTCCTGGTTCCCCCCAGTTCTCTTCCGCAATGGGGAGAGCTCAAGGCCTGGGGTTTGGAGGCCCACGTGGAGCCTTCCCTGGAGGAATAGGGATGGGGCCGCGACCTCCCATGGCTCGGCCTCCTGGTCTGCCAAACCAGCTGAGACTGCAGCTCCAGCAGAGGCTGCAAGGCCAGCAGCAGGTACCAGCTCGGTCTCCTACAGTACCACACTCAAAACTCATTTTCAAAAGAATCATTGAGGGATGGCGGGACTTGACAGGCTCAAAACGGCCTGCAGTGTTCTGATGTGGAAAGGTTATAGACCTAGAGCATAGACCTTGGCAACTCCCTTAAACATAGAACCTTCAATACAAGCATCAAGTATTTTAAAATTTCTGTCAGGAATATTTTCTATTACTTGTTCATGTACAGTATGCTGCAAAAATGTAAAATATTTTGCTGGTTGTTAATTAAATCTGTAGTTAGTCTGTGGTGGTTGAAATACTAAATCTGTTAAAGGGGAATTATGTCTGTAAAATCAGAAATACCTTAAAAACCATGAAATGCCTAGATCATGAAACAAAGAAATAATAAATAATACATAGGTTTAAAATTCAAGTTTAAATCTATTGGTGCCTTATGGGGGTAGGTCGTTTGCTTACGATTTGATACAATTACAAATTGTATGAAATGTTATATGATTAAAATGTATATTTACAAAAGATCCAGAAAGCATACATATGGTTTATATATTTTTTCTGATATAATGTGTTTTGGGGCTAAAAAAATTAATGCACATTCTGCAATAGCAGACAGTCCTTCTCCCTATTAATCTGTTAAACCGATGGTGTATAGTATTGGTAATCAGAATGTTACAAATAGCAACTTGTATGTCCTGATTTCACATGTCTCCCTTTCTGGTTTAATAGCTAATGCAGCAGAACCGACAGGCCCAGATGGGTCAGTTTCCAGGGGCAGTGCCTGTTGCTATGGGGATGCGTCCCAGCATGCAGCAGCCACAGCTGCCATCTCAGGTAAGTGAGCTTGAGTAGAAGACAACTGCAGTGTAAGGGTGTATGCAGAACAGAATGCCTCAGCTGTCTTCTCCTCTTCTGTGATTTGTACAGTAGTAGAGTGTGACAAATTCTCGAAAAGGAAAGGCCACAAAGTGGTGTCCTAAATGGCTCAAGCAGTAGGGGTCCTAGCTCAAAGTGTAGATCGAGTTCCATGGCTCAAATGTTCTAGGTTTGAACCTGGGGATTGTCACTAGCTGACTGTGGCTGGGATTTTCCAAGCATTGGAGTACAACTCTCAAAGTAGGTATTATAAATATGCAATATTAATTTTTTTAGCTTTTCTATGTAATGTAAAAGTATGTTATGATTTTGTTTTGGGCTGAAGTGACAGAACTTGGTGAGGAAGGACGCAAACCTGTATTCGTTTTTCCTTTTGTTGTTGTTTTTGCGGAATCCTTACGCTTCCCAGAGCTTGTAGAAGCCTCTCTGTGCCCACAGTAAGCAGTCTGTCTGGAATGGGGAGGTGTCTGACTGTCTCTTTCACCACGCAGCCCCCTCTCAACGCTCAGATGCTGGCACAGAGGCAGCGCGAGCTCTACAGCATCCAGCACCGCCAGCGGCAGCTCCTGCAGCAGAAGGCCATGCTCATGCGGCAGCAGGGGTTCGCGGGGGGGCCCATGGGCGTAGCACGGATCCCTAAAGGCCCTCAGCAGCAGCAGCAGCAGTTTACCTTCCCTCCGGGCTACAGTCCAGCTGCTGGGAACCCCCCAAACTCTCCTAGTCCTTTTACCCCCATGGGTGGGCCTCCCGACCCAACGCTACCTGCTAGGGGCCCAATGGCGAACCAGGGCCTGATGGGTAATGTTCAAGGACAGTTTGGAGGGGCCATGAATTCTCCTGTTCAGCCCAGTATCTTTCAGCAATTTGGAGGACCGGGTAAGCGCCCTGCTGCATGGCATTGCATCTGCATATGATTCATTGAGGCTGGGTAATTTTTAGCATTGATCTGGTTGAGTTGCTGAATAGCTTATTGCTTAATTTTCATTGCAGAGAGATTGTATTCTACAGCTGTGTTTCTTGTTTTCCATCTGTTCAGAAATGACAGATTTACAGCAAAGCACAGACATCTTGTGTATTTACAAATGTATCCTGATGCACTGGCAGGTGGTTCGATCTTTTCAGATGTGCTGGAAGAGATCTGTTACTCAGTACATGCATACTTGACTTATATTACACCCAATTAAAGCACACCCAGAATGTATAATCCTAAACTTTTATAAACCATAGTACCAAACTACTGACCTAATATAAAAACTTATTGTGTTCATACTCACATATTCAATACTACTGCCGACATTAGAAACATTCCATAAATGAAAAGATGATTAAAAAGATGAAAGCCCGTCATTATTTCCCACATACTGTACACATTAAATATGGCTGCATTTCTAATACTGTAATTTTGTCTGTAACATGCCTGGTTTACAAAGTCCCTTTTTTCTGACTAGTATCTGTGAAATTATAATTGACTTTGATTGTATACAAGAGATCAAAGTGAAATAATGTGCATACCTGCCTTGTTTGACTCATTGTCTTGGGATCTGGGACTGATTATGGTTATATGTGGCAAAAGGGTTCCGTCTTTTTTAATTTATGTTCTGATTGTCTCAGGAACCTAGGTTTCCTCAAAACTGCCCTTTCTTTCTTCCTGTTCAGGAATGGTCCAGCAGGGGGAGCCACCTTTCCCTCCTGCCCTCAGCCCCACCAGCCCCCTGCTGTCACCACAGATCTCCACTTCCCAGAGTCCTATGCTCCAGCAGACACAGCCTCCTCCTGGATACCAGTCACCTGACTTAAAAAACTGGCAACAGGGCAGTATGGGAAATAACAGGTATTTTAATGAACCAGCACACATTTTAACAGGACATTGTTTTTTCTCATTTGTCTTAGGGAGTGGAAGCGAAGTATAATTACAGTACAAAAAAAGAGTAATTTTTCACTAAATCACAAAATTGACCTGTTGACCAAATGTGACATGACAGACTGTTCCTGCCAGGATGTTAGTTTTTCAAAACTTCTCTGCTACCTCTCAGGTTTCAGAAATGCTGTGTGCTGTAAATGCCAGTATGATCTATTGAGTTGGGAAGTCTAAAGTCACGGTCCAAAGTATTTGTTTTTTCTCTTATTTTGTTTACATACAATTTATCTAGATTGTATCTTAAGTTTTATCTACAGTCAACCTAGGAATCAAAAAGGAATAAAAAAATTGGAAACAGGTATCTAGTGGTATAGCAGTCATGAAGTAATTACATTGTTAAATTAATAAAAAATACATATCAATTTTAATCTAGACTACCTGGATTAAAAATGCATACAATACAATTAGTCATGGCACTAAAGAACACTGATAGAGATAAAATTACTACTGTAGGTTCTGATTTTGTTTTTCACTCACATACAGTACATGTACAGTATACAGTATGTGCTTACAGTAGACTCATTTCCACCTTTGCACAACAAATACCCTGTACTTCCAATTGTGTTTCAAAGCAAATGTTTCTGTGACATAATCAGAACACTTAATTCATGTTTAATAGGAAGGAAATTACTTCTGTTTGGTCAGCTTTGGGTCATTAAAACGTTAACATAGCAGAATTCTGTAGGGTTTCACCAACACACATTCTGTTTTGTCAAGTAAGCCTGTAGTCAGTTAAAGAGAACAGTGGAAAATCAAGGGAATAAATACGTCAGCATGTGTTTTTTTTTCAGTCTGAGGAATGACACTGCCCGTGTTCTGATATTCTCTTGATGTGTAATTTGACAGCATGTACAACCAGTCAGGACAGACCCCTCCCCAGGCATTTGGCCAGCAAGGTGTGTACAACAACATGAGCATCACAGTGTCGATGGCAGGGGGCACCGGAGGTGTGGGCTCCATTCCATCCATGGGACCACCCGTTGGCATGGGTAACAGTAACATGGGCAGTGTCAGCTCCATGTGTAACGATCAGGTGAGTGCTGAGCAAGGAGGAGGGGGGTGGGGGGTGGAGTTCATCATACAGTACTTCTCCATTTGCTGTCAGCCAATGAGTGTCAGTAAAACACAGTTAAAGAACTTGGAATATCTCTCCTGTTTTACTCTGAGACTATGGGCTGGGTTTTAACCAAAGAAAATAAAGTGTTAATTTTACATTATAATGTGCATTTGTGCCAGGTGGTCAGAATATAGTTTGAAATTTAAATGATCTCATATAATGTTATTTACAGTGTTATAGTTTAGCTCATTCCCATTCCGTGTCTTCATGTTGTCAGTGGTTTTAGAGCTCTCCCTCTTGTGTGTTCTGTATCTCCCCAGGTACAACAGGTTCAAGTTTTTGCTGATGTCCAATGTACAGTTAACTTGGTAGGCAGTGACCCCTACTTGAATCAGTCTGGCCCTTTGGGATCGCAAAAAGGAGGAGCTGGCGCCCAGACCACCCCATCACAGCAGAAAAGCCTCCTTCAGCAGCTGTTAACTGAATGACACCCTAGGCAGGGCGGAGTGTTTCACAAAGAGATATTTATATTTTTCACAAGTTTCTTTTTAATTTTCCTCGAGATTGGTTTGGGGGGCCGGTGATGGGGAGATTGAATATCTCGGCCTGTTGGCAGAGTGCTCGATTCCTGGTTGCTTACTCAGAAGATCTGCTTTCTGGCTGGAGAAGCACGATGCATCTTGGCCACTTTAAGGCGGACCTGCTTCGTGACTCTCTGCCTTTGTCAGGCAGGGTTGGAAGATCTGGTGCAAAATGGAGTGTAACTGCTGAGCTTGGCTCGTTCTTTGGCCAGCTGGAGCAGCAGTGCGATGGAATAACACTTTGGGAAAGTGTTTTGTTTCCTGTTCAGCAAGGATTGTTCAGTTTCAGCAGGATCTGTCACTGATCGGCGCTCCACTGCAGTGCCTAGTGGAAGGACTTTCACTTTTGATTTCTCAGTGAAATGGAACAAGAATCACCAGGATGGAAGACTTAGCACGCTGTCTGCCACAGGTTTCCCTGGGGAAAATGTTTTATAAATAATAGGCTACAAAAGTTCTACACAAATCTCTTTTCTAGCAGCTGTGAATATTTGGAGCCTCAGAGGCTCTCTTTGGCCTATCAGTGTTTATTGCAATGTGTACCGTGCAGAATTGAAGTATTGTACAGTACAGATGGACTAGACTGGGATGAGCTAAAGGTTTCTACCATCCTTTCAAACGTAATTGAATTATTTTGAAGATAACAGTAAATCTGAAGTAAAACTCACAAATATAATTGGAGTTTGAAGCAGAATTAAGAATTGTTTTCCGTTTCAGAATTTGAAAATTGGTATCTGTCATTGTTTTATTGTTCTCGGAGGAAACGTTTTTGGCATTACGAGCGTGCAAACTTGCTTTTATTTTATTGAACGCGAAGAAAAAAAAGTTGTTTTGGATTTGGAACGTTTCATTTCGGTCAGGTTGGCTTTGCAGGTTTTAATTTTTCTCAGATCTGGCGTCTTGTGGTCCCATTTGATTAAACAACAAAACAATAACAGATTGAGCACATAAAACATTAATTTGAAATGGTAAATTAGTTAATGGGGTCTAGCTCACCTTCTAAATTTTAATGGAATCCTGCAAATACAAATTCTTTGCTCATCCCCACAGTTGGCACAGTGACACTACAACACGGTCACACCCTGCTGTACAGTACAGCTTGAAGACTGTTGTGCTTGTGCTTACTGTAGCAGTCAGACACTGTTCAGCGTTAACCTAGGTTGACATTGTTGTAACACTATTGGTAATGTTACCAGGCATCAAATGTAAAAAAAAAGAGCAACAACAAAAAAGAAGATATTAACAAGCAATAACAGTAACGTGAGGTAAAAGATATTTTTAGAAAAAAATTGAATTCTGAAAATATAAAAGGAAATCAAAAGTCTAATTCCTTTAGCTATATTC
Organism: Lepisosteus platostomus; assembly: GCF_059453375.1. Taxonomy (NCBI): domain Eukaryota; kingdom Metazoa; phylum Chordata; class Actinopteri; order Semionotiformes; family Lepisosteidae; genus Lepisosteus; species Lepisosteus platostomus. The sequence goes on from NC_142613.1 coordinate 20,857,671, forward strand.
TGATTTCAGAATAGCTGTTGAAAGAAACCTTGTACAAATGAGAATTTTATGGTCCAAATAGCTTATTTTCTCACTGTGTATTTACAGGGTGATTCACAAATCTTGCAATGTTGTCAGAGCACCGCAGAAATGGAAAGAGGGTTTCCAAAGACTGTGGCAGTGACACGGCCTAATGCATTCCTTTGGTCATCAGAGAGTTGTAACACTCCCAGTAGAAGCACTTGTAGAGAGAAGGGTCAGAGCTCAGATTCACCAAGCTGATTTTTGCTGTGGATGCAGAACTAACGGAACAGCTGCCGCTCCTGCTGTAGTGCTCTCTCATTCGAAAACACATTCCCAAGGTCAGCGTAACAATACTGTGCAGTGCAAGACATCAGATGTCCCATGTCAGGGGCCATTAATGCAGTGGCAGCAACACTTGATGACAATTGCAGTGATGAGTCAAGACATTTGTGCCCTTGCTTAGTTGTTACCTGCAGTGGTAGAAGGATGAAGGAATTGATTCTGTGAATCAGTGAAAGAGTAAATTGTAGAGTGTACCATCTTCCCAGATGAGGTAATTCTTCACCTGAATGAGATGATGAACTGGTAGAATACAGGTCAGTGGGGGTCAGGTAATCTGTGTAGCTATGGAACCACATGTTGTTCATCCTGTGTCATGGTTATGATGTGGCATAGTGTTGAATGCTGGCTTCTCCATTCGTATCTGTTAAAGAGAATAGATTACCATGTAGGTGGATGTTTTGATTAGGTTCCTCATGAAGACCTCTGTGGTCACCAAACCTTAGCTTTTTTTTCCCCTATAAATATATTTGGAGTCACAGGCAAGGTTCCCACGGTCGTGGAAATCCTGGAAAAGTTTTGAAAAATGAAAAAATATCCATTACGTTGTGGAAAAGTGGTGGAATGTTTTTTTTTACTTCACCCAAAATTATCATGGCTATATCATGTAATTTTGTTCATAAATAAGCAAACTTTTAAAAAGAGACTGCGGCATTGCCGTCGCTAACATTACACATTATAGTAACGCATCAGACCCTCTCGCAGGAATTTTATAGTGAGCCGTAAGCTAGCCTAGCGCCCATGTCAAAATGCCGGGTAAATGTGTTTTCAGTCTGGTTAGCAGATGAAAAATACAAGGTATGGCTCCAAAAAGATGAAGACCCAAATGTGCGATATATATAAATTATGCAAGAAAATAAGTTATGGAAAAGTCAAGGAAACGTTTTGGGATTTTGTTGGTAAAAATGGGTGGGAACCCTGCACAGGTTTACTGCAATAGATCTTGCAACCAGGACATTTTGGAACAAAGTTGTTCTGATTGACTGATTTGAAACTGATCTGTCCGTGTTCTACTTAGTTTTCAGTTCTGATTATTTTTTAAATAGAATATACCCTGCTGCTCAAATAATGCATTGGTCGCTGCGTCATTGGTCTTACTTCTTTGCATATCCTCTGTTCGGACTTCGGTTTAAGCGTTGCTCTGGCAATATGAATGTCAGTCACCTTGTGTGAGGTTTATGCTGTGTGCTTGTGAGCGTTTGGTTGTATGTACACGTGGAGTGTGACAATTATGTTTCAGCAGTGAAAGTCAAACAGAGCAGTGGGCCGTGTGCAGTGTATCTCAAGAACACTGTTGTGAAGAGGAAAAAGTGTAACCCTGTGTTAATAAAGTGTTCTGTCAAAAAAAAAGAGAAATGAATCATGAGCCTGAATTGTCATACTTTGTGTGTATTGCACAAAGTCTCTACAAAATGTCTTCATGATCTCCCTCTACTGGCCATAAGTTGTGCTGCTTTGCTTTTTTGTGAATACTGTAAGTTTCAGACACTATCAACGGAGTTATGTTGCATCTTTTACACAATATGTTTCTGAATTTACCCAAAAAGGAAGGAATAGTAGGGAACAGAAAAGGCACGTGCATTTCTTTGGAATCCTTTGCAGGGATGTTCTTTTTAATATCAGACCATTCACAGATAATTGCGTTTGTTTGTACAGTGCTGAAAAAGACAAGACCATTACAGAATTTTTGGCACATTCAAATTGTCAAGAAAGTATTCTGAACATGTGTATGATATATAGTATACTACATACTATAATATCAACATAACACAGTTTTTTTCTACTGCCAAGAGAATAATTATATTATGATCAGGAGTGGCTGGATATGAAGACTGAGGAGAGGCTTTGTGCAGATGTGTATGATAAAGAGTACATATGTGAGCAACAATTCACAAATTTGGAAGCAACAGATAATGTATGGATGAAATGGGGATGAATAGTGGTAATTTTTACATTTTCAGGACATTGGCATACTAATTATCTTGTATTTCCTGGGTTTATGACTGCTGTTTATAAGTATGTAGGAAAATGACAGATTAATCCCTATGGCAAATATTGGGGTTATCCCATTTTTAAAAAAAAATGTGGAGCTTGTGGGTAAAATCAGGTTGTTTACAGAAAAGTGGATGTCATTAAACAAACGTTTATTCCTTTTGCAAGTTAAATTCAAATCATGAAAAAGGATTGTAATTAAACCCCAATAATTTAAAATCATTGTAGTAATGCAGTAATACAGTTATCACTGTAACAAATTACTAACAAAAATAATAATGCCTGACAAATACTTTTTTTCTTCCATTTAAACAGCTGCATGTTCAGTATAATTCTACATAACAGAAATGTTTGGAAGGACAGTTTTTTTGCTCTAGAACTAATTGTTCAAGAGGTTCAGTAAAAAAAAATAGTAGAAAAGGTAGCCAAGATGGTTATCAGTTCTAAGAATCCAAGATATGCAGTGAGCCTGGTCTTGTTTTGAGGACATTAATGTTTGCTTCAAAATTTTTGATGTATATGTGAATGTGAATTGGTATAATTAATTTGTCTTTGTGTGCAAAACAGAAGATGAATCCTGATTTTATTTCTTCTGTCTTTAGTTGCCTGCACATTACCTGTGGGTGTTTAGATTGCTCTATATGCGAGAGAGTGGATTAGAGACTGCTGAATGTGATTTTACTGAGAGCGAGAAGCAGCGTGAGCTGGCTTTTGTACGGGTTAATTTTAAGACAAAAAAAGGCCATATTTAATTTGTTGTCTCTGTTGTCAAAAGTTTGAACAGATCTGAGAAAGTGGAACCTTAGTTTCAGGAGAACAGTACTGGTGGCTCTTGGCAGAATTTCCTTTAGTTCAACCCAGAACATATTTTGTTTCTGCCAACATTTGTCCGACACAGTCTATGGGATAGGTGTGGTTGATTATTTTAAAAGTCACCAAAGTTAAAAAGATCTTCTTTAAGCCTTTTTTTTTAATTCAAAGTCACACTTCCAAAACTATCGTTGGTAGATTAGTGTGAAAAATGCAGCTAAACATTTTCCTTTACCTCATACTGAAAACAAACCGCTGCCTGAATTTTTTAATACTACGATTTTGTCCATCATTTCCATTTTTTATGAACCTCTGCATTTTTGTAAACATTTCTGCTGAAAAAAAAAGTTTGTTTTGAGGCAGATATTCACTTTGTTGGAGACGTTCCGTCAGTGGTTTCTCCTCAGTGTATCCAGATGCCTCACTCTGTTCACATTGGTCATGAAAACTTTAGTCTTCAACTGAGAAACAGATACTACTGCAGACAGCAGCAGACAGATTAGCAATCTAGAACGGAAATGAAGCTTCTTTGTATTATACTAGATAAAAAGCAGTGAAGATAGAATCACAAATTAAAAACTTTCTTCATTATATTATTTCCACTAATTATCTTTATGAAACTAAAGGAAATTGCATGATTTAATATATTTGGATGTGTGAATTCACACAAGTGTACAGAATGGGTTTGTGAAATGGTTCAAATGCCATTTATTTGAAATCTTTTAATTTATTTCACTCGAAACTTTATACCAAATCTGAGGCGCCTTATGTATATATTTCCTTCGTATAGCAGAGTGATAATTCTTAGCTTTTACAACTTCTTTTTGCTTTCCTTGTTAATAATGAATTTCGTATAATAATCTTTGTAAAACTAGTATGCTCTATTTTCCATATTTAATTTTTTAACTGAAATATAAATATCCCAGGGATTTAAAAAACAAAGTCTAAATTGAATTTTTACTATTTCTACTTTAAATTGTAAACCATTTTAAATTTATAGTATGAAGAAAAAGTGTTCTCGGTTCATGATAAAACCTCTTTGAAGCTGAAATGGAATAAATTGAATGATTGTCCTGTAAAAATGAACAATCTTTCCAGTTGACATGTAGAGTTAGATAATTTGTATATGTATATTTGCAATGAAAATAAAAACTCAGGCTCCTCAAAACTTTGGTGAGATTGTATATTGTCATGGATAAGGGAACTTGGAAATCATTCATTCATGAAAGAATAGGGCTCTGCTGCAGTCCTAGAACAGAATACAGGGTTGGAACAAAAATATTTCTTTAATTCTTCCATAAGATGATCTTTGTAATACATTCCATGTTTTTTTTTTAAAAAAGCTTTGTTAAAAAATGTATTTAATCTTTCTCCATAATAGTTTTAGACATTTATTCTTGTATGACGTTCCCTCCCCTCACAAAGAAAATTGCAGTATGCTGTATACTGTATGTCACTCTTGGGCTTTGAAGCTTTCAATAGCCATCGGCCATGAATTTTCTTTGTTGCTATGCCCGTTTTTGCAGGTCATTCCACCTGCTGTGCTATCATTATGTTGATAATGATAGGTCCACAGTTATTAAGGAAGAACCAACCCCCTTGACTCTTTCAAAAGCTGAAGACAGCCTGGATCTGCACTTTTTTGCTGCCATTTGCCCTGTTTTAAACACAGAAATAATGGAATGCAAGTGTACAAAAAAGTAAAGTCTGGCAGCATTAATACCTTATAATTTGTGGTCAGGACTTTTGGGAGCAACTATTTATGCCTTAGAAATAATGCTTGTACTCGTCACTGCTGCCTTATTGATGACAGTTTTGATATTGGCCACTTAAGAGTCCGGAGCTTGTTTTTATCTGTCCATCAGAACACGGTAATGAGCTCGTTAAACAAGGTTCCACTTTTTCTTGAAAAATTAATATAAATAAATATAAATATATCTATATACATTTTGTTAATTTTGTCACATTTTGTACATTATAATAGTTTGTGTCTTAGAAACCTTTTTATGAGTTCCTGTCTGATGAAGGGGTGATTACAGAATGTGTGTTCTGAAGTTAAAGCATGTTATTCTGCTGGCAGGCTTATCTGGGTAATCCTTACCTATAACTAAACTGTTAAAAACAATCGATAACTCTGTACAATACTAAAAGAAATGTAGTCTGGTAATTCATGTTTCACATCTATATACACTATATGCCTACAGCAACAAGTCTATTTCTTATCCCAGTGTGATATGGAAACAACATGCAGGCGTTCGCTACCTGACTAAGTTTCTTCTGGCATTCTACAAACAATCCCATCTCTAATGTCATACGTATCTCCTGCTTGCAGGGGCTAAACTATTTCTGCTTTTCTACTGTAATAGGAGATTTTGAGAACTGCTGTTGCTCAGTTCTCATTAATTTGCAACGTAATGCTGCTCTTTTTTTGACTATAGGTAGACCGGCACATTATGGGCTGAATAAAACAAGATCTCTTTAACATTCATGAATGTCAGGATTCAACACACTGCAATAAAAGCACCATTAAAATGTATGTATTTATTTCTACTGGGAACGTCTTGCCTTTTGTCTGCATAGTTCCTATTGAAATCTAGCTTTCTGAGTATCTCTTGAATATGTAATGCATAATTCAAGATTACACTAGAAATTGCAAACACATTTACAGCTTCCAAGCCTTACTGAGAGTTATTGGTAACCTGCATCAGTTAGTTAAGTTAACCTTAGTCCATTTTCACCTAAAGCAACTCCTTGTTTAGAAAACTAACAGCATATCCAGGTTCAGGGAATCCATGGAAAATTACTTACTTTTATTCACATATCACCTTTCAAAAGGTAAACATTGGTTTATGATTGATAGGTAGATGGGAGCCATCTTGGTTTAAAAAATCAAGTAAAGATTTGCAACATCAGATTTCCTCTTTGCCAGTGATAACAATTTAAAAAAAATATGTTAAATCAGCCAAGTGTTTTGGAGAAAAAATGAAAAACCATAAACATGATACGGCCATCAAAACCTATCACTGACTGGCTTGCTTGTAAGGAATATTTGCATTTCTGCCGTTCTGTGAACAGTTTCAAAAGTCTATAATAGTTTACATAGAATGTCCAATATATCCAGATTTACCACAGCATAAGTTTTATTGGCTTTTGAGGTGTTTTATCACATAGACTTATGTGACATCCACAACAGAACTGATAAGAGGACAATACAAATGTATACTTGTATTAATTCATCATGAGATGAAGAGGTTTGAAAATCTTTTGACAACTACAGCATGTGACCCTGTAAAACCATTTTCAGTTGGAAACAGACTGTTAAGCTGTCCCTGATACCTTGGTTCATTGATGACCCATCCAGGAACCAACCATCCAGAAAAAAAGGTAAAGGTGCTGTAGTATAGGGGTGTGCAATCCTGGTCTTGGGGGACTGGTGTCTCTGCAGCTGTTTGAAGGCCTTTTTAAAGGGGCAGCACCTGAAGATCTGGGAGAAGCAGTTAAATTGGTCCAGTTAAACCAGTAACCAACCTGTTCTGAGTTAGAATGAAAGCCTGCAAACATACCAGCCTTCTAGGACTGGACTGGACACTCCTGCTCTAATGCACTAATTTAAGGAATCTGTAACTGAGAATTTCAGAGGTACAGGTACAGGTACGAGAGCAGCAATCAGGCTGCCAAGCCCTAAATTCAGAACACCTTCAGGTATATTCAAATCTGAACTGATCTTACCATTCAGATTCTGATTTCAAATATAGACGATTAAAAAAACTACCCATGAAATCTAAAAAGGGGAAGAGGTAAGCAAAACTTTTTTTGTAAAAAGCACAGGAATACAGAAGGAAATAGTAATAGCCCCCTTTTTGTTGTATTTCAATAGATTGGCATCCAATATTGGTAGTGTATAGTAGTACATAATCTGTACTGCTTAAGGTATTCTCACCCTCTGCTAAATGTCAAAAGGAATTTCATGATTCCTTGTATGTTTGCATGTTTGACGTTTCAGGCAAAGGTAAGTTCACAAGTACACCTGTTACCAAACCAGCGTTACCTTGGACTTCTTACTAGCTTGAGGAGTAATCTGTTCTCCTTGTATGAAAAGAATAGTTTCTCCATAAAAGTGTCATCTGTTAAACCTTATACAATAGGTAAAGAATTGTACCATATAAATGATACAAGTCCAGATATTATTCAGTAACAGGTAAAATGCTGAAAAGAAAAGAGAAACAATGTTTTGGCTGTGGAGCCTTCTTCAGGTGTGACTCCCTGCAACTCACAACTTGCAGTCCACTGAAGCTAAGCAGGTGTGAGCCTGGTCAGTACCTGGATGGGAGACCTCCTGGGAAAAATTAAGGTTGCTGCTGGAAGAGGTGTTAGTGGGGCCAGTAAGGGGGCGCTCACCCTACGGTTTGTGTGGGTTCTAATGCCACAGTGTAGTGACAGGGACACTATACTGTAAGAAGGTGCCGTCCTTCAGGTGAGACATAAAACTGAGGTTCTGACTCTTTGTGGTTATTAAACATCCCATGGTATTTCTTGAAGACCTGAACATCCTGTATAAATTTCCCATTGGCTTTTACCAATCCTGGTGTATGAACTGGCTTCACCACTCTGTTCTCCTCCCCACTGATAGCTGATGTATGGTGAGCAGACTGCCGCACTATGGCTGCTTTCACATCGTCCAGGTGGATGCTGCACATTGGTGGTGGTGGAGGGGAGTTCCCATTACCTGTAAAGCGCTTTGAGTGGAGTGTCCAGGAAAACACTATATAAGTGAAAGGAATTATTATTTAAACATTGTGTCTCTTTTTTTTTCAGCATGGAATAAACCTTTACCTGTTCATTTGCAGGCTTCAGATATTAGTTATGTGTTGTGTTTGCTGTCAGCTGTCAAATTCTGCCCCAGATAGTTAAAAGCTGTCTCGCTGGATGAAGCCAGTAGAAGTCCAGTGAGAAAAAAGCAAAACTAAGTTGATACTGTTAATTAGGATGATAACTAGAATAAAACTTTGAAACTGGATTAAACAGATTGCTTCAGCAGGAGTAAACACTGGTGTAAAATAGAAAAAAAAATTAAAATACATTTATAAACAGGTTTGAATTAATCCCTAAAGATTTCCTTGAATATTATTATCTATAGCAGCAAATAAAAAATAATGAATCCCCCAATAAATGACTTAACAAAACAGTGCTGTCAAAAAGTGTCAAGTTCCAGTACTTTTTTAAAATCCAGTGGCCAATAATCTAAGTGTGGATATTATTACTGTTTTTGCAAGACCATACTTTAAATAGACAATTCTAATTCAGAATGACTGGTCTGATATATTGAGAGGCACTGAAAACAACACTCTAGTATAAAGTAAACCAAACTAACTGGTATGATAACAGAAATTGAATAGCTGAATCACATAGCTACAAATGCTTTTATTTGAATATAATAGGGCTGATTCCTATTGGCACAAATGTTTCGTTAAGTCACAGCTCTTTCTTGACTAATGTGGCTACATGCACACGCTCGCTCCTTGTTATTTTAGAAGTCCGACAGGGCTTGGCTGGAGTCCTGGTCTCTTGGTATTAGAGCACAAGATGGGACTAGAGGAGTGTGCTCTATTGCTAATACCAGCTCTTTGTTGTGCCTCCAGGAGCGCTCTCACTTGAAGAGTTTAAACTTTCGTAGAAGAGGCTGCACAGTCTCTTTCGGGTATGGCTTCAAGGCCAGGCAGGTGGGCGTGTTTTCAGGCTGCTCCACCCACAGCTTGTGTGCCACGCCCTTCTGACTCAGCGTTTCCGATAGGCTGGAGAGAGCAGTTTCATCTGGAGCCTGCAGGGGAGAAGTCCGAGATGCAGTTAAGAGAGGAGGCGAAATAGCTGAATGACAATCAAACATGCAAATCTTTGAAAAGGGGATATGTTCTCTTCGTCGTTTCAGAAATAGTTTTGTAGTGTTACATGAACATTGTGGCAAGGATTTCTGTGTGTTGCATCTAGTCCCTTGCTATATTAATATAATAATAAAAAACTTTATTTAATATAGCACCTTTAATGGTAGCTTCTCAAAGTGTTTTACAGAAGAACGTGCTGTTGCAACTCAGTGGGCGGAGTGGTGGCACTGTGGCTAAGGATCTGTGCCTGTGGCTGGAAGGGTGCCAGTTTGTATCCCGCGGCCTGCAGGGGAATCCGTCTCTGTTGGGCCCCTGAGCAAGGCCCTTAACCTCAACTGCTCCAGGGGCACCATATAAATGGCTGACCCTGCGCTCTGACCCCAAGCTTCTCTCCCTGTCTGTGTGTCTCACAGAGAGCAAGATGGGGTATGCAAAAAGACAAATTCCTAATGCAAGAAATTGTATATGGCTAATAAAGTGATCTTATCTTATCAGTTAAAAAAAAACATCTCATTACAAATAACCTTTTCAAAGCTCTCCAATCTGGTTTCTCACAACTTCACAGCACAGAAACAGCCCTGGTCAGATTCACTAATAGCTTCTGATTCTGGTTCTCTTTCTATCCTCATTCTTCTTGAACCATGACATCTTATTTTCTCATCTTGAGACTGGCGTTTCTCACACTGCTGTTAAATGTTTAAATCTTACTTCACTGATTGCTGTAACTTTATCTCTCATGGTGCATTTAGCTCATAAATTGGACGCGTTAAGTCTGGTGTTCCTCAGGACTTGATACTGGGGCCTCTACTGTTCAGCATTTACATGTTTCCACTTGGACAGCTTTTAAGATTGCATGGCCTCAACTACAATTTCTATGCTAATGATACTTAAATCTATATCTATACCAAACCTTACACTTTTGTAGCTGTCTCTATTCTCTCTAATCGCATCTCTGACATAAAAACATGGATGAAATTTCCTTAATCTGGTACTGTACTTGAAATTCAGTAAAAATTGGAAGACTTGGGAGTGATATTTGATTCAGGCTTGACACGTGCAACATATTGTCAAAACGTCATTCTTTTGCCTCAGAAATATTGCCAGACTACAACCTGTTTTATTCCTAACTGTTGCAGAAAAGCTGATCAACACATTTGTCTTCTACCAAACTGACTACTGTAACGCTCTACTCGCTGGGGTTTCTAAATCCACATTGAACAAGCTCCAGTATGTCAAGAATTCGGTAGCCAGAATCCTGACCAATGTCTAGTGCAAGTGATCACATTACTCCTGTCCTGGAGTCCTTGCATTGGCTTCCTGTCAGGTTTCGTGTGAACTTTAAAATCACCATGCACACCTATAAGGCTGTGCGTGGCTTGGCACCTCAGTACCTGTCTGAACCACTATTGTCCTACTCCCTTCGCTCTTCTAATTCTGGTCTCCTGTCTGTCCCCCAAGCCTGTCTACACTCTATGGGTGACAAGGCCTTCTCCTGTTATGCCCCAAACCTCTGAAACTATATCCCTAAGAATATTGGAGAGTCACCTTCCCTAAACCCTTTCAAATCCAGACTCTTTAAAATGGCCTTAACTGGTTGTATTATACAGTATACCGCTTTGCAATTACTGTATTTAGTACCCCCATCTAGTGTCTTCTCTCTTTGTGTATATACCTCAGTCATCAAAACTAACGTGAAAAAAATGCTAATCTTGTGCTGCAAAGGCCCACTCAACTTGTCCTAGTTTAACAAGGATTTATGTCAGTCAGGTCATTTGAAAGCATGCTACTGGCTCATTCTTTTTTATGCTTGTCTGACAGCAAAAGCTAGTGAAAATTACAATACACAATACTACCGAAAGGACATTTCCATTACTTGGTATTGCAAGTACAGTAAGCGAAGCAACTGCTTAATGCTGTCCTACATTAAAGCCAAATTAATTTTCACGTTTAGAAATTCTATCATTACAAATGTGTATACATCGATGTAGGGTTTGTTTTGCATCACATTAGCAACATTTTCATTTTTAATAACAATAATTGATGATAGTACTTGCAACTAAACCAAACTCACCTCCAGAACCACTTTGTGCATGCTGTCAAGTTCGCCCAGGTACTCCTGTGTGTCCGGGTCATTGTAGTTCAAGTGTATGGCAGCGGTAGCTGCATGGCAGGCCTGGGTGATGACTGCGCCCAGAGGCCAAGCCAATGTCCGTACCAGGTCCGCTCTTACCACCACGTATTGCACCAGACACCTGGGAGACCCAGTACAGGCTACCGGCGCTGCCATTATTGGATGACGACAAGAGGAAGGGAATCCTAATGGTACTATAGCGTGACGTCACTACCGTACCTTCCCCTTCCGGATTGACATCACGCACCGGGCCTTTTTGAAAGTTGAGCTGTCAGTCAGAGCGCCAATTTTAATTTGCATCCGTGGAGAAGGAAAACAGAAGACGTTTTGTTTGTAGTAGTTATAACCGTATACAGTAAGAAGTAATACATTTTACATTATTTCATCTGTTGTTTTTTTATAGTTTTGTTGGCCTTTATGAAAAAGCTCAGAAACGATATCGGTTTCTGTCGTTTTAAACTGTGTCTATTGTCATGATCGTGTATTTTTTGTGCGGGGTATTGTCTTTTTAAGAAAGAAATCAAGTGATAAGACGTAGTTTAAAAATGACTTTTTTACAAAAATATTTTCACAGTATTATGAATGAAACCGCTGGCTGTGTAGCAAATCTTGCAATACTAGTTTTATTTTAAAACAATACTTTATGAAATTATGTATTCTAACGTTATGGAAGCACGGATTGATTCTAGCGAGCCGTAAACATGTCAGGTGAACTACAGTACACGCTTTTAAAGCTAGAAGTTAAATATATCCGCATAGTAGCAAGAAAACATTTAAACGCGCTGGACATCGGTACAGTGATGGTTGACACAAACTCAAACTCATACACATACAGTAGCAGGAATGTGTCCCAGCACCGTTTTTCTGTTTAGATACAGAACAGCAACAACACCAGCGGTTTTACAATTTTCTAGAGGTGTGTTCGGAAAATAGGTATATATTTTTAATGTCAATAATCTGTATTATTATAATCAAGTCATCAAAGACATTGATAAAGTCAACCTAGCAGAAGTCTGTAGTGAAACAGGAGGCAGAGGACACAATTGAAAACAACAGAGAAGCGCATTTAAAACTCGTTGTATTAGGTTGGAACAGGCTACTTGGCCCTGATGCTAAAAGAAACAATGTTTTTTAACTTAAAGAAGCAGCTGTAACCAAATTAACTAGATGGGCTGGATGTCCTCCACCCATTTGTAAGGTTTCTGTTTTTTTCATATTAAACTGAGCAAGAAAACCTCGCTCTTTAGCTGGTATTTTATTTTTCCTTGAGGTTTTGATTATGCTTTCATGCTGTAATTCTGGAGAGTATCCCACCAGCAGGTTTTAAAAGTAACATTTAAATAATTAATTTCTCAACTTAGAGCAGTTTAATTTTAGCCATAATCAGATGACCCCCATAATTTTTCAATAACTGCTGTTTGACTGTTGAAACGCAGTAAAAATATATCTCTTTTTCCACGTGTGCCCCAGAATTATACAATGTTGCAGTTGTTTGTTTTGTGCAAGGAAATGAAATGCACTCGTTGACAACTTAAATACAGTGTTCTGGACAGGCACAAACAATACAGCTAAATACAATGACAAGCAGTAATATCTTGCTACTGTAAGTCATATGTAAGTGAGAAATTTTAGGCCACGTGAAGGCTGAATCTAGTAATACTTATGTTCCAGTAAAGTTTTAAGTCTTCTGAATTGTTACAATTCAATATAAAAGTAGCAAGATTTTAATAAGCACAGTTTAGCACATTCTGTCCCTGCTTCCCCTTCAACTGTCACCCGCATAAGATGTAGTCTTTTTGTTTTATTTTAAAATAGACTATACTCCAACACTACAGGTCCACGCACAATAAGACACATTAAAAATATATGCCCTGCACAGTTTTCATAAACCTAAGTATTAAAACTTTAAGATGACTTAAGTGTTACACTCTAGAGGCAGGATTGTGGTCAGGGCTAAAACTAGGACAAGTTTAACACTAGTCTGAAAATAACTCTCAAATTAAATCATTAAGAAAGAGATTCTGCTGTTTTCTGTGTCCCTGTGACTCATTATGCTTTATTTGCTTTGCAGTACTGTGATCAATCAGTGTCTCAGGCCTGTGGGAAGCAAGACAATGGAAGAAGCAAGAGAGATGCTCAGACAAGGTAGTTTCCTAAACGCAGCGCCATATTGTGCGATTCAGAATGAGGCAACCAAACTTCCTGTGACGTGTTGCAGCCTTATTACATTGTAAACAAACAGACTTGTGCATACATCTCTTTTACCCAATAGAAATGTTACTCTTTGATTTTGAGATAGTTTTGCTGACAAATGCTAATTATTTGTTATTAGTTAGAATATTTCTGTAGTGAAATATCTGCTACACAACCTGCACTTATTCACTTGTACATCGGTTACATTAGTCATTACAGTGACTAGTGAGCAGGAAAGACCGCATCACATTACAATTTGTGGAAGCTTGAATGTGAGTTCATAATGGCAACTTACAGTACTTTCACAAAGTTCATGATTTCGTATTTGATGCAAAATTGGTCAAATTTTTCTAGTACATCAAATTTTTTTTTAACAGAGATTTAAAAAACAGTCTGAGCAATTGGGACTGCAGTTCCCCTTTAAGTTAATTGTTTTTAAGTATCTTTAACAATTTTAAAGATATTGTGCAGCATAAAGAAGTTATTGTACTTTGGCCACCAACACTAACTTTTTGTAGCGGATCTGCAAAAAGCTTGATATTGGATAGTTTCAGCTCTGCATTTCATGTTTTAAATGTGAGATTGTTCACTCTTTCTTTTTTTTTTTGACCTGACCTACACACACATTATAATCCTACCAATCTGATGGGTGTATAATCCACATTTTTAGCCTGCTGCTTCCACAGTGCCCACAGGAGAGTGGGGTCCTGACAAGGCTCTTAGCGATGACACTGAAAACTGAAACACACATGAAGGTCACAACATGACGCTCACCCAGCCTTAGAGGAGTCATTTGTATGCCAGCACCAGGATACTGCAGGTCACAGCAAGTTAACGCAATAGCCCAGTCTCAATCTGCAATGTCTGAGCTGTGCTCCGAACAGCAACTACATTTTTCTAAATACCTACATGCCACCCATCCTAAAAAAAATAACCAGCAGTTTGATATACTGTACATCTTGGAAGACATATGTGGGATCTACTGGTCATTTGTTCATTTAAATTACTGCTCTGGTAAGATGGTGGTTTGTTTTGGCTTATGTTTCAAATCATCTTTAAATGAGTAAACAGTGTTTGAACCATAAAAGACAATTTGACTTTGATCTTGATCGGGTAATTTGATCTGTTTGTTCAACCAGTTTGATTGTAGCTCTTCATGCAAAGGGCTGGCCAATCCTATTATAGCATGAAAAACGTAGTTTATTCTCTTATAACCGCTGTTGCTAACCTGCCTGTTCCAAGTTCTTCTGCTTTTAAATTGCAGGATGCCACAGGTGTATTTGTTTTCGTAGGAGTGAGAACGCATTCAGTTTGCTGGATTTCTTTACATTTGAGCCAAATGGTGTTAATGAATACAGACTAACTGTTTTCAGAAAATGTGGAACATGTAGAACAGAGGGTGATAACGCAAGAACCTAACACGTATCTCTAGCGTTTAGCGTGTCACATTGCAGAAGTAAAATATGCAAGTATTCCCTATAAGATAAATTAATTAAAATATAAAACGGAGCATGAGATGTAATTAGGTAAGACAGATGGTCATTTTTGGTCCTTGAGAACTGTAGTATGCTGTGTTCATTCCAGTTTTCACGTAATTATTTATTTACCTGGAAAAAGTTCATTATTTGCGGGCCTGTAGCCGGTGAGAATTTAATTTGATTGGCCATCCATTTTGCTGATTGTCTCTTTGCTGTTGTCCAATAAAGTGGATGAGTGTTTTAATTGGTCATCTCATCAGGTGTGCTGGCTCACCTGGAGGTCTTGGAAGAGAAGTCTGTCAAGCTGAGCCAGTACCAGCAGCAGACTTTGCAGAAGCAGAGCAGAGTGAAGAAGCTGAGAGCCACAGTGCAGAGACTGCGAGCTCAAAGGGACCAGCTGAGAGCCAAGGTCAACTCCACCATGGTGAGTGTGACAGGCTTAGAGAGGAACCCTTCCTTTCTAGCTAGCTAAAAATCGGTGCTAGGGCTCTCGTAAGAACAGAAAGATTGCGGTTTCAAAAGAGAGAATGCCATCCGGCCTGTCTAACTTGTTTGTTTTGGTAGATTCATAGATCTCATTATTTATTAAAGGAGCTATACTCCTGGCCTCAATAATATGGCTGGGCTGTTAGTTCCATATTCCTACAACCCTTTGTGTAAATAAGTACCATCTTTTTTCAGTTTTAAATGGACTTTAGTTTCTGCTTGTATCTTCTGATTCGTGTTTCATAATGTAGTTCTGCATCATATTTGCTTGAATGCTGTGTCTCTGAATACGTATTTCCAAAGCTGTTCTTTAACAGGTTATGTATTAGCAGGTTTAGGTTAACTGAGCTGTGAGTATTGTTAACTGGTTTTTTTTCAGCTCTGAAATGACAGGAACTGTTAAACTGATTCATAACTCAGGTTGATGCAAAATGCAGATGTGCAAAACTCCAAATTAGGATGAAATTCTGATTTGGATACATTGCAGCTCTAGGCCTAGATCAAATGTTTAGGTCTATACATGAAAGAACAGCTTCGTTATTCCACTTTGTATTGTATTTGAGTTATAGTACTTGCTTTGGTACCTCTATACCTGCCGATGAAGATCTTCATTGTTTTCTGCGGTTCTGTTGTCTTGTGTCCCAGTCGCTCCAGATGTTGACAGCAGTATTGAACCTAGAGGGACAAGACAGCAATGAAGAAGATGATGAAGAGACACAATATTCCATTCCTGAGGTTAACATGTCCCTGCTAAAAGCCAGACAGACCCAAGTGAAAAGTTTTCTGGATATACATCGTCTCATAGGTATGTACTCATACAGTTATATGGCCATTATCTTAAACATGTGCAAAACAGTTTGACATACTGCAGGTATGCACTTGCACTCAGACATCCATCATTAAGCACACGCACCGCCACTTTTAGCTATTTCTCCACACAAACTGTATCGACTAACACTAGTTGACTACTTAACACTACACTGTATGATCTCGGTGGCTTTGCCTTTTAAATAGACAATGCCACACAGTGCCACTTGTCTTCAGCCCATCCATGTAAATCCATGTAAACACTCTTTAACAATATTAATTTTATTTATATTAATTTTATTTATACATACTAATTATTAAAAAAAAAAGCTTTACCACACAAATTAGAAAGCTATTTCAGTGAGCAAATCAATTAGACCAACAGTGTGCTATCTTGGGTAGTACAATTTGACTATTAGCTTCTAATCCTTTTAATCTTAATGTCTCAGGTGGCTATGATATAACAGAGACTCGGAGTGGCAGAGGACTGTGCTTTTCTTTATCAACTGCTTATGAGGGTCTGTACCTGGACTCCTACAATCTGGAGATCGATTTGACTCGTACCCTGAGGATCTATCGCCACAACATCCCTCCGTTCATCCCTTTGGAACAGCTGGCAAAGCAAAACCTACAAACAGACATTCTGGGCTTTCTTAGCTCCCTCAGCCAGCACCTCAATGGATTTGCTGGTCGTAGCTACCAGGTCAAGCAGATACAGGTACTATATCTCACAAATGCCTCAATTAAAAGTCCATACAAGGGAACACAATAAGGGGTCACTTCTCATAGTCTTTGTGGGGTCATGGTACTTCAATTCTCTGCATACTTGTCTAAGTTGTCAAGGACATTGGGTAGCTTTGATGTTAGTATGTGAAATATACTTCCAGGTAGACCATGCATTCCAGTGTCCCATTCTATACATGTTGTTAACACACTATGGCACTATGGTGTGCAGGAGCATAGATACAAAATCTGTCTGGTTTTAGTCCGTGGGGTGACATCTTTACTTCTTGCTCTCCAGGAGATGTATTGCATGTTGCACTTACTGCGTAATGTCGAGTTGACTTGGCTCAAAACAAGTTAAAGGTCTGAAATGTTTCTCATTAAACACTTCCTGTATTGAGAAAATATTTGAGATAAATTGTTCAGTTTTGTAATTTTAGGGTAAAAAGTGAAAAGAAAAAGGCCTGCCTTGCAGGTAGGTCTATATTGGCAATGAATATTTCTTTTAAATATTGCTCTCATCTTTTTATTGAAAATAAGGCGAATTGACCACACTTGGTGATCAACCTGAAAACTGTATACAGTTATGTCCATTAAAGATAGCTCTATGTCGACAAATAGAGATATTATGTAAGTTAATTTGTTGTCAGCACGCAGTCTGTTCTTCCCAGCTAGTAGCTAGTGGAAATGACAAGGTGGTGAAAATGGTGGAAGCGAAAACTGCCCAGAGAAAAACTAGTCAGTTTGCCAGTCACTCATTGCATAGGATCCTCTCCCCTGTGATAGTTTCCCATCTCTCCTGCAGGAACAATTGGGAGATACAGTGGCTGTACTGGAGAAGAACTCCCTCTGTAATTTGGTGACCATAATGTGCTCTGATAAGGTGGGAAAGGAGACCTCAGTCCTGATTATTCTGGAATACGGAGACCTCACCCGGTGCCTCCCCACACAAGTCACTATTGAGTCTGAAGGTACAGTAACCCCTGGCTGGAGGGCTTCTAGCTTGCATCATTCGTGCTTCTGTAAATCTCATATTCTTACCTTGGCTTGAATGAAAAGAAACAAAGATATTATTTGATCAGGTAGAACTTGAGGATTCTTGCTATAGTTGTACCTCATCATCATCAGTATAAGTTTGTGAGGTCAGAATCTCAACGTGAGACACTTAAAAGCACCAGCTACTGCTATGTGACTGTTGTTAATGTTAGGACCCGTCAATTGAATTACTTTGTTAACAGTGAAAGGCTCATTGTCACCTTAAATACAGTACCATTTGAAAGTTTGGAGATACTATGTTAGGGGGAAATACAATTATGGAAGTACCCACTACATGTACAAAATCAAAAATGGCAAAAGAACTATTGTTAAAGTGCAGTCTATAGAGAAAAATGAATGTGGTTAAAGTTCTTATCATCTATACCAAAACTGAAAGCTAATTAAGAATTTAAGTGCAGATAAAATTGATTTCTGACCTAAAAAATATCCCTTATTTAGCCACAACAAACCTGCCTTCCTAGAATGTGACTCAATAATTGAAGACATAAATAATCAAAGCATTTCATTACAAAATATGTTTTTATTAACAGTTAATTAATATATCATTACCATTTTACCCATCAACTTATTGTCCTCAGCAAAGGAATACAACATTGGTAAAACTGCAACAGTAGTAAAACCCGTTGATCATGGTATCTATGAACACAACCAGGCTGATGAACCACAGAATCTGAAATTATTCACATATTTAGTTTTTACTAAATATTTTACTTACTATACAATCAAAATATTTTACTTACTGTACAATCAAAAACAGTTGCCACTTTGGTTGATACCAGTATACTGTATTTGTGAATCTAGGGATTACAATGAAAAAGAATGAAAAGTAATTTCCTTGTGCAGCTTTTTTTTTAAATGGTACTGTATGTGAAGCTCAGACCCTTTTTTCTGTGTTCATTGCTGAGGTTTTTGGGGACTTATTTTTATGGATTTATGGTACAGTTTTACTGTGTATTGTAGTTTAAAATCCTTTTGATCAGTGTGATGACTGATGTATAGAAAGTTTTGACCACCTTGTGACTGATTGTACTGTATATGTGTGTGCAGACAAGGCGCTCTCCCACACAGCGAGATGGATAGAATACCAGTCCCTGTTCATGCAGACTCCAGGACACAAGGTCCTGCTCAACCTGAAGAAGAAGGGGCGGATACTTTAAACCAGCTCTCTTTTGGATCCGAAGAAACATCTTACAGCTTCCTATGGGCTTTTAGCAATGTTCGTTTTCACAGCATAGTTTCAATCTACCATGGGTGTTACTTACATTTTCCACATTCAAACCTTTGTGGTTTTGTTTGAAGGTAACGATGTGTTTAATTCAGTCCTCCTTTTTTGATGCTATATATCTGCAACAATCTTTTGTCTTCATGTATATAACATGTAAATATTTGTGTAAATGTAGTGGATACTGAATGTCTGGTATGCTGTGCTTGAGTGAGAACTACACCTTTGCATATGTTAAATTAAAAGGCCTGGCAACATTTAATTGGCTTTTTAATAGACTAAGATATTCAAATATTAAACCCAAAGGCAAAAGTAGTTACCTGTCATTCTAATGATCCATCCATTAATTTTTTTGTTTGACTATTTTATTACAATTTTTGCCGTCATGTAGGCTTTAGGAACACTTGTAAATTATTGATCAAGTAAACAAGTAATTTGTTCAGTTTGATCAGTTTTGGTCCTTGAGGGCTGAAAGTATTCTAATTCTTATTCTGAATGATCTATAAAAATGGGTGGTGGAGCAGTGATTCGCATTGTTGCCTCACAGCACTGAGCCCTGGATTCAATTCTGTGTAGAGTTTGTATGTTCTCCCCTTATTTGCTTGGGTTTCCTCCTGGTGCTCCATTTTCCTCCCACAATCCAAAGACATTCTGGTAGGTTAACTGGCTTCTGGGAAAAGTTGCCCTGGCGTGTGTATTTGTGTCAGTGTGCACCCTGCAAAGGACTGCATGCCTGCGTTTAGCCTGTTGCTTGCCGTGATAAACTCTGACTCCCAGGTGACCCTGAATTGGATAAAGCGGTTAGAAAATGTGCGGATGGATCTATAATCTATCAAATATGTATTTAAAATCATTTATTAATTTATTGTAGTTAAAAATGGCTCACCAGGACCCCTGTTGTAAAGTGCAGGTATGACATTTACAGTATTATCCATGTACTGTATATGGGTTGTTAAGCAAAAACGTAATGACAATGATTAACATATGCTCTCTGTTTTCTTGAATGTATCTCAAATTCCAGCTTGACAACAAATGCAGGTATAGCATCTTTAAAATAAATTGCATTATTCTTTGAAGGGGAGTGAATGAGGAATGAGATTTGAGGAATTCATTTTCAGTATATGTTATGAAGGGGCTATATGTGTGTCTGCTGCTTAGTCCACATAACAGGTGTTATATCAGATGATAGCAAAGGCAAGGCATTGAAATATTTAAGAACTAATTTTGATTGCAAGAAACGTACCCAAGGATCTTGTCTATCCGATTCTCAAGGATTTAGTAACATTACATATTTTCACTTTTTAGATGCATAAAATACAGCATTATTTTTATTATTCAATTGATAAAGAATTTAAAAATACTCAAGAAAATTGCAATATTTTTCCAGAAATACAGTAATTGGAATTTGTTTGAAAACTACAATACTGTCTGTTGAACAGTTATAGACCTCTAAACCTTACCTGTTTGACCAATTATTTTCAGGTTACACCAAATTCTATCTCCTGTTTCCTCAAGGTTTATCTTGATGTACTTGTATGCTACATACTGTACTTTCACTCTAATGTAAAATTTACTGTAATGAAACAGTGTTCTTCAATACTTTTTATGTTTATTAAAGAAATATACTGTAAAAAGAAGCATTTGTGTTACACAGAACTATTTTATGGGAAGGTGCTCCTTCCAAAAAAAGCTTGTTTACGTAGCAGTTGTAGTTTAAAAAAACAAGAAATAAAGACTTGCTGAATACAGAGTGGGTGAAAAGAATTCTAATCTGTCACTCCCAGGGGTCATCGGTTCTCTTTGCTTTCTTGTCCTCATGGTTGAGTTTGCTCAGAAACGCCTCTATTTTCTGACTCAGGCTGGCTTGCACAAGCAGCTTCAGCCTTTTCTTCTCTTGCCTCTGAAGTTCTTCTTGACGCTCCAATTCCTTTTTGGTGATATTGTCAATGGTGGCAATGTGTTTCAGTTGATTTAAAGAGAAGACGTGGGTGCCAGTCTCCGGAGAATTCGATTCTAATCTAACTGGAAGAGAGGCGGTTGATTTGGGCCTTGGAGCAGGACAGCTCATTAGAGAAAGTCTACCTCCACTATTAATATAGCTGGAAAATATACCTTCAGCTGAGATGAGGCAAGGTTCCAGTCTGGAATCCATTTTCAAACTGTATGCTGACCAAGGTTGCTGCCATCTCAGGGAGGATTTCCCATTTAGGGAATAATGAGTCCTGGGAGAAAAGTTCACGTTGCTCTGTCTCTTGAACTCTTCTGCCAAGGAACATGGCGAATTAGAGATGTCTTTTTTCTTTTCCCTTATTTCCTTCATTGTGTTGTCAGCAGTAGCCCGGGGTTCACTGCCTTTCAAGTGGAGTAATTTTGTGTGTTCTTTGATAATAACCGAGGTCTCATCATAAAGTGCTGCAGAGGCGACTCTATACCTGAAGTTTATGTGCTGCAGTTTTTTCTGAAGCCGTGCTTCTAAATTTTTGTTCATCATCCTTACATCTGCTGACAGTCCAGATCCTGGCCTATTAACTGTCCTTTTAAGCATGATGCTCTTGAGTCTGGGATACTAAGAGTTAAAGAAGAAAAATAATCTTAAAACAGTTTAAATGATTATATTACACTTTTATAGGTTTATATGCTTCCACATGATATTGTGCTAAAGAGGACAATTCCACTCCTTTTAACCACTTTAACTGGTTGTACTGTTCTTGAAGGATGAAAAAAGCCATATCGATTGATCAAACAGTAGAATATTAACCAGAGTATAATTTCCTTCTTGATGAGCACACTAGATGGAATCCAAACTCATACTTACTGAAGACAAACCTTTAAAAAACACCCAAGATGCTTTGTACAATAAATCATATAAAGGCATTACATCTGATGCAGTATTGTTATATGGCAGAACTACAAGGAAAAGAAAGCCATTGCACAAGAAGCAGGTAAAAGCTACACTGCCACAATTCGAGATGAGTAAATAAACCAGGTAACATCAGAAATCATGGACACAAATTTTGCTTCGTCTTATATGTTCGAGGATTATCAACCCTTTCATTAAGAGTGTCTAGTCCTGCATTATAGATACTTCTTGAACACATGCTTCAGATAAGTGTTCATTTGACCATTTGGTCCCAGTTACAGTGACAGAGTTTCAGGAAGCCTTGGGTAAAACAAAAAAGGGAAGAAATGCAGTTCTCCAGGACCTGCGTTGGCCACTCGAAGATGTGCTCTTTGAGGTTAATGATGAAGAATGCACGTGCAGTTTTGAGGTTTCTGGGCAGATTTTTTTTGGAGCTGTGTGATTCTACATGCAGTGTTTGTTGATTAAAGAACAAAAGGAGAGGTAAAACAGAGGTGTTGCTTCCCTACTGAATTAAACACAGACATGATGGACCATTTAACATCTTCTATGGAAACACAAACTGCACCGTAACTCGATGCAATGTTGGTTCAAAGCCAGAAAGTGGGAAAGAGGCAATAGCATTCCTCCAGCGCTGAAGTGTCAGATACTGCTGAAAAATGTTTTTTTTTTACTGATTGAAGTCTAGTCCAAAATTATCCACAGATGCTTATAGGGAGTTTAATTGATTGCATTACAGAAAAAGTGGAGGCTAAATGCAATCTATCAAGTTAGCATTGAAAATGAATTCTGCACAAAATGGCAATATATTTGTCTTTGCTGTTAAAATGGAATATGCTAATTAAAATGCAACATTATCGTGAAAGAAAATGTTCACAATCTATGTCTTTCAAGTCATGAGCATTGTAATTAAACTGATAAAGTAGTTTCTTAAGGCATGTTAATATTTGTTCATTGATCATTTTGTTTAAATTTCAGAACACTGGAAATTGGTCTTATTTACAAAAATTATACACTTGATAAAAATATCTTGCCTACTGGTGTAGAGGTATATTAATACTAAAGGATTGTGCCTCAATTTTGTGCAATGTTACAAGTAGGTAGACAATTAAAAAAAATACAGAACAAAACTTAAGATCGTTGATAAATGCTAAAAATTGTATTTTCAAAAATACAATTTAACAAACAGTGCCACTAAAAAAATCAACTTCTGATTTTATTAAAAAGCACTTACCTAAATTTAAATGCAACCTAGGACGCTTTTTCTCTCTACACATTGAGGTGTGTAATGTATCTTTGATACCTGCTTATTGAAATGTGGAATCTAAGCAGATGCCTTTCTGTAAAAATGGATTTGCTGCCATGGCACTTGGACTTGTAAACAAAGTGTAATGTGGTCTTTTTATGTTTGAAGCCATTCATGTGGAAACAAAATGAGGGGCATGGTCATGTGACCAAGAACAGGTTCTTTAGATACACGGGATTTAATCCCAGTACCGTTGTTATAGGAGATGTTAGCTTTAAAACATATTGCTGGGGTCATTAGAACATGAGACAGGTTACCAATGACAAGCCCTTGTAGCTCCTTAGGTTTCTAATTCTCATCCAGACGTTTCTTAAATTAGCCTTGACAATATGCAGTTGGTCACTTATTCCGGAGACCCACAATCCCTCAATTACAAGCGTGCCACAAATTCTCCGTTTTCAATTCTCTTTTCAGGACTTTTCACTCATATCCTCTGGTCTGTGGTTCTCAGTCCTGGTCCTGGAGTACCCCAGTGTCTGCTGGTTCTTGTGCCAAATGGGGCTTTAATCACCAGTACTGCTATGAATACAGAATTTATTTGCATGTTTGTTGGCTAAACCAGCAAGTGAGTCAGTTACAAGCACAAATTTGCACCCAGTTGGATCAAAACCCAGCAAATATACTTTAGGGGTACTCAACAATACCCCTGAAGAAATCAATTGGGTATATATTTTTAATGGCTTTAATTATTTTGAATCCTTTACTCACATTCCCCATTTTCCCAAAAGTAGAATCAGGACAGCTTTCAAAATCACACGTGGTAAGTACAAAATAAGAATAGATAAGGAGACTCAGAAAACTGGAGGTTTGAGTATAATTAGTATAGAGTACGGTATATCATCGTTTCATGGGACATCATCGCCACCTAGTGGTTTTTGATTCGTCATTTATTTTCAAATTTACTGACGGTCAAAACAAATATCGCCAGGCGGCGCTGAAATTGCAGCTGCATTCATTCCCTGGAGTCTACTCTCGACTCTGAAAAAAGGGACGTTTGCTGTTAACCGGGAAGTAGAAGTTATACTGTCATTCGTAGCAACAAATTACTCAGGACTCAGGTATGTTAAAGAAGTTAGTCTGTTATTCAGCAACTTAGTTTCGATAATACGAAAATAAGTTTTGTCTGTGAAACATAAAGCACTTTTTCACAAATTGTAACAATCAACAGTTTCATTTAACACATGCTTAGTAGTCAAAGGCAAAAGAGCTATATACAGTATATGACCATAACATAAATAGATTCGATCTGTTTGAATATAGATCACATTCTATACATGTATCTAATGCTTATCAAACAAACAGTAAATGACGGTTTTAATTAATGGAAACGTTTTTTTTTTCAGCGTTGTGAATGTATGAGACAGGTACTGTATGTGTAAAAACCCGACTTCGGCTTTGTGTACATGTGTTTGGAAGTATTCTAGTTCGTGGAAGTGTTTTTCGATGTTATTCTATTCTGCTTCATCTTTCAGATTGTAAAACATCTTTTACAGCTGAAAACGTCGGTAGCATTGTGAGGTTTTGTAAGTACTATAATAAGACGAAACCTGTACAGTTATAAGGGAAATGTAACATTCCAATTTATTAATACTTGTACAGCACAGAGTCTGAAATGTACAGATTCACACCCCTTTCCCAATTCTTAAAAAATGAATTGCTACAGTATTCCATTCTTAAGCAAATAAAAAAAAACAGAACCAAAACAATATGCTTATATTATGCATGATATTAACACTAGACAGAAATGACTTACAAACGTATATTTTCAATAGAATTACATTACATTGTATTGAGCTGAGAATTACTGGCAGAAGATTGATTGGCATTTACAGCACTTGTTCTAGATTTATATATTGTATCTACAACTAGAGCAAGTAAGATTAAGCAGTGGAATTCAGGAATACGTGGAATGAGCAGTGATCGTATCCAATTCATACGGAACCTTACCATGCAAAGTGTCTGTGGTTACCTTTGGACAAGAACAAGTTAAAAAGAAATGGCCTTGTGTAGTATATGGAGGATATTGCCAAAGTGTGTAGCCGTTTCAGATGTCTGAAAGAATTTCATTGCTTATTTTATTTATGAATGTTTTGATCTACAGCATGTGAAAATATGTTTTTAATCACATCTAGCAATATGTTCAATGAAAGGTAAAAAAAATTAAAACGTGTAAGCAATATTAACAAAAAAATAATAAGTTTAATGTACAATAAATTTTAACATTTGTCTTTGATTTTTGTCATTGACAATACTTAATTCACAATTTGCAGTATTCCTTTAAAGAACATGCAGCTACAGTATGTTGTTAATGACTTCCTCTCTTCTGTAACCCTGCTTATGGTTGTGTACCTATCCAATAGACAGCAGTCTTGTATGTTGCAGGAGAAAATATGTTGGCAGTATGCTCAGATGTGCCAGGGGGCCCGGAAAACCTGCTTTTAAAGTATGTGCCCCGACCTGAGCCTAAAAGAGGAGAAGTTCTTATCAGAGTTCATGCCAGTGGTTTAAACAGAGCCGACCTGCTTCAGGTAAATTTTGGCTTAATCTAAAAAATACAGTTATAAACTGAGGAAACATAATTGATTTGGGGTATTGCTTACACAGACTGAGTTGTTTCTGGCACCTCAATTATATACCTAGATAAATGAATATGGTGAGTCATTCCAGTTATACATTGTATGTTTTTGTATCCAAGGGCATAGGCTTAGCTCCTGTGCGAACTATGGCATTATATTATAGTTGTTTGCTAGAAATGTTTCTACAGATGAGATCTTAGGGCAAAAGGAACCAAAACATCAGATAAAATACAATTAAAAAATGGAAGTCATTCCTTGCAGTTTGTATTGTTTGTTATCAAAAGACTTTCAGGTTTCAGTGCAGCACCCATCTGGGTAAAATACAGTATAATAATAATCCTTACACGTATATAGCACTTTTCTGGACACTCCACTCAAAGCGCTTTACACGTAATGGGGACTCTCCTTCACCACCGGTGTGTAACCCTCACTTGGATGCAATGGCAGCCAGAGTGTGCCACTGCATTCACCACACATCAGCTATCAGTGGGGAGGAGAACTGAGTGATGAGTTCATAGATTGGGATTATTAGTAGGCCAGGATTGATAAAGGCTGGGGGAAATTCAGCCAGGTAACACCTGTCCTCTTTTTGAGAAGCACCCTGGGATTTTTAATGACCACGGAGAGTCAGGACCTCGGTTTTACATCTCGTCAATGGATGGCACAATTTTTACAGTATAGTGTATACTGGGGCATAAGGACCCACACAAACTGCAGGGTGAGCACCCCCTGCTGGCCCCTCTTATACCTCTTCCAGCAGCAACCTTAGCTTTCCCAAGAGGTCTCCTATCCAGGTACTGACCAGGCTCACATCGGTGATTTATGATGCCTCTTTCACATAATTCTTTTTGTATCTTACTGAGATACCCACTTAGCTTCAGAGGCCTACCAGTTGTGAGAAGAGAAGCAGCTCTGTTGGTGTGAAACATGCTGTGGGATTCTCATTGATCTCAACTAGTCAGGGCTTCCTCTAACAGAGTGTTGCTCACTGTCCTCATGCAATCACTACACATTTCGCATACCTGTAGCTTCAGAAAGAGTAAGGAATGTACAGAACATGCTTGATTAAGATACCGGATGTTGTGGGATGTCTGTTAGTAGTTTTCATTTTTGTTATATAGCCTCAAAGAAATGAAGAACTAATCACAAATTAAGTTAAAAAGTAATTTAACAAGTACCTTTGTACTGAATTTTATGTTTTCAGTTCTGGTTCTCATTGTTAAGGTCATAATGTCGTGCACTGGAACCGCACTTAATAATAATAACTTTTATTAATAAAGCATCTTTCCAAACCCAAGGATGCTGTACATCATGAATAAAGATAAAGACAAGAAAACGTACAATAAAAGTAAATGAAGAAAACAAAGCGAAGAGCATACAGGTTTTTACAAATTGACTTGTAGGCAATCCAGACGCAGACCTTGGTGAAAAAGTAAATTGTAAGTTTAGTTTTGAAGAGAGTTCAAGAAATCGTCTCTCGTAAAGTCTGAGGAAGATCATTTCACAACACGGGAGCAGGGACAGAGAAGGCACAGTCATCAAATGTCTGTGACTTATCCTGGGGACCATGAGTAGAGGACTGAACTGAGCCTCCAGGGGGAGTGTAAACATGGAGGAGTTCAGAAATGTATGATGGAGCCAGATTGATTAGAGCCTTGAAAGTCAGTAACAAGATTTTGTATTGAATATGTGATTTCATAGGCAACCAATGCTTAAGTGTAGGAGTGTGTGTTTATTTGTGGGTTTTTCACTTGTGGTCTGTATTGTTTCGGGAGACAGAGAAGAGGCGTGTACCCTCCTCCCCCCGGAGCCAGTCTGATTCTGGGCTTGGAGGCTGCTGGGATTGTGACTGAACTGGGGCCGGGATGCCATGGTCTGTGGACCGCAGGAGACAGGGTTATGGCCCTGCTGTCTGGAGGAGGGCATGCTGAGTTCGTGTCAGTACCAGAGGAGCTTCTCATGCCCGTGCCCAGCCATTTCACCTTCCATCAGGCAGCTGCCATTCCCGAGGCCTGGCTGACCGCCTTCCAGCTCTTACATCTCGTAGGTATGGATGGAGGCCCAGTTGTGTGCAGGAGATCCAGTTACCGTCTAGTAGATCTTCGTGTTGGAGAACAAAATGAAGGTCTCTCACATGGTTCTTGAAAAATTAAAACATCTTTTAGTAATAACAACCTTTTTAAGGGTTCAATCTTGATGATTAAGTATGGATGGAAATGTTTTATGAAATTAATCTTCAGGGCAGGGATTAAATATACATTTATTTGAGATGAAATGTGCATAATCACAAAGTCTGGAGGTTTTTTTTAAATCTGAAATTGGCATCTGGAGGTTCTGAAATACATTTGTATTTAAAGGTTTTTGACCCTGCTGTAAGTTAATGATCATAATACATATTTATTGAGAGCAAAACAGTTTATTAATGCCATTAATTGCTTTTTGCAATTTTTGCCAGTGGAAGAACCTACTATACATTTCACCAAGCTATGTCCCAGCAAACGTTCTATTTAATGAGAAACATTTTACTGTTGACTCTCATTTCCGGCTGAGTTTGAATTGAATGCAATTTATTTTATGTGGATTTTCAAATTCTAACATGCCCACCGTTGTCTTTGGTAGCCAAAGTGAAGAAGGGGGAGACAGTGCTGATTCATGCTGGAGCCAGTGGGGTTGGCACAGCTGCCATTCAGCTCTGCTGTCTGGCCGGAGCTGTTCCCATAGTAACAGCTGGAAGCCCTGATAAACTAAAGATGGCAAAACAACTGGGGGCAGCAGCTGGATTCAACTACAAGGAAGAAGATTTCGCTGAACAAACCCTGGAGTTCACACAGGGTAGGTAAACACACCCATTAGCAAGGGCAGCTCTCTCTGAATCCTGTCAACTGCTGATAATGAATTATTATTAATTTAGCTGGCTGGTGCTTTTATCCAGAGTAACGTACATTTGAATCCCTTGATACATCTGGGTATTGTACCGGAATAGCTGGAAGATCTGGGAAATGTAGGGAAAGGTAGGGAAAATCAAGCTGAGACACTTCTAACACTCTTAGAGAGACAAGACAGTGGTGCCTGAAATCTCATTCCCTGTTGTCTGTTCCAGAATTATCCCCTATGGGTGCTACTGCTTACTAGCTGCTCAGATTTATAACTAGTCTGTTACAAATCTGGAGCCCATTTCGTCATTTTCAACTTTTTCAAAGTGCAAGTGTATGGTAAATTATAACGATTCCTTCATGCACACGCAGACATGAAAAAAAGCATACTGTACATACTGTAACAAGGAGTTGCCAGCAAATAATAATAATTTTATAAACCATTGCATTGCTATAAAAGATTTTAAAAAGGATCCCAAAGGACCTTACGTACTGTATAGGAGTGGACACACTTCATGTGTCCCACCTTTCTTTAAAAAAGATAAAAATATCACCGCCTTTCTTTAAAAAAGGAAAAACCTTGTATCACACATTTCCCTTTTTCTGTCTGACTTTCAAAGATGAAGATTTGCATGGTGCAAAGAAAGATTTTTAGGACAAAGGCTTACTGCCTTTTAACGGTGGCTTTTCTTGTTTCTGCAGGTGGAGGGGCTGATGTCATACTGGATTGCATTGCGGGGTCTGTCTGGGAGAAGAATGTGAAGTGCCTGAGCACTGAGGGCAGATGGGTGGTGTACGGGACAATGGGAGCAAGTGAAGTGCATGGAGACATTCTAGGAAAGCTTTTGTCCAAAAGAGGACAGCTTCTCACTAGTCTCTTGAGATCCCGCACGTTAGAGGTACATCTAAGAAATGTCAGCACATTGTAAAGAGGCACATTTTGTACTGTACATGACGGGAATCCAAATAGACCTAAATGATCAATTCTTCAGAATGTTTGATAAGTAATCATTTAGAATGATTTTATAAACAGTGTATAGTATATTTATACTATAACAGTGCTGCCTTAGAGTGCTGGGGTCCTGTGTTTAATTCCTGGAGTGCTATCTGTGTGGAGTTTGCACGCTCCCCTTGTTTTCGTGTGAGTTTTCTCCGGGTGCCCCAGTTTTCTTCCGCAATCTGCAGACATACTGGTAGGATAATTGACTTCTGGGATAATAGGCCCTGGTGTGAGTGTGTGTGTCTGCCCTGCGCTGGTCCGGTGTCCTGTCTCAGGTGTACCCTGCCTTGTGCCCGTGGCTTGCTCGGATAGGCTCCGGCTCCGCCACAATCCTTGAATTGGATGAAGCAGGTAGAGAATGGAGAGGTGTATTTTCTAAAACAAACTGTTTCATTACTGCCACCAATCCTTTCATTAAGGTGATTCATCTTTAGATGAAAATCAATATTTGCAAAGCACAGCACCGCTCCCTAAACTGCCATTCCGAAAGCCTGGCTCTTCTGCCGCAGGAGAAGATCACATGACACCAGAGAGGAGGGCAGCTCTGCTCTTCTCCTGATGGTATTCAATCGTAGTCGCTAGCAAACACCCAACTGTCTCTAGACAGTGGAGTACTCTGCTGCATCACAAAACCAGCTCCTCTGACAGAGTTCTGCACTGTTTAGATTTCAGAGGGGGAGGTTGACGTCACTTCTGTAACTTGCTAAGGGCACTTAGTCCTGTTATACATTGTAGAAGGCTTTTCAATTCAGTGGGGCTCATGAGGGGCTCAATCAAGATGGACACTTCTTTAGAGGGCAGGTTGAGCTCTATAGCCAAACGATTGCTGGAAGAATCTAGATGATGCTTTTTGCCAGTCTTGACTAGGATTCCCAAAGGCAGTGGTAGTGTATGGTACACAATTGTAGTGGGCTTAAATCAGCCCCAGGTTCCTACCTCCTTCTTTCTAACCTGTGTCTTTAGTGAGACCTGCATAATTCGGTGCAGGTGCCGTGTAGCTTGCAGTATGAAAACTGGGAATTTCTCAACAGTGCGCATGGGAGAAGAAGATAAGCGGTTCTCACCATCCCTCTCATGCTGGTACAGACTTCACGGTTGGCATTTCCATACTAAGAGAGGGGGGTCAGGGGCTGAGAAAAGTAAAAAGTTTGGGAAAAACAATCGCCACATGTTTTGCTGTAATTTACTGACCAGTCAATTGGTGAGTCAGCCATTCAAGCGCACAATCAGCTGCTCCTGAGTTTTTATTTTTCTCAGTGGACTTTGTAGGGATCATGGCATTAAAAAGTTAAATTGAGCAATGGTTGGGTACACATGAGGTCATGTATTTTAGTTAATAATCGATAGGTGTTCAGTAAGAGATCTATGCCTCCTATATGACTGTATGATTCTTTCCTGTGTTTCTCCCCAGTATAAAGCAGCGCTGGTGAAGGCCTTCAGAGAGGAGACTCTTCCACACTTCTCTCCAGACTCAGCCTCTCCTCTTAGGCCTGTGATTGACAGTGTTTACAACATGGACCAGGTCTCTGATGCTCACAGGCGCATGGAAGCCAACAAGAACACCGGCAAGATTATACTTCACATTCATTCATCAGAACAGAAATAGGATAGAATTGTACTGCTGGGAAAATAATTGCATTTCTGTCCCAGATCGGAGTTTCGGTTATATATAATCATCTTTTGTTTTTGAAATGCACTAAAAATTGAATTTTTGATTAGGAGAAAACTAGGTGATATGTCAACAAAATTTAAATTCTTAATTCTAAGCTCTTAAAAGAATCCAAAAGATTAATTTTTTTCAGAGGTCTGAAATTGGTCTTGTTAAGTCTGGTGTTCCTGAGGGCTCAATACTGGGCCCCTTGCTCTTCAGCATTTGCATTTTCCCACTTGGTCAGTTTTAAGATCACATGGCCTCAGCTATCATTTCTATGCTGATGATACTCAAATATACCTCCATATCAAACCTGACACTGATGTGGCTGTCTCTATTCTATCTAATTGCATCTCTGACATAAAAACTTGGATGACTCAAAATTTCCTTTATCTTAACTATGACAAGACTGAATTCATGCTTATTGGCACCCCCTCATCGACTTTGTAAAGCCTATCCTGTAACCCTATGTGTAGATGGTTCTGTACTTGAGCTTCAGTCTAAATTGAAAAACCGGGGGGTGATATTCGATTCTGGCTTTACATTCGACCCACATGTGCAGCATATTGTCAAAATATCTTTTTTTCACCTCATAAATATCGCTAGACTACACCCTATGTTATCACTAACTGTGGCTGAAAAGCTGATCAACACATTTGTGTTCTCCCAAATTGACTATTGTAATGCTCTACTCGCAAACTAAAACTCTAAAACTACATTGAACAAACTGCAGTATGTCCAAAATTCGGCAGCCAGAATCCTGACCACGTCTAGTGCAAGTGATCACATTACTCCTATCTTGGAGTCTTTGCACTGGCTGCCTGTCAAATTCAATGTGGACTTTAAAATCCTCATGCTCACCTATAAGGCTCTGCATGGCTTGGCACCTCAGTACCTGTCTGAACTATTATCGCCCTACTCCCCACCTCGCAACCTTCACTCTTCTTATTCTGTCACGATCGTAAACCCCTCCTCTTAAGGGTGCTCCAGCCCTTCCTTGTTTGTTTCTTATCTCCCACACCTGCTCCCTGTTCCAGCCCCTTTTCAGTTCCCCCTTAAAAGCCGGACGCTGACACTATTCTGGGCTCTGCATTGGTTTCCATACCAGGCAAGTCCGGGACCTGGAAGCGCCTGGCCCCATTAAGGTTTTAGTTCCCGTTCCCATTCCTGTGCCGGTTCCGACCCGGTACTTGTTTTTAAATCTTGTTTGTCTTGGATGGACCGCCCAGTTTTGGACTTTTGCCTCCGATTGGATTCCCCCTTGACTTTCTTCTGGATTGTTTGCCTCGGCCAAACCTCCCCCGACCACCAGCACACCATGGACACGCACCCCTGTTTTCATTCCCGTCTCCTGAGTGCCTTTTTCCCCCCGTGTTTCCTCCCACAACCCCAGATTGTCGTCTGCATAGGATCTGGAAAGAGCTCTCCCTGACATTCTGGTCTCCTAACTGTCCCCCAAGCCAGTCTACATTCTATGGGTGACAGGGCCTTCTCCTGTTATGCCCCCAAGCTCTGGAACTCTCCCCAAGGATATCAGAGAGTCACCTTCTCTAAACTCCTTCAAATCCAGACTCAAAACCTTCTTCTTTAGAAGAGCCTTTACTTAACTGGTTCTATTCTTTACCCCTCTGCTCCTACTATACTTAGTACCACCATCCACAGTCTCCTCTGTGTAGTGTAATTGTGTTTTATCTTGTGTCTTCTTTTTATGCATATTAGTTAATGCTACCAGTCCTGTCCAACACAGTGAATTTGAACTGGACAATATTAAAAAAAAAATCCATGTGTCATAGAGAATAATATTGCTCCCAGTATGACCAAGAAAGTCCAAAACATTTTTTCTTCTTCTTAAGCACCAATTGTAATCATTATTTAACATCCTCTTTTTTGAAGTCTAGTGGGAAAAGCTGCAAACATAAATGCTTAGAAATCTTAGGTTGCTATTAAATTTCAAGTGGTATTTTCAGCAATAACTTGAAACATGTAGAGGATTGCCGACATGATTTGTGCTGATTATTGATCATTGTAAAATCTCTCTACAGATTTTAAAATTTATCAGTCATGATATAAATAAAAAACATCAAGTTTTTATGTAATGACATGTTAAGGACATTTTTTAACCATGTTAAGGATATGTTTTAGAATTCATTTTGTATTATACATTTGCTGCTGTCTGGCCATAGAGTGCTCCTTATTTGTGTTTATTTGAGTCACTGTGATTTCTAAAATTATGAATTGTGAAATACTGTAAATGGACTGATCAATGATAAATGATAACATTTTCATCTATTTTTTGCTTATTCTGAACTCTATTCTGGGGGGAATATACACAGTTACACTACTATACAAGAGACTTAGATATCCCAACATTGAAAGGAGTTACAGTATTTTTATGGTATGCGCATCAACAACTTACACAAAGACCCCACTAGTGTTTCTTACTACTGTAACAACTAATACTGCTATAAATACAAGTTAGTTTGGGTGGGAATAAACTAAGCTTGTCATTAAAAAATCTTGAATTCACATAGATGAGAATCTTAAAAAACTCCATCACAACAATGAACAGCCACTATAAAGCAGATGATCCATCACTCTTACCAACCAAATCTAATTGACTCATTATTAGGTGTTCATAGTCATAACCAACATTTATCTCTTTCTACACATAAAGTTAAAAGTCTTCCATTTGTACTGCAAAATACAGATACAGTAGATCAGTATTATCTTTTTAGATGTAAAACAAAATACCAGTGGAAGATTTTCTCCAAACTAGTTCTACAGGAAACAGGAAAAGATTAGAGCCAAGTAAAATGTCTAAGGCTTTTGCATAACAGTGCAGGTGAATCTTTTCTGAAGATATCTTGTGTTTTAGAATCCTACTGGCAGCTCTAGCTGGAATACGTCACTTCCTATGGCATTTTTTTCCCATTTTCTTTCTGTTCTCAGTTTCGGAACCTTCATTCAAAGTTGTCTAAGCTAACAAAGGTATTTATGTGAATGCACTACTGCTCACAAGAACAAATGTAGTACCTTCCAGCTGTTTTTACACAAAGCTAAACTTTGGTTTTGAACATGTCGTGCATCATAAATCTTTACAGTTTAAACATAAGAAGAAACAGGAAATAGGCCAGGCAGCCTTTAACATGAAACTTAAAGAATGAACTTTAACATTCAGGCTGAAGACATGGATCCAAATTCTGCAAGGTATGAATATTTCTTTGGACAGATTTTAAAATACGTTTTTCGTGTTTGTGATGTTTATCGGACTTGTTATTTAGTAATCCTTGTCTATTTCACACAGCACCCGTCTAGAAATGTTTGTAGTACATGCTTTAACCTTTCGGTACTTTTTTTTTCAATATGTCTTAAAGCTTTTAAAAAGCATGGCTCGAAAAAAAAAACACTGACATGAACTAAGTAGTTTTTGAGCTTGAAAATTGCTGGTGATCTACTTGCGGTTACTTCAATTCTATGAAAAGCAAAATGTTATCATTCCTAACACAGTAATTCTTACACTGATTGCTAAAAGTTTGAACAGTTTGCCTCTTCAATAGTTAAGTACAAAAAGTGTATGAATTAGTACAGTACATCCCTGCTTAGCTTTTGTTTAATATATTGTACAAATTCACTTGGAGAAAAGCTTTAAACTTTTATTCAATATCCAAAATAATCACGATTGATTGGAGTAGCTGTGCAAAAAATTGGAAGATGGCATTCATTGACAGGTACTACTGCGTTTTATACCAATTCACATACAGATATATTGCTGCTTTGTAAACACGCAAATAAGAATTTAGTGGTGAGAAAACAGTTAATGTATGAGCCACTGTACTTCATGGAGTGACACTGACCACTGTGAAAATGAAGTGGTAGGGTATGATTTTTATTTGTGTGGATATCATACCTTAAACAAACTCACCTGTGCGAAAGAGCAGTGCAGAATTATATGATTATGAAAACAGTAAAAAATACAGTCTAAAAACATATATTTTTAATATATATATATTTAGAAAGGGTAGAATTACATTGAAAGTTTTGTTTTCTCTCTTTAGCTCTAAAGAGAAACTCTGGAATGATCTCAGATTACAAGGTAAAGCCTCTTTTGCTTATGGCGAGTATTTGTAACTGTATTTATGACAACCTATCTATCAATGGTGTCTTGGATAACATTCCCTGTCATTGTAATTTTTAGATTATGATCTTAATACTATAATCTGCAAGCACTCATCTTCTCTTACCTCTCACTGGTTCTCCTTCACACCCCTCTGTGGCTCAGACATGAAGGCACAGGAGTTTAGGCTAGGCAACGCAGAGACAGCAGAGTAGAGTTGATAGGCTTTATTACAGCACAGGAAGACTACCTTCTCACAGGATGTCTTGTAAAGAGTGTTCTCAGTGAAATAAAGAATTACAAGGCTTTATAAGGAAAGCCTTGCAGGAGTGTGTGTGAAGTTATTAAGTTAGTATTGGCAGAGCCTTAATATACATTGTTCAGCCCAGTAACATACTGTAGGATTGGAGGCTCGTGTAAAAGAAATTCAATGAGATTCATGTAGCTTGAGATGAGATGAAATTAGAGTAAACAGCTCAAAACAACAGATTTCCTCTCCAAGGCCACCCTAGCACTTCCATGAGCTCTGCATCTGCCCAGAGCATTCCAAATGCCCCTGCTTAACAACCTACAGTAGATAGTGGCCCGCTTCTTCAACTCATGTCTCCCAGCACACTATGAGGAGTCTCACTCACCTGTCTTTCACTCTGAGCCTCACAAAGTAGCTCCTGAACCACTCAATTTGAGCCTCTAAAAACAACTGTCAATTCCTAGTGCTATGAAAAAATGTAACATGGTCTTTTACAAATGAAAAAATAATTTTTAGGACACTGTTTTATCTAATTGAATCCTGTACATATCTGTGAGGAAAGTCCTTATTTGCTTACTATGCGTGAATACCTTTAAAATGGACTTGAACTCTAAACGAAATTGAACTGCATGCAGAGCTGTGCATTTGCTGTCATGTTGATTCACTGCACACATTGTTAGTGTAGGTTGTCAGGACTAGTACGGAATTGGTATGGGTAGGATTTTGCATTCCAGTGTTGTCTGCTCAAACATTGTTTGAAATGATAATACAGTGCTCCTACACTGCTCCTAAAAAGTTTTTTGATCGGGTGACACACCTGCTCCACATTTTTTTTAAACCCCCAAAAAATGTATAATGAAAAGGAGAAAATTGTTATCCTTAAAATAAAATAAAAATGTCGATAACACAGTACTTTGCAAACATTTTCCTTTGGTGTCCTTTTTTTTGTCCTATTTTGTGAGATGGTGATGATGGATATACATTTTTTCAATATTTTATTTCAAACCAAAATGCTCACACTGAAGACTTCTAAGGGAAAGATAAGTTACAGTAAACATCAGCAAAAACTAAACAGAAAAAAATTAAATATGTTGATTCCATAAGTATTCAGATCTGTGAACTGAGACAAAAGCACATTTTTCAGCAATTGTAGCTGTTAGTCTTTTTGGCTCTCTACCATCTTTGCACACTGATTTGGTGCAATGTTTTTGCCCATGTTTCTTGGCAGATCTGCTCAAGCTCTCTCCCATTATATAGAGTTGTTTCTCTACAGCTCTTTTCAAGTTTTTCCATAGATTCTCAATATTTCCATAGAATTGAAATAGGTAAGGAATTGGCCACTCAGAAACATTCTTTTATTTAATTTTTTGAGTCACTTCTGTGGTCTCTTGGCCTTGGGCTTTTCATCATTTCCCTGCTGAAAGATGAATTTTTGTCCCAGGTTTAGGTCTGAAACAGATTGTCTTGTTCCACTGTTTTTGAACCTATTGAAAAGAGAACTGTTAAGTTCCAAACCACTTACAGTAAATATTATAATAAATTATAAATATGGGCAGCACAGTGGTTTTCATTACTGTCTCACAGCACCGGGGCCCTGCATTCAATTCCTGGAGTGCTGGCGCTGTCTGTGTGGAGCTTGTATGTTCTACTTCACTTGGGTTTCCTCCAGATGCTCCACTTTCCCCCCCGCAATCAAAAGACAAACTGATAGGTTAAGTGCTTCCCGAGAAAACGGTCTCTGGTGTGAGTTTTCTGTCTGTCTGCCTTGTGATGTATTGGCATGGTATCCCACCCGGCACAATAATAATACACATCTAATATGATTTAATTTTCCTTTCTTTACAGCTGAAGTCAAGAGAAACAATTTGAGGTAGGTACATTATTCTATTGTGCAGTCTTAAAGCCTTAGGTAAAATATGAGGTAGGATTATGAGAATATTTTAGTGCCATTAAACTTGATAGTGGTTATTTGGTTGTCTTGTTTCTTTGAGGTTAAATAATCACTAACGTGTGGCAGAACATTTTGTGAAAATATGTTTTTTAGAGGTAATGAAAATCATTCAGTGTTTCTTTTCTTCTTGGTTTAAAACTATTGGAAAGGTTTCAAGGCTTCATGGCTGATTAATTAATATACTATGTTATTCAGTTGTTGTAAAATATTTACAGAATCCTTTTTTTATTCTTTACAGATTTTTACAAGATTCACCATTTGATGATCCTCAGTTATTAACAAAGGAAACATTTAATTACATATTATGTGGTGGCCAGTATAAAGGATTGAAGCTGTCAAATACCTGTGTTCTAGACTCACTTTTGACAGGTTTGCATATAGTCTACAAAACCAAACCCCAGATAAGAGATCTTTTGCTTATGGACCCCATAATCATGGCAGTTATGACATTTATAGACTTCTCACAGTATAATGAAGCTAAAATTCTATGGATTTTGAATCTAGAAATCCTCAGCAATGATAAAACTAATTTTTTTGAAGGTGAATATATTAATATTCGTGGCCATGTTAAGGATCACCTTCCAAATCTTAAAAACCTGAGAATTGCAACTCTTTATTTTGACAATGAACGACAAAGTCCAGACCTTGAAGATGCCATTTTGAAGATGACGCTGAGGTAAAGTAAAATTTAAGTTATTTTAGTTTTTTAAAACGCAGTTACAGAAAGGGCATAAATGTTTTGATTCGGCTAAGTAGCACAAACAGGTGCCACACGTGACAAAGGAATTAAAGGATGATTATGAAACTAGCATTACATCAGTCTAACAGCGTCTTTCATCTTCAAGTACCATAACGGGTGTTAGTGACTTTATTGCAATGATTCAACTAGTGAACTATTTAAAAATATATTAGTACATTGTAAAAAAAATACAAATATTATATTGGTACATTATCTGTATTGGAAGATAAATATTTATCCTGAAAAGTAGCTGACATTTATCGTTGGGAATTCAAAATCTGTCTTCATCCTTATTTATATTCATCCCATCTATGAATTGGCTTCATTACTCTGCTCTCCTCCCCACTGATGGCTGATGTGTGGTGAGCGTTCTGGCGCACTATGGCTGCCGTCGCATCATCCAGCTGCACATTGGTGGTGGTGGAGGGGAGTCCCCATTACCTGTAAAGCGCTTTGAGTGGAGTGTCCAGAAAAGCACTATATAAGTGTAAGCAATTGTTATTCATTATTATTATTATTATTATGTATGGAAGCTCTAAACTCTGTTCTAATCTATGGAAGCATTTCATCTCATTTAATCATTTCTGACATCTGATTGCCATCTGGAAAGCTATGGGTAGATTCTCAAAATTTCTATTGATGATTACATAACAAATATTTTTAACTAATGAACCACTTATTTCTTTAAATACAACAGTGCATTTGAGGACTTTGGTGATGTTATGGCACTTGGAACAAAACTTAATCCTACACTCATTTTAGTGGATGTGGAAGGAAGAATAAATGCCTTTCCTGAATCCGATGTTTGCGACTGTTACGAAAGGTAACTTTTAAAACCAACAAAACATAAATGTAGTAGAAATCAACCTGGTGCTAAAGCAAACTTCAAGGAATAAGAATAAAAGCCATGACTGCAAATGAAGGGGAGGAAAATTGACAATCATAATGCTTGATGTAAAATGTCTTTGGGATAATTGAGGTTCTTCCTTCTTTCTCTTTCAGGACGTTTGAACTTCAGTTTCTCCTGCTTGGCATCATCACTGCAGACTCAAACCATATGGTTCTGTGTATTAAGCTGAATGGAGACTGGCTGCTTTACGATGATCAGCAGCGGCCCCTATTTCGGCACACCTCCTTCGCTGAATTAAAGTCAGGCGAATATGTTACTTACCTGGCAGCCTACATCAACACTACAAAAATGAAAAAAGATTAAAAACACGTTCTTTCTGCATGATAGTGATAGTAACATCTATCACTAACTGTGGCTGAAAAGCTGATCAACACATTTGTGTTCTCTCGAATTGACTACTGTAATGCTCTACTCGCTGGGGTATCTAAATCTACTCTGAACAAACTGCAGGATGTCCAAAATTCAGAAGCCAGAATCCTGACCACGTCTAGTGCAAGTGTTCACATTACTCCTATCCTGGAGTCCTTGAACTGGCTTCCGGTCAAATTCCGTGTAGACTTCTCTCCATGTAGAATCCTCATGCTCACCTATAAGGCT
Organism: Lepisosteus platostomus; assembly: GCF_059453375.1. Lineage (NCBI taxonomy): Eukaryota > Metazoa > Chordata > Actinopteri > Semionotiformes > Lepisosteidae > Lepisosteus > Lepisosteus platostomus. The sequence goes on from NC_142613.1 coordinate 20,897,617, forward strand.
CTGCGTGGCTTGGCACCTCAGTACCTGTCTGAACTATTATCGCCCTACTCCCCACCTCGCAACCTTCGCTCTTCTAATTCTGCTCTCCTTACTGTCCCCCAAGCCCGTCTACATTATATGGGTGACAGGGCCTTCTCCTGTTATGCCCTCAAGCTCTGGAACTCTCTCCCAAGGATATCAGAGAGTCACCTTCTCTAAACTCCTTCAAATCCAGACTCAAAACCCTCTTCTTCAGAAAAGCCTTTACTTAACTGGTTTCATTCTTCACCCCTCGGCTTTTCTTAGGACCACCATCCACGGTCTCCTCTTTATAGTAATTGTGTTTTATCTTGTGTATTCTTCTTATTTATTGTTGTTGTCGTCCTGTAAAGCGCTTTGAGAAGCCACCTTTAAAGGCGCTATATAAAATAAAGTTTATTATTATTATTATGTTAAAGTATATTACAAAAATAAAATGGTATTTTGTTCATTAAACATTTGCACAATTACTCCTCTTCCTCTGTGTGATGTCTTGAAATAGTGAGGTTGAGAGAGACATACTCTTAGGTGGTCCCAACATGAATTATACACAGTTTCAGCATTTCACAAAAGAACAAGAGACATTCTTTTAAGAAATTTTAGTTTTTTCACTGACACGCTGCAGTTCCAAAAGACAACTGTTTTACTTTTTAGACAAACATCCCGCTAGACATGGAGAATCAAAGATGTGAAATATTTTTATACAGGCTTGCACACTGTACAGCGGCATAAAATAAAATAGAATTGTGCTTTTTAAACCAAAATTAGTACAGATATCCATGACACAATAGGATGAGTACACAGCATATATAACACTGACTGATAATACCTTTGGGTTAGCTAACTAAAGTGCAGAAACGTTTTTGACTTTTTTCAGATTCCCACATTCTGTCAGTGTAACAATGAAGTGAAGCTACAGCTTACCCATTTAAACTTCAGTACATTTAAATAATAAGAATCATATTTAACGACAGAAAATAAGACAACAGGAGGGCTGTGGGAATAAACGACTCAGCAATGTAGTTGAAACTGATACCCTGTCTCCTTTCAAAATATTCTTGCGGCGATTCTTAGATCAATTGTCAGTTGTAGCAATTCTATAAGATAGATGGGTCTTCTCTCGTGTGGAACCTTTGTTATGTTTCTTTAACAGCAACTAAATGTAAAATTAACAGCATTAAGTTCTGGATGAAATCACAGTCCTGGAAATAGCTCTGGTTTTGACTTGCAGTGGTAACCATGAACACAGCAATAACATTCCAGCTTGTGGGCATACAGATACAGTAGGTATTTATCAAAGGGATGGATGGGGTTTTGAACAGAGGAACAATTAAGACTTGGTACACTATTATTGCTTTTGAGTTCAAAGAACAAAGAAATCATACTGAAATTAAATTTTAAATCAAATTAATTAAATATATTCAAGTTGCACCTGTTCAATCCCTCCCGTTCTTTTTATTTTACTAAAATCACTAACATCCCTTTATCTGTGAGATCAATTAATTCACAACTTCAAAGGTATTTCAAGAAATCAGACCATTTTCCTGATTTTCGATGCAACTGCCAGCATCAATTGAATTGCACTCCAACTGCGACATGAATGGAAGGTTCTAAAATGAACTGACTCCTATCATTCGTCTAATTTGTTCAAAGGTAAGCCAAAATGTCAAGGACCAGGGAGCCTGCAAGAGAAAGACAAGGAAAAATGAGCACCCGTTAGCAAAGAAAGTCATTAATTCAATTAGCGAGAAGAAATACGATATACCATTCTCATCCATGTGGGTATAAATCCTTTGTACAAAGATATGAATCCTTCGCCTTTCACAGATTGAATGAGGCAGTCAGTAGAAGATCTGTAGAGTAAACCCCTAGGAAACAGATACAGAAAAATAGGCTAGTTTCAGAAACCAGCAGTTTCTCAACTCTGCCATTGAATAGTGTATTGAAACCAATAAAAAGTATAAGTAGGTAGCTGTATCAGCATGCTTAGGCTGCAAAGGAATAGGTAAACGTTTATTCCGAGCTGAGAAGAAAAAAAGGAGGCAAAACGTTTTGGCTGTGGAGCCTTCTTTAGGTGTCAAGTTATCTTCAAGCCGAAACATTGTGTCTCTTTTCTTTTCAGCATGGAATAAACCTTTACCTGTTCCAATATAAAGTATGTTTTGAGAGATCTTGGAAACTAGTTCACAGATGGGATAATTCAGGACTTTTCTCCTTTCACTGTTTGAGAGAACATATACAAAGTCATTTAAACACAGTCTTATGTTTTTTTTACTTCCTACTGCACTGAGAAATTCATATCTATGTTTAAAAATTCAGATATATAAGTTCTGAGCTCTTTGGTAATAAAATGAGCAAACCCGGAACTGTGCAATTCTTCCACGAGACGTGTGTCCACTGCATGTTGGCATTCTGCACGACTGTGTTCAGATATTGCACAACATGGTGTCAAACTTGTTTATGCCTGATCCCATTTGTGCTCGGTTCTGTCTTTGTTGCACGTGGAACTATGTCTTGGCTCTGTACGAAGATCAAAGGTATCAATATTCAATACCACAGAATCATCTTAAATCAGTCTTGATATTTTCTCCCAAGAAAATATTTTTCTTTTCTACAATAACTCACCTCCCATGAGTATCCCTGGGCTGATTCATAATTCTGGTTTTTACAACATCAGCTGGGGTCCCAAGTATGGCTGCTACCAGGCCTGAAGATATGCTATCAAAACAGTAAAACTGAGCTGTTGCCATAATTCCTATACTGCATGTGATGAACGGAAGGACCACATTAATATACAGGTCTAAAAAATGAGACCATATTGGAGCACTTGTAAACAGTGCAGTTGAAAAAACAAGCAAAAATATCTTGTTCAAATTTAGCTTTTTTCCTGACACTTGGGCCTTCTTCCTCAGACTACAAATAGAAGGGTTTTCTACATGGGGTGCATGCATAATAGGTCCTCCTGGTTTGTTAATGTACAGTATATTTTCTGTACATGAAAGCTCACACACTAGCCTCTCTAAGTGGTCAATACTGGATTGCTCATTGAAATCTGTTATATCTACTTGCACAAAAATCAATCTCAAATCTGAATATCTTCACCTTTAAAACAACCACAAAACATAAGACTTCTAAATTAAAGATATTCAGGTAACACATGTTCAATTCCTCCCTGTTTTATTGTCTGCTAAAATCACTATAATTCCTTTATGTTATAGATCTTTTAATTCACAACTTTGAAAGGTATTTCAACAAATCAGATCATTTTCCTAAATCTCCATCAAAATGCTAGTAGCAATGTGATTGCACAAACAATTGTGACATGACTAGATTTTACTTTAGGTACTAATCCACAGCACAGGGTCTTTTACATTTTGTTCTTCCAAAACACACACAAATAAAGTGATAGGTCACGCCTGACAAATATAGAAGCGGCACATTCATTAAGACTTGAAATCCACCAAAAAGCTTTCAGAGTTCTGATAATTTGTCAACTTGCTATTTTGTTATGATGCTTCATCAATAGGGAATTCCATTTGAAAAAAACAGTTTTTCTGAGGTACATTGTATGAAGTAGTCCATGGAGTATAAATGGTTTAAAGTGTTTTAACAGTAACATTAAGAATATATTATTCACTAAAAATGTATAATAAAAAGTCTTCTGACACTGCATGGAAACAAGCACTAATGAGGGGGGTGGGTGGAGTAGGTTCATTAGAAGAATGTTTTTTTTTTCATTTTTGTATTGAATTGTGTTTTGAAAAATGAATAAAAAACATGTTCACAAAGAAATTACCTTGACAATCCATGACAGATATAGTTGTCTTCCACTGATGTGTTTCTCAACAAAAAGTGTTTCATTGTGTCATATGTAGTAAGATCTGACAACAAAGAAATTATGTATTATACACTGTCCTGTGATCAGAGAGTAAGTCCTTTGCATTCTGGCCTTCCCGAAGAATGCAGTTTTTGACTTGCACAGCCTTTACACTTTAAAATTGTGAAGCTAGTCATAGACAAAGTGGAGTGGCTATTAGTACCCCTGCCTCACTAATCTTGGGTCCAGGGTTTGAATCTGCCCTGGAGCATCTTCTGTGCAGAGTTTGTCTGTTCTTTCTCAGGTTTCATCCTATCTAACTATGACATGCTGGCCATTTTAATCTGTTATCTCTAAATTTCACTTCCACCTCCACCCCCCTGCTATGATTGGTGAGACCTAGTGGGATGTCATTCACGTGACAGGTTGCCCAAGAAAAGATTGATACCTCACTAGAAGATGAAAACTATGGAAAATATGTGTAAGAAACTTCTGTCACTGCGCTATGATGTTTTGCCACCTGAAGTTTTTTTTTTTGAAGTCTCATTTGCCAAGAAATAAAACTTTAATTAGCCAATTTGTCAGTGCAACTAGAAATATTATAGAAGGGCTTAAAGACAGAAATCAGGAAAGCAGGAAAATATGCCTTGAAGTAATAGAGGTTAATGGAGACACAAAATTAATCAGGATATACAGTGCATGTACATGTAGGCAAACTAAGTATACTAAGATCACACTCAGTCTACACAGAACTGAATATTATTACAGTGGAAAAACACTATACATTATGCTTTAGAATTTACAGAAATTCCTGCATGGTCATAATTTGATTGAAGCGTCTGCTTTGTCCAAGGACAAATGTCATAAATGTTCTTATCCAGGACTCTCCAACACAGTTCCTGGATGGCCTTGTGTCCCCTGATTTTTATTCCAATCATTAGAAATCCATTATTCTTTCTGTATTAGATACTGTATATGCACTGTTTAGGATTTTTCTTATGGAAACATCTTATCTCTTTTAAAGCTGAAGTTACACATTACAATTGAAGGTACAGTTAACTATAAATGGTTGGACGCATTACAATCATTCAACAAATTATAAAAATTGACCAACTACTACATGTAACTTTTTACCTGTAGTACAGTTTGCAGTTTAAGACCCCTGCTCTAGGTATTGATAAAGAATTTGATCAAACATACATTGCAACACTATTCTCTATTTATTCCTGGGATTAAAATCTCATCACATTTTGGCTGTACCTCCTAAATTGACCAAGGCAGCCCTCTGTACATTTGGAACCCATCCTGCCCACAGTCCACGAATACCCCCTTCAGAAATTATCTTCACGAAGGCATGGTACACTCCGCGGATTCTGAAACAACAATAGGCCAGTCCATGTAAAGAGAGGAGTATCGAAACACAAGAGGTTCAGAGCTGATCAGACCTAAGATTGGGACATGCTAGAAAGGAACTGCTAGTTAGGTAAAACATAATAATGGCATATGACAGGAGTTAAGGGAGTGCTTGTAAAATATTGTTCCATGCATTAGGATTGGAATGTGAGACACAGCTTAGCATTTTTTGCTGTACAAAATAATACAATGTACACTCAAACATACAGTATGAGTCACAAAAATGCAGAATGATCAAGATGATAAATGTTTTAAATAAAAAGCTCAAGACATTAATTTTTTACATACAGAAGTACTGTATGTACTGATGTTTACAGTGTGTTGAATTTATGTTTTTTCCAACAAAAACACCCCAACACACGCAACCAAAAGCAAACTGGGGTGGGGCGGTGGCTCTGTGGCTAAGGATCTGCACCTGTGGCTGGAAGGTTGCCGGTTCGTATACCGTGGCCGGTAGAGGAATCTTACCCTGTTGGGCCCCTGAGCAAGGCCATCAACACCAAATGCTTCAGGGGTGCTGTATAATAATAATTTCTTACACTTATTTAACACTTTTCTGGACACTCCACTCAAAGCGTGACAGGTAACAGGTAACTCCCCTCCACAACCACCAATGTGCAGCATCCACCTGGATGATACGTGCGCCAGAACGCTCACCACACATCAGCTATCAGTGGGGAAGAGAGCAGAGTAATGAAGCTGATTCATAGATGGAGATTTTTAGGAGGCCATGATTGGTAAGGGCCAATGAGAAATTTGGCCAGGACGCCGCGGTTACACCCCTACTCTTTTCGAGAAATGCCCTGGGATTTTTAATGACCACAGGAAGTCAGGACCTCGGTTTTACGTCTCATCCGAAGGACGGCGCCTGTTTACAGTATAGTTAGTGTCCCTGTCACTATAATGGGGTATTAGGACCCCCATGGACTGCAGGGTGAGCACCCCCTGCTGGCCCCACTAACACCTCTTCCAGGAGCAACCTTAGTTTTTCCCAGGGGGTCTCCCATCCAGGTACTGGCCCCAAGCTTCTCTCCCTGTGTGTGTGTCTCATGGAGAGCAAGCTGGGGTACGCGAAAAGACCAATTCATAATACAAGAAATTGTATACGGCCAATAAAGTGATCTTCATTTTAAAATGGACGGTGAAAAATGTAGAATTAATGCTATATGATGACCCAGTACTGGAGAGCACATTTTAGCAGCTGGATTTCAATCTGTGAAATATCATGTGTGCCCCTGTTACCAGCCTTTCGAATTAAACAATAAGTTGGTTCAGCTATACAGTGAGCGAATGCCTCAGGAAGCAGCAGTCAGCCGCCCTGTGGACTGCAGGCCTCACCTGGGCGGTTTCCCTTCTAATCTGCGCCGTCCCTCCATCTGCATCTGAACCTTCACCAGGTCTGTCGGACTGGCAAAGAACTGACCGATCGCACCAGCCAGCATCCCTGCCAGTACTGATTTCCTGTGAGACAAAAATGTTTTACAGGGCTTCCCCAGTGGCCTAATCTTATACTGTATTTCTAGTACACTGGTTCAAGCCCAGTCACAAGTTCAGGTCACGTCATTGGCCAACAGAAATATGGAATCCTTAAAATAGGGATGCTCAATTAGCCCTAGTTTTGAATAAATGCCTGTGACAAGTATCAGTTCTCCAATCAGTATTAGCCCTCCTGTAAGGCACTGTAGGTTTCACAGCGTTTCAAATGCCGGATATACAGCTGATATACAGCTGGTGAATGGGTGGGCAAAGAACAGAAAGAAAAATCATTCTTAATGAAATAAAACCTCTTAATTGCCAACCATTTTACGTGCATGCTGCATGATTCTCAATTCCTACTCAGCCCAGCATTGCTCCAAAATTGTGACTATTAATTAAAAAAAAGTATCACTTAAAAGAGATTTTGCTGCAGCTCTAAGGGAGTGTAATAGGGACACAAAATTAGCAAGTGACAGTGCTCTGAAGCCTCAGACCTGGACAATTTAACACACCAGCCTATGTGACACTCTGTAACTTACCACTGGAGAATTGTTTTACTATGAAACTAGATAATGCAACCTGTCTAGAAAAAAGTAAATAATTACTTAGGTAAAAGCCACACAATATGCAACAGATCACAATTTACATAAAAGGATACATTTTGAGGTCTGTTACCTGTAGACTACCAAATACTTACTAAGTCATTTCCTCATTGCTGCCTGAGATAATGAGATTAGTCTCTTGTTCCAATAAATATATCTGTCAAGACTTTTCTGACTTAATCATTAAGTATGGAAAGCCACTGAACACCTTATAAATCCATTAACAGATTTTACACACCCTGTTCACATGTGGTCAGATATGTTTATCAGTAAAAGCATTGTCATCTACCATTTTGTTCATTACAAATTCTCAATATACTGTATTCAGTAGGTTGTGCTATAAAACAACACATAAGCATATTTAAATGTGGGTAGGGTAAGTTAAAAGCTTTTGTTAAATTATAACATCATTTTTGTTGTGGTCATTATTAATTAAAAATATAGTGAAGTGCAGATCAAGTGCTGCATGAATAAATATATAATCTACAGTATGTACACTGAAATGGCTTACTTTCTTACCAAAAAGGAAAAGTGGTGTCTTCATTCCTGCCCAGCATTGACTCCCGAAGCTGTTCATAAGAAACCATCCGGACCCCAGAATACACTGAAAAGCCCCACACAACAAATTCCAAATAACTATATATAAAGTACAAAAATCAGCTTTTTTTCCACTTTTGTCCACTTTATACTCCACATAAGAACATAAGAAGGATTACAAACAAGAGTTTGGAAGTTAGTAGTTAATTGATCCAATTCAATTCAACTTTCAATTCATATATAAAGAATATATAAAGAATCCAAACACCTTATCTGACCATTTCATGAAGGAAATCAAAGTATCAGCTTCAACCACATGGCTGGATAGCTTGTTTCATGCTCCCACAACCTTTTGGGTAAAGAAGTGTCTTCTACTCTTGTGTCGCAGTGTTGATTTTGAAGAAGCCAACTGCTTTGAGTTTGTCATCTTACTTGTTTCGTATGGAGTGATGACCTCTCAACTCTAAATCTAAATCCTTCTCTGTACCTCTTACTATGCAACAAAGAACATCACTCAATGAATATCCATCAGATGAGCAACCATGTTGATCTGGCTAACAAACCAAACTGGTTCTATAAATATAGAAGATGCTGAAACAAACTTGAATTTGATTTTTTATAAACACCAATTGGTTCTGAAGAAAGATACAAGATGTGAAGAAGGGGTTAACTTTCTGCATGAGGACAAGACTTCTAAGTAACAGGCTAGAGTTATGGCAGGAAAGGGGGATAACTGATAAGGATTCCAGATGCCAGCTAGGAAACCCCCCAGGGAAAGAAACATAACCCTGACCATTTGGCCAAAGTCTGTGAACTGTCCGCACACCGTGACCTCCCCAATTACCATAATAATGAGCTACGTCAGAAGCTGCAGAAAAGGGATATTACCATAGTAATGAGCTACGTCAGAAGCTGCAGAAAAGGGATATTACCATAGTAATGAGCTACGTCAGAAGTGGCAGAAGAGGGTTATATAAACTGGAAGTTTTGTACCGGCACTTTGAACAATACTTCGGTTTTGTTGTTCCTTGCGGGAACAAGACTTCAGCTTTATTGTTCCTTGCATGCAATAAACTCATCTGTTTAACGTCATCTCAGGATCCAGAACTTTTTCTGTTACAACAGAAACACTTCTTGACATTATCGTAAAATCCTAGAGCAATTGGGATACAGAAATCCAAAATCTAAATCTAATTGTCTGATGAAGCCCAGTTTTGAAAGGAGAGTCGGGGTCATGAAAGGTTATTTAACCACGCTTGTTTACATTGACTAAGATTAAACAAACGGATCTGCTCTCAGAATTAGAACATGAGAAGCTATGACTAAAGTAAGTGACTTTCACTACTTTTTGCACCATTTTTTACTGCTGTAAGAATGTACGGTAAATACAGTACATTAGGTTCACTTCACTTTTTGTGAACTCGCATTATATACTTCTGCATAGGCACACCGCTTTTTCTCAGCCACAACTCTCCATTGGCAGCAGGAACCTCTGTTGCAGTAGATGTATAGTACATACCCACATGTCGGTAGATGGCTGGTGTGGCCCCCTGCCACAGTCTAAACAGACCTTCCTCTCGAACAATCCCAGCAGCCGTAGACAACATTCCCCGGTATGGTGTCCCTTTGTGACCTCCATCTCCATGGCGACGAAGTGCAGTCTCACCTTGGATCTGCAGCCGTGTCTTTGTCAGGTCAAGTGGGAAAGTGACTATTGGAGAAAAAAATGAGTCGAATTTAAACCTCCAGCAGTTATCACTGTGGACTACATCACCTACAGAGATCCTATTACTTCATTTATTGACATCTTTATTTCAAGGTCATAATACAACATTTTTTTTTAATGGAAATGATAAATTATGCTTTTGGGTAACTGAGACTAATATATTGTAAAGTTTAAATATTTAGTAGCACTGTCAAAAAATGATGCGAATATATCTCAGTAAGGTACAAAAAGAATTATGTGAAAGATACATCACAAATCACCGATGTGAGCCTGGTCAGTACCTGGATGGGAGACCTCTCGGGAAAGCTAAGGTTGCTGCTGGAAGAGGTGTTAGTGGAGCCAATATGGGGCGCTCACTGTGAGGTCTGTGTGGGTCCTTATGCCCCAGTATAGGGACACTATACTGTAGATTGGTGTCATCCTTCGGATTAGGTGTAAAACAGAGGTCCTGACTCTCTGTGGTCATTAAAAATCCCAGGGTGCTTTTTGAAAAGAATGGAGGTGTTACACCGGCATCCTGCCCACATTTCCCCCTAGCCTTTATCAATCTATGGCCCATCTATGAACTGGCTTCATCACTCTGTTCTTCTCCCCACTGGTAGCTGTAGTGAGCGTACTGGCACACTATGGCTGCCGTCTCATCATCCAGGTGGGTGCTGCACATAGGAGGTGGTGGAGGGGAGTCCCCATTACCTGTAAAGCGCTTTGAGTGGAATGTCGAGAAAAGCGCGATATACAGTAAGTGCAAGGAATTATTATTATCACATGGAACTACAAGAAGAATGTAGTAGGATAACAGTTCTATAAACATGAACCAAACAAGAAATTAATAAAATATGCCTTTATATGTGAAATCCAGAATCAGTTTATTAAAGAGCGTTCGTGAAACCATAATTGGGATATTATTTGTGTCAATAAAAGGACACAAAATGCAGTTAATGAAAATATTTCGTAGTTATGTTCCGCATGTTTTATGAAGTGCACCGACAGAATACATAGGGAATATCAGAGCATACCATTAAAAAACGAAATCTGTATTTATTATCTCTCTGATGTGGTGTACTTGCACTATTAAAGACAGCTACTGTAAATTACAAAGGCTCGTGCACCGCCTTAATACAGCGTGTTGTCCTGCAGCTACTGTTCATGCTAATAGTGAGCAATGTCAGAATTGCAGACCTGTGAATTACTGCAGGAGTGAATTTTCTCAGCATTAACCTGACACGTTAAACTGTTATTACTGTATCTTCGTCATTGTGTATCTTATTGAAAACAGTAGAAATGAGTTCCTTGCCCTTGGAAAAGCAGGAACTTGTTAAACTCCGTTATATAAAGAACAACGTATAGTTACAGTACTTTTACGGAAATGTAAAAGGAGCGTTTTTAAGGCACATTCCATGACTTAAGAAATATTATGTATTACTAGTTAAATTGCACTTTTTTCTCTATTAATTTATTATGCTGCTTTCTGTTCAAGATCACCAAAGCTTGATGATTAACAACGATTCTCGATGAAGTAACAAATCAGACGATATCGATTTTTTCGTTACTGTATACCTATTTCAGCAACAGCAGCCGCGCAAGCAGACAAAATAAACTTTGTCACCCGGGGCCACTTCGCAGTTACAGGTGGTTCGTTTTCTTCTGCTAACAGCACCATTTGGAAATCTTCAATTCCCTGTCTCCGTTTATGTCCACTCAAATCTTCATACGATGTTTTAACAAATAAAACACAGTCATTTCAAGTCCTATGATATACTTCTACTAATAATTCCTAGCACCAAGTCTACTCACTGACAGACCGCTTAGATGAACTGAGCTTCCTTCGACCTTTACCTTGCGCATTATTCACCACCAGGAAGTCACTGTTTCAGGTTGTAGTTCCAATGACACAGAACAGTAAGTCTATTAATGAAAAGAAGGTACTGGATGAAACTACATTTCCCTACCTGCATAGTAAAGAAGGAGAACTCCGCCTTGCTTTCTGCTGGTTGGAGCAGATGAGTAGAGTGTTGGTATCCTGATGCCTCTGTTGAATAAATTAAAATGACTGTACACTAGTCACTTTATAAAAAGAATTATAGGAGCTACTTAACTGTTGCTGGGACACCTATGAGGCGCGATGGATTTTGTAATACTTTTTCTGTCCGTGTTGATAGTTTTGTTCTCCTTGTACTTTCTATACCTCCAAAGAAACCAGAACTACCCCCCAGTTATTAGAGGATGGATTCCGTGGATCGGTGCTGCCTTCGAGTTCGGCAAAGCACCACTGAATTTCATAGCTGAAGCAAGAGACAAGGTAATTTTTGTTTTTCCGAAATCATATGTGTCATTTTAAAATCTGACAAGTCTTGCTCTGCGCGAATAGAAAACACTGCAAGTATTTTGTACTGTTTAACTTTTACACTTTACAATATGACCTTATTATATATTATGCCATCATAGCCTTATTATTTCAAAATTCAGTCTAATTCAACCAAACACCATCACCCAGAATGACATGAACGTGACCTGTGTATGCATTACATTGATGAAAGTGCGATGCCCGTCTAATGTACTTAGGTATTTAATTACTTTAGTCTAATACAGTTCATTTGCAATTTTTTTTAAATGTCTTTGCGGTACCAGTTACCATACGTTTGATTCGTGTCCAACATAAAATATTTGTGTGAATTAGCTTACTCCCTGCAAACTGTGCTCCAGGTAGTGTATAACATTATAACATTAATCAAGGAAAACATTTTCAGTGACTAGACACAAATCAGTCAGGTTTCATAGTCTGAAAGTCTCTGGTGATTCTGAAACAAAATTATCCATTTTTAAAAGAAGTTATACAGTACTGTATGTCAGATTCTCAGTGCTATAGATTTCTATTTCTATCCTTGTCTTTATAAGATCATGGAAGAATTAACAAGCAGTTAAACTCTGTATTTTAGACAGAAATTGTATTTTATCTTGTACAGTATGTGTACCTGGGTGCGTCAGAGTTCACAGCCCTCAGTTTCCTCAGAAACCAGGTACATTCCCACGGGAAGCCACATTCCTCTAGGGGCAGTTGTTCCAGCCCTCTCATCCAATTAACAGGTGCTTCATTCATCAGGTCACCCTACTCAAACCCTGTTCTGCGACTGATCCTGTGCTCTGTCATTGAGCTGCTTCTGACCAAGGTAGTGCATTTCGCAAAGCTAACCTCGTCTCATGCTGAGCACCCGACCAGTAGCACGGTTCCCTGTAAGAATCCTGTATGGTGGTGCAGTCCCCGTGTCTGCATCTGCTCGGATAGTTGGACGCGCCTCCCGTCCTGTCAGATCCTAATCACCATCATTCAGTATCTCCCCCCGTCCTCTTTCCGCGTGAGCAATCTCCGCCAGTCTCCAGGCACCTACCCACTTTGGCTGTCTCCTTCTGCTCCTGACTTTCTCCTGAGCCCTCACTGGGCAGCTGCACTTGAAATCATCAGCTGGTCAACAGGATGAGGCTGTCTCCATCGGCTTGCCGCGTCATAACAGCATGTAGTCTAGTCACCTTCTTGGGCATGGATGCGTGACATTTACACACACGTTTTTACACACCGTGATGTCAGTCTGAATTAATCAGAAACAGACTTCTCTTCAGGGCTAACCCAAATAGCCTTCATCTAAACGCCTCATGGCATATCAAAGGTTAACTTCACTTGACACCAGAAGAGAAAGACAAATTAAAAATTAATCAAAAGCACAGTGTTCTTCTGTGGTAGCCAGGTAGCATTGCTCTAAACTATGGTGAAGAGGTCTGTAAGTGGATCACAAGCCGTGTCATCATATGTACACTTGCAGCCTCATGCCCTTCATAACCCCATTCCCACTTGGGTCTGCAAGGGCTAGGGTGTCCTATTTGTAATTTGGTTTCACAGGGGTGCCTACGAGCTCCCTTGATGGCCCCTTTGTGCACCCTTCTCACAATACCTGAAGGGAGTTACCCGAAATTCATTGCAAAATATTTGTTTACCTGTGGTGTATTTTGTATATGGAAAGACATTTCATAGTACAAAGCTTTGAAAAAACAGAGGTATTGCCAAGTTTAAATTTAGTCAAAGAATCCTTTGAAAGAATCCTGTTGAACATGAAAAAACATGTTACAGTATGTTTGTCATACTTTTTTTTTTCTGGTACAGCAACAGATGAGTGAAATGTATTTAATAGCCTTGAATAAACAAAGCAGTAATAAAGTCTTCCTTATTTCATTTATTTCTCTCATTTTCCGTAAAGCCTGCTTAACATGAATGAAAACATTGTGTCACTACATTTGTGAAAGAACTGATGAGATGAAATTCAATTTAATCAAATTAAGAAAAAAAAACCCAGCCATCCTGCACTTTAACAGCCACTGTTAAAAGAAGCAGAGCGAAAGGAGCAACAACAAAAAGCATTCTGACTGTGAGCTGTGTAACCAATGAGTAATGTCACATGAGGGTGTCCCATTACCCTTTTTATAACGGTGCACCCTTGAATACTTGCACACATTAAGACGACACTTGCTCTACATCACAGAAGTGCAGACTTAGAGGAAGGACATAGGACTTAGTGCAGCATTTATGACACGACCATAGCGAAGGTCTCTCCTACTCCATTCTCTGGGTCCTGCAGTCCTGCAGTGTCATGATTGTAGTCCCTCCTCCTTAAGGGCGCTCTGGCTCTTTTCACTTTGGACTTATTCTGTGCACCTGCCCCTTGTTCCAGCCTCCTTCCCGCTCCCCTTAAAAGCCAGACACTCAGTCAGTTCAGGGCTCTGCATCTGATTTCCGTATCGTGTGAGCCCGGGTCCTGACGAGTCTGGCTCCGTCATGGTTTTAAGTCTTTGTTCCTGTTCCCCTTGCCGGTTCCGACCTATTTCGGATTGTGTCGTCCGCATAGGGTCCGGAAAGAACTGTACGTTACATGCACTGTGGGGAGATGTGCAGGAAAAGGGCATCCTCATTTGAGTCTGGTTCTGACCACAGGGAAAGCTTTGTGGTCGGCCAACACTGGCAGAGAAGAATCCACAAAGAAACTAAGGAGATTCATTTCTAAGAGTCAGGGTTTCCAGGCACTCCATCACTATGGATCTATATAATGTAAACACTTGATCTGTGTTTAAGGTTTGACAAATCCAGTTGGAAAGCCATGATAAATATGTGGGATCTGTTAATGATTAACCTAAATCAACGCTGAGGAGAAACCAGGAATTACTGTACACTAGCAAGCATCTTCCACAAGTAATGGGAAAGATCATCATCTTAAGGACTCTCAGGCAGACTAACCAGTTAGACATGGCAACAAGGTGATTTGACCTCAAGGTCATTTAACTTGTCCTGAACTTTTTCAACCATTTGGAAGGGTGACCAACTTTTTTAACCTGACAGTGCTGTTTTCAGTTGTAACTTGAGTGAAGTCCTGCCTGAGACAGTGAAGGACTGTGCTGTTCTCACACATTGCCACTTTGAACAGGTCCAAAGCCTGGGTCATCATTAGCCCTACTTTGTCACAGAAAATGTTACTTTTTGCTACAAGAGCTTGCTTCATCACACATGGAGAGCTCCTTCAAAAGAGACTCTTGATTGAAATGCTTCCCACCCAGTGTAGCATGAAGGGACATCATTTGTGATGCCATAGGAAGAGTGAGAAAAAAAATACAGCACAATTAATGTAACTTTAACCTCATTCATTTAATCAGATGCGTCAATTTAGAATACTTTATCTTTTACAATGGTCAGAGGAGTACCAATTTAAACACAATGGCATTTACCAGAACAAGTTTCAGAACCAGTTCCTCCTTACAGGTACCACAGGAGCATACTACTGTACCTAAAGAAAGGAGGAAACACAAAACCACATTGCCCCCACAAACTCTATTTATACCAATCATAAACCCTAAGAACAGCCATATAAGAACGTGAAATTCTCAAGCCTTTGCCAATTATTGAATAATACAATAATATATGTATTACCTGCTGTGTCTACATACAAGGAGTAGAGGCTGTTTGATGGCCTTTAGGGGCATTTAGTCTGGAATTGTACTCATGGTTAGGATCAAATTCCATAGAAAGATATTTGGATAAATTCTTAAGTATAAAGAAAAGTGGATCCTATTTTTTCCTCATTGAAAAGACATTTCACAAAATTCTACTTTTATTGGAGGTTCATGCAAAGGTAGCAATATTCATGACAAATGACCTCTGATCTGAGTAACAGAAGCACTCTAAGGTTATGTTTTCTTAAAAAATACATGGTTTAATGTTTGAATGTTGTAACTGAATGCAGAAATAAAGACTTGAATAATTTTAGTAGGGCTACCTGTACATACTGTATGTACTGTCATGTTTTGCAAACACCTTAGAAATAAATAGTAAAGTTAATAGCAGTATTTGCAAATCGTAAAAATGAAGAGACCATCTGCCGTGCTACAGAATTTCTAAAATCTGGTTAGGTTTACAGTTCTTTTTATAGTGATACTGTGATTCTGGTCAGAAGTCATTTGTCATACAGTTACACTAAGTCAATAAAGACAAGCACATTCCTCACTTGACCAGATGTTCTTTTCTGTGATGTACACTAAATAGAAAATGAATTAGGAGGTGGTGTTTCTCCTGAAACGATTGTACTCTCCATATACATAAAAAGTGATATAAGAATTGGTTAAAATCTGTAACTGTGATCATCACAATCATTAAACATAACATTATTTCTTAAAGTCCATAATTGGTCCATAATTAAAAAAGCAATATAAAATGTTAGGGTATCACAATATAATCTGTTATGAAAGTAATCGTTTCAAAAGTATCAATATATTGTGCCACATTTTTAGGCTAATGTAAAAAACTGATTTTGATTAGGTATGAACATAAGCCACCTTCTCATTTCCCTTATTTTATATCAGTATGGACCAGTCTTCACTATTATTGCTGCTGGAAAGCGACTTACCTTTGTAACTCTACATGAAGATTTTCAGACATTTTTTACATCGAAGGATGTGGATTTTGAGCAGGCGGTTCAAGCTCCTGTCCAGCACACAGGTATGACATTAAACTAATTAATGAGTGCCAAAGCAAAGCTTCTAGCTTTTGTATTTGGCATAAACGTTTTTATTAATCTTATGTTGATATTTTTGAAATTTCCATTTGTTGATCACCTTGGCTTTGAACTAAAACCCTCATACCAATGGATGAGGGATGAGGAGCATTTTGTTTAATTTCACCATAGTGTAAGATAAGGTTACAGCCCTTTCAGTCCAGAATTTCAGAATTTAGAGCAGCCATCTTAATTATCTAGAGCAGCAGTTCTCAGTCCTGGTACTGTAGTGCCCTTGTGTCTGCTGTTTTTTTTTCCAACTGGGCCCTTAATCACCAGTGCTGTAACTGATTTGCTGGATGTTATTGATGTTTTTCCACACTCAGTTGTTGGTTTCAAAAATGGCCTCATTTGAGTACATGATGCAATATCTCTTCAACTTGCTTATACTTGCTTCCTTGGAATTTGGTCTCTTGTCTCCGATGAAATATGTCTTAATGGGTGATGAATAGACACAGGTGAGAATGACACTGTATCTGACAACTCCCTCAGTGAGTCAGTATGTTTCATTCTGCTTCAGTCCAGTTGTTTATATTTCACCTAGCACACTTGAATGAGGGCAGTCATGAACCATACTAATTAGCAAGGCAAATATTAATAATTACAAATCTTATTCAGGTTTCTAAGAGCCAAAAGCAACTTTAGAAAAAGGCCTCAGATGGGAACTTGAAATAAAGCCTGTGACTAAGAACACAGCTGGAGCACAAACCAGAGGACATAGGGGTTACCTAGGAACAGGATTAAGATCCACTGTACTAGGGTATTTTTAAAAACAAGGCCTAAGGGCACAAAAAAGCCAAACATGCAAGCTGATCAATTCTTGGCAGCAAATAGCACTGGTCATTAAGGTCCTAGTTGGAATGAAAATCAGCAAAGGGGTACTTCAAGACCAAGATTCATGATTCTAGTTCATAATCTAATTGATAATCAGCAGAATCAGCATAGCATCTAAGGGGCTATCTGTAATTCTGAAATGAATTAGATTGGAAAGGCCATAGGCTGAGAAGCTCTCCTGGGGCCTCACAGGGCTTGCAGTTGCTTGTTAATATGAAGATACTGTGGCTGACTCAAGTCACCTAATCCAGTAGTACTTTGCTTGTTCTGCATTAATATGACTAGTCCTGGTTACAGTTAGCAAATGACACAGTTCAGGCTTCACTTGAGTTCAGGGTTCAACTTCTCCCTAAAAAATTAAACTTTTTGGAAACGTGTGTGGTCACACAATATTGTGCTGCAGTTCTGTAATCATTTTGTGTCTGTTTATGAAGTGGCTTGATGTTTTGATTCAGTTTTTCATAGAAGATGCAGCTAATGTACTGAACTCTTATGTTCAGTACATATACCTTCTCTTAAAATGTGATTTGACCCTATATGTTTCACATCCACTGACTGCCACTGAATGTTATTCAAATTAAGGTTGATATTGTTATCCTTTGTGTTACCAGATTCAACTTGTAGATTTAAAAGAAAATATTCACTAGATGTCTTCTGGTTTTGATTTATCTTGAGATTTTGACATTTTATGCATATGATTAAAATACATGAAAATTTACATTTATTTGTTCAAAAGCATATGGTGGCCCAAAATAAAACTTGCCAACAGCACTGCCTCTCATGCCTTTTCTTCATGCCCATTGTGTTCCATTAGGATTATTGAAACTGAGACTTTATTTTTTAAATCAGAGCCAATTCACTCAATGCCATCACTATACTGCCCAGATCCAGCATGGGGAATCAATCTACTGTACCATCCGATGAAGTACAGTCGCAAACAAGTGAAGAACAATAAGAGGAATATAATGTCTTGTTTTTGTCATTTATGTAGCCTCTATAAGCAGAGACAGCTTTTTAAAGTTCCACCCTGCCTGCAATACTTTGATCAAGAGCAGACTCATCCTGTCCAACCTGCCCTTGCTGTCCAGCCAGCTGTCTGAGGCATTTGATGAACATCTGGAGCTTCTGGGTACTGGGAGCTCTGGAGAACTGTGTGACCTTGTTAGGTAATAGCATTGATATTCTTGTCTTTGAAACTAATCTGATTCCACAAGATGAATGTTGTGAAGGACAAAAAGCTGGCAATGGATTTGAATGAAAATCAAAATTACAGAATAGTTCAAATGTAGGCTTTTTATTTTTAGTTTGCTTATTAGTCTTGTTAATTTGACTGGATTACTCTGTTAAAGTGCTTCACACCTCATTATAGTCTTGTTTATCACCACACTGAGTAAATTTATGAGTGATCTGTTCTGCCTTACCAAATTTCTTGGGATGCACTGACTCACTGTAGCTGTGGGGTGTGTCTTTGACTTAATCAGAATCAACCAGATATACCGAATGGTTGCATATTATGTAATTTATGTAATGTAAAATTGATTGCAAAGGGATGTGACTCATCATTACACAGGACGTACTGCATAGTTTGAAATTCATTTTAAAAGCACATATTATGTTTTAAAAATAGGACATTATTTTCCTGATTTCCTAAATATCCTGATCGCTTTCTGAATTTAAGAAAAGTACAGCCCATTAAGAGGATGTTAATCTTATATATCTTATATTGTAATATTAATTTTATGAATTGCTATCAAAATTATCGTCAAACAAAAGTGAGTCTTTGGTTATTTGTGTAGGATCCATTTAAGATTATTTGTGATAGACGACTGCTGTTTAATAGAAACTTTAAAGAAAGTCTAGGAGGAGGTCATACCTTATTACCAAAACAAGGGCTGTCCTGAATTTGGGCTGTATTGCTAAATATTGACTTCAAAATAAAAAACAACATTTTTCCTTTCTCCACAGGAGTGCTATGTACCCTGCTGTAATGAGCAATCTTCTGGGCAAATACAATTCTCCTGCAAGCCATTCAGACTTACA
Source organism: Lepisosteus platostomus (assembly GCF_059453375.1). Lineage (NCBI taxonomy): Eukaryota > Metazoa > Chordata > Actinopteri > Semionotiformes > Lepisosteidae > Lepisosteus > Lepisosteus platostomus. The sequence goes on from NC_142613.1 coordinate 20,917,165, forward strand.
GGAGTTTAAGACCATATTCCAGACATATGATGAAGGCTTTGAATATGGATCTCAGCTGCCTGGGATTTTCTTCTGGTAAGGATAACCCGGGTGTCTGAAAGTTTTTTTGGTGCATGTGTAATTGAAATTGCTGTTAGTACAAAGCTGGTCACTCTTAGCAGGTGGTTACCTGTCCACTGCCGGTACCCCAAAGGGACTTTATCTCAAGGGTTATGGACAGACCTGGATGGCCGGTGTGACTGCAGCTTTTTGTTGCAGCTCAGCACTTACACCCCATATAATTATTTTTCCTAGTCTGGCTTTGAATGTTCTGTTTCATTGTGGAATTTTTCCTGTTCTCTGTTTTTTGAAAACTCCTTAATATGTTTGCAAGTTACATGCAAAGTTACAGATACTGTAGGTACAGTATGTGTGATGCTGCTTTTATTCACACTCATATTGTTATAATAAATAGTAGTAATAAGCAACTACTGTTAATAATTCATAATTGTATTTGGTGCCTTTAACGCAATCTAACTCCAGCAGTTATATTTATAGTCCTTTTATTGTAATTAACTCCTCGCTATAAAGTACCAAAGTCATGGAATTAGGGTTAGGATGTACAGGAGCTCAGAGGCCCAAGACTTTTCATGCTCCAGAATTAAAAAAATCCATTAAAAATGTCGACCTTCCTATTTTGTTCTGCAGGAAGTGGGCAAAATCAAAACAGTGGCTCCTTTCCCTTCTGGGCAAAATGATTCTTAAGGCAGAATCAAGCATCCCTGCAGAAAAAAGCTCTAAGGTCAGACCTACATCAATAGGCTCTAACCTGCATTTTTACCATTTCCTCCTACCCCCTTCCAATATTTCTGTCACTTATAATAATATGAACTAATTCACAATTGCAAATATCACATTCCTAATATATTTCAATATTGACACATTATTGTAGCATTTTGCAGTTAATGATAACAAACATTGTGCCTTTGTTTGAACTCTCTTTATTAAATTTGTTTTTACACATCAGGCAATGAAACCATAATATAATTATTATATCATTTCATTATGTCACGCTTATATAGTACACAGTCCAATTTTCTTCAGAATAGAATGCAGTTTCCTCCTCTGATGCTTGGCTTTCAGTGTAAACTGCATGACTGTATCTGTCAAAAACTGTTGCAACTTTACCCATGATGCCAAATCTGTTCCAGATCTTGTTAAAGGTCCCTTTTTCCAAGTATTTATAATAATTGCTCACATTAAGAATCTTTAAAGGATCTCAAAGTATTTCACCTCTATAGGATGACATCCACCTGACATATATGACAGTAGTGCTGCTTCACAACAGATCAGGTTCAGAAGTGAGAAACAATTCCATCAATTGAATTAAAGGGAAAAATTTAGGGAGGCCTGCCTGTGTAGTCCCTAAGTAGCCACAACCCTGCTGTAAACAGCGCTACTCTTGATAACAGTACCATGGCACCTTGAAGGACAGCATCCACAACTTCGTTTTAATGTCTCATGCTAAAAAGAAGGGACAGCATCTCCTATAGTGCAATATCCACTGTCACTATACCAGTCCATTGGGTTGACAATTCTGGTGCAAAGACACATTGATTCACCAACTTCATTACAGCCGCAACTTGGTTTTTCTTGGAGGTCTCTAACTGACAACATGTCCTTCTGGAACCAGACTATATGTCTCAAACTTTAAAACAACACAAGCTGCAAAATTAAAAGCAGGTTTCCAGTTCCTTTGTATTAACACCCCTTAGTTTCTCTGTTATACTCCCTTCTCCATGAATGATTCAAATGTCCTTATTGTCAGTCTGGGCATTTTGTCCATGTTATCCATGATATCCATGTTACACTTATCTTCCTTGCAAATAATTCCTATGGCTTTATTTGTTTCTGTGCTAATAATGTGATTTTAGTCACTATTGTGTCCGGAAAAGTGTCCAGAAAAGCACCAAATAAGTGAAAGGAATTCTTAATTAACATTATTGAAATACTTCACATTTTTGTTATGTATTTTTCTCTTCCTTCTTTTAATTGTGCTTTTTTAAAAAAATGCTATAGTTTTATATACCTCAACTAAGATGACAATGACAACAAACAGTTTTTGTAAACAGTAAAATCCAACTGGAGTTTAAAGTCTTGTTTTAAAGCAGTGACTGGTTTTAGTTCTTAAATTCATTTATTTTTACAGACGTTGCTCCAACATCTTGTAACTACAATCACTGATAGATATCTCCCAAATTATGGGTTACTCATGCTTTGGGCATCACTGGCTAACGCAATTCCGGTAAGTTCCAGTCAGGTGAACTTGTTTGGAGCTGCAGTGTGGGGAGTGTTTTGTATTACTGCCCCGCAGTGCTGGTTCAATTCCAGACCTGTTCTCCCTGTGTTTGTGTGTTTTTTTGCCCCGTACTCTGTTTTCTACCTACAGTCCAAAGATAAATTGGAAAGTTAATTGGCTTCCAGGAAAATTGGCCCTGGTGTGAGTGTGTTTATGCCTGTGCGTGCCCTGTGATTTTTCCATCCAGGGTATATTCTGCCTTACATCTGTTGCTTGTCCAGATAAGCTTTGGCTTCATTGCACCCCTCAATTGAGTTAAGCGGATAGAAAATACATGGATGTATGGGCTTATTAAGAAGCATAATCTATAATTATCAATTGTTGATCAAGTCAGTTTAGCTACAACTTTCACACTTTGGTGCATTGTCCAGCCATCCTCCTCCTGCTGGTGCTCTGGAAGTTGATTGGAAAGCTAAACCATATGTACGGTTCTTGTGGTTTCCGCCCTTGCCGCTCCTGCCCTGCCAGTTCATCCCTCGCTGTCTGGGCGTGAGCTGGGGTCTCCGGCATCACACAACAGGGAACTTGCCAGCTGAGCTAAAGGAGAACTCCCCCAGCCCGGGCGGCTGAGATCCCTGTTATATGCAGGGGCGTATTCATTACACATACGAGACAGACTTTCAATCACATTGGAAAATCACTGTGGCTTGGCAAGCTGAAATATATCTCAGGTGACCCAAAGAGCAATCTGCCTGTTCCCATAACAACACAGTTGGGCAGAGTTTCAAAGCCACCGGCCCATAATTAAATGGCCGGACCTTAGTACTGTGAGGCTATTTTATCCCGCTTTGCCGATATTGCAGCGCTCGGTCTTAGCCTTGGCTCTGTGATCTGGCGATTGTCTCTCCTGTGCTTATGCAGATTTTCCCAGTGCTTTGCATATCCTCCAATGCTTAGTAATCCTATCCCGTGGGGCTTGACCCACTGCTATGTTTCATAACCCTGATTCCTGGATTCTCCTTCGGCTTCGTTTTGTCTCCCGTGTTTGACCCTGACCTCCCTGACCGTGTTTCATCTCTCCAGCGCTTTGATCTCCCGCCTGCTCCACTGTTCTGCCTGAATTCTCCCTCAGAGCTTTTGCCTGTTTTCCACTGCAGCTCTTCTGCGGGGAGGCCTGACTGCGCAGTGCCATTTCTCCGGCTTGCTTCACTGGCTTGCCCTGTTTCAGCCGCCTACCTGCTTGCCCCTGCAGCCTCACTGTCTCTCATCACCATCCCTGAGCTCTGCACCATCCTCCTCCTGCGAAAGGATCCTTTCTCCAATGTGGACCGCTGTCCCCTTTAGTTGTGTTAAGTGTTCCATTACACGGTATTGTTTGGCTAGTTTCTCCCCAGTGCTTAAGCATTCAGTTAGCCAAAGCCAGAGGCCTGGTTTGAACGAGCCATGTCTGGTTTTGGGGCCTGGCCTGCAGTCAGTAGAGAATACTTATTTGGCCACCGTTGGTCTTCTATGGAAGTGTCTCCCAGCCCTTTTCCTGGAAAACTGTTGTCTGTTGGGTTTTGTTCCAGCCGAGCTCCAAAGCTCATCAGTGCTAATTCCTGACCTTTACTGATCTGCCTGTTTATTCAGACGTTTGGTTAACTTGTTTCTGCAGTCCTGAGTTTAAAAAGGTCAGCTTCGGACCTGGAGGATACTGTTTCCAGCAGCTTCGACACATTCTGTAGAAGTTCCTTACCTTTAATTACCTCAACTTGCTCACCTTTAATTCTGGCTCAACAGCTCTCAGTAGGTGATCGATTTGTGATTAACTGGCACAGACAGGGATGTTGCAAGGGCATCACAAACAACGTAACAAAAAATCAAAACTGAAGAGGACTCCATAACAAGCAACACGTTGGAAGCTGTTCAGGAGGAAGAGGTGCCACAGGCTCCTACAGATTTAGAAGTAGAAGAGGTGGATTAGAGGAAGGGAAGGAAGAGGAAGGTGCCAGAATGTTTCTGATTCCCCTCACTCTGAAATATGGTACCTTCTGTTCTCTTGAAAGAAAGCAGCTACAAAGTACAATAAAACCATGGCCTAAATGAAATTGCTTCAGGCAACTGGCTTTCCAGTAACTTGTTTACTCAGTTTCTGGAAAGAAAAAAAAAGTAACAAGATCAGATATTGGGACAGGGTAGATACCGGTTAGAAATTCTAATTTGGCTTTTAAGAGCCGAAAGCAAATTTTAAAATAGGTCCCAAACACAAAAATGAAATCAGTTTGCCTGTGATCAAGAGCTCAGGAAGAGTAAAAACCAGACAGTGTTACTCCAGGACAAGGGTTGAGAACCACTGCTCCACTGTACCCATGGAAAAGTAACACCAGTGGAGCGGAATTTCAATAATTTGTGTTTTTTTAATGTACTATGTTGCACCATGAAGAGAAAAAAGGTTTCGATGCCCACTGTCAGGTTAATTTCCTTTTATTATTTCACTTTGATTTGGAAGATACTACAGTAGGTCACAAATTTATTTCCAATATTTTTATGTATTGAGTTATTTGCTGTTGAATTTGAGTACTTAAATAGTTACTATTACAGTCTTTCCCTTTATCAAGTAAAGGGTTATGTTGATATGTTTCTATTTCTGTCATGTTTTTGTTTGATCTAGATCTCCTTCTGGTCACTTGCCTTTATTCTGTCCAAACCTTCAGTGTATCAGACTGTCATGGAAGAGATTGCAGTTGCCTTTAATGGGAAAGGTACAGATTTCCGCTTGTACTGAGTGAAACATGTAACCAAATGAAGTATAAATCTCCAGCCGGTTATGGGGTAGGGAGCTGTTACTGTAGTTTGTTTCATCTTCACATTCCCGGTTATTTTGTTGTACAGTATGACATTTCAATTTTGTTCCAGCAGATGGCACTTGATTCTCACAAAGAATCTTGCCTGTTTGAATTGGAGCTAGTAGGCAGTTGAATGTTTTTGTTATAGGAGATTTTTTTTTCAATCTAAGGGTAATACTTGTTTAAAAATTTTATCATAACAGAATAGCTTCACCAGTGTATTTTTGCTTTAGTGTAGTACAGTAAAGCACAATCACAAATAAGAAAAATGATCTTCTCATCGGCAGATAAATAATAAATACAATAATAAATAATCCTTACACCTGTTCAGTGCTTTATGGACACTCAGCTCAAAGCACCTTACAACTAATGGGGACTCCTCTCCCACACCACCAACGTGCAGCATCTACCTGGATGATGTGACGGCAGCCCGAGTGCGCCAGAACGCTCACCACACATCAGCTATCAGTAGGGAGGAGAACAGAGTGATGAAGCCAGTTCAGAGATGGGGATTATTAGAGTCCATGATTGTTAAAAACCAGGGGGAAATTTGGCCAGGACACAGGGGTTAATACCCTACTCTTTTCTAGAAGAACCCTGGATTTTTTAATGACCATGGAGAGTCAGGACCTCAGTTTTATGTCTCATCTGAAGTATGGTGCCTTTTTACAATATAGTGTCCCCGTCACTATACAGGGGCATTAGGACCCACACAGACTGCAGGGTGAGTTTCCCCTACTGGTCCTACTATCACCTCTTTCAGCAGCAACCTTAGTTTTTCCCAGGAGGTCTCCCATCAAGGTACTGACCAGGCTCACACCAGCTTAACTTCAGTGGGCTACCAACTGTGAGCTGCAGGGTGGTATGTCGGCTGGCAAAAAAAAACAAAGCACTGGGCCATCATGGTGCCCCCTGAACCTAATTCCCACCCTAGAAGTCCTTTCTTTAGTCCTCCTGGTTACACATTACAAACCTAAATTAAAGTGTTCAAGTTTTATAAGCAGCTCTCCTAGAATGTTAAAAGTCATAATTGATTGTATTTAATAGTACTTTAGTAAGTAGAAAATGTTGCTAATACATACAGTACATTAACACTTTACCTCTGAGATACTGGTTCCACTTTGGCTGAGGGGAATTCAGCTTTTTAGCTTTTTGCATTGCTTCCTTACCTTTAATCTGATCGACCATTTGTGTGGTTGCGCTTGAAAGAAAATATATCTTCCTTTCTACTAAAATGTGAATAACATGTTGTGTTTTTAAAAAAAACACAAATAACTGTAAATCTCACAAAACCTGACAAAAAGCAACTGCAATTAAGCCTCAGTGAAGTAACAGAAACAACAAAAACTCTGAGAAATTTTATTCAATTACAGACAGAATGAGATTGTGGTAGATTTGTACCAATTCAGGGTCATGGAGGAGCTGGTAGCCTATTCCAACAGGTGCAAGGCAGGACCCTGGACAGGATGTCACTCCATCACAGGACATACAGACCCCAACACTCACACCAGGGGCAATCTTCACAGAAATCAATTAACTTGTGGGAGGAAAACAGAGCACCAAGAGGAAACCCACACAAAGTCTACACAGATACTATAGTACCCAGTTCTGGAGTTGAACCCAGGGCTCCAGCACTGTGATACAGCAGTGCACACCATTCAACCACCATGCCACCTGTCCTGAAAGTGATCAATTTCAGATCAGGTGTTGAACTGTTTTAATGTGATTTTCTTTCACAGACAAAAGGAAGACAACTGTGTCCCAGGAGGAGCTGAAGCAGCTTCCATTCCTGAAGCAGTGTGTTCTGGAAGCAATCCGTCTAAGGGCCCCAGGTGCCATAACCAGAATGGTGGTTCGGCCACTTCAGATTCAAGTACAGTTGCTTTCACATTTTTAAATCACTTACAGTATAAAATTTCCTTCCAGCACAGAGAAGCAGGACCTACATTACACGAAATATCTTTTACTTTATTGAACACATGCACTAAAGAGAAATACCCAAAGGCTTGCTTATTATTACAACTTACTGTACCCGGTGACAGAGTGAACAATGATACAGTTCATACAGTATGTTTTTAGAGAAAAGGTTGAAATGTATGAATTACAGTATTATACCCCTGTCCAGTGTTTAAAGCAAAATGATTCTTTTAGAAGTAATTCTTAGCAAACAGTGTCGGTTTAATAGAATATTTTGAAAACATTTTAAAAAAATAAAAAGCAATGTTTTTTGTTAGAACGCCTTCCTATTTTACTAGCTACTGACCTGTTTACAAATAACTGTTATTGTAGGAGGTTTCTGATACAAGTGAGAATGTGGATGTTCTGGAGGTGAGAGCTACACCCAGAAAATTCTTTGACCACATCTCTGTGTAAAAAGTGGTCCCTGTGCCAGGCTAAGGTACTGTAGAAGAGAATGTCAGAACTGGGTAACCGGAATAACTTTAAACCTCAGCACCTTTCTCAAGCAATATGTCAGTGTGCAAAGAGATGTGGGGCTCAAAGTAGTTTTAAATTTATAGACTTGTGCATCCCGTTTGTGTCGCCATCTATGCAAGGCCTTAGCTGGACTCCAGGTCCACTGGACCAGGCTAGCTGGAACCCAGGTCTGAACTTTTCCTAGAAGCAGTCTACCAAGGACTTTTTCCTTCTGTCTTTCCTCTTACAAGACAAAAGTCATTGTTTCCACAGGCATATTTCTGTATCACAGTAAACATATGACCTACCATGCAAGGAAGAATGTGACTGAATGCCAATTCCTGTTCTTTACATACTGCACAGAGAAAGTCACCCAGGAGCTGTTGTGTCCGCCTTTGCCAAACCTGACCTGACTCGCTGCTGGAAGAAATATCCAAAAGTGGGAATAAGGATAAACCTTACTTCATATCCAGGCACTACTAGAACGTTGCCACTCCAGCCTATACATTTGTCTTTAAAACAAAACTGTGCAACTCACTCCAAACTTGCACATACTGTATCTTTCTTAGAACTTTAGGAGGAAAGTTGTGGAATTCAATAAGAAATTTTTCATGGGGATAATTCACCTACAGATTCAGATCAAATAATGAGTATAGTACCAATAATAATTCGTAATGGGTAATGAGAATCTGGAGTCAATGACTGCTGCTGTTGTTAGTTGAAACCAGTGTCAATGAAGACTTAGTGTACTGTACTTCTCAGTGAATGTTGGGCTTTATACTGGGGTTCCTCTGTCCCGATTCTTGAGATCCCATTGTCTTTGGCGTTGTGTTCCGGGAGAGCACTAAAATACATAAAAGACGTAATTACTTATTATATCCCTTGGGTTGTTTCATAAAAATATAAGTGAATAAGGAAAGTTACAAATGTGAAGAATCCATCATGCTCTTTTGCTTGTTAGTATCTTATTTATTCAAGTATTTTCTCTTTGATTTCTTGGATTTTTCTCAGCTTGTTCCAGACTCCCACAACCCCTTGTGTGAAGAAGGGCCTCATGTTTTCCCTCCTAAATGTGCTTTCTCATAATTTCCGCTTTTGCCCATCCGTCCTTGTTTCACTTTCATGGGTCCTGAGCAAGAAATAATCCACTGACTTTACTTTCTCAATATCTCTGAAGATTGAGTACCTGTCAATTCACATTTTTCAGCAATTGGATGTTTTATGTTATTTATATAATTTTATAGGCAACTTATATATACAGTAGCAATATATGTAAAATGTGTTTGTTAAAATATATAGGTTCTACAATTCTAATTATCAAGACACAATAAAGCAAGGGATTTTGATTGTTTGATATTTCAGTGATGGTTTTTTCTGTTTTTTCCCTTTTCCCTTTCCTTTTTCTAGAGGTAAAAATAGAGCAATTATACTGTTCATCACATATTATTTGGAATTACAGTGTAGGCTCTTCTATTGCTTTGGGGAGTTGGCATCTGTATTGTGTAAATTACATCTTAAAATTAAATTTTATTCACAGTCCACTCAATTTGTTTGCCTTGTTTTCAGAATTATACCATCCCAGCAGGAGACATGTTAATGCTGTCACCATTTTGGGCTCACAGGAATCCCAAGTTCTTTCCCGAACCAGAGGAATACAAGCCTGTAAGTATGTTTGACTTACCCTTATCTGCCTATTGGTGCCAATCACTGTTAACGCTGGAGGATCCACCACAGATAAAAAGGTGAACAACATGGATCACCTCAGGTCTGTAGCTGTAGCTGGACTAGAAGTAGACAAGGGGCGAGAGACATACTGTACAGTAGCTAGTCAGAGACATTCCTGTCATTAGAAACTCCAGTACTTCCTACTGCATTTGGCTGCCATTCATGTTCAAGTACATTTTACTGTGAAACACAATCCAGAGGGCACAAGTGGAAAATAAAACCAAAAACTGGAAGCACTTCTTTAACTAAAGCCCTGTAGTAGTATGGAACATACTGGGTGAGATCCTTTAATTGGATCAATTAACTACGAATTACCAAATGAGCTAGAAAGTCAAAATGGCCTCCTCTCCTCTCGTTTTTTATGTTCTTACATGTTCCCAAGGATGGAGAAGCTGCTGTCAAATCTGTTTTAAGCCTGCCTCTCTCAGTGGTCAAACCTTCTGCAGGAAGGCTTTTCTTGTCTTCGCTGGGGCAATATTTCAATATATTGAAATATTGCCTTAATTGAATTGAATATTTTGTGTTCTAAAAATTCTTAATACAATTATTCTTATTCTTTCTGTAGTTGAAATGAGGCTTTATTGTAACATGTTGAAGTTTTTTTTGTTTATTTGTCTGATAATATTAGCCTTAATAGTAGCATTTTGGCATATTTCTGATTTAAACTACATTTCAGTTGATTTTTGTTATAATTATTGTCGCTAGGCTTTATTACTTTGCTGCTCTAACTGTTCAAAATGATGGTATGATAAACAATGTCTTAAACGAACAGAGAAGTGAATTTTCTGTTTTTAAATCATTTTTAAATTAGAAACATAATGGATATGTGAAAGTGATCCAATATCATTTATAAAAGAACAAGTAAAGGTTAATTCCACATTACAAAGGAGAAAAAAAGAAACACAACATTTCTTCTTTTGTTGAGTTTCTTCTTTCTGTTTTTCAGCGTGGAATTAACCTTAGCCTAATCTTGAACCACTTCAATCGTTTATAAAGGCTTCTCTGGGTTCCCTAAATAAACTTTCTTACGGTTTTAGAAGATTGACTAAAAATCTAAAAGTTAGGAGATACCTAAGTCCTTGTGACTGACGTCACTGACAATTCAGAGAGCATTCCAGATCTTTCCTTTTCAATAATCATTCCCTGGCCTCTACTTTGCCTCCTATTTTATAATTACTTTAATTAGTTTCATATTGCCAAGATCCCACTTGCCATTTGAAGGCCATAAATAGATTTAGGCTCCCTGACTGTGTTATGATGCAAATTTAATAAAAGTCTCTGCTGTGTGATAGAATAACATGATGCTTACCTTCAGAAATTTTCATTTACAATTTATGTGTTGGGAATTGATAATAGTGCTTTTGAATGTTTGTTTATTACCACAAAAAAAGGTCTGTGTGCTTTTCAAATTCTTATTTTGTCAGTTTTATTCACTGTAAATGGAAGATATTATTGTTAGGTAATAAGCAGATGATATTGATGATAGAGACTGTAAGTCTAGAACTACATATACATTTCTCTGTAATTATCTTTATTTGAAATGGAAGTCATTATTTTGAAAGAAGTCAGAAAATATGTGTTCTTTCACATGCTTAGTTTCACCTCAGATAGGTTATATGAAAATTTTTAAATTTTGGTTTTGACAACAGCATTTAGTATCATACTCTTAGTATCAAACTAACATGGTTGAAGAACCAGCTCAAACCCCCAGTAGCTGCAGCAGTAAAATAACAGTACATTCAACAAAGGTCTGGTTCAAAAGTTCTAACTTTTCTTCCCACAGGAACGGTGGAAGAAGGCCGATTTAGAAAAGAATGTTTTCCTGGAAGGCTTTGTGGCATTTGGAGGAGGCAAATACCAGTGCCCAGGAAGGTTAGGGAAATAACCTTTTCTATTTTTCCAGATAACATAAGGCACCCTTTACTTTTATTATTGTGCATTCAAGTACATTGAATTACATTGGAAAGATGTAGTCTTATTAGCTTGATCCAAATAAATGTACACTAATGAACACTAAGAAATTCAGATTTATCAGCCTTTTGCCATACTTCAAACTATTTGTGAAAACTGTGCAAAGAGCTCTTTAGTGTTCTAGTACAAATACTGTAGTTAGTAAACAATTTCCACATTATGTTTAGACAGCACATTTAAATCGAAAATGTCTGCCTTCATTTTCATTGTTATATTCAATGCATCTTCTGAGAATGACCACCTTGTTCTCTACTCCTTCTAGTGTTTCCAGCATATTTTCTGAGCATGTTTATTCCTCATTGTCATTCAGTACTCTGCTCACATAATAATTGAATGCTTTTACTTGATTTGATATTCCACCATAAGAGAACTAGCCTTGTAAGTTGATGTGGTACATTTGAAAAGATGGTGTTAAGGAATTAGCTAGAGAACAAGATGATTCATTTGGCCTCAGACTCTGAATCATGGTGTGGCACCCCAAGGGGCCCCAATTACATTGTTGAATGGGCTTCCTTTTGGAGTTTTGTGCAATGAAACATCGGTTTTGGTTCAGCTTCTCCTCGGAACTGGCTTGGTGCTTCTTAGCCTGTGTAAATATTTGTGATGTATTAAATCTGCCTTTAGCTATTATGGACCATGATGGTGTGATTTTGTGAAGCTGTGTCTGTGGCCTGCCAGCTCTTTCTCCTTTATCTCTAGCGACCTTTGTGATAACAACACTGAGTGCTGAGTTGTTGTAGACTAGTTTCCAGGCTTTCTGTGACACGGAGCGTTTACTGCAAGCGCCACAGCGGGAGTGTGAGTGAGGAGTGGAAAAGGAGTATGATTATTAGCTGCCATCACTAAGACTGGGACCTGTCAGCATTATGAGCTGCCATAACCAACAAGCCCAGCTTTAATTATATCAAAACATCATTCCAGTTCTCAAACACAAGTTCCAAAGGTGACGCTTTCTTTGAAAGTTGCAGCATAATTCAATTCAACTTTATTGTCATTAAACTTACACTTAGGTGCATAGTATAATGAAAAGTGTTTCTCATTAGTCACTCAGGTGCATTATATAAATAGGACAGAAGATAAGACAATAGACAGTAACACAATAGCAAAAACAGTAACATGTAATCAGTGTTTTGAGTAAATAACGTGACAAAAAACATAAGAATAACAAAAAGCATCATTGTTTGAGAGCTAATGAAGCCTCTGCGTCCATGCGCGCCGCCATGGGTTCATAACACCTTCATAACCGCTACACATCAAACCAAGTGCTAGAAATTATGCTAAAGCAAATACAGTATCATGACCTCTTATGCACATATTATGTCATTTGCATATGTCCTTACAAATCGTTATGCACGTGATTGTAACATCTTGCGCAGCAGTTATGAGGAGATTTTGAAGCCATTATTTGGCTATGTTCAAATAAAGTGTTACAGTTCCAAACAACTACCCGGTAGCTTTCTATTGGGTAGAATCAAAACAGACGAAAAATGGGCTCCAAATTGTGTGATTGAGTTAATACACAGCATAGCACACCTTACTATCTGAAAAGTTACACTCCTTCTGAGGTATGATCTATTGGAGTACACTCACAACCCTTTAAGTTTTGACCCCTGACTGTTCTGAAAACATGTTTTTATCCATTTTTATCTAGCCTGAGATCCTAAAAAATTGAACAAGACATTAAAATATCCTTTCCCTCCTCATTGAAGCAAAGAGAAGGTCAGAACTTGTTTCTCTGTGAGGTCAGTACTGACCTCATTGATGTCTATCGCCTGGAGTTACTGGGCAGTGTGGTTTTGATTTTCATCAGCAGTACTGTCTCCGTATTTCATACAGGCTTGGCTGAGATAAGCTGCATTTGAAAAGCCTCTATTGTTCCTAATGGGCTCTGAGTCATCCCTTTGCAGTTACTGATGATCATAAACCAAGCTAATTATTAAATATTTCATATCTCAGGCAGTGTTTAAATAAAATCGGTGTAATTAGTTACTGAAAGGCCAGTTTTAATAGACTGCAACATTACAGTATAAGATCAATTTAAGTCATCAAAATATTGTGGTGTGCTTACTAATGGAAAACTTTTTCCTAATAGCCTTGCCATTATATTGGAAACTGATTTTTTCCTTTTAACTCACAAAAAAGTTTTATGTCAAGGGCCTTTTCAGTCTTGTCTGTGAGTACAAATCTTTTCAACAGATACTGATCAGCTGTTGTCCAGCAATTCAAAGATAGAGCTTAAAGATGTGAGTTTATTTTTATCTCCTACTAGCGATGACTGGTTTATATTAATAACACACCGAAAGATTTTGTTTTAACTAAGTGATATTTGAAATTGCAACACATGTATAAAACGGTATAATATAGACAGTATATTGTATAACATCTTGTATGTAACAATTACATATTCAAACCCAAAAAATATCCAGACATAACAACTGTATGGTTTGTGTATGAAATGGTGGACATGTGACTAAAGGGGGGATTGAAGGTAGAGGTTGAAGCCGTTGCCTATACCTGAAGAGCTGTTTGTGGGATTGAACCAGAACTTGTTAGCCTCATTCTGTCTTTCTCTTCTGATCCCTAACTTTGTTTCTGACTGCAGTTCACAGCCTAAGTGCTCTGCACCAGTTGCCCTTGAATGTTAATCGAAGGTTCCACTGGGGCTGTGTTGCTGACATCATCACAGACCCCTGGGATTGCTCAGCCAAGGGCAGCATGACGTTAATAGTCAGAGATCATGACCAGGGGAAAATTCCCAGCAACAGCGCCACAGTTACCGATGATAACTGCAGGCCTGGATGGTGGACCCCTCTCCCTATAAATACCATAGTCTTCTACTCAAATGTTGTTGTGCTCTTTTTAGATGTGTGTGGTCCTTGTGGGAATGTGACATCCCATGCAGTCTGTAGCACACATATTGAAATGGATAAAGAACTGAGAGCAGAATAGTGAATACATACAGTATAACTGCATTATATTGTTTTTTAGCAGATGGCTATCTCCAGGATGATTAATACAAAAAATTTGGAAGTCAGCATAATACAGTAAACTGTACAGGTACACTGGTTAGCAGTGCTGGCTCTTAGCCATGGGGGCCTGAGTTTCAGTTCTGGACCTGGAGTATTATCTGTGTGGAGTTTGCATGTTCTCATCATGTTCATGTGAACTTCCTACAGGTGCTCTGGTTTCTTCCCACAAGCTAAAAACATACCGGTAGGCTAATTGGCTTCTGGAAACTTTGTCCTAGGTTTGAGTGTGTGTGTGTGTTTTAGTGTCTGCCCTGTGAATCCCGCTCAGATTGAAGTCCGCCTTATTCCTATTGCTTGACAGGATAGGCTCCTGCTCCCTTGTAGACCTGAATTGGAAAAAGCGGTTAATAATGAATGGATTACAAAGTAACAATACATGTACATTTATATATCATTATCAGCAGCCTCAGCCTTTGTACAGTAAGTGTCCAACTTTCCTGATTCGTGAGAAAGCTTCCAGCAAAAGTGGTAATTCCTATTGCTTTCTTGCAAGAGGTTATCTTTGTGGTTGTTTTTTTTATGTGTGGGCCTCTTGGGACCTATTCTGGCAATTTGCTTTCCATAGATGTCTGGTCTTCTCAAAATGTTTCTACCATGCTGCCACTTTACTCAACAGCACCCAAATCGGAGAAACCCCTTTATTTTGAGGTCAGAGTGAGATTTATTCACAAAATAATGGCTGGAAAGGAAAATAGAAGCTCTTTGTTGATGCCATTTGTACTGTTGTCCATGTTTCCTTTTGTATTTCCACATTAGGCTTTTCAATAATTTTCAGTGTTTTTTCTGATTAGAATAAAGGAGGCTATATTTATATATTAGTTATACAGGACTTATTGAATGGTAATTAAGATGGTCTAAAGAACTGAATATTATCTTTGTTTACTGCTGTTACTCATGCTTTCTTAGCATACTCAGATGGAGCAATGGTAGGTCAAACTACCATTTAAATGATATTTGTAGGAAATTGACTGCAAAGGACAACGTGCTGGTTGCTTTTGATCTTACAGAATATCAAAAGATAGAATGACTGAGGAGACCAGATGGTTTCTGCTCTTCCTCATTCTCCTTGTGCAGTCGGGTGTCTTTGCTTTGATTTGAGACATACAGACTGGGGATTTCAAACTGGGTAGGTATGACATGAAAAATAACAAACTTTATATTCCATAAATGTCAAATGACCAAAATGTCAGAGATGTCATAGAACATACTAGAGGGGTGTGGCACGTATAGAAAACAAAAACTCTTGAAAACCATGTGATATACAGTAGATATTGGTATTAAAACTGTAAAGATGTTCACAAAGGGGAGAATAATTCTAGGTGTTAGTTCCAAGAGTAATGCAGCCTTACTAAGATGTGTTAGAAGTGTGTGGATATGCAAGTGGACTGTGAAAAAATGGTGAAGTGTTTTGGGTAGATAATTCACAAGGTACTTTATATTGTGACTTACCCTTGTGACTAGGGCAACACATTGGGAAGCATAACACTATATTTTTAGAAGCCGTACTACTTCCATTTTAAATGTCAAAACCTTCAGTCACAGCTCAGTGTTGCTTTTTCTTTTTGAATTTCCATGCCTTTTGCTTACAAGGGAAATAGAAATGTTCTTGCTCTTAGATATCAACCTTTTAAAAGGAAATACTAAAGCAAATAACCATGTGTCCTTTTTTGCACATTAATATCTATTTTAATCCAACCTCAGAAGCTGGTATCACTTTTACAGGCTTTATACTCTGTTGAAACATTAAAACATTAGCACTTTCCATTTAGGTGCTGTCACTGGAGTAGCACAAAAATATATGCACTAGCATTGTTGCTGTAAGATCATGTATTTCATTTTATATGCAAGAAGTCACTTTAATTTGATTTGGATTATTTTAGGAGCTTGTCTGTCTGAGTCACTGACACAGTACCACTGGGTGACTCATTGCCACTATTTTCAGTCATCTGCTGTTTCAGCATCTAGCAGCATCGTTTGTGTGTAAGATTGCATCCTTGACAAACCAATTCTAAAATTGTGTATTCATACAAAACAAGCAGCATTCTAACCTTCTCCATTTACTTTGAAAGCCATGGGAGGCTGAGTTTTAGAATTCTTTATTTTATGTCGAGGGATGCGGAAACAAGCACTTGATGACGTTAGTTATTTCCTCAGAATGTTTTTGCTCTTCCAAAATGTGAACATTTTTCATTTGCAGAGGGGCAGCTCAGGTCTTCTCGATCAACATTTATCAGACAACGTCTTTAGCACTGAGATTTCGTGCTCATCCATCATGATGAGTATGTAGCTCAAGTGTGGATTTTCTTACTTATCCAATTCAGTAACTTGACATTTTATTTGCAAGCTGTGATTTGACTGCTAGACTTGAACGTGTAGTCTTTGGCCCTCATGTCCTTTGCTCAGTGGAAAATGACATTTAAAAAACAAAAGCTGCTTCCTTTGGTGATATGATCCACTTAATCACACAGTCCAAAGGTATGAGGTCTGGGTTAACTGGAATCTGTACATTGCCCTCTCATATGTGTGTGTGCCCTGCAATGCAGTGCCGTGCCATCCAGGCTGTGCCCAGTGCCTGCTGAATTAGGATTAATCTCACTACAGCTACCTCTAAGGATAAGGGAGTTTTTCCCTTTTATCGCAGCAAGTGAAACAAGTGAAACTGTCAGTCTTGGGGCTCAGTCTGCTCAATGCTGTTCATTTTGTCAGCAGACATAATCTATTGCTTAGTGAACTGTCAGCAGACATTATCTATAGAGGTGGTCTACAGTGTCTGCTTTCATGGTTAACACCTAAAGCATCCAGGTGGATGCTGTACATTGGTGGTGGTGGAGGGGAGACCCCATTACCTGTAAAGCGCTTTGAGTGGAGTGTCCAGAAAAGCACTATATAAGTGTAAGCAATTATTATTATTATTATAAAGCATTAATATAATGCCCAGGATTAGTGCATATACAGTATGTGTGAACTAGGTTCAAATATACTTAGAGTCATTGGCATAATGCATTATATTTTACTGATGGGCAATATTAATATATTACCAGGCTGTCTGATGGATTCTAATTAATTGTAATCTTCCAGGTTTCTCCTAGATTAAAGTCTGTGGTAACGATCCATGTTTAAGTAATAGCTAGATGCAAGTAGATATGTTTCCCTTTCAACTATTCATATTGCATACAATGTCCAAAATATGTTCATATTTATTTAATCCTTCAATATATAGTTAATATAGGTTGTTAAGAAAAAATGAGATTATATTAAAATATAATTTATCCCTTATTGACCTTATTGTAATATCGCAATATGTCACATTGTTATAATTGAACATTACAAAATAATATATTGACACAACATCAGTACAGTAGCTCAATGAGCTCATATATATTTTATTTCCATTTGAAATAGTAAGTTGATAGTAAATAGTATAGTTGATTGTTATTGTTGTTGTTCATTGGGATTACAGAATAATTAGATCATGTTATGTGATTTAAACCATCCAATGCTAGATGTTTGGCAATTCAGTTAGTTCTGTTAAATTTGCTAAGATTTATATAAACAGCCATCCAAAAAGATTTTAAGTATTGCATGAGCTACAAAAGAGTTGACCAGGCTCATCATGAGTAATAAAGACCTCCTGCTTATTGAAGGCACCTGTCTGTAAAAGTTGTTAAAAGTCAGAAGATTAATACAAAGAGTTCAGGAAACTGGCTTTGTTAGAAGCAGACCATGTACTGGAAGGCAGAGGGTGGTCACTGCATTGGCCCAAAGCCATCGTGTTAAATCTTATCCATGTGCAGAATAAATTTCACACTGTAACAGATATAGCACATATAATTCCAGGAAGAAGTAACCCACACTAAGGCAAACCATCTTCATGAAGCTTTTATCATTGTTTGAGGCCATTCAACTTGATGACAGCAAAACGAAGAAATCGCCATTTTTTGTGATCTGTAGAGCATCTGAGGGGGCATTCAATTCCATTGAATAAAAAACTCCACCTGTAGAGGAGTGGAGTGTTTTATCCGATACTAATGCCATTTTGCACTTAACAGACCTGACAAAATACAGCATGTGGGGATAAATTGTGAGTTCTATGCTGATTGTTGTTACAATGTTACCTTAACTAAGTCCTTGAGTCAATGGTGTTTCTGGTCCTGCAAATCAATCCTGAATCAATCCCATTGACCACACACAGTTCGAGGATTACAATGAATGAGAAACAATGTAATGGTCTCCTCATGCCTAGCTTTTTCTCCTGTCTTGAGTTCAGCAGAATGTGGAACCAACTCGCCAGTAGGGACCGAGTCACCTTAGTGATCAACAGGCTGACAAAAGTGGCTGGCAGCAAGTGTATAGGAAGTTCGCAACACATCCCATAGCAGCTAATCACCCCTGTGCATCACCACTGCCAGGATTGTGTTAATGTACATGGAGGTCATTCCAAATATTAACTTTGTGATGTTTCCATTTTAACTATACTATGCTCCTCTGTGTCTTTTGGAAAAGCAAAGAAGTGATGTCACTGAAAATCTTCAGGGCAGGTAACTAAGGAGATCCTGCTGTATAACAAAGAGAGAAAAACAGAGCACGTCACCCTCAAGTAAACTTGACAGCACTGGGATAGATGTACAATACCCCTTTGTGAATCTAGGTCATTGTAAAATACAGTAAATGCCATAGCCCTAATATGCTATTAATAATACAGCAATGTTTTTTCCAAAGGGTTCAACCAATGCTAGCCGAGCTACTCAAGAGTCCCAGGTGTAAATATGATTAGGTGATAACATATTTGATATCTGGATATCTTATATCTTATTGATTTCATGAAGAAGTGTTTATTGTTATTTGGTGGCAGTCTGACATGCTTATGTTTGATTTGTAGCTCACACCATGGATACATCCATTTGTTGAGAAATATCATGCTGTACATATCCATTATATTTTAGTGAACTTCATTTTTTTTTCTTTCAGGTGGTATGCTTTAATGGAAATCCATATGTTTGTTGCTTTGGCTCTTTATAAATATGAGTTCACTCTTCTTGATCCATTGGCGAAACCAGTGAGTAAAAAGCATTAAATAAAAAAAAATGGAAAAGTTAAATGAAAAGCAGATTTTGTGGAGAAGTGAAAACTGAATTTAAGGGGGAAATGTAGGTACTGTAGGTATATTTTGTAGGTCTGAGTGGATATACAAGGTAAATGATGATCATCAGAAGCTCAGATATTCTCAGAATGTCCTCTTGCTTAGCTACAGTATGTTAAAGAATGACGATTCTCACTACATTCTTCACTACAGTATCTTCTGATATTTCCTCTTAGAAATATCATCAGAAATTGGAAAACTTGCTTAAAGCTCAAAACACATAGTCTTCCAACACAACATAATGTGTAGATGTTTGAGAAATCTTGTTATTTGGATAGTTTTTGAGTTCGATTTTCTTTTCATATAAACTGCTGCTTGTTTGATTTTCCATTCTCTCCCCAGAGCTCTCTTCACCTAGTGGGGACTCAGCAGCCAGTTGGTTCTTGCAGGGTTCAGTACCAACACAGATAATGTCTCAAAATCTCAAATGGGATCTGTCTGGTGTTTTGCCCTCCATCTCATCAAAGGATCCTCTTTCCAAATTCTAAATTCTTTCCAAGTAGAAAAAAATAGTTTTAACTAAATATTTATGGGATGTTATTATCTGATGTTTGGGAGGGATAACAATGACAAATTAATCTCACCCAGCTGTTCGTAATCACAGTCATTATGGAAATTAGCTATAAACAATGTATAATGTACACAAACACCTCCCATTGCATTTGTCTCAAGCATCCCTCCCATTTCCACTTTGTAGCTCTTGGTTATCTCCTCTCTGAGTGAGGTTTGAGCTTCTAATGGCCAGATGGCAGTTCATTAACCATGGGGTTAAGCCAAACCCATCCTACCAAATAATCTAATCACAAAGCATCTAATTCTTGGATATCGTTATCCCTCGTAAAATAAGACCAATATTGTCTGAATGAGAAACAGTTCAATGTATAAGACAGTGGTCAGATAAATCTTTCAGAGTGCCTGAATACGTGTCTTTATAAACATTTTAAATGGCTCTTTTTTGATCTTGCAATATTAGGACTTTTGTTGTTGTTGAGTTTTACCAAGAGCTAAGACTTTGAAAGAAACAAGATATTAAGTACATGCTTTAGCTCTCTGTACACAAGCAGGACAATACTATGAACTAAGAAAAATGTAACAGGTAACCATGATCTTATCTATGACCATTACTTCACAAAACCGATCTGCCATCAACTGACATGAACAGATTTGTTGAGATTGTTTTTATTTGTTTAGATGGTGACACACGATTCCTTAATAAAAAACTGAATGCCAAAACCTTGTCATGCTTTGAATATTATGATTTCCTTTGATACACACCATATGGTAGACTACTAAAAATGTATTGAATTAACATCTGTCAGTCAGGTTTGGAACAAACACAGGAACATTAGAAACAAGTTTCTGAATTTAAAAGTTAAAGTACAGTACTACCAATTACTATTTCATAATAGTTAAAGAAGCATGGTTTACAGATATTTTATATTAGTGGGTATAGAATGCTCAAGACTGAAAAGGTGGTGTGAGAATAATTTATTTCCAAAATAGCAGTAGACACATACAAATATAAAAATGTAGACACAAACATAGTTTTCCATTTTCCTCACACAGACTGGTAACAGACGATTAAGAACATACAGTGTATGTACAGTAGCTTGAAATGGTAGAAATACTGAATGACTGCATTCTTACCCAGCTTTACCTAACACTTACAGTACTTGAGTGGTCAGTGTGTGCAGTAATAATGGGTCTCATGATTTCAGAATATAAAACTCTTTGAGGTAGTGAATTTCAAACAAAGACTCAACCGAGCAGACTGAAGGAGCTTTCAAAGAAAGGGATAATGTCATTGAAAAATGCAGATCAAAAGAAGGGTACAAAATTATTGAAGTCTCTGGGTATCCCTGTGAGCACACACTTATCAAACACAAAAAAATAGAAAGTGTATCACACTATCCTGACAATGCGTAGATCAGCCCATCCCTAAAAACTGAACAGCTGGACAGGGAGGAAACTGGTGTGAGATGCCACTGTGAAGCAAGGACAAATTTGAAAGAGCTACAGAGTTCAATGACTGAGATGGGAGAAAATGTGCATCAGTCAACAGGATTCTAGTCATTCCACAAACCTGGTCTGCACGAACAAGTGGCAATCCTGTCTCAAATTCTGTGAGGACTTTGCAATTGACCACCTGAGTGATCCTGCAAATAATGCTCCAAAGGCTTTACGATCACATAAAATCAACCTGGAACTTTTTTGGTCTAAATGGTGTTACATTTGGTGTGGACCCAACAATAATACATCTCTCAGTCATGCTTTCCCTGCAGTCCTTCTGGGAAAAGAGCCTGAAAAGCTTGTTTTGACTGAAGGAAAAATGGTCAGAGCAAAATACAGGCTGATACTGTTTTGGTCTGTTAAAAAAATCACCTGTCAGCAGGACACAAGGCCAAAGCTACACTGGAGTGGCTTAAGAATAATAAAGTTAATGTCCTTGAGTGGCCCAGTCAAAGTCCTGACTTGATTCCTATAGGGAATCTATGAAAAGACTTGAAACTGTCTGTCCACAAATGATCCCCAAGCCACAAGAGAGCTTGAGCAAATCTGCCAAGACAAATGGGCAGACATAGTAAGATCTGAAAATACTTTTGCTTTATTTATTAAAAGATGACTCAAGGCCATTGAAGCAAGCTTATTTAAACAATTAATCCAGCACATTAATGACTGATCAGGGACTTACAGTCTCACATTTTGCAGGATGTGTTTGTACAAAGCAGATTTACAGTACATAATACACATGGTCTGCAGTACTTTTTAAGATTCAAACATTTCACTTTAATGTTGTTTTGTATTACTGCTCAGTTTATCTTACTTTAAACTGCAAAAAAATGAAATTGCAGTATGATAATACCTACTGCGTATCCCTTCTTATCTAATAGCCAGGTTTTGCATACTGTACTAAAGGGCATTAAAGTTGGTTTAAATACTAATCTCCCACTTTTTTAAAGCCTCTCAGGGTATGTTATTTATTTAATAAATATTAATATATAAATTATATGAACTTTCATTTGATGTAAAAGTAATTTTAAAAAATGCATCTTTTCAATATGTGTTGGCAGAAGTGATAAGAAGACACCCCTTGCATTGTTTTGATGTAAATGTATATTTCTAAAATCTTCAATTGTTAGGAAAGGAAGTTTGCTTGTAGTGCATACTGTAGTTATATTGAATTACCTCTTCCCTTATCATCATAGTAGGAACATAAGGAAAGATACAAAAAGAGAAGGCCATTTAACCCATCTACTAGCTAGTAGTAGCTAATAGATCTAAGGATCTCATCCAACTGTTTAGTGAAATAAGTTAGGGTATAAGCTTCTTTTAACTTGTTAGTGAGAGCATTACCTTAAGAACTGGAGAGTATCTGGTTGCTCTAATAAGTGCAGTGTGCTATCATTTTCTTTTAAATAAAACTTTCGGATTATTTAACACAATAGTGAGCTTTTGTTCCCGTTTTGGAATCTCATCCAAGAAAGAGCACCACAAATGGAATGTGTTCATAAGAACTTTTAAAAGATCTTTAACGGATAAATATATGATGTCACAATGCACTGGATAAAGATTGAACACCACTGGAATCCACTCTTAGATCAATTTTTAAACTACTGACATTATAATGTTAAAACGACATTACTATATTGCTACAAGACATGTCTGTCAGCATACAGTATGTGGTATTTTCTTTGAAATTCAGCCAAAGAAATTACTGTCTGCAATCTTTCACTTGTACAATGTTCCAGGACCTAGAACAAAAATGATCTTTTTCTTTTGTGCCAGCCTCAATCTGAAAATGTGGTATTTCCGGATTTAAAAGTGAGTAAAACATATAAAATACGGACTTACATAGCAAGACTTACTAGTGTAATAAACACTTATACTGTATATACGTACATATATACTTATAGTACAACATACACCGTTTATTGCCGGTTTGCACTTTTGTAGACACTCCATTTTGGTATATTTTGTAAAAAGGACACCCTTTTAAATCATTGTTACAAATTCTCATCATTTTTAAAAGTAATGCAAGTGCAGTAATGCAAAGTCTGCTTTGCACTTTAATCATACAGTACACTATTTGTGTGTAAAGTACAGCAGCTGAAAGACACCTGCATTGTGCAGCATGATGAAGACTGCTGTGCTGCTGTCCTGTTGATAGCCACGAGAAAAACAGAGAAAATGTTAACCCTTAGCCATCCTAGAATTAGTATTTCTGCTGACAAAATGTAGATATGTATGTAAATGTTTTTACACGTTGAGTAAGTCATATACAGTATAAGTAATAGGTTTATTCCATGCTGAAAAAAAGAAGAAAGAGAACACAACGTTTCGGCCGTGGAGCCTTCTTCAGGTGTGAGGTATTGAACACCGCTTCAATACCAATAACTTATATACAGTATAAGTTGTGATCTTTGCCTGAGTAAGTCATGCATGTATGTAAGGCATATATCTTTCATCTATGACCTGTTTAACACTGTTAGAATGGCTAAGAAAGAAAGAAAATGTATGCTTTTTAACTTAATGCTACTTGCATTCCAACTATAGTGACCCTGATAAGTAATACAGTTTTTTTATTGATGAGATCTGATGGAACATGCTCTTGGATTTTCCACCACTGCTGATGTCCATGTTGGGTTGTAGGGCAATAAAGCATGACAAAGATTAACATAGAATAGACAGAGTAAAGCTGCAGAGTGAGAATAAGAAGAAAATATTGTAAGTCTAGTGAATGAAAGTGGACATAATCCAAGGCACATGGGGTCTCAGAAAAATATGGATTTGTGCTAAATCATGTGTCAGTTTTTAGAGTGACTTGGATAATCTGAAAATGCTTTTACTGTTCTTTAAGTGGTGTTCTTTGGAAAGTCTGACCATGGTTAGATGATATTAATATTTAAAGAAGAATTAAACAGTTGTCAAACACACACTGAACTGTAAAGGGAATTTATTACAGCTGTACAGAGTTGCACATCACTGGTACGTCAATTACATTGGTCTCGAGTTAGCTACTTGAGTGCTGTATAGGTTGAAGCTTGCCTGGCAAATGTAATCTTGTCAGCAAAAATGGCATTGCTCCCCTACTGGAACCCTGCTGAGATTCTCACACTGATGCTACAGACACAGAGTGTCTCATGCTGATGCTGTAGTAACCGAGACTCACACTTATATGTACAGTAGATACTGAAATTTTCACACTGATGCTGTAGACACCATGAAACCCATACTGATGGTGTAGACACTGTGGGACTCATACTGATGCTGTAGTCACTACTGATGCTGATACTGGTGTGTCTACTGATACTGTAGACATTGATGCTGTCGTGATCCTCACACTGATGTTGTAGGCAGTGTGAGACACTTATGCTGTAGGCACTGTAAAACTCACACTGATGCTGTAGGCACTGTGAGACTCACAATGGTGCTGTAGGGACTGTGAGGCTGATGCTGTAGGCACTGTGAGACTCACATTGATGGTGTAGGTGCTCTGAGACACTGATAATATAGGCACTGTGACACTCACAATGATTCTGTAGATACAGTGAGACTCAAAATAACACTGTAGCCATTGAGACTCACACTGGTGCTGTGGACACTGAAGAGAACTGCGTTCATTTTAACATTTAGAATAAAAGTATAATTAGTGTGATTTGCAAAATTAACACATGGACACATATCAGATGATTGTTAGAATTGCTGATTATGCAGAATATTTAGGATGTGTAAAAACATAATTACTCTGTTGGTGGAAATAATTGTAGTAATATTCAAAACATCCTCCTCAAGGCTGCAATAATAAAAATGTTTTATGTGTTTTGTATTATATCTGAAGTTATCTGAAAGTAGCTGATCTAGAGCTTGTGTGCTGATTATCCTCTCTCAAGTCCTGAACTGTGTTTTTCTCTGGCTTATTGAAATACCACTCTTTATAAAGCATTTGGAAGTATTTGTTAAAAATAAAAGGCCTTTAAAAACACAGCATTGACTGAAATTTTTTTTAGTTGCTTTTTTAGTTGTTCTCCTACTTTATTGATGCAGGATAGCAATTGATGTTTTAATCCTAAGCAACATTACTCCTACTAAGAAGATTTTCTGTCATGCCATTTCCATTTTAATGTATCAACTTATATGTCTTTCTTTTTCATCAGATTAGTCTTAATCATGCAGTCTTTTGGGTTGGAATTAAAACAAAATCAGATTTGTGAAAGATGGCACACCTGTTTAATTTTTCATTGAAAAGATTAAAATTGCATAAGAGATATATCTTCTACTTCAACATGAAAAACAATCAGCCCCTTTTTTACATTGATTCAGATTCTGCCACTTATGTGTACCTTACAGTGAGAATGCAAAACCAGGATTTTCACAAAATTGTGAAACATCTGTAACATCACATATGCGAAGTCATGCACATAACAGTGCTGTTGGCATTTTTTTCAAACTTTGCACGATTTGTAGCTTCTGTAGAATGGTGTATTATGGGATGCGTGTAGTTTAATGCAGAAGATCACCGATGCTTCGAAATCCTGTAACTAAATGTGGAAACACAGTTTCTATTTTTAGAAAAACATATACAGGTATTTGTAAAATACAAGGCCTTTAATCTTCATAAAGCAGCAATTCCACTACAAAAAATACATCTGGAAGAACTAAAATCTTTATGATTTAGGAAACAGACAGTGATTGTTTTTATAAATGGAATATATATATATACATACAGTACAGTATATCAATACCTCCATTTAAAAAACTGTAGAGACTGTGTTGGTAAAAAGACTGACAATTCTCATTCAATACATGCTGTCTGTACAGTACGTATTTCAATTTCCAGATCTGTGTTTATAGTGAACATTCTTACAACTTCTGTAACTGAATTTAAAATGCAGAGCATGAGATTTAAGTAGTTCCATTAACTGAGAAATTCTCAATTTCTCTTCAGCCTTTTGGTTTCAAACTGCCAGGGTCAATGTGGGTATTACATAAAAAATAAGCACCCATACTTAGAAATCACTAAGTATCTAGCTGTTGAAAGAATTCATCATTAATATTTTACCCATTGCTCTCACCGTTTTCATTTCCTGGAGAATTGATCTTTTTGTAGAATTAGTGCAAAAATATAATTATTGTCTATATAGAGTCTCAAAGATGATTTGTTTACCAAATGCATTTTTAGTATGTAGAAATAGTATCTTGACACCTGGCAAGTCCAATCCAATCTAAGTACCTTTAACAGAATACAGCACTCTCCTCCAAAGAAGGAAAGTTTAATTTTACATGAACTTATCATCACCTCCCCTCTTAGTTTAGATAACCAAGATCCAGTATTGTGATTTCAGTGGAAACAAAGTTTCAATCTGTAAATGTTTTTCTACAGTATTACTATGATGACAAAGATCCTACAGTATAATAAGATTCCCTACACTGCATATACTGTAATCACATAACAGTGATTATAACAAGACATTTAGCATCTTTAAAGCAACTTAAAAACCTCAATGGACTGCATCTATCAGTAGCTAAATGTGGATTCAAGACTTCAAGAGTTGCATGCAGCACACTGAAAAATCTGACTGCCCTTAATAAGTAAATGGAAATACAGAGGTTACTGTGTTTGGGTCACAACCTTTTGAACTAAGCCAAATTTAACACTTAAGAGGTAGCCTGTATTAAAGGGCCAGTTAAATATGTTAAGGACTTGGGCCAGGTCTGATGAATTAATATTAAATGCCCTGTTAACTGCATCGTCAAGAAAAAATACAACTTTATTATTACAAATAAAAAAAAAAACATTATTTTAAAGTATATTATTTTATTATTTATATTTTCAGCCATAGCATACCCGTCCGTGATACATAGCACAGACCTACAGTACTGTGATACAACAAGTTGTTATTTAAAATGTTAATTTATACATGTGTATAACATGCTTGGTTCTAAACACCGAAAAGGACATCTCAATTTGTTTCATTAACTTCTACGTTCCCTTTCATCAGATTAACTGCAATCTGCGGGAATACTTTGTGCCTTTGCAGCTGTATGTACAGTGTAACATACGGAGACGAGGTTGCTTGAAGTACCTTTTATTCGCAGCTTTTTTTAGAAGCCCCACCGGTTATCGTATTGGTCATAGAATGCCCCCTGTGGACAGAACTGTATTTCATTACTGGGTAACGCAAACAGGGCTCCAGGCAGTCATTGGTGAGTCGAATTGTCTGTTGCACAGACGTCAGGAGATTAGCGGCTCGCAGCTGGAATACAAGGTTGAATCGCAAAGACGGGAAGGAGGCATAGCAAGTGCTGAAAGTGGTCATCGGAAAGCTGCATCCTGTACTCTGACAGGTAACCTAATGCGTGTGCTATCTTAATAATAATAATAATAATAATAATAATAATAATAATAATAATAATAATAATAATAGATACCGTGTTTGCGCAAGTCGCATTTTTTTCTGCATTCAAAGTACAGCCTTTAAATAAATGCAGTTTTCGTATCTACAATTCAGTTTTTCTAAAAAAAAACTATCGGGATATTTAAGTTTTTTTTGTGACCATGACCAGCTTCTCAATATTAGTTTGGCGCTGCATATACTGTACAGGTGCTTTTACGTTACAAATTATTAGTTCCATAAAGAAGTAGGTAATCTACGTTTTTCTTGCCTCTTGTTGTATGTTGCTACAAATGATTAATCATTGAATCATGGTTCATAGATTGAAATGTTTTTTTTTATCGGTGGATATAAAAAAAAAAATGTTTCTGGTCCCACACTGTGCTCTGTACAGAATGAAGGCAAATCCGTGAGTGTGAGTTTTTTTTTATTTCCAACCTAATCCTAGTCTCATATTTGCATCCAAACTGCATAACAAGAAACTCAAAAATTGTAAGAGTAGCGACGGGTTTAAGGAAGTTGATGACGTGCGAAAAGGAAATGTGGTATTGTGTCTTTAGGGTGGCAAACACCTTGATCATCCTTGATGAATTTGGTTTTATGCGAGGTACATACGGTACAAGTGCATGATTTGGAACTCCTTAGGTATATGAGCATTATATGAAATAAAATGGGGCTATCCAAGTGTTTTACTCATACAACAGGTTATAAACATGCGCTCCAAAGTATCATTTTATTTCATCATATTGTTCTGCTCTGTTGTAGTTTTCTAAGCATTTGAAACTTTACCAAAGGTCTAATGATTATGGACTTGTTTTCCCGTCTGGACAGTTGTGTGACATTTGTACGATTTAAGTCACGAAAGGACTAATTAAACATTGTATGGAGTAATATTATTTTATTTACTTACAGAATGCTTCTCTTGTCGTTTGATTAATTAGCAGGATGCCAGAAATCCTTTTTTCCTTAAAATAAGAAAAAAATGTATCTTTACATTCCTTGATAACCAAACATTTCAGAGAGGCACTGGGAACCTGTTACCCTCATGTCACCAGTGAAATATCTGTGCGTGTGTTAATGTCTGAGCTGCGGGCTTTTGTATAGGTCCTGCTTTCTGATGCCCAAAACCGTACAAGGTCATGTTAGTTAATCTGATCTACTCAGCTTTTTAGTCAGGTAAGATGGGCAGTGCCCAGCAAGTGCATTCAAGCTATTTCCGCAGTAGTTTACAATGGATACATACAGTACATATACAGTACATACAGTCCAATGGAAAACCTGGCTGTTAATCCTGGTGTAGAACTTGGAAATACACAACCTTTAATGGAGTTGTTAAACAGATGTTTTGGAGGAGGTCACACAGTAATATTCCACTCTCTTCTGTATAAAATACTTGTCTGCTGAGCCCCTTCACACGGATCAATTCCAGCACCCTTCCCTCCACACCATCTTCACCCTTGTAGCAGCCTCCATGATAGATTCCTTGCAAGAGAGAGTCTTTTTAGCATCCCCGACTTTATGACCATGGCTGTCATTTTCTCAGCCAGGCATGTTAAAGCTAAACAGTAAACTATTAAGTGCTCTATCCCATAATATTTGTCATCTCATTGCTTTAATTAGAATTTGAATGGACTACTGAACTAATAATAAATTCCATGGGTTTTGTCATTGTAACCAAAAGGTAATTTAATGGATTATAAACCATGCTTTGCATCCCTTAAAATAAAGTATTACCAAATGTTTAGTGCTGTGTTTCCTCTTTAAAAAAGCCCTATTTAACTTTCTGGGTGTTTCATGATCAGAATATAATTTTTAATATGGAAACTGGATTCTGTGTGTAGCCCATGCAACTCAGTAGTGAACTCAGATAACTATTTTTATCCAACATCTTCATGTCAATAGTGGCATGCGGCTGAGATAACATGATAAAGAGATTGCCTTGGCAGGAAGGTTTTCAGAGCGGCACCTTTGATGCCTGTAGAGTAATGAATAACGTGGATTTTCTCAGTGTTATTCCTGTTCAGATTTTGAAAGCAGTTTAATAGCAATTGAATGCTTTATTTAATGCATCTATATTTGGTGGAATACTGTATATGAAGAAATTAATTGCCTGAATTCTGTTAGATATACTTTCATAGTGTGCAGAATATAATAATAATAATAATAATAATAATAATAATAATAATAATAATAATAATAATAATATATGGTTTTGTCCTTATCTAGTCGCATGTATTTGTGGAAATAAGTTTACAAATTAAGTTAAACAGAAACAATATATTTGTTTAGCCATTAAACATTTATGTTTGTTTGGCATTTAATAAACATTTGCATTTTAAATCTGAAATAAGAGCTAAATTTGGATGAAAATTATGGGAATTCCTTGGCTAATTTTGTATTATCACACATTATCTTTATCAAAAACCATTTATGGCTGAACAAAATATAATTTAGTACTTTTTAATTAATGTATTTATTGTTACATACTTATTCGACACATCTAAACATTCTTTATAGAACCTGTGATGTGATGACATTTCAAAAAAACATCTGTAAACATAGAAATTAAAACATAGAAATGTTGGATCTCATTCAGTTTCTGATCTTTATTGATTAATTTTAACTGCTAATGTTATTTCTCAGAGTTCAGTTTTCTTACTGTTTTTACAAGTTGATTTGAAATAAACAGACTCCTAGTGAAATATAATGTACTGTATCTATCCATCATCAGATAGCTGAATGTTGGAAGCACAGGGAATAAGACAGGAACTTAACCCTGGACAGAAACACTAACTCATTGCACATGTTTTGCTGTTTTACAATTTGGATATACCAAATCAATTTAGCCAAGGTTGAAGGAAACTGGAATGCCTAAAAAAACCATGCACAGACATGCAAACTCCACACAGAATGTGCTCCAGCCTGGTATTAAACATGGGATGGTGAGACAGTTGCTGTCACGTACACATTGCATTGTATGAATGCACAGTTATTTTAAAATGTTGCCCTCGCAGTGAAAAAGAATGCTTTTGCTCTATGCAATTTAAAGGAAATGTTACAAAGCAATTTCACATAAACAGTTTGATAGAAGTGGAACAACAAGCTTGCATTTCAAATTTTTGTCTGACCAAGACCATTTTAAAAAGGTCCTAAATTAATCCCTGCTGGTGATTAGTACTGTATGTTTTAGGATTACACATTCTGTCGGTGTTCAAAAATGTAAAGCAACAGTTTTGATGGTAGGTTCTTTTAGTCACAGGAGTGTACATTTTTCCTCCCCTGGGCTATTGTTACCAGTCCCTTCAATCCAGGGCTGCCACTGGTCTAAACATTGTTCTGTTATTTTTCCCATATTCATTGGACTAATACTTGCAGACTGGATTTGAATTAAATACTAATTACACTTTAGTTGCTTTAGGCAATTTGGCCAATCTCATTCTTGGAACAATTTATTTCTAAGTTCATTTGTTTTTTTCCTGAAATACGTCCTGACTTTTAGCCTGCTTGGTCATTTTTTTGGGAGAAGGAGGACTTTCATGCACTTTTCAACATGTCACCTGCCTAATTTCGCAACATTCTGAATTTGATGAATTGGTGCATTGTTTGCCATGAACAAAAACAAATGCAAATCAGTTTGCGAAATGCTTGGTGTTTTTGTGCCTTTTCAGTGGTCCTCAGTCTATATTTACAGACGTTCAGACCAATATTGTCCAGTCTGCCTAGCAGTCTATCTTTAGCAGCTTGTGTATACCAATGGTGGAGTATTGATCTTAAAATAGCATTGTGACAGCATGCATGATGGCAGTGACAATGATGTCCTGCTCACAGTTCAAGTATGTCATGACAGATCACTGATGCAATGGGAAAATGTCCTTGAAATTCTTGTGTGGAATGATGCATTAGTGTTTATCCAATGGGTAAAGCAGTTTTACTTTTGCTTAAAGCCTATCATCAAATACTTTTGCTGCATTCATGATTTAATACATCTTATGATATATATTTGCCTTAATATGCATGAATTGAAAGGGGTAAATCTTATTTCAGTACTGTTGACTTCTGTTAGCACTAATATGGAATCATTATATGTAACAAAGGAAAGAATAATGTCTATTTGAAAAATGAGGGAAAACATAAATATATCCTCTTTGCTAATCTATCCTCTGTGATGCAAATATTTAATTTGCTGACTTTTCGGAAAAATATATTGCAATTAGCGTGTAATCTGTAGACCCTTGTTAAAGATTGAGCTGCTTTACCTGCAAGTTAACACTGTAGCTCTCTAAACCATTCCATTGTACTAGTATATGGTATACAAATTTAAATGAGTAGCACAAAAAGTTATTTTCAATTTTCACTGCTCCTTTTCAATGCAAGCTATCCATCTTATTTACATTATACTGTAAGTGGACATTATTGATTAAATCTGTTAAAATGCAGCTGACAGACTTTATAAACCGTTAATATGAATATGTTAGAATCAAGCTCTTTTCGTTGATGGTGTCTGCAACTGTACATCTTCTAACTTTTGAGATCATTGTGTTGTGTTTAACTGCTGGCACGTAAAAGGTCATTTCTGTAGATGTGACATTTTCTGTTTCAAAAAGGCAGGTCATTCCTTTCTTATTTTATTTCTGTTAAAAAATAACTAAGCAACAACAAAGCTTTTTCCTGCTTCTAAGCAGCTTCATAAGGGAAACCAGAAGAATTTAGCTGTAAAATGTAGTTTCTTTCTCTTTTATGTGACTCCTATAATTCTGCACCATCCTCTCTGTAAGAGAGTGATCTGCATTTTAATCTGTATTAATGTCAGGTCAGAAGTTTCTCTTTGTTATAAATCATTTTCTAGAGCTGGGTGTTAACACTTACATAATTCCATTCTCACTGTATACATCTCATCTTTCAGGACCCCAGACTGGAATTTTCATCAATCAGATTTAGATGACAGACGAGTTCATCTC
The DNA here is from genome assembly GCF_059453375.1 of Lepisosteus platostomus. Lineage (NCBI taxonomy): Eukaryota > Metazoa > Chordata > Actinopteri > Semionotiformes > Lepisosteidae > Lepisosteus > Lepisosteus platostomus. The sequence goes on from NC_142613.1 coordinate 20,949,899, forward strand.
AGACATGTCTGGAGAATGCAGTGTCATCAAACTTTGCAGTGAATAGGGGCACCATTGCCTCTTTACTCCTGTAGGCATAGAAGGTGCCTGCATAATGTAAGGTGACACAGTTGTGCTGGTTGGATACAGCTTTATTTAAGATTGTCCTGCCTTGAACCTCTGTGTCCAGTGTCTGCATCCCTTTGTAAAACAAATGTAAACTGGTTAATGTTATACTGCGGAAATGAAAGATGCCCATTAAAAAGCCTAAATTGCCATTTTTCTCTCTGCTTTCAGGAATGAAAGGAGAGCCTTTATTCCCCGGGATGAGAGACATCACGCTTTACCAATACTTTGGTCTTCTAGATGGAGAAGATCTCTTTGTTCTGCAAAACCCAGCTGGAGATCATTTGCTAGAAGCCCACTTCCATTACATCACAGACTTCAATGACCTGCCCACCTCACTGTTTGCATGCAATGTGCACCAGTCTGTTTTTGAGGATAAAGTTGGGAAGGTAAGGTCAACCACTTGCTGTTTTCAGTGCATCTACTGTATAATAATCTGGTGCAATACAGAAAAATTGCCTGAATACCGAAAAACGTCTGACGGTAGGCTGCTCCTGTACAGAATGTTCCTGAAATCAAACACTGGCAGTAAAAAAAATGGTAACTTCAAGGTAAATTTAAAATATATCTATGCATTTTCTCACATTGTATCGACTGATTTCCATTTTGAATTTTGTCTGCCAATCCATAGTCCACAGCCTGCAATCCACCACAACACACATCTTATAAACCTTCAAGGAGGAAGAATGCGCCAAATGTTAATTCAGTTTTTCAGCTCTATCCTAATTAAATTGGAAAGAAGAACAAATATGCAATTTGAAACAGAATGATGTATACTGTAGGTTTTACCTGCCTGGCTCAGGGAACAACTGTAAGGACAAGGCTTTCACAACCCACGGATTGATGAGCCTGGGAGCTGGAGTGTGAAGTGCTATGGGAGTCAGTGGAAGAGGGTGAGGATAGGGTCTGACCGCTTCCTGAACTTTTGTTCAAAACTCCAGTCTTTCTTGTCTTCAGAAATTGTAGTCACCCAAATACAACCAAGCAGGGAAAAAAAAAGCTTTCACCTGTTCATTGATACTGTATCTGCAATTAGGAAATGTTTGAGCGGTGGGTTGGTGCAATATAGATTAATTATATGTTTTTAAAGAATGTATAATATTTGCATTAGTCCACAGAGAACAGATCAAGGAGGTTCTTCATTGGTCAAAGATGGGATATCTGTTATCTTCTATGCAATGTTGCTACTGGTGAAGAGTTTTCAGTCTTTCAGTGTGAGACTTCAGTCACTGGCATGCAGTAGGTGTGATCTCAGATAGATTTGTTGCTTCTACCCATTGACAGGTACTGTAGCTACTGTTATGATATTTTGTACTGACTTTAGTGATTTTAGTGCTGACATGGTTGGAATCTAAGTTTCTACTTAGATTCAGATTACATGAAAACCTCGATGGCAATTACATGAGATTCTTTTCAGTTCCTAAATGACAGTTATCTCCCCATTCACCAGATGAATCATGCGACAAACTCTATTTTCAGACTCCACTTTCTATGAGAAAATTCCAGTGCCATTCTACGTATGAAATGAACTGGATTGGAGAGCATTAGTGTTACAGATTTTGTATACCAGCTTCTTCCAGTTGCTCATGTAGCAAAGTCTTGTATTGTATTTTACCCTTTATTTTAAGGTAAATCCAGATATAATAATACGAGTATATGACATTACCACATCCTTTATATATTTTTTTATTCTATTATACACATTGGATGGTCATAATTTTGGACCTGCCGATAAAAATCCCAAACAATAAAGACATGAAAAATCGACAACCTATTGATGAAGACAAAAATATTGGTCTGAAAGAAAAGGCAGCACAAGATGCTGTAATTTGCCCCAGTCTTTTATCACTGTCATTGTCCTCCCTTTGTCTTAAGGGAACTAGTAAAAGAAGCAGGGCCCACCACACCAGGTGGACTCGATACAAACCTGTTCTTTAGTTAAAGTTTCTCGTCATTATACTCATATGCAGGTACGTGGTATAACGAAAATACGAAATATTTTTCCGTTATACCATAATGGAAATATAATCTCTGGTCTCTCCCATCCCTTACTACACTGTTCTTTCTTTTTCCTCTTGTGCACTAATCACAGTGTTATAACACAGTACACACCACACCGTCACACTCTCATAGGGTTTGCACGGCCCACAGCAACCTGATGTCCAGCCCTGCCACATCGCAGTGAATTACAGCCACCTCTGCGGGATACAGGTTTGTGGATTTCTTCTCCAGAGCCCCAGTGGAGGGCAAAGACTCCTTCCAGCCGTATGCACTGTAATTATGGCCTCCGTGACATTCACAGGCCGGCAGCATTCTAGGGGCGGTGGTCGTATTCAACCTGCTTCTTGTACTCACGCCTACACATCAGTCACTCCGAAACAGCTAGACACCCTGCCACACCCCTGCATGTGACAGGTGAACATACACCACATTTGCATCGGATCAACAAGCACACCAAAACCAACACACATCTCACTCGCGGTGGCATGGGAGGGTCCTCCACTGACACATCTCTAGGGAGAAGCAATCTTCCTCCTTTCTCCATAGTCTACACAAGAGTGAGAGAGAGAGACACGCAGCCTCTATCAGAATAGTCAGGCAGGCTGTTTGACACTGCCCACAGCGGCACAGTTCCTAAAAGCATACCGGCTGATGGCTTCTCACAGGGCTCTCAAATCAAATTCACCTTCTTGAGGCTATTACATGAAATTGGAATATGAAATGAATTTAGGTCTTCACAAATACAACTTATTTCTTTTACTATAGCTCCTATTTGAGCACTATTTCGGACTTAACCAGTCACCAGTGTTGCCATGTCCTGTTGGATCATGCACACCTTTTAGGAGTATAAAATTAGGGGTTTACCGTGGCTCTTAAAAAGAGATAATGTGTGATGACTATAGTGTGCTCTCTGAAGGCACCAGTTCTGTAGGGTTTGGGCATTTACTGGGACAATTATTAATTGTAGCAGTAAATCACAAAATTGATTCTTTTGATGGTTTAGAATCTAACCATGCGATATAACTCAAACAACGCACACACACAGGTACTAATACACGAGGATACATTTATTAATACATAGAATATGCATATAAACCTAACAGATCTTATCGAGAGGGTTATCAGAATACAAAAGATATATATTCAGTCAGTTACGAAGAGTTACATATATCAAGAGGACATACGTTCAGTATATCATTCATTTAGACCGTTTCGTAAATGAACTTGGTTATAACTTCTACATTAGATACTGAAAACAAGTACATAACTCTTAGGAATTAAATTGATATCAACTGGTTGGGATAACAATTGAATTCTAGAGCTGTAATGCATTGAAGTTGAATACTCATCCAATCTCTGGGGATTCAGATCTCCTGCGGGCTCTCTGGCTCCGTGCCAGGCTGTGCTGTGCGGCTTGCGACGGTGCGCTGCTGATGCTCACTGACCGGCTAGTTAGTGTTGGCTTTAACTAGCACAGTTTGTGCACAGGAGAAAAGATGACTGTGGGTCCCAGCAAGTCAGGAAGAGGACCAGTTCATTCCAGATGAAGCGCTAGTTCTGAATAGTGATTAAGCTGTCCACAGTTCCGACCTGTTCACGAGGCTTGCTGCTGATGCTAACCTCGGGTGGATCCTCTGGTTACTGTCTGGCAACCTCCGCTCTCGACTCTTAGAACAAAGGAAAGTTCTGGCACTCGGACACACTGGCCATTCCGTGGTTGTCCGGGCTGAGTCTCAGGATGGTCAGGAGGCGCTCTGCGACAATGTCCTGCCCTTGGGAGCCTTTCTGCTCCTGGGCCATCCTGTCCTGGAATTCTCCTTTGAGATTCTCCCTTTCAGAAAAGTTTCAGAATAGTCTCTCAGGCCCTCTGTGTTGCCTGTTTTTACCTGGAGGAGCTTCAGCTCGTTCATTGGCTGAAAGTTCCATGGGCATCAGAGTCCCACGTGGGTTACTCGGCCCTACCAGTCCCTGATTGGTTGATCAAGGTGAGATATGAGTCACTTACTCCTGACACCTAGGAATGCAGTCCAGATGTCCATCTGGCACTCCCTAGACAGATAGGCGCCAATGGATGACCATTGATCATGATAGCCAGGCTTAGCTAAGTGCATCCCCATTTGGGAGCTGTCCCTTATCAAAAGAAAAACATCTTTAAATCAGCCTGCCTGAATAGCTTCTCTGTGGCTGCACCACAGAGATGAAGAGGGAGATGGGGCCTCATTTGGGAAAGCACAGCAACACTTAATTCGCAAGAAGTGCTATTCTGTGGGAGAATTCACTTAATACTTTATCCAACAGATTGTAGCTCATGATCAGCAATTGTTGAAGATAATGTAATTATGATGCACAAATGAATAAACAACTTGAGGTCATTCAGAAGTCTAAGTCTAATCATTTAACTAGCACTGATCTTGCTGCTTATTTGAATACTGCAATTAATTAGTACAGGATTAAGGAGACTGTGAAATCACTTCTTCCACAAGGTGAAATGTTAAGGACAGCTTGAATTCCTTTGTTGAGATCCATAATTCAAAAACGACACCAGGTAATGGCATTAAAGATGCTTACAATTCCAAGAGGAAGCAAAAGAATATGTGGAATAAGAATCTGTTGTTTAGTGTCTGTGGTAAAATGTTTAGCCAGTAAAAGTAGTGGATACATACAGTACCTGGTATACAGACTGGAAATATAGTAAAAGTATTATCTTTGCTCCACCTTCATGCAGTATCCTCAGAAACGTGACTTGTAAGTGAAAGGTTTGTTTTTAGTTATGGAAATAACTGAAATGTACTTAAATGGTAAAGAAAAAAGAAGGAAAGAAAATGTTTCTGTAAGAAGGTTTAGAATGAACTGTAAAAGTAAGAACAATACTGCACCCCCAGCATGAATATATTCTGAGAGATAATACAGACTAAATGGACAACACAAAATACTGAACTGATGCAGAAGTGGGATGAGTATACTGTATGCAGCATTAATTGCTGCATAAAGCTCTAAGCATAATCAAAGACCCCACACACCCCAGCTACAGACTTTATGATCTGCTACCATCTGGAAAACGGTACCGGAGCATTCGGGCCCGGACTACCAGACTCAGAGACAGTTTTTACCCCCGCACTATCAAACTGTTAAATTCCCAGCCTCTCTCACTCTCACTCTCACCTCACCTCTCACCTATGATCTGAACCTCACAGTGCCTTCTTCCTTCCTTTCTTTCTTACCAAAAACCCAAACACACATTGAAAATCTACCTCTACCATACATGTCAAAAGCTCACTCCCCATAATTTCTATCCCTTTATTTTATTCTGTTGATGCATATTTTTGCACATAACCTATTACCTTTTTGTTTTTTTGCACATTGCCTGTTGTTGTTTTTTTGCACACTGCCTGTTGTCTCTGTCTTTCTTTTGCTACACAATTGTATTGTTGTTGTTGTTGTTTTTTTCTCTTTGAACTACTTATGTCCGAGAGCTAGCTAAATAGCATTTCGTTATACCATATATCATGTATATGAGTGTAATGACAATAAACTTGAACTTGAACTTGAACTAATTGCTAACAAATTGCTATTTTTAAGATGAATATTTGCTGTAAAGCATATTTTCTGTTGATTTTCTTTAAAACGGTTAATAAGGTGTAACATCATTAGGCAATTATAATAATTCTGCTTTTTGAAATCTTCTTTTTTTCTGTTATGTCTTTGTTTGGCAACAGGTCATTCATAATCTCCAATATTACTGTAATACCATATGGGTATCACTGTGGCGCAGTGGTTATCATTGCTGCCTTGCAGTGCTGGGGTCTGATGTTCAATTCCAGACCTGTGGCATTATCTTTGTGGAGTTTGTATGTTCTCTCCATGTTTTTGTGGGTTTCCTTTGGGTTTTCTGGTTTCCTCCCCCAGACCAAAACAAACTGGTACTGTAGGTCAATTGGCTTCTGGAAAAGTAGCACTAGTACTTCAGTACTTCAGAGAACACGTCAGGGCTGTGAAGATTAAAGATCTCTCCAAGCCCATTGTTTCTCATTTCACCTCTGATGGCCACGACCACTCTAATCTCTCCGTCTGTGTTCTCAAAGACGGTTTTCCGAACTCATACATCAGAAAGACCACCGAAACTAAAATTATACTGCAGCTAGGATCACACATTCTCCCTTCCCTTAACGACAGATTACTGTTCTTTTAAATTTTCTCCATTCATTGGAAGTTTCATTTCACACCTCTCTGCACCCATTCTGACTTCACACCTCTTGATTGGCCTCTCTTTCTGTCCCCTGCTCCCGCCTCTCACTCCTCCTCCCTCCCAACCTTTGTTCTCCTGCTACTTTACCTTTGCCTACTGCCCTGTCTCTCTCACAGCTGAAGAAGGCTCCACGGCCGAAACGTTGTGTTCTCTTTCTTCTTTTTTTCAGCATGGAATAAACCTATTACTTGTTCACTAGTACTGTAAGTCTGTGCCCTGGGATGAACTGATTTTCTGACCAGAGTGTACCTTATCCTGTTGCTTGCTAAGAGGGCTTCAGCTCCCCTAAAATCTTAAATTGCAAGATACAGTTAGAAAACGGATGGATAATATTATATTATTTCTACTGATGCTCATGGAAATAGTAATACCTCTGTCGATGATCTGTAACGCAAGGCATCTCGAGAATGACTGCAAGTATTTGAAGCTGTCAGCAGCACGCTGGTTACTGACTATAGGGTTGAGAGGTTTTTGTTACCCAACAGTCAAAGCAATCTAGCTCTTTCAAGGACAATGATAAGAAAGGCTGCCTCCTTTTATTAAGTATTGCAATGAGTCAGTGTCTATAGTGTCTAGAGCTATGAGATAAAATCCAACCTAGGTAAATGATTCAGACACATTTTCAATTGCAGATTCTAGAACTTGCACCTGTAAGTGTGGAGTTTGTTACTTTTTGCCTGAGAACAGCTTGACTTGTTTCCAGAGTTGCATTTGGAAACAGTGTGAGTCAACCTTAAAAAAGAGAACTTCAGAGCCCAGAGAAAAATGACTAGAGTATCAAAAGCAAGTACATCGTGAGCTCACTGCTCTGCAGTTTTCTTAATTAAATCAGATCATTACACTTAAACTGAACTTAATTGCAAGATTAGCACATCGTTTAGGACATGGATCAGAAGAGAAAAAGAAAATGAGCATTTCCCAATTTAATCAAATATACTACATTTTGCTCAAGATCTTTTAAATTATTTTTAACAAGTCAAGATTAAACTGTAGTTGCTTTACACATTTGCTTTCTTATCTTATTCAACATTCCATAACTACTTTATCCAGTACAGGATTGTGGAGCCTATTTTGGCAATCAAGTGGTACAAAGCAGGAAACACCTTAAATGTGACACTACTGTACACTGTAGGCCATCACAGGGCACACACAGACACGCACTCACACCAGGGCCAGTTCTCTATGCAAAGAACATACAGTACACACACGTAGCATATAGCACCTCACTAATAATTGAACCCAGGGCCCCAGCACTGTGAAGCAGCAATGCTTAAATCTGAAATTTAAATGATTTTAGATTGTTTATTGTGACACCTTGATCGATTGCTATGCGTGACATGTCATTGTCAGTGCCTGCATGAGTTGTCTGTAATTACAATCAGAAAATTAAAACTGGACATGACATTTTGAACATTTATTTCAGACATGCAACATTTTCCCATTTGTCTGTCATTGTACCATTGAAATGTGTTAAGAACTGTCAGCCGATAAGTAGGGTAATGATAATGTTTTAAGTAAGGAAGAAGATCACAGTCATTTTTCATCAGGTCCCCCATTGAATGTCTTTTAGTGTTAGAAGCTTGGAAAAGGACTTGTACTTGAATTGTCTCCATATCTGTGAAATATCTCTAAGGTGAGACCAGGTGCTGGTGTCACTAGACAATTACCAGCCATGAAATCAAATTTATATTTGCAAAAATAAATGAAAGCAAAAATCTAGGGCCCAGATCAAATCAAAATTTCAACTCTCACTAATCACAAATTACAAATTTGAATGACAAGTGTTTCTTCATGGCAGCTTTCTCTGCTTTCTCTTCTCAGCTTTCTCAGAGGCTGTCTTGTGTCTATGCATATAAAACAGAAATATTTGACTATGGTGTGGATAAAAGTCTGAATTTTGTTGGGGCCCATCTTTTGTTTTCTAGATTCTAATGTTTATCACATTTAAACAGGAATACTTCCACTTGAAATAACAGGAAACCATTTATAGGAACTTGTAAAATGTCATATTTGGCTTTGTTTTTGTAGCAGTCTATAGTAAAGGTAGGTTCTTAGAACTGCATGAATACAAATGTAAGTTAACTGGAACAGTAAGCACACACTTACTGGCAGTTACAAGCAATGGCACGTTAAATTTTGTTTTATGCCCATGCAGGATTCCAAACCAGGATTTAAGTTGTCTTTTTTTCTCATCTCCTGATTTTCAGTGTTACTGTATGTATTTTAATTTTATGTAATTTTTTTGTTATCAGTTCATCAAATCATTGCATTGTACTTGATATGCACTAGGGTAAAGTTACTAGAGTATAGGGCACCGTTCAAGTTACAATAAACCCAGAATCAATCTAGTGAGCTCCAATATCATTACCTCATTGAAACCTCTAAATGATGAATCATTTCTATTTTTAGATATGTACAATAGTGTTTGTGCTTGTCTAATATTAGCGAGCATGTCTGGGGAAGTGTGCAACATCACCTCATCTGATGATGTGATTGTAAGGGGCGGAATGGAATTTATATCTCTTTGTTCTGTTCCTGGTACCGATAACACTACCTCATCTTGCCTCTTTTATGACAATTCTATATTGTTCACTGTTATTTTCATAATATCTCAAGTAGAGCACATTTCATTTAATTCAGAGAACAATTTTTGTTGCATTATCATCTACATTAGCCTAGCTGAGACTGTAAAGTGTGCTGTGCTGAGACTGTAAAGTGTGCTGTACTGTGCAAATACTTACAGCATGGAAGTTTTTTTAAGCATTTATCTTCTTGAATCATCTTATTCTTTGTTTATTTTCCCTCAGACCTGCAGACATTTAATAGACTTTTATCTTGAAAACATCGTACCAGGTACCCGTTGTGCCTAAAGGCCATTCACAATAATGAACACTCATTTAGAGCTGAAAATGTTCTAGAAAATGTGTGAACAGCAAATGTTATTGTGGCACAATGCAAAAGAAAAATAGATCAAATTAAGTGCTGCTACTGGGGGTTGTTTTCATCTAATGTGGCAAGTGTTTTACTCACTGAATGACAGAAAAAGCAAACAAAATGGATGGAAGGAATAACAGTGATAAAATATAAACGTATAATCTACTACATTATTTGTAAGACATAGGTATATTTTCTAAACAGAAGGAACACATAAAATTATTTTCTATGTTTTAAGAAAAGTTGTCTAGTCATGCTGTATCTATTGACATTTTAGAAACAAATATAAAAAAAAAACAACAGCTTGCCCTTTCTAAACAAGAACTAGATTGAATTTCCATCAACCTAATTATATTGCAGACTCCTTTCTCATTTATTCCAGTTTATATGGGTATATACTGTATTTTGTATATACTCTATGCCAAAAAGTGTTATATGGCTTTTGGTCTTTAAGATTGTTTCCTTTTTCCTAACTTCAAATAAATGTCACTTGATTTCTGAAAATGAAAAAGCAAAACAAAACATTCCATATTTATACAGTCTTTACATCCAGAAAAATTGAAATTGAGCCTAATTTCCATTGTCAGTAAAAGCTAAGGATTTTGCAAACAGTATACAGTACATACAATTGAGTGTTTGCCAATGAAAACTTTATTTGTGGATCGAACCCAGTGACCGAGCAGCAGCAGGCCAAAGAGACATGAAGCCAAAACCAAATGTACAACTTAATTACATAGATCCTGCCTATTTTGGTTGCCATTCAAGTGTCAGACATTTTCAAGAGTTTAATATCTGTCAAAACAATAAAAGAAGAACTGATTCTCACACCACTTACCTTCTTTACTTCACTTCTATAGTGTACTGTACATCCTGGACAGCATGTCTAATATGAGGTGTTAAGGGTGGCTTACCCTTTAAGAAAAAAGACATGCAGTAAATAGCTTCTCAGAATAAAAGACAGAAAAGAATCGTGACTTTATAGCAATTCAAAGTGCAGAACGGTTGTGCTAAGCCCATTAGGCTTCCTAGATTAACTCCAGATTTGAGTGAAAGTGTCTCATTGGAGGAGTCTTTGCTCAAAGAATTTCTGTAACTTTATCAAATTCGTTATCATGAAAAGATCGTTATCATGTTTTATGATCTGAGCAATGACACAGGGATTTGCATTGGGCTATTTGTTTTCCAGTGAGCAGCTTGACTCTCAAGGGCTATCCCTTGTGATGTGTTTAAAAGCCTGCTAATGCGAGATGTGCTTTGATCTAACTGACAGGATGTTATAGCTGTCCTCCCAAAACAATATTTTCCAAGTCATTAATTGAGAAGTTGTTTATTCTCCTACTCTGACTATAATTAATTTTAAAGCCATGAGTGGCAGGGTTAATAATAGAACTGAGTAAAGTTATGGGGCTATTAAAGCTACTGTATATTAGTGGTCTTCGATTTTTAATTTATTTTGAAAAAGTTTGATATCAAACAAAGTTCTTAATTGTTTTGTTTTTTTTATCTAAGATTCACCATCTTTTGGCAGTTTGTAGGTGCAGAACATCTCATCTTCCTATGATATCCCAATTAAGCACAAAGTGGGCATTGGTTGTTTAGTCAGGAGAGTTCTTTTTGACTTCACTCATCACTTGCTCAGTAGGTGTTACTGTGGAAATGGAAGACAAGTGAACCACAGGAATAACCAAATATTCTAATTACATTTTTATCATACATATAGCTGGACATTTTGTAAATATGATTCATTCTACGTTTTAATTTCTAAATTCCCTTTGCAGTGGTTGATAAGCAATAGTGAAAGTCAAGTGGAGGAGGTCTGTCAGTGTCACGCCCGACATCCCTCCCTAGAGGGCGCTCCACTGCTCCCATTATTGTCCTTGTAATTAAGTTCCCCAGGTGTACCCTCTTAGGTGTATTATTTAAAGATTAGCTCCTCTAGTCATCGGGGCTTATCATTAGGGTAAGGATGTTGCAAGGCCCGCCTGGCACCAGGAAACCCTACGTCCGTCTCCCTTGAGGGCATAGGCCTCATCCCCGACATCTCCCGCGTCCTGAGCCCGGGGTCTGGAGGATCTCGCCCCGTCACCCTTGGACCTCCATGTTTTGTCTGTACGTGTTTTCCCCCTTCCCGGGGATTTTAACCTTGTTGCGTCCCAGGATGGATTACTCGCCGCTGGACTCCCAGTCTGTGCCCTGACCTGCCTTTGGACCTGTTTGGATTTGGATGCCATTCTTTGTCTCCCCCACTCACTGTCTCACGGACGGTCGCTATTATTTTGTGCACTATTAAACCCCTGTGTGTTTCCTTTTACCACGCCTCCTGTTTTCTCCAGCTCTTACCGCATCGCATAGGGTCTACTACAAGACCTAACACGGATCTCAGTCCGTGTTCTTGATAGTCAGCAGTGCTGGAGCTGGACATAAAGGCTCAAGACCAAGACAGCTTCAAAGAGTGTTGCATCCATTCTGTCACAGCTAAGTCAAGCAACTTTGACAATTTCAGTTTTAAATAGCTCAGGCTTAGCGAGACACAGCCTTCTTGTGAATTTCTCTCAGATTTTGTGCATTTTATGACATAATTCATTTGTGACTAAATATCAAAGATGGCACCATGTCCTGTTATATTATAATGTTGTTGTCCTACAGTATATCATTCTTTACTGCAACCAATTTAAATTTTGTGCAGAAAGCACATGTACTGTATTATAGGCATGTCTACCTCCAAAATGTGGCATCCAGTGATAAAACATTGTGATAAGATTTGGAAATTTTGCTAATACCCGGATCTAGAATGAGAAGACATTCACAAGCAGGCATTCTGAAGAAATGAGACCCAATGAGCTGCATGGGATTTTTATACCACCTACTGCGAGTGAGGAGCTCCGTGAACAGCCATTCTGAAACGAGAAGATAACCTGCTAGGTCTTCTGATCTGTAACCAACTATGTAGAGTGAAAGAGCAACAGAAATGAATGCATGGCAGCTTTTAATTTCTCTCTCAGATGAGCATCATTGTCCTCAAGTGAATCAGCAAGACAAAGCAATTAAATGCCATTTTCAGTTTGTGGTAAATTAAGTTTGTGCTGACGTGCGGAGAATGGTGACATTTCAATCTGTATTCTTGGTAGATTTTAGTGGCTGTGAAAGGCAGGCAAATTCTGTTGAGCAGTTCAATATCACTGATAGACTGTCTGTGACGGAATTCAAGAGGATCTGTTACATCACAATGTGGCTAAATCTGTAGGCTCCATCAAGCCCACATTGTTTACTCTGTGAGAAAGAAGGAGACCAGTAGACACCTGCCAGCCTCTTTCCTGTAAAAGGAACATGTCTACAGGATGCAGTCTTGTAAAGGGTTATTGAGCATTCTGATGTTATTTTGTGCATCATCTTTGTTGTGACTTATTGAAAGCTAAAATGAGTCACATACAAATAATGCAGTCATAGCTAGTGACATGACATCTATTAAATTTACAGATATTGTTTTTGCTAGTCTTTTAAACAAAAATAGTTTGTTGTTCAAAAAATATAAAGCTAAAATTACAGCATGACCAAACAGTATTTGTTTAATGAACACTAAGTGGAAGACAAAGAGATTTATCTTTACTCCATACTTTTTTTAACGTACAGTATACTAAAATGTAATTTCAGAAATGTACATTGAACTACTCCCATATATTTGGTCAGTGTTATGGAAAAAATGTCAAAGCTTTACTTTACCTGAGTTTTTTTTATCTGTATTAATTGCTTACCAGTATACTGTATTTATTATAATATTATATTTTAGATGACAAAAACTGCTGGTGTTCAGCTTCACTAAGACGATAAAAATGGACAGGATAATTTAGCACCAGATTTACAGCTTGGAAATTCCAAGTGAGGTGATGTTTATCACTTCATTAGATATTTAAAGCTTTTTTATCAGCAAGTGAAGGTTATTCAAAAGAGTTTTAGTTGGGAAACTACCTTAAAAAAGTACAACTAAAAATTATATCATAATTGATTCTTTGCTTGTAATTCCACATCTGTTGTTTGGATAAGACAGTACATGATTCAATTTTTTATTACATTTCTGTCATATGACTCAATGGCCAACTTTCATTCATTGATTTTAACATAACAATCTTAGTTGTTCTAATTGACCTTTAATGGATCAGCCATTGTTGTTGTGTGACATGTTAGATATTGATAGCTTTTTAACAATAATTGCAGTATTTTAATTTGGCAATAAATCTTGAATGTTTTTTTTTGCAACTGAAGAACAGTGAGAAATGTAGACAAACAGTGAAAGTGTAGTAAAAGGCATTTCATTGCCTGAAGCCTAGAAACATGTATTTGATTCAGAGCAATGTCCCCCTCAATACACTATCTGGCATTACAGTTAGCCTATTTATTATCAAGGATGTGGTTAGCATGGATACCAATCAGTGTTAAATAATCCAGTGGAAATACAGTTTGCCTTTCAACTAATTCCCACTTGCATTGTCAAGTGGAACTTCTGCTTCAAAACTTCATCTTATTTTCCATTGCATCGCAGTGGCTGAAGCTGAGCTGCCACCTGTGTGACATGAGGTAGCTGCTGGGGTTTCCCAAAGGTGTGAGGCCTGTACTCTGAGGAACACAGGGATTGTTCAGCCTGGCTCCTTTAACATAAACTACCTTAGGCAGCCTTCCGCCTGAGCTGTCGGATCAAGTGATAGGGGAATTTCCTATGTTTTGTGTGGAGAGGAAGAATAAGGGAAAACGAAGGTTATAAAACAAGATACAGTACATTTTTTTTTTGGTCTCTGCCCTGGCTAAGTACAAACAAAACAAGAACACTGTACTTCATTACCTTCTGCATAAGAAAACCCGACAAAAGCCCATAATGCCTGTTATAACTTCAAACAAATTTGGGGCTGATCCTCTTAGAGCAGGCAACCAAACCAAGCTAAGGGGTACCAGATAAGAGCAGACCCAGATTTGAATGTAAGCTGTGGAACACTGGGAAGATTCAGGTTGCAACACTGTCACAGGCTTACCACGGTAAATCTACAGGCTATTTTTGATGTTGTTTTTTTCCTCTGTGTTTGTATATAAGCATGTCTTTCTATGGTTTACTATACCTCCCCATGGATCATTTTACTGTTATTTTGTACACGTTTTGGGGAATGATTTTATAGTATACCACATTAACCCTATATTATACTGTATATTGATATATAGTGGAATTATATATCATGATATATATATATACTGTATATACAGTATACAGTATGCATTCTATTCTAATGCAAAATATGTAGCCATATTTTTTGGAAAATATTTTTATGGTAGTAAAACCAACTTTCCTATAAAACCACCCATTACTGAACAAAAAACCTCAACACAACAATGGAAATGTGTACTTCAGAAAACAGACCTTTTCCCTTTGTACATCTCTGTCATAGCCTTGAATCTTGCATGTTTTAATTTACTGATTATCAGCTTTATATGTTGTATACAGTTTTAAGACTTTTTTTTGCTACTGTATTATGGCTAGAACAGTGTGTAGAAACACATTGCACTCAGCTTTGAGCCAACATGTGCACAACCTCTGGGGTTAAGGGGGTTCTTCAATATTTGTCAAACCCTAGTTCCCATTTACAAAGTGTCCCTGAAAGAATTCCTTTGGAAAAGCTCAAGAGCAATATTTTACGTCTTTTAAGGTGAAAGTCCCATGATATAGGGTTTGAAAAGGAGACAAATCTTTGTATCCCATTCTCCCCTGAGTGTTCTCCCACTTGTGGCCATGAGTGTGCTTTATGGAAAAAAGTTCATGACAAGGAAATGTATGAGCTTCCACTTCCTGCCCGTTGGCTGGGTATTTGTGATGGAAACATGCTCACGCAGGCTGAGGTGGAAACAGCCTGTGAATGCCCCCCAGGGTTTAGTTGCTGGAAAAAAAGGTAATCACTTCAGCTCCAGAGTGAATTGTGTGGCTTATTCCTCTCGCCTCTGGGTGATGCTTATTGTGCACACCTGCTTCTGCGAGCTCTCCGAGGTCCTGAATCGCTGCTTGGAGTTCCATGTGCACAGCAGAATCAGTAATTTTGAGGTGTTTTGTGACAGACCCTCTTTATCTGCTGGGTGAGAATAACTGCTTAGAATGGGTTTTTATTGCCTCTTACAAAACCAAGTTTAAAATCTTTCCTGTGCAAGGATCAAATGTATTCTATTATATATATATATCAGATTATAATAGGGTTTATAATATAAATAAATGCAATTAATATCCTAGGTATTACATTTAATGAAAATACAAAGTTATGTCAATTATATTTACAAAACCATTTTCCGGTAATATTTGAAACATTTTGAAATCCAGATCAAAATGACAATTAATGATTTATAAATGATTTATGATGAAAGGCAGTGAAATATACAGTACCAGCCCAAATGTTTGAATGGGTTGACAGAGCAAGTTTATCTTGACAGAACTGCTTTGTAAAAGGAAACAGCTTGCAAAATGTTTGGACGATAATGATGGAGCCAGTCTGTGAGGCCTTTTTTGAGTTTTAGAGCAGCAATGGCCTGAATTCCAAATTGTTTTTAATGAAAACAGTGAAAGAGACAGCAGAGATATTGAAGAGAGTGTGATGGTTTGAACAGGCAAGTCTTTAATTTATTACAGCCCACTACGTTAAAGTCATTGCCATGTGCTGTTGGCATCATGATCTCTGGGATGAGTTTGAAAGTTTCTCAGTGATTATAATGTTCCCTCTAATGAAAAATATCTACATACTGCTGAGTAACGTGGTAACTTGACTAATTGGTAGTTTAACATTGATATGTTGATGCTTTCAAAAGATGATGCCACTGCTCTTTGGAAGTGATCCTGGAGAGTTTGATTAATCTATAGTCTGTCCCTGCATAGTTTTCTGGTTATTTAAAGCAAATATTAATAGAGGCAAAGCACTTATTAGTAGATGCAAATACTGTATATTCAAACTGTATTTATTTTCAAGAACTTCAGTCCAGTTCTTTTGAGTTTTCATTGTAAAATGCTATAGAGATTGAAATTTATGCATGACATTTGATCTCACAAGGCATTTAAGGAAATATCTTGCACAGTAAAATAACAAAAAAAACAGCATTCGTCGACCTTAGTCAAATTTCATGTTGATTTTTGTGTAATAATTTTGGACAGAGAGTTTATTCTTATCATGTACAGTATGTCAGTAGATAATGAAAAAAGCAAAATACCTCATTCATATTGCCTGATTTGAGAAGGAAATTAACTAATCCAAATACATACTGTAACTTCAATTGAAGACTACTGTATATAACAGAATAATGTGTACCATACGTGTATCTTATATTATGTTCTTTTATTGCCTTGCGTTGATATTGGAGAGATAAAGGTACAGTATAAGAGCACAAGTAAGTAGCTTTTGCTCAGATGTCTTGCTAGTAGGCAAAAGGTACATCTAAAATTCAAAATTATTTAGGTAGAATTCAAGACTGGATGAACACCTGGTGGATGTGATTTAATGGAGAAAAGTTCCGAGTATTGCATCCAGGTTTCAAGGCCATTAGATATAGACTTGGAGAAGCTTCATTAAGTATTTATGTTGACACATTGTTCACATCTCCTAGACAATTTGGGGACTGTAATCAGTAAATTCAAATATGCAAGCAATAAAAAGTCAATCTTAATATTAGGATATGCAAATATACAGTATGTATAGTAAATATACTGTAAGTGTAGAAATATATTGAAGCTTTAGAAAGTTCTAGGCTTAAAGGTGTGCACTACTGACACAGGCTAAAAGAACTTCATAACTGAAAAGACTACATGGATATCTGATTTCAAATCTTAATCAAAATCTTTGGAGGCGTTACAAAGTCAAATTGTATAGTCAAATCTGAACCAGAGGACGTAAGTTGAAACAATGACAAATTGCCTTTTAAAACTGAGAACATGAGTCAGTTTTTTACACAACTGATTGTGAGAGTCTGGAACAAACTACCCAGCTTCATTGTTAAAGCTGATACCTTGGCTTCTTTCAATAAACTGCTGGATGAGTTTCTTGAATCACTTAGCTACTAGGCTTCGATGGACCAAATGGCCTCTTTTAATTTGTAAAGTATCTCATGTTCTTTTGTAGTCAATAATATGTAGTCTGGTCAGTAAAAGAAAAAAACTTTCACAAGGGTATATTTTAACCATGCTTTTAGTTCAGGAAATGCAGCTACTATCAGCTCTGAATTGTATGCATAAAATGTGTTTTCATAGGACTGCAAGGCGTTTCTGCAGAAGCTTGTAGGAGTTTCTGCTTGTCTTGAATTAAACTGGAATGTGTACACTGTTCATTGTTTATTGTGAGTAGCAACCCACTCCAGCTCTGGACTAAATCTATTGCACCTCTCTGTGACTTTGCTTTGTGTGTCTTCTTGACAATTGCTTTATGACAGAAAAACGACGCAGCAATGTGGTATGTTATGTGACAGATCTCCAGGACTTTTTCTTGTCATTTATAGCGTTGTAAGATTCAAATTCAGGCATCAAACTGTTCAGGATACCTGTAACGAGTGAGTGGGCTAGAGAGATGTTCATCAGAGTTATGACAAAATATACTGTATGTACTGTGTGTGCTATGATGAACAACAGGGTGATAGTGTGTTGGGAGTGAGGCAGTTGTCAAAGGATTTGCTAAACCTGAAATATGAATATAACCACTACATGGATAAAAGTATATGAAGGATCCCAAGCCCAAAGAAAAAAGGAACAGCTAATGGATTTTTGAAAAGGAATCAGTATTTTGCAGGCAAGTTCTCAGATTATATTTCATTCTGTCAGAAGAAGTAGATGCAAAAAAAAAAGAAAATTTTGAATTTAAGTGTTTCACAGAATTTCACATAAAGAAATGACATAGGTTAATGATGTCTGGAAGATATTCTTATTCTTTCAGACTTGTTTTCTTTTTCCTTGTATCCAAGGAAGTTCCCACATTCCTAGAACTGTAGCTTGTAAATTTTCAGCCGAAAATGTCAGATTGATGTACTGTCCAGTATCTACCTGCATATAATAGGTTTCCTGGCAGTCAGAAAATCCCCAGTTTTCCAGACATGGGGTTTGTCTTAAGTTACTTTAGTAACTATGCTGGGTTCCTTTATGCATTTGAAAATTAGTACTGCAGTCCATGTCATGGTAAGAGTTCATTGGACCGCTTCTGTGCTCTTCCTACAGTATGCTACTAAGAAAACTGTGTTTATATTTAATTTAAACCTGCTGTTTTAAGAGTTGCCACCTAATAGGGATTGTATTTAATGTATTACAGTAACCTTTTTTTTTCTCTTTTTCTTTTTTGGTGCCAGAAATTAGATTTCATTTTAACAGTTTTGAACTTGACCCAGGGTTTTCAGAAAAGTGATGCTTTTGCATGAACCCACTTCTCCACTGGAATGCTCACTATAAACATGCATTAAATGGGGCCCTGAATAGCTCAAAACTTCAGGAAGCTTTTAAAAGCTGTACATTTGTTGTGCCATTAAGGATGTTTAGAGTCATGTTTTAAATGGCTGCATTATTAAATGTTTAGATAACATTAGGAGCCGTGATATTTAGCACTTAATAGCTATTAATTGCATACTATCTCTAGAGCGGTGCAAAAGTTCATGGATTAAAGCTGTAGTGTAAACCTGTCAAAAAGAGTTCTAGCAAAGAAAGCTCACAAATATTTCAACTTTTTTCCTTGAAGGAATCACTAGATGGCAGGCTTGTTAGAAAGTGTTTGAATTGTAAAGCTTATCTACAGTAATATTAGGTTTTATTTGATGTTTTAATATAATGAGATTAAAAGCAACATTCCTTTTCCTTGAAAATTTAAACTCGTACTGTACAAGTTACAGTACATAAAATTCTGTGTAATTTTAGAAGGTGTGAAGAAAGGCATTCAAATTGTAATGAAGCAAAATACAGATATCTATTTGCTTCCAATTTACAGTACTGCAAAAATATTTACAGTTTGTACTGTAAGCTCTGTACATTTGTTATGTGATTTAGCTCAAAAAGTGATTTGCTTTTCAAGCAGAAAAGGAATCCCTTGTACTGCTGGATGTTATGTGAATGATCAAGTCAAGACATCAGCAGGACCAGACAAAGAGGAGAGAAGAGAATGCAATACGAATAACTCTGCACAGATGTTTAAATGCCTTTTGCAAAACCTGCTGTAGGCTGCGTTGTGAAATGCCACCACTTGCACAATAAATAATGTATAATTGCAGTCTTTTTTTAATGTGCTTAATTCTTCCTTTTGCCAGGCTATTCTTAGTTTGTTTTGTAAGTCAGATATATTGCTTGTCTCACTTATTACTTTTCCTCAGTCTCATGCAAACGCTTGCCTCAGTGGCTCTCATTTTCCAGTGTCGCATATCTCTCCAGGATTCTCCGGTTTCATTACCAGCTGTCAGCTTTATGCACAGATACACAGAGAAGCCCTGAGAGTGGATTAATTTTAGATTCCAATCCAAGAATCTCACACATCCACGATTGCTACATTTAGAGTACACCATGCGTTAATGACCCTTACTGTGACTGTGTCAGTAAGCTGTGTCGTATTTTGACATTTTTCCAGAAGTGTGAGGTTGAGGAGCTGAGGAAGGGTTGCTCAGACTAGACGTTCTGTAATTATATGAAATTATATGTTCAATTAATATTAAATATTAGGGTAGGGACATCTATCCCTTAACGTTTCAGCAATTACTATAGGAAGGCCCTGAATGTTGTTTTGTATTATTGTGTGAAACTGAGTGCTCTTCAGATAACCTTGCTATCCAGGTTGAACAGACCTAGGCTGGAAGGTATCTGACTTACAGTTCCTTGCACATTATTTAGATACTCTTCCTATGAAGCATATTTTTGTTAAGTTACAAAATTATGCATTTTGTTTTAATTAAGCATATATTCAAAACTTGAATGTTCAAACTAAAGTCTTCTATGGGTAATATATGGTATAGTAAATATAAGTTATAGTAAATGTTAGCAAAAACTGAAGAGACAAAAGTAATGTACAGTATTGATTGCATAGATATTCAAACCCTTGGATATTTGATGGAAGCATCTGTACCAGCAATTACAGTTGCATGTGTTTCTGGGTAAGTCTACATCGACTTTGCACATCACTTTTGTGCAACTTGTGGATCAGAGTTTTCAAGTGTTTCCACTGATTCTCAATAGGATTCAAGTCAGGATTTTGACTGAGCCACTCAAAGACATTCACTTTCTTATTGTTAAACCAGTCTAGGGTAGATTTGGCCTTGCGCTTTGGATTATTATCTTGCTGAAATGTGAATTTTTGCCTGGGTTTTAGAAAGCCTGAAGCAGGTTTTCCTCTATTATTTGCTCCATCTGTGTTCCCATGAGTCTTGACAAGGTTCCCTGTCCCCGCAGTTGAGAAATAGAACTATGACATATAGCTACCACCACAGTACAGTACTTGACATTTTGCTTGATGATAAGGATGCACTTTTTTGGGTTTACATCATACAGTACAGTATATAATTCTTTGCATTTTGACAGAAAAGTTCCAATCTGTCTCATCTCACCATACATACAGTTGCCACATATTTGGAGTATCACTTAGATATTTTGTTGAAAATCTCATACAAGATTTGAGAAGGTTTGTTTTCAATTGCATGAAGCCCCTTTTGTGGAGTGACTGATATTGTTGACCTATGGACATTTTCTACCATTTGAACCACTGAATTCTATATCTCTTTCAGCATCAATGTTGGCCTGATTAAGGCTGTGGGTGGATGCCTCCCATATCTTAATGATTTAATTCACTATGCTCAAAAAGAAATTAAGGGTCTGTAAAGTGTTTTATATGGTTCTACTGATCTGTGCCTTTATACTGTTTATCCCTTTGTTGTTTGGAAAGATCCTTGGTATTCTTGGTTCAGTCTTAGCTCAAATTCATCACCGGACTGACAGACTTTGCAGAGGTGGATGTATTTATCTTAACCACTACTGTTGCACACAGTTGCACTTAACTCATTTTGTGTCTTATTAAGGTTATTTTGTGCATCTAAATTAATATTCCACAGTAAAACATTTAAACATGTATGCCACTGACCTTTCCATTTTTCTTTCATATTAATTATCTATTTACTTATTTCTTTTTTTTTTGCTTCAAATGTTTGGTGGAAGCTGTGTATATAAAAATATTAACTTTTACTTTATGCATTATGACTCCAAGCTTTAAAGAAGCAAAAGGTGGAAAGGATATGAATACTTTTTCAAGACACTGTCTACTTTTGGCTATGAATCTCTCTTTGGCTCTGCTAAACAATGTGGACATTTTAAGTAATACTGTATATCACCTTGTAAAATGAGAACCCTAAAGTAGGTGTCAAACAAAAGTGAAAACAAAATGCAAAATAAAAAATGCATTAGCTGTCATAGAAATTAATAACACAGCTTATTTAAACATACAGTATGCATACTTGTTTTTATGGATTAGTCTCTTGTTTATTTGTGAGCTAAGATAAAAAGATAAATGTGTTTCCATATCCATATCCAGTGGCACTGTAAACGCCAAATGTGAAGTTGTAAATATATATTGCTACATCTTTTATCTTTCCCTCAGACATACATTTAATGGCAATTCCAAGCATGGATTGCTTAAGGATCAGCTGCAAGCTATTTCTAAACTACAGGCAAACTAGGAGAATTGTGGTCCATGTAATGTGGTAAACTAGCTCTTTGAGATGCAAATTTAATAGAAATTTCTTTAGGACTTTCTGCACTTATATTGCAAAGCAAGCTTTGAATTTTCTGTATTGCCCTGGAACAGCCTTTGTGCTTTGAAGTATGAATATAGGTCAGTATCTACAGATAGAATTACATCCAGGCAAAATAGGTGCATTTTGAAGCATTTAATGTACTGTAGTAATCAAGCTCTTTGAGATTCAACCTCTACAGAAAAAGAGAATTCCTATAGGATTGCTTTCATTCTGATTGCCCAGCAAGGCTTATGTGTTTGGACCCTAAATAACCTTTATGCTTTGAAGTATGAATATAGGTCACAGTTCAAGAAGGCAATTGTAATAACTATGAGGGTTCATTATTTATGGTGTAGTTATTTTGGTTTATATGCCCTGGAAAAAAACAGTTAAATAAAAATGTAAATTCTGCATGGAGCTGTCTATTCATGGTATACATTTTAAAAAATTAAATAGGTAGTGGAATATAGAGTAGAATGTCAAGAGCCATATAAACCTGCCTACATCTTTTTTGCAAACAGCATATTATATTTATAGTAGACGGCAGAGGAACATGTCTCCCTTCCTCCTTTTCACTGTGCAGAGTATAAAAAGGAAAGAAAACTGAACATAAATGTTCAAAAAAGAAAATAAAAATTTGCTATTGACATTAGGTAGTGCTCTACAATATGTGGAACCGAATTGGAGCCAAGCGGAAATGAAACTGTCGATTTTGCTGCACAAATCATAGAGTTAATGCTTAAATAAGTTTCCGAGTTCTATGATTTTTCCGCAGACGAAAAGAAGTATTTTGTCCATCCCTGGTAAAATCCATCTGGGCACTAGATTAATACACAATATGGGATTTTCAGACTCCAGCATTTTCAAACTTTCATTGAGTTGGATTTTGAATGATACTTGTGTGTTTTGTTTCCATGATCAAAGAAAAAGTAGATAAGCTGGATGTCTTAAGGAATCTGCAATGGGAGTATCTTCGCTTTGGGGATTTTCTGAATTGAAATCTTGCAAGATTTAAACATGCCTTCTCAGTCTTTTTTATTTGTTGATAGTTATGATAGAAAGTGCTGCTTCTCAGACTATGGTATTGTAAAAACCAGCCTCTATACCTTACACAGATGAAGGGCTCTATGTGTCACCCTTTAAACAACTATCCTAGTATTATTTTTTCCGTATTTTTGGACTTTGGACTATTTTTTTAATGTTCAAATAGAAATGTCTGGTGATTCAGGGAAGTACAGTATGAGGAGCAGTCCAATACTTTACATAGAGTAGGATGAAAAAGAGGCACAGTCCGCTTTTCTGTCCCTAATACCTTTTCCATCTCCTCCAGTTATTAGCAATATAATTGATAAATTCATGGCAAGCAGCCTTAGGGCCTGAGGTTAATTGCATTTTAAAAACGGACAAGATGACAAATTATAGAATAGCAAACCTTTTGAACTCCCTGCATTTTGTGAGCGTCACACTTGTTTCCCTCTAATCTCCCCTCACGCACATGCCTTTTGCCTGGTGCCGGCATTCTTTCCATGCTGGTCTAAGCATACAAATCTGTAGTGCCACCATTCCACTCAGCCTAGTTTCCCCCGTCAAAGTGAGGACCAATCACGTGTAGAACTGGCCCAGCGTGTATTACTACTGACTTTTATGGGCTGGAATGTGCCCTAAAAAAGCATTACTGTGGATATTCACATCCTTCATGAAGTAAGAACAAAAAACGTTTTAACCGACAGATTTATGGATTCATATGTTTTGCTTGAAACAAATGTAAAAATGTCATTCTGTCATCTTAATAGTGTTGCACAGAGTAAAGTCATTCAAAATTAGGTCCAGAACATATGAGGGCCTCCTGTTTTCACGCCTGCTAGCATTCCTTACACTGACAAGATTCTTTCTGTAGTCTGCTACTTTCTGGTACGTTTGAGGGGGTATTTTTGATTATTCCTCCAGGTGGTTACAAAGAAAAGCTATTCATCCTATTTAGCCTATTTGATAGTGGATAGCTAACGTACCCAAGGATCTCATCCAGCTGTTTCTTAAAAAAGCTGTGATATCAGCTTCAACAATATGGCTGGGTATCTTGTTCTTACACCTGCTGAGGTGTAAGATGTATATAGTACATCTTATATATCCTAATCCATGTAAACCATATGTTAACAAAAACACTTAACTTTTTCATAAGCTTCTACCTCAGTGGTTTCTGTTTTGGAGTTCTAGTTTGTATTTAGTATCTGCATGTAAAACCTTGCACTTGTCTACATTATTCTAACCCTAATAAAAAATTTATTTGAATTGAAGTGAGGCCTGGGGACCTGTGGCTTGTTGAGAATGTTTATTTTGTATGCAGTTAACTGCTTTTTTTATTATTATTAGGTACAATATATGCTTTCCTTCTCATGCTGGAATGTTCATTTTTGGCCACTCTCCAGCTTTCTGGCATGATGAACCAGGTGTCTCACCAAAATGTCCTTGGACCTGTTAGAGTTCAGGATTCAAAGTGTCTTAGTAAGGGCTCAAGGACCTGTATATCCAGAACAACCCCCAAACCTAATAAATCTTGTGCCATATTTCGTGGTTGGCTGGAGTTTTTTCTCAACATTTTTACACAGAAGATAACAAAATACACAATAAATGTAATGAACGTACTGTTATACTGAAGAGCATGTCCTTAAAGCCTAATTAATGTTTCAACTGTGGCACCATTTGTCATTCAGGTGTATCTTGACATGTTCAGTTTGCCTCTTTTTGTGGTTTGTCATTAGTAGAGGTTCCTTTCTTGCAACCCAGCCTTTAATGTCACATTCATGGTAGTGTAGTTTTATTTCGACACATTGAATCCTGAAGATGCCTCTTTGCTGTCTAAATCTGTTGCCTTTGGATTTAAGGTTGTCTACCGAACCACTTGTTTCACAGCTTGTGGTGTTTTTTTGCTTGTAGGGTTGACAGTGTACCAGTAGCTTACAATTTCTTGCTAATGTGCACTATGGTGGGAAGTGCTAGATTCAGCTTTTTGTGGATTCTTTTATATCACACAACTTGTGAGATCGATGACCATTTTCCTGTTTTCTTCTGTCTGCTCTCTGACCTTAACCATGATGATGTTTGTTGCTGATGAATGACTAAAACGTATTATCTCCTTTTATACCCTAGGGAAATAGGAAACATTGAGAAGGCTCTATATACTGTAGTTCTTGGGGTTTCATTGTATTCCATTGCAGAGCAATGTTGGATTTTATTTGAAAGAATACACAGCGGTGTGGATAAATGTGACCCTTGTGTTTGCTGGAATTCAGTTAATTATTTATGACAAATATTACATCTGACAATATGATTATGTGACGTGAAATTTATTCTGTGTTTTTTTTTTGTTCCTATTTCACTAGGTATATAAATAAATCTGTAGATCACTGTATATTCCAAGAATAAATGTTTTTCATGGCGTTTGCTGAGCTGCTGTCATGGTCTCAGTTTCACATTTCCAACCATAATAGCTGTTCTTAGCTGATTTACTCAAAAGTGACAAACCATTGTTCTCAGTAAACGTGAGTACAGTAAGTCAATGCTTCAGAACAATGATAAGTAGAAAACAAGCAATTCTATTATATTTATCTTGTACATTTCACCTGAAAACAAAAAAAAAATCCCTTTCTACAATTAGAATAGTATAATTCTCTATTATACTATTAGTATCACAGTATTAGAATATATCATTATGAATAATGCATAATGGCAGTCCATTTATCAGGCTATAAAAGGACTACATGTTTTATGCTGCTACAATAGTCATGTTAAATAATTATAGGAAACCTTACTAATATTCCTTATGGGATGTGGCTTAGAATTAAACATTTCAGTGAGGTTGTTCTACACTTCCCCATGCAGAACACGATATGCAAATTTAAATTAATCAGTAACAGATTTAATAGAGCACCCCAAAACAACAGCAGATACAGCATGCTGCACTCTAGTGCTGTAGTCTGTGGGGTCTCAAGGTCTCTTTAAAGCAACAGCAACTAAAGAGCAAGAAGAAGCTGTTGAATTGGTTCAGTTGGTAAATACTGTAGCTAGTTTAGCTTAGTTAAAACAAAAACCTGTGGACACACTGACTCTCTAGAACCAGGACTGGATATCTCTGCTTTATTGTGGAGTATATAATTGCCTGGCTGATTGTGAGCCATACTGGCCTGTCTAGCCAGCAAGCGGTTAGCTTTTCAGATCAATCAGCTACAGTATATGACTCAGCATTGAGCATCACCCTCATGTTTCAGGGCCTGCCCTCATTTGATGATGGTATTTAAAATACATATTTTTAAAATTATAATTACAAAAAGATTGAACTGTGCTAAATAAAGATATGAGGCAGACTGATCGATTTCTAGCGTGTAAAATGCTTGAAATGTAAGCTCCTTTATTCAGTAAAGCTGGTGTATTTTAGGAGCATCTCTGTAAAACGTTAAGCTTTAAATGACAGTTTATAAATGTATCTGACACTTAACAGTGAAATGAAATGCAACTTAATGAAAAAGCTTAACTAGCTGCCTAAAAATACATCGAATTGATTGTTTTGCATTCTGCAGTGGAAAACATACTGTAAGTGAATTAAAAATAATGTTGTCTGTATAACTGAAAAACAAAGCTAGGATCTAAAATAAAAGACCACAAAGTAAAAGTCACATGCATTCGTACAGGTTTAATGTCAAATACAGTGCTGTATGTTCTGTATGTAACCCGTCCTTAAAAGGGACTTCATATTTGTATAAATTATTGAGATGCACTTGTCCTTAAGTACTTTACTGTACTGTACTGTTACTGTTACAGTGTTACTGTATGTCCAGCCTGCACCATAGCATTATATAAAAAAACACTTTTTTTGTGCTGATTGTCTTAATGCTGCATTGCTTATTTTACATCTTAGTGTGTTATGTGGTGTCATGTTTTCATATGGAACACTGCATTTTTCTTTCCTTTTGGACATTTTTGGCACCGTGTAACGTTGCAGTTAGTTAACCTTTAATTGGGGGGGACTGTGTTCTGTGCTTGATCTTCATATTTTGTGTATGCCTAATGTTATATATCTATGTACTGATAAAGATACCGCAGAATGGCTGTAATGCTTCCACTGTCGAAATTATGGCTGGCTTATTGCCAGCAGCACTGCTTTGGCAGAGATACAGACATGACAGTAATGTTAATCAAATCATTATTTATTAAATACCTCCGCAGTCTATCCAGTTTACTTTCATCTTCAGCATTTACCGGTCCCCATCCTGTTCTTTCACACTACGATTTTATGGTGCTTTATAAATATTTTCAAATATACTAGTTGAATTACTTTAGTAATTAAGTCCCTCACTTATTGAAGAGATAAATGAAATTGCTATGTTCTGAGGATCCCATAGGTTTCTTATACTTTATTACATTCAGATAGAAGTGTGCGTATATAGAAAACTTGTTGTAGATTCTGCAGTGGATGGGCACCCTGTCCACGGTGTTTGCTGGGATAGGCTCTGGCTCCCAGTCACCCTGAATATGAAGAAACGGTTAGAAAGTGGATAGATGGATGTTGTGGGTTCGTTGTGCCTCAGCATTCGACAACATAGTACAACTAAACTAAAAAAGTAAAATACCTTTTATCAATAAACTGATAGTGACTGGAGCTAAAGTGGCTGAATGAACTACCCTGTGTGTAACCTTTCTCATGTTTGTATGCTGTATATTCTTGTACTGTACAGTATGTTCATTAGGTTCCTTTTATTGATGCCATTATTAAATGAACCTTGAATGAAAAAAAAACATATTTTTCGTGATCTGTAAGCAAGAATTGATTATTAGTCTGTGGAAAATATCTGGCAAAAGATTTAATATTATACCTTTCATACTCTTGATTATTTTGTAAGGGAAGTGCAATTTTCTCGAGCCGCAATCTTCCAATTGCTTTCTGTCAGTCAGTGGGATTCATTTCAACATTCTTTCTCGGTGTAAAAACTTTCATGCTTAAGTGCTTGCTGCTAGGATTGTTTTGTCACATGCCTTCAATTAAATTTTATATTGAGGCTTGCTTTTCAGGTTTGATTGATTCGTTAATTGTACTATGTGTGCATATGCGGACAAAGGCAAAAGACTCTGATCCATTATGTTTATTTCATCTGTAAATCCGTATCCTTTAAAAAAAAAATATATATTTATTTATATTTATCAAAAGTGCAGTTTTTATGAACTGTAGAAAACATTTACCCACTATTTATTCAAATTCTGAAGGACGTTGAATTGGCCCGATGATTTTCCAACACAGATTTTTTTTGCAATAAAAATAGAAACTACACTTCCTGGATCTTGAATAATAGAGGTCATTTAGTCTACCAAATACTGTTGAATTGTGTTCTGTCAGTTGTAAGGAAGTAAGCTAAAAAAAATCCTTTAACCCATCAATTTTTTACCATTTTTCAGTGTTACGGGGGAGCCAGAGACTATCCTAGCGCTGTGAGGCAGCAGCGCTATCCACTGTGCCACCATGCAGTTCCAAGTAACTTCTATATAGTATATTTTACATTAAGTACTTTTTAGGATTTCTCACCAGGGAGACAGTGGCACGGTGGTTAGCATTGTTGCCATCATTAGTGATTAGAAAATGGATGGATATATTGTAGTAGCTACTCTACACTGTTGGTAAACACTTGGAGGTCTTCTGGAGAGTGGAGAATGTATTAGGCGCAGTGAGATTATGGTTGAATTACATGACAATAAAAGCATTAGAGATGCTGTTGAGATATACAGTAGCATGATCAATAGTTGTGGCTGCAGGAGTAGGAGCCCTTTTTACTGAAAAGCAATTATCAGGGGTAACCTAAATTAAACTGCCCTTAAACTGTTTTACATGAGTGAAAGAATTAATTTTGCCAATGCATTTTGTCTTTTGAATAAAGATCTTACAATGTCAGTTTTCCAATGGGACATTTGATGTCTGCAAATTATGCAATACAGTATATGCACCTTGCTTTACAAGTTTTACAAAAAGAGCATTGCACACTGTTCTCTTTTATACAGTACAGTATATACACGATATCATTCATGTTCTTGGGAACAGAGGAGTTAAACCATACTGTATTCTTTCTGATATGAGCACTGCAAAGCTGACCTCTCCATTTCACAGCATTAATAACAATGTAATCAGAAGATTCTTGAGTGACACTCTGAACATGGAGTCTTGCTAGTACTGCAGTCAGCAGTGAGATTTACAGTTTCACAGTTAAATGGGTATGGCATAGCTGGTTCCAGTTCACATGGTGCTAGCCTGTGATAAATATCTTCAGAGGAGTTTTTACCAGATCAATCTAGACAGTTGCTTTTATCACTCTCAGAAATCCATTTGAACATGGGAACATTTGTCTGGTCTGAATTTATAATGTGATGCATTTAATAACAGTAGTGTTTATAACACTCAACATCTATATTCTCAATCTGCATGAAATATCTTGAAAATAGACTTTGCCAGGAAGTGGAAAGAATTGTGAGGTGAATCTACAGTATGTGTCACTATTTATTGGCTGAAATACTGCTTCTGTAATCGGTGTAATGAAAATCATAAACAAAAAAGGAAAGGGAAAAGGACAACATCATAAACAAGGGCACTGAGAAAACAAAATATCTAAATAATTTTTCAAGAAAAAGAAAATATGAATTGATCTGATTGGATCTTAATGAAAACTAAGTGAGTTGCACCAGCTGTAGTTTATTTTTTTAAACTTTGTCTCTTATAGGAGACTCTACTAGAGACTCAAATGGACTGTTGATTGTAACGATGGTTCAGGCAGAAAATACATTTTCCAACATAACAACACAAAACAGTACTTCACTGCTCTTTTCCCCAGACTTCATGGGTCCACATGTAGATTAATGGCTCTCATTCACTTATTTATATCAAAACACAATAAATGGCAAGGAATGATATATAAAGCTACCTTTAGTAATCAATAGTGCTTATATCTTGGATTTGTCTGACAATTGCATTTGGCCGTGCATGCTGATCTCAGGGGTGGCTTAGGGACAAGGGTATCTTGTAAGACAAAGCTTAAAGCCTAGTTGTGCAATGTGACCAAATCCACAATAAATGCTTCTCTAAAATAAATTATCTTTCCTGATTAAGTATTTGTTTTGCTTAAAAGCTTTGTGTGGGTAGAAGATTTGTTTAATGTATTTTCCCCAGGCCTTTAAAAAAGACTAGTTCATCTGAGTCCCTAGTGCCTTTATACTCTGTAAATACATGTGAATTTAGCCTCAAAACCACCAAAATGTAACAGATACATGGTCTTCTAAATTACAATGGAAGAAACTTTAAAGCAGTAAGACTTCACAATTCTAGGACCGCAGAAAGGTTTATTTTTTCTTTAGATTTCTGAATGTAAGTCATTTAGAAATCTCTGTAAGGAGAACCTTTTAAAATAAAATAGAAACATTTATTATTTTTTGTAATCAGAACAAGCTAATTTGTGGTACACAATAAAAATGAACTTGCTTCCTTTTTCATTATCATACAATTTAACTTTTATAGTCTTTGACATTTATTATTTTATAATTTAAAAAAATATGTATTGCTGAACTGCTTCCAGCTATGAGGAGGGCTTAGAGACTGTGCCTTATTTTTTTCACAATAGAAACCTTCGACTCTATTTCAACTACAAACCCTAAAGCCCTACAATCATCTACACTAGGAAAGGCATGAGCGGGAGTTTCCCTGACACTTTCAGGTGCCCAGTAACTTAAAGGGGTTGCTGTTGTGTTACAAACTGAGGATGTCATAACAAACTCCATTTAATCAGCACATATGACTGTTTTCTTAGCAAAAGCTTTATCAAAATCTATTGGCCACAAATCTACCAGTTGTATTTGTGCAGAAGAAAATTCAAGTTTGCTATTCTTAGTTACAAGGAAACTAAAAGCACTTTCTTTCAGGGAAGGAATTGTTGGATTTGTGCCCTAAGCCTTTTCACAGCTAATTAAATATGTATTTATCTTCCAGTACAGTATGTGTGGCTAGTTTATTTAGAGGTGGTTTATTTGACTCGTTTATTACTGCATTCATCTTACTTTTGTTTGTGTTTTAATACCAATGTATTTTTAAATGTTAATTGCATAGTGACATACTGTAATTGCCATTTGTACAACAACAGAGATCCATTTTGAGGCAATCGGACATTGGTGAATATAAAATAATCTCTCAGGAGCTGCCTGCGTTTGCATCACAATAAATTTTGGTTTATTTTGAGAGGCACAAATGAGATGCTTGAGGTCGAGATTTTTCAGGGTTGAAGTTTCTTAAAAAATGCATTTTGAAAGTTTTGAGGAAAAATGTGTTAATGACTGGTATCAACTCTTCCAGTGTTTCATAGTTCATATCTTAGAGCTGTAGATGTTACTGTAATAAAACACTGGCCTTTTATTCTAAAATGTTTCTTGCAGGTTATTACTAAAAACATGGTAACTGTCCAGCAAACCTGATTGCTGTGATATGTAGAATTGGTGGACCACTTATTGGCACTGTACCCTTTTGACCAAAGTTTCATTATGGTGACCGAGATGCTATCATGATTTAATATGACATTCTGATTACTTAGTCATTCAAAATACCATGTCACTGTTTGAAAGAGTAGGCGTGATATGCCAGGCAGCCTGGCAAAATTCCACTCTCAGTTTAACCATTCTTGATGCTCTTAAATTCAAAGTGTGAAACAATTTCTCTCTTCCACTTGGTTTGCTAATGTATGTAGTGGGGCTGCTAGTGCATAATGGCTGTCACATCTCACCCAGGTGGGTGCTGCATTTCAGCCTTTAATTAGATCCCCTCCTGTATGTGGACAATACCTTGGGATCCTGTGTTATAATTAATAAATAAAATGTAATTATACATGCAATTAATTACTAATTATGACTAGAAATCTATTTGAGTGCTTACATTTTTTTTGTTTTCCTGATAATTGCATTGCCACGGCAAAAAAGTTCACTCATTAAAACTATTATGCATGTACTGTACCTATGTATAGTATGATTGCAAGAAATCTCCCTCCATGTAGTATTTTCAAAAAACTCTTTAATGAACTGGTAGCTTATTTTTTTAAAGTCAATATTTTAAAAGACAATAGTCAAAAAGACTATATCTTCCAATACAGGGTCTCTGGGGGCCGAAGCTTATCCCAGCATGCAATGGACGCAAGGCAGGACACACCCTGGACAGGAGCGCACATGCAGACACACACACATTCACTCCAGGAACAATTTTCCCACAAAACAATTAACCTTCAGGTGTTATTTTGGACTGTGGGAGGAACTTGGAGCACCCAGAGAAAACCCACACAAACATACAAACGACATGCAGATAGCACCCCAAGTATTGAATCCGGGGCCCCAGTTCTGCAGAGCAACAATGCTAACCACTGCACCCTTGTGCTGCCCACAGCTTATTGTATCAGAAAAAATAAAACAGCTGTCCTGTTCATGAGAACAAATTCCCCTTCTCTTCTTCTGTTTTTTTAAATGAGCTCTTCACAAGTATAAAATATCCCAGACAAGATCAAATTTGCTGTCAGCATTCAAAGCAAATAAATAAATGCTCAGGAGAGTGCTACCATGCCAAATAAATCTTTTTAAAACAATTCAGATTCAACTATCTGTTTCTAATAGTGTTGGCTCTTAATATGCCATTAGGCTTCGTATACATCAGCACCAGAGAATTGTGTCTTCTCTTTTCAGGATCACAGTTTAATATATGGTTCACTATTGTATTGATACATTGATAACATTGAAACTGGAGTATTTCTACCCATTTCGCTGGCATTTCGGTATCTAGGAATTAGACTTTAAATAATGCTTCACTTACTGTAGCTAAACAATGCTTTTAATCATTTTTTACATACTGTGAAGAACACTCTATCATTATTTACAAGATTTACAGTAAGCGTTTTTAAAAGATCTCCTTAGGTTTTCCTTTAAATTAGCACAGTAAAAGAAGTGGGTCTTGATTTATTGCCACATTAGCACATTAGCTTTTGGAGCTTTTGGTCAGTGAGTTTGTTTGTGTGTTGTGTGTTCCTCTGCTGTGTGATCACTTATAGGAAAAATGGTGCAAGGTAGAACCTGAATTGTTAAATTTAATCAAGGTGTAACAGGGTCTATTAACTGATTAACTTTACTTCCACTGGAAATTAAACCAGATCAGCTACAAGCTCAGAAGGATATGTTAAAGGAGAAACATAATATTCAAAAAACAATGAAGTTTTGTCAATTTATTCAATTAATGGTTTGTTTACTTCAAATGCACTGTCTCTTTGGCTGTGCCTTCTCAATGTGCAGAAGAGATTAGAGTCACATTAGCGTAGAATGACTCACAAAGACACCAAGTTGTTGCTCCTATTTTTTCTACTTTAAAGCAACTACACAAAAAACTCGCACTTTACTGTGAAAAACACCTCTGATAAAAGTTCTTCCTCTTTAATCCTGAGCCTGTATCTTATGTACAACAAACAAATATGAACTTTATAAAATCAGACCAACAGTATAGAATAATTAAAAGTTAAGGTTTGTTTGAATCATTAGTAGTATGAAAGAATGTATGGAATTTTGGAATGCAATAAAAAACCCAAGAGAATCCTTGGTTGTATTTAAAAACAGTGCTGAATTATAAACCAAAATTATTAATATTTTTTTCTTATACCCGGTATCACCAATTCAAATTAATGTGGATAATATGAGCTCAGTATGGAAAACATACTACCAAATGTGAATATAATTTTAAACTGTGCCCAGTTAAGAACTGTTTTTTTGTAATATACCATACAGTCATGCAGATATTTTCATGTATCTTTCTTTAATTAAAAAGACAGATACATGAAATTGTTTCAAATTCCCCATTGTGTTGCCAGAAAATGCAGTAATAATTTCAGTATACTGTACAGTACATACTGTATGTTCATTGATTACCCATTCCTCATGGATATTATTTATGAACATTTGAATAAGCTTTTATCAGTGAATTCATGAAGAAGATAAATTTATTTGATAATTTACAGGCTTTTTATCATTTTAGAATTTATGAGCTGCTATGGTTGAAACCATGCTGAATACAAAGCTTAAAAAATGCATTACACTGTTTGTCATGCCCTCTGCAGCCAGAGGGCGCTCCTACTCTGTCCTGCCCCTAGTTTCCTGTGCCTTGCTGTCCTTCCGGTGTCTCTCTCTCTGGGGCTATATATTTCCGGGTCACTCGTTCACCTTCATTCAGCATTGACGTTCGGATGTCCTGAGACCCACCTAGCACCAGGTCGCCGCTCCGTCCGTGGCCTGAGGGCATAGGTTTCTATACGGCAATTCCTGAACTCTTTGCACTGCTGAGCCCGGGCTAACTCCCCGTTCCGCCGCTTCGCATAGGGTCTTTTTCCGTTCTCCTGCCATTCCACGGTTCGTCCCTTCCAACATCCGTGACACTGTGCAGATCTTCAGTAAAACAAGAGAACTATAGGTTGGTTTGAAGGCTTCCAAGCATACTGTATCCCCTAAACGCTCACTTCAACAAGTGTGTGAACTTCATGTAAACTAGAATGATGCCAAGTGTTTAATGACCCATTGTGGGTAATAAAAAGTATCACTGCAACATGTGAACAGGTATGACACAATATTCCAACCTTGAAGTCAATTAGTGTAGGGGTTCTATGACTTGGGTACTATAGGTTGTAAATTTGAGAAAAGATGGTTAGGCATCCATCACTATTTAAGTAGGAGTCTTATTTCAACATACTGTATATGAATCAGATTGTCACTGATGATGACGCCTATCAGGTTTGGAGATGATTGATAAAACAGTTTGTGCAAGAACCTTCACCCACCACTTGAACAGCTGCTGTGGGTGGTAAAATTATTGTGAGAGGTTTAAGTTAGAAATGGCTTTTGTTGTTCATGAATTGTGCCCAACCTCAGTTTAATCAGTTTATTATTTAGCAAGACAGAGTCATTTTAAAGTAAAGAACAAAACAGTGGTTTCCATGTGCCACATCATCCAGGTATACTCACAGCAATAGTGAGTGAGAGGTCTACAGTACTGACTAAATATGGGATTAAGTGAACAAACTTAAACCATGGGAGTTAGTGTTAGGGGTTTCTTATTGAAAATAGACAAAAAATGGCAGATAGTTATCCTGGTTTTGCAGGAGTAGCCACTACCTGGAAATCTAATAATCAGGCTTACTGTATATGTTTTTATAGTAAGTAATTACCTGATATAAAGGTGTCTGATGTATCACCATGGTCCTCAGTTTTGCCAATGTCAGCTTCTGGCATCTGTGATTGAATCGTGAATAAAAACAACTCCAAGCTTGTGACCGACAGTTTGATCAGACAAAAAGCCTTTCCATAAACAGCCAGGCCATGAAGTAGTGAAATACTTTTTTCCATCATTCCATATTCAATTGCATGTGCCAATCACTTTATATTTATAGAGGCGTAATGGATTGCAATGAGATTAATTGTACAGCTATACATGTTGGCTTTTGACTTCTCAGATCAAGGCCTGTATTGTGCTTGGCCCCAGACAGACAGATAATTACGATTATCTATTACCATTGCTTCCACTTGGAAAGATGGACACCTTCCAGTTCAATGCTTAAGGTAGAGCACATCAAAAACTTGCCATTGTTTTTTTTTTTTTTTTGTGGCACAGGCTTTGTCAAAGTTTTGTGCGAAATGTCTGCTTTCTGGTCTTTCTTTTACTTGGAACTTCATTTGTGTTGTTTACTGTGGAAATTCTATGTGATTAATACTACTTCTTTTTTTTGTATTTTTTTTTGCATTTCTATTCTATGTGAGGCATAGTGGTGCAGGTTTTAGCATTTCTGCTTTGTAGCACTGTAGCCCTGGGTCCAATTCCTGGGGATCTACAGTATCTGCTTGGAGTTTTGTACAGTATGTTCTCCCTGTGTTTGTATGGGTTTCCTCCAGGTACTCTGCTTTCCTCCCACAGTCCAAAGATATACTGATAGGTTAAATGGCCTCTGGGAAAATTGGCCGTGGTGTGAATACAGTATGTGCATGTTTGTGTTTGTTTTATTCTGCCTTGCAATGGGCTGGTCAAGGGTCCTGTCAAGGGTGTACCCTGCCTTGCACCTGTTGCTTGCTGGGATAGGCTTCAGCTCTCAGAGACCCTGAATTGGAAGAAGCAGTTAGAAAATAAATGGATGGGCAATTCAATTCTAAATTTCAGTTGAGCTTTTGAAATGTTTTTCTGGGTTTTCAAAATATGTATTTTTAGATTATTAAACTAAGGGGCTTTTATACCCATGTAACATTTCCATTTAATCAATAACATTATCTGTAAAAAGTTAACTCATTGTTAACAAAGTTAATATTACAATTGTGTTTCATATACTGTAATCAAATGTGCACTCACAAGGAACTGTAAAAAAGCCACATTGTGCAATAGTAGAGTGGCCTAACAAAAATGCATGATACATTGCAACAAGGTGTTTTAAGTTACTCAGTAACTTAACAGTATACTTTAAGCATGGAACACACTAGGCAATTCAGCAGTAGTGCAGGGCTGATGATCACTTGGATAGCTGACTGAAATAGAAATTAAGTGTCAGATTTGTGTCAGAAAAAGAACAAAAGTTATTGTTTGCAGCTTAAGAATACTGTGTATTATTGTATTGAATCTTTCTATGTATTTTGTGATCCTTCTTGGATTCAGCATGTTATCCTTCTGGGAATAGAGAGTATTTTGTCCAATCTTTCATGGTCACAGTCCGCCAGGAGTGCAACTCGTTTAACTCATCAGCTGCCTATGACCTGAATCCTAAACTCCTTAAATTGTTCACTTAACTAGAAAGCCTAGTTGAAAACCCAATGACTTCCCTAATACTGTACCGCTCTTCTACCAGAAATGATTTAACATCATCCATGATATCAAACAAAACAAAATTAGATACCAAATGTTAACATAATAACATAAAGCCTTACACAGGAACTTTAATCCCTTGAAAAAGAAGTAATCCTTGCACTTAATTGATTTGCTGAGCTAAACTGCATTTATTTTGGGAAAGTGCTTGCTCTAAATATAGCTAATCCCTTGTTCATTTACTTTGAATTACTGTTGCATTAGCATATATTATTCTGTACACAGCTGTATACATATACATCAAAGGCTGCTTCTATCATTTTCTTTGTAAAGTTATGTCATTCAAATCTTAGGAAAATTCCATTTTTATCTCTGCGCTACTTTTAATCGCTTATCTTTGATAAACCACAATAGAACTATACTTTATTTTATTCATTATTGGAGTACTGATGTCAGTACAAATGTATTTTGATCTGTGTTAAACATGACTCATATTAAAATATTAATTGTGAATTAAGTCATACTGTAGATAAACCACTACAGATTTCAAAGGTGAAATTCAGTTATGGCTTTAAACTTCACTAGGCATTTCCTCACTGCTTTACAGTATGTAAAAATATTCTGGAAACATATGTAACAATTATGGCTCAGACTTGATTTGTGGCCCCCTGTACAAAATGCATGAGATGACATCTTATATCCCACATGGAACACCCTTCACAAAATGTACATTTTGTAGTTTTCATGATAAAAATTGTATTGCAAATCTTTATTGACATACTGTACATTGTAACATTAATCTCGAATGTCTAGGCAATAGGTGTTGGCTCATCTTTCCAGCTGGTAATTCTAACACCTGGACAGTATACTGTATATATTGTACAGGCTTTCTCCTTTTTGCATATAATTCTATTGACAATTACAGTATACATGACTTTAAATGTTCATTATTTTATTTTAAAATGGTTACAACACATTCAAATTGTGTTAAAGGACTAGGAGTGCAGTGATCGAGAAATTTCAATTGATTTCCAAGGCAGACAGCTGATCCTAAAATTTCTATAGGTTTTCATCATGATTTTAGTCCATCTGTAGTAAAAGATGTTGCATTCAGTCAAAGGATGATTGCTAAATCTCATATTTGCATTTCCTCAATATGGTGGAATTACAGAACATTTAATTGTAGTTTAACTCCACTTTAGGTAGTAAAGTGGAGTTGTTGTCATTTGTGTCATTTGTGTGCATCTTATGTGTGCATTAATATAAACATCAAAAACAGGCAAGAGTGAATCTGTGCAGTATATACTATGATGCCTGATACGCTTTGTTGTCTGGTGGACACTAAGAAAGCAATTTGTTTTCAGTTAATCAGCATGACAGATCACATCTTCCCAGACTTTTATCCTCCGTATAATACAAAACAGATTTGATGTACAGACCCAAAATGCCCTATAAATAATTGATATCTGTCAGTCAACATAATTAGGCCAAGCACATTGAAAAATAATTCTGCCATGTATTTTTTCTGGGTGTTATCAGATCACACTGGAAATGTTTTTCCATAAACAGAAATATAGTAGGCAGGTTTCTGACTAAAATCTACAGTACGTATACCCTCAAGGATGCTATCAGTTTAATGAACGATAGATAATGTCTGTTAGATAAAACAAATGCAAATCACTGGATGGTCTTCACAAATAGAAAAGATGGAAAACCCGTGGTCATCCACAAATGCCGATGACTGTGACTGCCCCCAAGGTTTCAAAGAATGTGGGTCATTCTGTTGAATGGCTTGCGGCAAAAAAGCAAGTTCACTTTTGCAGAAGAGAGAACTATTACTCTGCAGCTGACTTACAGTGTACAGATACAAGGTTTTTTAACACCACACAATATAAGTTAATCACCAGCATAACACCCAGATTAATTACTCCTTGCTATTTCAGTATGTTAAAGGCAAATTCCTTTTGTGGTGAAAAATGAGCAGTTTCATTCCCCTGAGCTCCAGGTCTAAGGCATAATCCTGCTGGCACTGAGGAGCTGTTTCCATTTATAGAATGAGCAATAATCCCGAAATAAAAGTGCAGCCTTGACTCTTTTCTTTGTGCTATGATTGACTGAAGAACTCTCATTTCCTCTAACTAGTCCAGATGGTATTTGCTAGTTCTTTATGTTCACAAGATTCATGCAGTTTCAAATACTATATGGTTTTCCTCAGGGACAGCAGCTTGTCTGTTTTCATTTTATAGAAATGGATTCTTACCTGTATCACATGCTGTAAAAAAGTGAAGATAGTAGTGAACTGCAAAATGTTCTGTTTTGGATAGTCAATGTACGTAAATGTAATTTTAATTTCTAGTATTTCACTTTAATTCAGCTAATATAATAAATAGGCTGCATAAACAAAACAAAATTGAATGATTCTTAGTTTATTCTTAAACATTACAATGTAAATTACAAATCATTAAACCATCTTTTCATACGTTTCCATTTTTTTGGTTTAATTTATATACTTATACAGTACCATGCAATCATTCTTTAATACAAATGCATTGTATGGGGTATCAGCATTTCAAATATATGCTCAGTGTGGTTTTCAAAAATATTTTACTGATATATTTCCTTTTTTATCTACCTTCTTGGATTTTTATAGTCTTAGTCTTTAACTGTTTATATACAGTAAGTGTCCACAGTACAGGAATTTGCTACACTCTGACAGCCTTAAACATGACTATCTTTCAATGCCTCAATTTAAACAAAATTATACACACAAAATTAATGACTGTATTTTGCATATCCATTATTTCTCTTACTAAGATATTCATTGTGAGGGAAATCATGTTTTCACATAGGAATCCAGACCACAATAATCACATACATATGTGCAAATAAAGCTGATATTTGATATTTAAAAAAATCCCGTAGAGAACACTGAGTTTTTGGAAAGTTGAAGGATAATTGTTTTCTAACCAGTACTTACCACTGGCCTTGAGTTGTAGATCCATCTTAAATGTAATTATTTCACTGGGAACAGAAGGGAGAAATTTGAGGAAGTTGAAAAATGGTGTGAGTTACAAGGTGAAAACCTTTGTTAAGAATAAAAAAAACCACCATATTACCTTGAATGGTACCAAAATTGTAAATATCCGCCAGAGAAGTAACAAAGAACCATTTTTGCATAAGGATAACATTAAATTTAAAATGTGCTGCTCCAAGAAGAAATATTGTTTAGTGTCTCAAGTGAAAATGTAGAGATGGGGTTTGATATTGTTTTTAGAGTGGTATATTAAACATGGTACTGTAGATACAATTCTAAAGCAATAATATGAATTCTGTTTTTTTAAAGATTAAGCAGTATGTACAGTAGGTGACTGTATCCTGTTAGCAGAGAAGGTTAATGTGGTTTAATATAAATCAATACTTCATGATGATTCATCTATTCTTAGTTGTGTTCCTGAAAAGTTTTCAGATGTCCTCATAATATTGATTGCCAGAATATAGATGTAGTATTCTTTAAGAAGTAGTCTTAAATGAAGCTCCGTTATGATAGTGATGTGTAACGAACAGTTCTTTCCGGACCCTATGCGGACGACACAGTCCGACGGTGTGGGGAAACACTGGGGAAACGTCATGCAGGAATATGGGGCTGAAGACGGGGGGGCGTGTCCAAGGTGCGCTGGTGCACGGGGAGGTGTGGCCGAGGCGAACAATCCGAGAGTAGTCCTTAGGGAAAATCCAAAACGCAAGGGTAAGTCCAAAACCAGGAGATCCATCAGAGCAAGAATTAAAAAACCACGAAGGCCGGGTCGGAACCGGCGGACGGGGAACGGGGAACGGGGAACGGGAACAGAGGTTAAAACCTTAACGGGACCAGGCGCTTCCTGGTCCCGGACTCGCACGATATGGAAATCAGATGCAGAGCCCGGAAGAGCGTCAGCGCCTGGCTTTTAAGGTGGGCAGGGAATGGGAAACAGGTGCAGAGAATGAAGTCTTTAGTGAAAGGGCTGGAGCACCCTTAAGGAGGGGGGACTATAGTCGTGACATGATGTCTACTTGGAATTTGATCTCCAATAAAAATGAGAGATTACTGTATACTGTATGCACATGGATATTCAGTTCCTCTAAACTGTGTTCTCATTAACAAAGTTGTGGGACATGTTATGACCATAATAAACTAAAGTGAAATGTGGTATTGCCATTTTCAGGACAAAGACCTTATTATTTATTAATCAGTGGTAACCTTGAATTGTAATCTGCACCCCAAATTGTGTGCTGTACTGTCTACAAATGTGCTATACTAAAGGAAATACAAAACGTCTTTTCAGTTTTGTGGATTGTATTGCTGAATTTCTCTAAAAATAGCCTTTTGAAGATCACGCAAGGTCAGTATGTACTTGTTTAGGAGTAGGGCTTAAAGCTACATTAAGTTACATGTCTGGTGAGCAGACATAACATTTTAAATACATTAGCCCCAGAACTGTAAGTGAATCAGTGATATGAAATGAAACTGAACTGAGAACATGTTGAAAGTAAACTGCTTTTTTTTTTAGTGCTCATTAGATTCTTAGATACATTGTCGATGAGTAGGATTCCTTTTTAGGAACATATCCAATCATTCATCCATTTTCTAAACACTTTATCCAATACAGGGTCGTGAGGGAGTCAGAGCCTGTTCTGGCAAGGAGTGGGTGCAAAGCAGGATACACCCTGGATGCCTGTCCATCATAGGGAACACAGACACAAATGCACACATTCACAACTAGGCCCAGTTGTCCCATTTAACCTACCAGTATCTCTTTAGACTGTGGGAGGAAACCAAAGCACCTGGTGGAAATCCATTCAGACATGGGGAGAACACAGATAGCACCCCAGGAATTGAACCCAGGGCCCCAGTGCTGCAAGGCAACAATGTTAACCACTGCTCCACCTGTCAATATGAACTTGATTTCCCTAATACTGGGACTGAATAAACAGCTGAAACAATAGATTACATTAATTGTTAAAGATTGAGTAGTGATTAGATCTTTGGTTTGGTAGTTTGACAAAATCCTACTTCATGCAACACATGAAATTTAGTAGGCTAATGTATTGAATGGATCTTTAACATCACTCACTTGGCTGAGGAAAGATCAACCTGTCTATAAGGATGAGGCTGACAGAACCCCAAAAGAGATCCAAGTAACCCCATGAACAGAGTTCTTCAAGGCAAAGCTTATGGCGCATTAGCTTTTGGTTGATCAGGGTGGTTTGGATATAGGCACAGTAGCTTTGGAGATCCAACAGCCTGCTAGGGATTGGGATTCCATGATGGGCTGCAGAAGCTGCCTTGGTGATCCAGACGTAGTGACCAGAAAGGAGAGGTGCTAAGGTCAGCTTTGGTTAGACTGATGCGGAGGTATTGTAGGGACTGGTGTAGGAAGAGGTGAGTTACAACTTACTGATGCTCCTTGGTGAAGAGAAAATACTGTACAGACCTGTGTGTCTGCCTGAGGTATGTGCAGAGATTAAATAGAATGAGAGGCTCGTAAGGCTGATAGAAGATTCGAGCTTCAAGTACTAAAAGTGACTATCCTGAGCTGTTTGGTTTCATCTGAATGAATGATGACTTTTATGCTCCTGTTTGAACCTCAAAATGTAGCAGTACCTCGAGGGACAAGCAGGAGTTGAGAATGTGTACAACAGGACTGCAGGTGGGAAGTCTGAGCAAGGGGGTGCCAACATGACACCCAGTTGGACACCAGTGGGGGATTGGGGGAGAGCGAGGAGAGGGCCACAACCAGGGGAGGTGGCGAAGGGTTGTGAATGAAGAACCATTCTAATGCAGACTGACACTGTGTGCTCATACATGCTGGGTATAGTTAGTGTCAGCGACTGGGAGAGTTTATATGGGGATGGCTTGGGGAAGGATTAGAGAAGAGAGAAGAAGGGTTGGGGCAGCAATTGGGAGGTAGTTGTGCTGGAACTTTGGAGAGGGTGACAACATTTGAAGAAGCCAGTAAAGTAGAGCAGACACCAGGGTTTCAATAAACCCACACTACAGTATGTAACTGACTTTCTTTTAATGTTAGCCCACTGCATCAAGTTGGTAACATTTGTGGGTTTCCTTACATTAACAGAATGCTGCAGATCATTGTTTTGCTTCATGACCTGCTTTTGGCTCAGTGTGGAGTTCAGCTAATGCATAGATGGCCAAATTCTCCTCCAGAATTCGCTGATACAAGACTGAATAGTTCATCTTTCTATCAATGACGACAAGCTGTCCTAGTTCTGAGGCAACAAAGCAGCCCCAAACCATGATACTCCCACCAACCCATGCTGTACAGCTGGGATGAGATTCTTCTGGAAGATAGTTGGCAGTTGGCAATTGGGGGCAGTGTTTGGTTTTCACCACACAAAAGGTTTCTCATTGTGTTGCAAAGGTTCAGCTTTTCATTAAGCTGCAACATTGAGTTTGAATTTTATTCAGCAGTCATTTTAATCTTCCAGGTGCGTTTTGATCAATGTCAGACAGGCGTCAATGTTCTTTTTGGAGAGCAGTAGTGTCTTCCTGGCAATCTACCCCTGGAAACCATTTCCATTCAGTCTTTTTCTGAAGCATGAATACTGAAATTATCTGCTGTAAGAGGGACCTGCAGATCCTTAGATGTTACTCATGTTACTCAGAAGTTTTTGTGACTTCCTGAAAGATCTTGGCATGATTAATGGTTTTGTCTAGAGTCACTGTGGTCTTGAATATTTTCCATTTGTAGACTCTGTCTGACAGTGGATGAATAGGGCCCTAAACGTTTAGAAATGTTTTATGACCTTCTCCAGACTGTTAAGCTTTATACTGTATACTCTTTTTGTGAGTTCCTCTGAACAGTCTTGATCATGGCACAGTGTTTCCATTAACCTGTATGGTGAACTCACACAATGTCTGAACATTTTTGGAGTATAAGATTGTATGTACTTGTTAACGTCTAATTACCCCAGATACAATGAATTAGATTCTTATTTATTCATTTTTCTATTTCATTTATCACTGCTTCACAAAAAAACACTGAATTGGTGGATATGGTAGGAAATTGTAATTCTCATAATTATATTGCGGGTTGTATTCTTCTATTAAGACTGTACATGTGTAGACAATGCTGTTCCAGTTGCACTCTTAACACTCTGTTTTA
Source organism: Lepisosteus platostomus (assembly GCF_059453375.1). NCBI lineage: Eukaryota > Metazoa > Chordata > Actinopteri > Semionotiformes > Lepisosteidae > Lepisosteus > Lepisosteus platostomus. The sequence goes on from NC_142613.1 coordinate 20,993,964, forward strand.
TACAACTTTACAATGATTAAAACTTGGTTGGTCTGATCAGTGAATGTCTTATGCAGTATGTGTACTCTGCATTTCTTGCAAACAAAGACAATTGTCATTGAACCAAAGGCAGAATTTTTTACCATTAAAAAAAATATAAACACAAAAAATATCAACACAAGCTGACTTGTGTTGAGAGCATGGTTTTAGCCCTGTCAGGCTTCTGAGTGGCTCACCCAGTAAAGAAGAGCACTCAGCCTGCACATTGATTATTGTGGTCTAGACATTACCAATTTGAGGGCCACGTCATTAGCTGACTGCAGCAGGATTTCCTCAAGTAGTAGTACTCTGAGCACAGCTTAGGCTGGGTGGGTGAGATTTGGCTAGGGTGTCCTCTGTACAGAATACAAGAGAAACCCCAGTGACCACCTGCGTGCCTGTTAGCTTTTTGAAATGCTAGTATTATCACATCTCCAGTCAATCCTACCACATTTGCAGGGCATTGCAAGGCATTTGTGTAATTTACAGTGAGCATGTAAACTGGAGAACACCTCTGACAGTTACACATTTTTGAGGAAATCATAGGTGGTCTTTTGCCCCATTTTAGTTTTGTATTGTATTTGTAATTATTTTTACTGTAAAAAATACATCAGGATAGATTCATTTAAATTCTTTCAATTCTCGCATGTGAGATAAAACAATGGCAGAACACCAGAAATCTCTAAAAAAAACTACTATCATAGCATTCAGAAAAATGCATATAAATCTATGTTCAATTTATTATCTCCACTTTCCAAGAATCTCTTTTTTTACATCAGCAGTTAATGGGCTTCCTCTCTGTTTGTTATTGTGCTCCTCTGACATAATGATCAAAAGCCTTGGACTGTGCCAGGTTCATTATATTCCAGTTGTAGTGGATGCTGTCGTATGTCTTTCAGAAGCAACATTTTTCTTGCCCTTTTATATTGAACTAAGGCATTTTTTATGTGATCAAATCTTTTTTTTTTCACCTGTTTTCCCAGGTTTTGTTGAATCTTCAATTCTACAGGAAAAAGAATGTTTTTGAATAAGTGGTGTTTTCTATGCTGTTAAGAGACACGGGAAGAAAATTAAAAAAACGTTAATGATACCAGCAGAAACCAGCTGGTAAAGCTGCACGTGTAAAAGACAAATTAAGCAAAGAAAATGGATCTTGAGAGACCTGAACACATTAATTTATCATCTACATAATAGCCACATATCAGGCTGATCAGAACAGAAAGCCATTTTGAGATATAGACCAGCACAGCACTTTCCTCATTATATTTGAACCAAATGCCTTCTCTCTAGCGATGAATTATTATTAGAGGATGCGGGCTTATTTGTACATAGCCCAGTCATCTCTCAACCTTCAATTAACCTTTGTAAATTTCCCTAGATACAGCAGGGTGGCTAATAATAGACAAGTTTAAATTGCAGATTTAAAATATAAATACATATTAATTACTAGGCCCTTTGAATAGCTGTGGAAGCCGTGGCATATCTCTTTGCCCAGGTTAATGAATGTCTGCATGGTTTCCACATCCCTGCCTCTTGCATTGTGTGCGGCCAGGCTGTTTGACGTCAGCCAGGGCCTTTCATTAGTCGGCTCATTAATCATATTCAGATGTGTGATTGCACTGCAGCTTCCTTGCACTGCAGTGACAACAAAAACGTAAGGTACTGGTACATTTGTACGCCCTTGCTGTAGTAGCTGGTACTAGCTAACATAATTATATCAGGGGCTGTGTTGACTGTTCTGCTTTAAATTTACGTGTTGACTAAACTGAATGCTGTACGTGAGTAATTCTGTCAGCAGTGTTTTTTTTTCTTTATCGGTTAATTTTGATGTCACTGAATATTCTTTGCTATCTTTTGTAGGTGGTTCCATTTGATGGGCTGATATTTGTGTCATTTTCTACACATCTGGCATTGTGTACACACAGGCTGTACATACAGTACATACAGAACATGTTCATATGTGTACAGTACAAACACATATACAGCATTTATTTAAAATGGTTGTCCAGCCTTTTAAAAACATTCTAACCAGCTGTATGCATTCTTCCACAACATACTGTTTAATATAGTTTGATTTAATTTGATTTGAATTGAGGTGAAGCCAGTCTTAAAACCGAGAGAGCCCTGACATGTTAAAAACAGAAAAACAAGTTTTTGCTATTTTTCTAGTCAATTTGGAATTGTGTTGCTTTTACTCAACATATTAACTTTATTATTTTATAATATATCTGCCCTTCCCTGTTTCAAGTTAAAAACCCTTTTTGGCAGAGAGTTGTGCCAAAATAGTAAGTTAGATTTGAAAATAACTGTACTATATAAATATATGACATATATAGTAATGTATGGCTATATAACATATATGACATGCTTTATTTTTTGCCTGAAGAAGCTCACAGAATTGAGACTTTATTTCAGATATTGTTAGAATTAAGTGAGTAATGTGCGTTGTTTGCGTCAAACATGAAATGGTTTAAAAGTTCACAACAGGCTTTTACTGCAATCTTTTGTTCATTCATGACCTTTATGTCTGAATGTTTGTCAGGGATGTTTTACATGATTAGATCGCTGTATCTTGTGTTTGAATGTCATGGACAACTTTTCTTTATTAGTTTTTTAAACTTTTTCATAATCATATTTTATGACGTACACTATCTGTCACACTTCAGTGCATATAAAAAGACATAGGACCCTATTTATTTCAGTATGAGTAAGCCCTTTCACAAGACATTCAGTGTCGGAATTTTTTTACCTGAGTATACAGTATTTATACAGCATGTTTCTCTACTCTATGACTGTTGCAGTCTCCTGTTTAATACACTATATAAATAGTCCCTTCAGAGGAAGAATTCAGCTGAAGACGAACAATCAAATCAACAAACAGTTCAATTACCATTGGAAACCATTCACATATGCAATCAACCACATGCTCTCATTAGATTTTATTTCTCCATGGAGGCCTCATGTGGCATCATTTTAGGGAGACTTTTAGACACAAAAAGAATGAATAAAATAAATGAGTCTTGATAATTTCAGTGAAGTGAAAACTGAAAAACTGGCAAAGACAGGTAAAATATAATTATGTTTTTAAATATTTGCAATTGTTAATGCAAATGTCAGACATGGTTTATATCACAGTGCACAGTATATATGGTAGATCTATCTGTTTTTTAAATAGGTTCATGTTAAATTATACATGTACAGCATGTAGAGATTTTGTTCTTGGAGTTCTCCATTTCCTCTTGATTTTCTTTGTGTCTGTATAGTATTAGCACTTTGACATATTGTATTTAAATTTAAACTATATCAGATAATAGCCTTTGTTTCATAACTCCAACCATTTTAATTCCGCTGAATATAACAAACATGCAGGGAATATTTGATGGAAATTGCCAGATGAAGTTAACATTTTTGGAGTATGTCAAATTGTTTTGGAAACCATATGTAAACTGGTAGCTCTTGTTCTGAAAGCTTTAATATGTATATTTCAGGTAATAAAACTATGTATAATTCTATTATTTTGAAATACAGAAGGGTCTTAATATCTGTGAATTTAACATTTGCAAATTCGCAAATTCAAATTTAACATTTGCAAATTCGAAATTTGTTCTGGCCAGCAGGGTCTTGGATGAAGGAAAATCAGAGTGCAAAGGTTGTTACCTTTGACTTTTAAATTAGCGGGGCAACAGACTAAGGTTTTGAGACAAATCTACTTATTGAGAGAGCCTCTCCTAGCCCCCCCACCACCACCCAAGCACCCACTACTCAGCATCCACAGGTCAATCGGGTCCTGTTTCTACAGAGTAATCAGCTTCGGTGGTGCTGTGGGGAATGACAGGCTGGAGACCACTTTACATGCTCACTGACAGAGTTACTGCCCTCCTCATTACAGTGGGGCTAATCATGGCGGCAGATAGAGAAAGGTGCAGGAAACGCCGGACACAGAGGAGGGATGCATGTTATTTTAGTTTGTGTTTACTATTGTTTTAGCTTATTAAGTTATTTAAAATAGCTTAAAGCCAATGCAGTAATCCTTGAATTATCTTATAAGGGAGGGTTACCTATGTCTTTTAACCATACAGGTGCATGCTATGTACTGTAGTACATTATGCAACAGTATAAGGGTGGAGTAGTTCAGGTGGGTAGCAGCGTCAAGATGTGTAGTCTGCAAAGGAACAGGTAATAGGTTTATTCCATGCTGAAAATAGAAGAGAGAAAAAACAACGTTTAGGCTGTGAAGCCTCTTCAGGTGTGAGAAAGACAGGGTTTTCTTCAGGGCTTTCCAGCCCTGTCTTTTAATCCAATTGAAATATTGCTCCCAAGTTCAAGATGGTTTTGCCAACAAATACTGCTTACTTGTTAGCTCTGCATGCAGATCAAGTTGGAACATTTCTACCGTACAACCTGTACTTATTCACTCAAATCTATACATTATATTATAGATTTGATAGATATATATATCGCATATATATATAGATATATATCGCATTATATTAGTCATTGCAGTGACTAGTGAGCAGGAAGGGCAACATCACATCACAATTCATGAGAACACTTTCTCTCGCTGGTGGGTGGCGAGACCAGCAGTTTGTGGCCAAATAGTGATACAGTAAAGTTCACGACTTTGTGCTGAATTCCAAATGTGTAAAATTTTACGATACTGTCAATTAATTTTGTTACTGATATTTAATTACCAGTTTGAGAAATTGGGACTGTGGTTACACAGCTGAGCTGGAATATAAGCATGCAGACACAGAAATATTTTCGTTAAGATTCTTAATTTTTTCTTAATCTTTTTTCCAAAGCATTTTTTCCCGCTGTACATTTCACCAATGTTGTATTTGAAATCAAGACTCAAGTAAACATTTTTCATCTTGAGCCACTAAAACATCTTGATTACTGTACTTCCCAGTACAACTGTGAATACTTCTTTAGCTGAAATATTGTGCTTCTGCTAAAGAATCTATACTGAAGTGATATACTGTAGAGTTAATGATCCCTGTGGAATTTCTTAACTATAGGTCATTATGTTTCCTCTGTTATACCAGTGGATGAATGTGTGGTATATTGAGCAGTTGATGGAAAAGAATGAAAATAATTTAGGTTTGCCTGTTAATAGAGCAGAAGAATTCAGCCCACAACCTTATCTTAAGATCTCTCTTTTTCACTTGCCTAAATGAATGGGATAATATGACAGCCAAGATCAAGGAAAATTATTTCAGAATTACATCTACTGTACAATCAGTTTTTTTTAACTTTTCAAAGTAAACTGACTCATCCTAACATCCATACTTTTTGAAAACATATCCACAGAAAACCAAAAGTCCGACCTTCCAAGAATTAAGTATCACAAGGTATTCAAAGACTTTTAAAAGAGCACTCTATGGACAGGTCTTGGGAAGTATAATAGAGTACTGTGAAGGTACTGTACAATATATTTGAACTGTAGGAATGAAAGAAATGAAAAAGTCCAGGCCAGTAAAAATATCAAAATACTATGATAGATTAATTGTTTGGAAAGAACAATGCTCACAGGAGTTTACACTGGATAACTCTTTTGAAAGCACACAGATGGGAAACATACACTTTGCCGTGTGTCTGCACTGTTGTTTTAGCTGTACCTCTCCTAGGGAGCAGAGAGCGATGATTAACATCAATACTATAAAACTCCGAATAGCAACAATTATGAGATGTTATTTTAAGGAGCACTTTTTGAACTATTGACAGGCATCTTCCAGGTACAGTATTTTTCTCTGAAGTGTATGAGCATGAAAGCCTTTTTTTAGTTCTGTTATAGATTTTCCACTTACTTCCTCAATAGCATCCATTTTCTGCCATTACCTGTTTGAAAAGCAACACTTCTGTAATATGAAAAATATCACATTTATTTTAGACTCAGAAGGTACCCACAAATGTAAGGATATTTTTTGTCTTAACCTTTAGTTCGTATGAAGGGGATGATTGTTTTAACAAGAGGTTTGTCTGAGAGATGACCTACTGATTTTTTTCCTTTAAATAGAAACTGATTATAATTAGCATCATGTGCCCAAGCAGGCATTATATTTTAGACATTTTAGACACTTTATTCTCACTATTGCACATATGTGTTAAATGTCCCTGGTGTAATTTTATTTGTCTTTCTCCTTTTTGGATAATTGAGCTTTATGCTGTGTATCATGCCCATACAGTAGGTATTGTGTGGCTCAAGGGGATCATTGTCAGCACAATTGCTTTGTAGACAAATGTGAGTTTTGTGCCTACTAAGGTATTCTGACCTCAACCCAGTCCCTAATCCTGCCCCGAACCCCAAACCTTGACCTAAAAATAACCATACAAACATGTACAGCACCAAGATTTAGTCATTGTGCCGAATCACATAATGTATTAATTTTGTTTGTTACTTTGTTAATCTAATAGCTGTGGAACCCATAAATGTTTCATTTAATAGAATGGGTAAAGTGCAATATTGTGGGCTGTTTAAATTTTTTAAACTATGACCTATATTATGAAACACTTATGAGTCAGTGGTTTTATGATGAAGAGTTTTCACCTTTCAGGGTTGCTAGCGGTATCATGGAGTCTTTCTGTAGCAATTTAATTGTTATTGACAAGTCTTTCAGTAACCAATGAGATCAGTGCCTGAAGACATTATTTTGGATGAATTATACAATAATACATAATACAATGCCCGGTGTTTGATAAGGCAAATGTGAAGTGGGAAGGAAATAAAACTGTTTTAGGTTACATTAACTATTCCAACAAAAGGCACCTCCTATAGAAAGTCTCCTTCAGGCTGAATTCCTGAAAATTAGGTGAGAAGTGCTGTGGTTTCTGCAGGCTTCATTGCACAGTGCTTTATAACAGCAGTCTTCTGACTACAGTGTCTGACAACACTTATTTGTTCAATACATTTACTCCAAATGAGCTCTGCATTGTCTTTAAAACCCTTGAAATTAAATGGTACTAAAACAGTGGATTAAAATAAATTCATGTTCCTTTTTTTGTAAAAGGCAAATTCATCAGACCTCAACAAAATATTTTTTCTCTGATTCTTTTCCTTGTGTTCTACATACTGTATACAACTCTCTCTTTTGAGTTCTGTGTTCTAGTGAAAGTGTTGAATAGCAGTTGCTTTATTTTTGTTGGATTTGATTTTATCTTTGCAGAAGACTTTTAGATCTCTAGCATTTTCTTTATACAGTAGCTTCATTACAATTCAAGAGAGTGACAACAAAACATATACAGTATTTGATGTGTTCAAGTAAAGAGCATTACAATAGGGTCTGACTACATATGTCATAATGCAGGTAATTTTCCTCAGCACAATGATTTTTAAAACAAATACATTTTAATTCTAAAAGTAAAAATATTAGCTTAGTACCAAAATTGCATGTGATCACAAATTAAGAACATTCATTATTTTATTTATTATTAATTCTAAAAATATTAATGTATTTAGCTTTTAAGTAAATGCTTAAATTGCTTCTGAAAAGGTGTTTACAGTTCTGTTGTCATTATTAATTATTTACCACAATATTATTGTGGCTTGGCATTGAAGCTTATCTTTATATCTCTTTATCAGCGTTTGTTAAAAGAAAATGATCATTTTTGAAACATACTGTTTTAACTCACTACAAAATGCTAATGTAATCCTCTTAATATGGTTAAATATGTATTATTTATCACTCAGAACCTTAAATAGCTGTCTTTACTAACTGAAGCAGCCCTGCAAAATCTACGGCAGTGACTCAGATCTCTGACAAATGTTGCCTGAATTGATTAGTTTGAAATCAGTTTTGGCACATAATCATGTTCAATTTGCTCTACTGCATTGCCTCCAGTGGGAGAGAAAAAAAAGAAAAGGCTAAAAAAATAGATGTGGCTGATGTCAGTCTGGCAATGATGTCATTGCACAGAGAAAGAGCAAGGGGGGGCTGGAGTGCTGCAGCTCCGTGTTCCTGCTTTCCTTCAACAGAACAGGGAGACAGCCTGCTATCAGAGAGTTGGAAGGATTTAGAGTTCTGGAAGCACAAGAACAAGGGAAGCAAGAACAAGCACAAAAAAGAAAGCTTGCGTACTGTAGGTCCAAGTGCTGTATTCAGTTAGATTTAGAGGAGGACAGTTTTGAAAGAAATCTTATTAGCTAAACCGGTGGCAGGTTGAAAAAGGTGAAAGAATGCCTGCAAGAAGCATGGACTGTGATATCTCCACTTTGATTGCATGCGTGGTGGATGTGGAGGTATTTACTAACCAGGAGGTGAAGGTAAGAAATGATCTGATCGATTGGCAGAACAGATTAACAAAAGAAAAAGTTCCAGTTGCCATTGCTTTATAGACTTTATTAAAGGAAGGATGAGGATAGATACATTTGGCGTTTGCACAGTTGCTTTGCCTTAACTTTCAGTGGATTGAAAGTTGAAATTGTCTCTTTTTCCTTCTTAAAATCTTAAAATGTGTTGCTTCCTCCTTGTTTTGAACATTGGTTCAATTTCCCGTAATGACTTAATGGTTCCAGTAACTTTAAGCTTACTTTTTGAACACAGCAGAAAAGGGTAAATTAATCTTTTAAACTGAACCTGATTTCCTTTTTTTGGTTTTTTTCCGTTTGTCGGCCTCACGTCTTTGTGAAGTCCAAGTTTTAATACTATAGTTTCATATTAAATCTTTTGGGAAAGGTGATTTCTTCATGTTGTAAGCATTTATCCCAGTGACATTATTATTATAGTAATGTTTTATTGTAATAATGTATAAAAATAATAACGTAAATTGTCTTACAGTCTCTATGCATCTCTGTGCCTTTTCTTTTCACAAAAGTGAGATCCACTGTACATTCAATTATTTTAGGGCCATTTTATTGCTGTACTTTAGTAATGCAAGTGTGTGAATGAAATATCCATAGATTTGACTGGTCTCTGTGATGGGATCCCTCTACAAACCTCTCTGCCTCAGTATCTGAAGATTTACCTTGTATGTAAGGTGCCCAATGTAATTATTGAGATATTTTTAGTATTGTTTTTGACAGTTGCAATCAGAACCACATCTTGAAAAATAACTGTACTTCTTTGGTATTTCTCCTGCAGCTGAATGGCAAAATGCTTCATGCTCAGATAGGAAATGCCTGTAATTTTTTCATTATGAATAGCAGAACACTCAGTTTTTTTAAATATGATGAATGGAAATGGTAAAAAAAAAACCCACCAATAACTCAGAAATACTAACAAATACACCAGTGAAGCTGTTAAATTAAAAGATTTGCTATAAATTAATTATTTATAGTAGCCAAATTGACACATGGACTATAGTCCTGGATTTAAGTGTGCATTTGGCGGTAACTAGTACAGTCTCAAACTGTCTACAAGACAAATGACGTTATTTGCAGTTATCTGCTGAAAGTGAAAGTAGAGTGTAGCAGACCCTTTATTAAGCAGACACTACTAAAATATGGCTGAAGGGAAAAGAGAAGAAAAAAAGGTTGATGTGATTTGATGTGATGTGCATTGTATCAATAATTTCAGTTTTCAAATTATTTTGTCACTGAATATTTGAATTTAATTGGATAAAATTGTAATACTGGTAATCAACATATAGACAATTTTGATTACTGTATATTGTTTTTCAGTCACACGTACTGTAGATCCTTAGCCAAGTTAGTCACTACTGCATGTCTTATTTCCCTTGGACTGTGGACATACACAAATACTGTATGTATGGCATGGTAAATAGGTGAAAAATGCACTGACCAAAGTATTCTGAATTTCAATAATGGAGAGCTGTGAGTATGCAAGAAGAAAAAAACCTTTGAGAAGTAGAATTCTATAATGTTGTAGATTCCCACCTTCTGTTAGTTACTCATCGGAACAACATTACAATTATTTATTAAAAAACAAATAGAAAGAACTCTAATAAAGTGCCATTTGTCTTTTTTTGCCACAATATAACAATAGAAATGTGTTGCCACATACCTGGAAGGAATGTTTCATTCTCTTTTGTTATATTGTCTACTTCTCAGCGGTGTGTTTTCAAAATACAGTAGGTGAGAGTCATAACACAATACTTCACAGCACCAAAACTGGCCTTCATGGGAGATGTTGTAAATATACATTTATTAGGATCCACCTGAAAATTAGGAGCTCTCTGTTCCTGGTTTGGTAATCCAATCAATCTCTCAGTAGGTTATTGGAATTTTTAGTCACATTTTGAAGATGCCTACAAAGCTAGAAGAATGAAAGTTATCCAGAACAAGAGTTGGAGACCACTAGTTGGTGTAACAGGGCATGCAGTGTGTAAAATGAGAGCATTAGAGTGATATCACTTCCCAAATTCACAATAGTGCTGAAATATCCCACTGAGAGATGTGAGACGTTTTAATATTAGACGTTTCTCACTTGTTGGTGAGACTGTGTGGTTTAGGGCTGGGACATGCCTGAGAGATAGTGACAGAATCCCAGCCTGGTGGAAGCTGCACACAGCACAGATTGCATTTTAAGAAACGGAAATCTTATCTCATGAAGATTCCTTGTAATGAATAGCTATCTTTAGTTACAATTCACTCTCTGTTACAAAGTTTAAATTCCCCACTCTCTAATTACCAATCAAGAATCTATCATATGTTTTATTTTCTGTTCTTAACAAGCATATGTTGACCAGATACAGTAGATAGCCAGTTGACCTAAGTATCTTATCTCATCCATCAATTTCCTGAAAGAGATGGGGCTATCATTTTCCACAATATGGCAAGGTAGAATGTTCCATAAATCAGCAGCCCCTTGTCTAAGGACGTACTCCCCTTTTTGGAGTTTTCAGTGCAATTCCACATATGCTTTTCTGGAGGAAATGTAAAGCATCCCTCTTTGGGGATGAAGAACATTTCTCTATGTAATATAGAAATAGAGATGATAGTGATGATGAGCTTTTTCACTCTCATTTGTAGTCACCTAGTTTTGAGAAATCAAAATCTTGCATGAACGGCTTGAGCAATCTCCTCCTATCATAAATGGGAAACCAAAGGCATTTATTGTTTTACAAAATAAATCTTGGGAAAGGATTTCTTGAACAGAACAAAAGACAAAATACTGTATGAACAAAAAAGTAAGTTAGCTGTTGTTAAATTAAGCTAGGCTTCTGCAGTTATTCCTAGGCAAGTTGTTTGGCTTAAGAATGTCCCTGTGTTGATCACAATATAAAAATAGTAATAGTGTTTAATACGTAAAGTAGTGGTTTTCTCTCATCTGTGTTGGAATTTATTGTATGTGCCTGTGTGTCAGCACACAATACACATTGTGTCTTGTAAAATATGATTCCCTGCAGCTGTCCTGTCTTTAAATTTAATCTCATCAACATTCCAAAATTAAACTAGCTTGGATCTCAATCATGGCTGTTTTGTGGGCATATCTGGTAAAGAAAGGAATGATACAGTAAACCCAGATATCTCTACTGTGCTGTTTTTAGACACTTTTGTAAAAAGTGCAAACTTTTGAATAACAAAAAACTATTTTTATTATTACAGACAGAAAAGATAAAACAAGCCACTGTTCAAAAACTATCAGATCAGGTCACCTGTTTACTTTGAAGAACCAAGGGAAATGGAAAAGTAACTGTAATTTCTCAATAACACATTCACGGTTCATGTGCTAAACACGACATTAACATATGAGGTGATATTAGTGATAAGATGCAGAATTGTTCTTTACATAACCAGTTCAGTCAGTACTGACCCCACTCTGTTAAACTTCATGCATGTGTTTTTGATTAATGTATTGTTGAGTTGGCAAGGCAATAGCTAGTGCTTGTAGCATAGTTTTAGTATGCTAAAAGCATGATAATTAAAAATGATGGCTTCAAGGAGATTTTATCAACAATCCCCAAAACACAGGACTTCCTGAAAAAAATCTGCAGAGAACTTTGGGTCATTAGTCGAGTGCTGCTTGAGAAGATTTATATTTAGCAAAGGTCAAAGTACAGTGTGTAAAAAGGACTGTAGAGACTTGAATCTGGTTTTATTTAAGATGAATTAGTGTTCCAGCAGAAACAAAAGGTTCTGTTCCTGTCTCCCCAGAGCTTTTGACTAATTTACCTCTCCTTCAAATGGACCTGGATTTGATTACAAGGCAAAGATTTTGTTGTTAAATTTAAAATTATCTGTACTCTGAATGTGTGGTTTTAGTCTCCATTTGGGTATTTGTTAGATGCATATGTTTGACAGTTGACAAATATTGAACATGATTGTTTGGCTCCGAAAAAATGTACGGTAATTGCTACATGCCAGTGTGCATACCAAACTAGTTTCTCTGGTTTCTGGACTGTGTAACTTCATTGTCAATTTTAACGTGAATTTGCATACTGTATGTGTGTGGAATGTAGAGTTCTATCAGCCTTAATCTAACATCAATTTACAATTTCATACTCTGCCACATAAAAAAAGTTTTGAAGGTTCAATGCAAATTCAAAGTACTTTTAAAGTAGAATAATCTCCAAGGTAAGGTGAAGGAATGTGGAATCTTTCTTGTGCTTGGTAAGGTAAAGTATGGAGTATGGAGGCTTGGTTGCTGGTGGATCTAGTCACAGTTAAAGCAAAGGTTGTGCATGGAATAAAATGTTTAACATTAATTTCATGCTTTACTGGATTTTACATGTATTTTTAGAATGAAATTGTGAAAATAAATGTTTTTTTTGTGGGTTTTTTTTCACTTAAGTCAACCTTCCTATCACTTCCCAGGAGAGAGTACTGTATGTAATTCAAAAAGGGTAGTTACAAATTTACTTGGTGCTAAAATGTACTGGCGATGCAGTTTGCCAAAAATAATATCTGTGGAATGAGGTTTGCTACAAACAGTACAGATTTTTGCTGTGGTTTCCATGTGAAACTTGGGTGGAAGGTGGCTTTTTTCTTGTATTTTTTATTGGAAGTGACATTTTCCTCACTGCATTTTCCTTTTCCATCTTCATTGTGATTTTAATTGTTTTTTTTTTTTAAAGACATCTAACTCAATTTAAAAAATATAAACGTAAATAATGCACTCTCTGTAACACTGGCAATTTTGCTACATACTGTATGTTGATTATATTCAGAGCACTGGATTCCAAAGTTCTCATTAAAGGTGCAGTAAAATATTATAAACAAGTCTTTCATTTCATTCAAGGATAAGTGAAATCATTAGTAAAACTGATCATTTAATTGAAAGTGTCCTTGAAAATCTAAAATCCAGCACTCAAATGGTTAAATCAAGGATGTAAGGCTTAACATGACATGACGGCTGTATAAAGATTTAGATTATTTCCGTATCAATGAAGGGTCGGAAGAAAGATTCAGAAGGGCATTAAATCTGCAAGATTAGCAAAGATAATCAAAGTAAAAGAGGAACTTTAGGAGGCTGGAGAGCATTCATACAGTATAGTGGATAAGCTATAGCTTTAAATGTAAGGTGGAACTTTTTAATCTGACTACACCTCCTATGTATCATAAAAGACTTCGAGAACCTCTCACGTTTATAGTCTGGTGGTTCCAAAACACACAAGATTCCTCGACTGGTTGAGCAAACATGGTCTCAATGATGAAGAAGGGTCACAGTATTCAAACCTACATTTATTTTATAATTGTTAAAATCTGCTAAAAGCACAATTTCACAAAAGTAATCTCTTCATTGATAAAATCATGAGCTTTAAAAAAACAATTTACCATATTCACATAGATTGGATTGCACACACTAATGTGATACAGATAAAAAAGCACAAAACTCATATCAAAAGGAAGACAAACCTCTTTGCATCCCAATAAAACAATTTGAACGCTGGGTAGCAAATTAATCTTCAGTGTTAATGATATAAACAGGCTTACCCCATACAGCCCAAACCAACCAATAAAAAGATCTCTTTCTTGTGGTTTCCCAGTGGTTCTCAACTAGAGTCTGTATATCAAAATTAGCTTGCCCCAGGAAAATAAAATAGAAAAAGAAATGAACTCTGCTCTGCTTTAGAAGTCATCTTTTTAAAGTTTCTGCGTAATCCTAACAAAATTGGCATGGTGGGTAAACTGTCCTCACACAGATTGAATGGGGACTACACCTGAAATGGAGTGACAAAAAGGAAAACAAAAGAGCACATTAGCACTCAGCAAACTACATTCTGTCAGAGTCCTGAGTTGCCATGTTAATGAAATTGCAATTTCCATACTATCATGTTGCTATGCTTATCCCAGTAACATTCTTTCACTGTCATTTTTCCAGCAGCAGGATTTTATGATATTAGCTGTGCACAGGTGTTTGTTATTGCCTGCACAACAAAACATGAACCATCTTCATCAGGCCTTTTCAGTCTAATGGGTGAGGGTGTTACCTACAGTATGGTTTTTCACAAGATTATGTTCTCAGCCCTTCACAAGCATGTTTTTCCGGCAAACTTCTTGGCTTCTTCTTTTTTAATAAGGCCTCCCAGTTGGTATTCTCTTGACTCTTCAAATTTGGTACAGACATTTACTGGTCCACATTCCTTTTTGTTGTGAGTCAAGACATTGCTTCTGTAGTTGCTTCAGAGCTACAGTACTGTCACAATGTTCAAGCTTTTTCTCGAGGATACATAATAAGAGAGATACTTCTTAAAATGTCTCAGTAATCACACTTAATTGATCTATACTTTCCCAATAAATGCTAAACCTTTAGACTCTGAAGTAATGTTTGCATTTTTTTTACGGAAAGGAGGGCAGGTCTTAAAGACACTAACATGAGACGTGCAAAGTGAAGCGTCACGCAGGATGATTAGAAACCAGTGTTTTTAATAGATGAACCTTAAAACTGGAATGAAGTTACAAATGGCAATAATCTGGACCTTTAACTTTTGACCTTTAAAGTTTACTACAGTCTTCGCCTTTGCTAGACTAGTAATAAAACTAGGTGGTCTCTTGGAAGTTGAAACATATTAAGTTTGTTCCACAGTAAGTAAATTAAGGTTGTTTTTTCACTGCCAATACAAGGGTTTGTAATTTATACTGAAGTAGAGTATAAAGACAATAAAAAAAGAAAAGTATCACAGTAAACATATCGTATCTAGTATTTTTTTTTAAGTTTTCCTAGTAGGATTCCGATTCTTAGATCTTTTGTTTGGTTTGTGTTTGTTTCCCATGGTTTCATGCTTTACAATAACTCTTTACAATTGTAAATATTCTGCCTTTTGCATTGCACTCATTTGAGCTTACCACATTACATTAATAATGTTTTGTGTAAGAATTTTGTTTCCTATTATTAGCACAATATGTTTTGATTTGAAAAAATATATTTTTTAAATAAATCAATATAAAAGGCTAAATACAGTAATTTGTTTCCTATGAGATCTCTAGGAAATCAGTTTCTAAAAAATGTGGTGAACTTGTCAAAAACTGAGAAAGATTTACATCACCTCTTGCACAAATACTAGAAGTTGTAGAAGCCTTTCCTTCACTCTTGTGAAATTGTTTCTCACCGCTAATCTCTTATGAATTAGTCAAATCTTTCTAGATTAGGAAAACTGACATACGAATATTTTAGTTTGTTTTTCTGTCCTTTGTGATTTGTTTTTGTTTTTGAAGCCTTTGCCACCATTTTAGAAGCAGAAACCAGACAACTGTTTGATGTATAAATCAGTGATGTTATCCTGGTTGTATTTCAAACCTGGTACAGGTTTAGGTCAGAATTTAGGTCATTAATGAAAAATTAAGATGATTGGACCTGGAGCCCAGATTTCTGTGTTATTCATCTAGAGACCATGGTACGGTATCTGTGGTAGATTTGTTTTTTGTCCAGAAAAATCTTTAGTTAATAAACATGTTTGTGGCCCTGTAAATAAACCAGTCATTTCCACCCTAGAGTGTTTTTTATTAGTTTTATTTAAAGTGCAGACTCCAACCAGGATGCTGATCTTAAATCTTTTGTAGTTAATATCACTCAGACTCTTTGAAACTGCCTCAAATGTTTTGAATGTAAACCACAGAGAATCGACCATCAGGACTATTGCAATACTTTAACACCTACTCAATGTAGTTTTGGTTGATAATGACTGAACTAATTGACTAAAAATGAATTAATACAGAATGACTGTATTAATTTAATGTTGAAGAGTATCTTGGTAAAATACTTATTGGCAGATGAAACATCAACAGCTCTTAAACCTTTTTTCTCTTACGCATGAATATGTTTATTTTGTATTCTTCTCTTCCTTACATTTGTGTTCTGTTTGCACCAAACAACAATCAGGGCAGTAGTCATATTCAAGAGTTTTGAAATCTTGTAACTGGGAGGAGAGCTTTTGGTGCGGCTTGTTTGTACTGTAGGTGTGATCCACAAATCTCACTAAATCGCTATTTAATGAATGATGCCATGGAGCCAAGTTTAACATTAAAAAGTTTGCTCGAGCCTACTGTGAATATTGCTGTGAATACATCCCTCATATTTTCAGTCCTAAATGCAGTTACAGTATGAATAGTACTCTTATAATATATAGTACTTGTAATATACTTTATAATACAGTTATGGAAATCCATAATTCATACATTTAATAGTTCAGCATCTTCTCAGTCTGTTGTTGCAGAGTTTTTAGTCAACAAAGAGTTTTAGGCAGCTATATTTAAACAAATAGAAGGAGGTATCTCTTGGGAGAGAACAGAATCTAAGTGATCACCCTCCCATTCCTCTTATTATTTGTGATATAGTTTCCTTTTAGATCAATAGTTCATTTTCATGGCTGTTATGTCTTCCTTGTCACCAGAATAAACACAGTCAAAATTAATAACACTCAAGCTATTGTGTGCTTAGATTTTTTAAAAACCATTTGTACTTGGTCAAAACATTAAGACTCCTAGCTTTTACCAGGAATGTTTTTCATTAAAATTCTAACTGTACTGTACAGCACAATAATGTTCTAGCTGTGGAGTAGCTGTAGATTCTGCATTGTATTAAGAATTTCCAAAGTTTTGTTGTTAAAAGCAAGCATCCACAAATTTGATCTCAGTCATGGTTGTCCAGTTAACATACAGAAGATTGAGCTGTATGATTCCACATTTATGTGTTATATACAGTATATTCTGGGTATGTATTTTTCAAAGCAGGGCTCAATGGCAGCCTTAGCTTTTGAATTAAATCATGCTGTGGTTCAAAATTATTTAATATGGTGGTTGATTGCAAAATATCTGTCTAGTGATGGTAACTCTTTCAAACTGAAGGTCTAGTTTCAAATCCTTCTGGATGATAAATTGAGATAGTTGATCACAAATTAATCCCTGTTAGTAATTAGTCTGTATTGCAAAGTAATTACCAGACATTGAGGAATTCATTTGGCAGGGAATAAGGAATGAATGTCAGTACATCAGCCATAGCTTAGAGAAGCAATACTTTGTGTGACAACTGAAGCTTGTGCTGTCTTGTATAGAGCTCTTACCATAAATAGAATTGTTTGGGGGTATGAACAGCTGTAACAGCTGTAACACTTTTGTAAAATTTGATCTTTAATGTTTAGTTGATCATGTTAATAGGAGAAGTGCTTCTTAAACAAATTTTTTAAAACAGTTTTTAGGTTACTTAGAGAGCATGCTCTTTGAAGACATGTCTTTTACATTACACAGCCTCAATAAGCCTATATTTTAATATTACCACTTTTTATTTGATGAAAATCACATTTAACAAAAGGGAAACTATTCAACAAATGAAAATTCATGAATGCAACAATGTAAAAATAATGTAACAAGGACTATAGGCCAGCTATGGAGAAGATTATATATAAAAAATGTTTTCCTTGACATTGTTGGATGATCATTTGGGTGAATTCCAAATATGGCTGTTTCTGTTAAAAAACAGAACTGTGAGATTAACAGGAGGTGATGTTTATGGAAAAAAAAGATTAAAGAAATGTGATTACCAAGAGAAGCACGGTTATGTTATTACCAAGTCTCCACATATCTTATGAATCCTGAGGGATTCTCTGTACCTACTTCACTGCATTTAATATTAGTTTGTGATGCTGACTTTTTCTAGCAATAAATAAGTGCAATAACAGTAAATCTCCCTAAATGAAATCCTTAATGCCGAATCAGATGGCATGGGGAGCTGACTTCACATTGCAGCTTTGCTTTTACTTTTTCTAGAAGCTGGTGAAGTTCCTTCCTCGAGCAGCTACCTTATACAACCAATCACAAGCACAATCACAAGAAGCAGCTGCAAAGAATCAAATACTGTACAGTGTATGTACTATAGTATATTATTGTTTGCCACATCTGTTAATGGAAGTGACAAGACATTACTTATGGAAACTGTAGCTTAAGAGTACAGTGCTTGTGTTCTATGTAGCATTTTGACTGGCCTGGCTGTAGTTTAATGTAGCAATTAACAGCAGAGCAACATACACATGGGGGGATACTGTATGTGCACTTCAGAACACCTTCAGAATATGTAGACTGAGCAGAAATAATTATTTTCTGTTTATGTGTATATTTGGATTTACGTTTCTTTCACTTCTTAAGTGCTGTTTGAGTAAGTGTGCTTTTTCTAGGAATGGGTATTAGGGAGATTGTCATGGATTATTGGACTGCCTTTAGCACAACCAGCCTGTCACATTTAAGCATATCATTTTTCGAATCCCTTTTCTGTTATAAAATTAGAATGGAGCTGTCAAGTTGTTATTTGGTTATGAATGCCAGTGGTAGATACAATCAATTCCTCTTTACTTAAATTGTTAACCCATGCTCCTTCTGATTTACCAAAGAATCTCTACCTCTATCTTAACGTTTTGAATTAATAATGATATTCCTGAGATGTACAATATATAATATAACGTATGTTCTATAGAATCCCACAGGTGGTAGGTTTTACTTTTTTTACTCTGTTTTCAGGTTCTTTGTCTCTTATTACTATAGTAGTAGTAACCTAATAGTAGAAAATAGCAAAAAAGCTGGACTTCTTAAAAATATTGCACTCAAATTATCCTTGCTTGGCTGACTAGGTCTAATAGGATGGAAGACACAGTAGCTAGAATCTGACTGATTAGACAGTGGTTAGCTTATTCTTTTCAGCATGTGATCTCAGTGATTCAGAGTAATTGCAATATATGTGAATAATAGAAATAGGTTTGAAGAAAAACGTAACCATAGATATTCTGTATGGATGACTCAGTGATAATTAAAACAGGAACACCTGGCATTCATATTTCTCCACTTCTATATAAATGTGACTGTGTGATTGTAGAGATGCTACTGTATCTGCACTCACAATCTGTCCTTGATTCTTGATATTTTATATAAATAAGAATTTTTACCCTTTCAGCTTTTATGCAGATAGTGCTCTGAATGGATATTCAAAAGCTTTTCATATTCTGTAGAATGTGATCTGTCACGTATTGGAAAGTGGAATATAATGCAGATAGTCTTAAAAATGAATAACACTACAATACACCCTATTTAAAAGATTAAAGCACTTTACACTTGCACTGCCCATTAATCTTGTTTACTGTACTGTATATACTTCAATATGTGGGATTATTCTCTGTGTCAGCATTGTAGAAGAAAGAAAAAATAAAAAAAGCACAACTACAGGTTTGTAGGTTTAAAGCTGTGATTTATTTATTTACAAAGTAACCCAAAATCACAAACTGTAGAATTCATATTAATATATTAAATCATATTTACTCTTCCCACTAAGTAGTTGAGGTGTGTTAGTCACTGGTTCTAAGATTTAAACTGCAATGTCATGCTTAATGACATGACTTTCTGTTCATCACAATTAACAACTTTAACTATTTTATATTCCATTGAATTATGTACTGTATATAGAAACAAAGAACAATTAAACAAAACAACTGAAGAATCTGCAATTGAATCCTATCCTGTGATCTGATGGATTTTGAACAATGCATGGGACTGGCTCACACATCTTTGTTGATGATGTAAGTAATGAGGGCAGTTTCAGAATGATTTTTTAAAATTACAGAAACATTTTGTCTACTTACTGTATGTACAGTAGAAGAAGATGCTTCCATACTTATTCTACAATACTTCATCATATAGCATGACAATGATTCAAAACATGTTGTATACTGTAGCCAATGCAACCAAGGACTGACAAGTCAAACTCCAGATTTGAAACCAACTGAGCTTGAGTTTTACATGTTGAAGAAATAATTCAAGTTAATGCATCCCAAGAAATGGCAAGAACTCAAATTACCTATAGTAAAGTATCTTAAATGATTCCACAGTCTGATGAGTCCCATGGGCCACAGACTTTATGCTACCTCAAAGTATTTGATATGCAATCAAATACTGACTTTTACACTGAAATCGACTTAATGTAAAAATGACCCAATGCAAATGGAGATGTGAAGTCACTGGGTTGAAATTAAAGTATGTTTTTGTTCTTATATGATCATTTCTATGCAAAGAATGACCAAAAATAATATATACAGTATTCTATTATATTACACTTATTATTCACACCAATCTCATGATTAGAAACACAAATTGCTTGAAAAGCAATGAAAAACAACAATAATACATTTTACATTGCTCTTCCAATGATTTTGGAGGGCATTGTATAGACTGATCATTCTCTTCCCTGTATATAGATAGTATTTTTTTTTCACTCACAAAGGCTACAGACAACCTGCAGAGGATCTGCTCTAATGTTTATTTCCTAATGGTTTAAATTTGGCATACTGCAACCTAAACATCACTCTGGCAGGTCTTCAACAAGTCATGCTAGAGCACGACTGCATGTAGTGCAGGTATACACTCAGCTTTCTACCTACCAAGAGATTTCACAGTTTCTAAAATAGATGATCTCTTTGTGAATCAGTGTCCTTCTTTCTCCCGAAGAACCATCCAGGAACAAATACTCTTTTCTAAGAAAAGCAGAGGTTGCACGAAATAACAAGCATTGAGCATATGAAGCAAGCTGACTTTTGTCTGTGAATATTATGCACATTTCAGCTTCCAGCAAGGAAGAAATTTTGTCAGTGTTGGCTATATTCCTCTTTAAATTGTCTTCTTTGTAATGTCACCTTCATATGAGCATTTTCAATGTCTAAAAATAAATGGAGGGAAGACTGCATTAGAAAATGTATGTACCTGTATTTCATTAATCTCCTTTGAGAATATTGTCTGATGTGTGTAAGTTAATGGGCAGTAAGGAACTGAAAAATTACCTTCTTTAGAAAACTATCCTCACAGTGCGTATTATTAAAGTTAATTGCTTTCACCATTTCTTTAACTGTCAGGAATGCATCCACTGGTGCTTTTGATGCTACAGCAATTGGGGAAGTAGTTATTTTTAGAAAGCTATGCTGTAGCAGTCTTACTTTCACCCCACTGTCCATATTTGTAAAGGAATGTGATCTATTTTGAATACAAATATGCAGCCTGTCTAATAAAACGTTTTAAAATGAAATGGCAATGAGGGGAAAAAAACTTTCCAGGAATAAGGCATCTGAGAATGCTGCACAAAACCACTTTTTTAAATAAATGTTGCCATTTTTAGTATGAGACTGCACTTTGTTATTCTGCATATGTTATTAATTGATAGGTTCTGGTTAATACAGTAAATCATGTTCTTTGTGATGTGTAAGCTCTTTTTTCTTACTGAGTTAAAGCCTTTAAATGCAGATGATCACATTTTTCAATGGTTTCGGTTCAAATGAGCAAAACCATTGTAGATGTGTGTTTTGAACTGAACTTTTTTAGCTGAATGTTGGGTACATACTGTACCAAGTTTTTTGAAACAAAATACAGAAGCTGTATACTGAATACTTTCTGGAAATTAATGTACTGAGTATTTAGCATCTGTGCTAAAATGCACTATAGATTTAAACTTTAAATCTCATATTTTGTCTTTAAATGTGTAAATGATTCACTATAACGTGTGTACTGTAGGCCTGCACCACATTTGAAGTCACTATATACACTGTGGACCTTTGAAGAATGTTGATGCAAGACATGATACTGGATATCACCAGCACTTTACATTGTTGCTGTGATCTTAATGCTCATGCATTAATGGTAATGTAGCTGTACTCTGGCAGGTGTGACACAAGTTACATAAGAATATAAGGTTACAAGCACAAAGAGGCCATTCAGCTCATCTATCCCAATTTAGTAATTAGTAGCTAATTAATCAAAACATCTCATCCAGCCATTTCTTGAAAGAAGCCAGAATACTAGCTTCAACGACATGGTTTGTTCCAAAGCCAACTTCCCTTTCGCCTCCTGGTCTTGGTTTTAAATGCACTCCCACATTGTGTAGAGGGTTGCTTCCTTTGATTGAGTTGACCATTTTCAATGTCAGGCCAGGCTGACTCCATACAAGACACATGGTGTCGCAAGGTGTCCCCAAGTAACAGTTTCTCAAATGTGACAGGTTATACAAAATAATGAACACATTTATTTTCCTTAATCAAGGCTAGGCTCAAATATGACTTCTGTAGCTTTGTCATAGTCAGTATTTTAGGCTTGCTCACTGGGGGTTCAGGCCCAGAAATCTGTGAAGCTGCTTTGTGAAAATTTCCCTTGTAAAAAGCGCTATACAAATAAAACTGAATTGAATTATTTTAAGGCCAAAGACTGGTTTCAAACAACACCTAAAGCAGATGATTCCTTTACATTAGTTTTTGGGTATTTATTGACTTTTAGAATATCTCACACAGCAGGATAAAACATTTAAGTCAAAATGTTTTTAGAAATATATTCATTAAAATGTTTGTGAATGTTACCTTGGAAGCTGCAGTCTCCCCGGTGAACTGTTCTGTGGTGCAACTGGATACTGGGTGAAATTACACACATAAGAAAACAAAACTGACTAAAAATCCACTTGGCTTTTTTATTTTGTAACTTGGTTTATTGTTTTTATTGAATGAAGCTACAATGCTTATTTTCACGAACAGAAAGGCTTTATATTCAAGTTCATTCTCATGTTTATACCATTGTACCTAATTAAAAAAACAGTTATGAAACCAAAACATTGACACATTCCATATAGCAAGTATATCAATAAAAGGATCCAATTAGCACCTGTGATTACCAGGGGGACTCGGGTAACTCCTTGAACCAGAGTCTGGTAACATTGCTTTAAATGCATCAAGGTATTATATGAAGTGTTTTTACTAGCATGTAATGTAGCTTTTGACAACCTGTGATGTTCCAAGGGCATTAACTGTGTAAATGCTAGTTGCGTTCTAGAATTTTATATCTTCGAAGTAGTTTTATGTGATAACAATATGCATTATAACCTATGTATTTTTTATGCCTGTGGCAGTTTGTATACATAAAAATAACATTTAAATACATTCCTAGATTCTTATCACAGAGTGCTTGAAGTATATGGTGTTAAAATGTACAGTATAGAACCAATTAAATAAAAAGCTCCAAAATTCAATTAGGATGCAATTAACAGCCTGCAGGATGCAAGAAGGCAGCCGACCCAGATTAAATCCAAACTTTGGCTCATCTGCCAATTCCAAATTCCAAATTCAGTCCTTGTTAGTTCCTTTCTGGTTTCTACCACAGTGAAACTGCCTTCAAGTGTCGGATATACAGTACAATACACTGCAACATTCGTTAGAATTTTCCTCACCGGGTTGATGTTTTGATGTAACCTCATCACTGGCAAAGGCATTTCTGAGTGATGAGTAATGTCCTTCACATTTGATAATTCTCTAATATCTTCCATATATTAAAATAATAGGCCAGTGTCAATAAACATTTAATTATAAACCTCAGCTGGGGAGGCAGTTCCAATGCTTGTAACGACATCTGCTGAGATGTTATAGTGAATTTCTACACCTGCTAGGGAGAAAAAAAAAATCACACATGCTGTTTTGTGCTGTTATACATAATGCAGTGGCCATCAGCCCTGCGCAGAAACACGCTCTGTCTGCGTGTATGTGAGTTAGTGTGTCAGAGAGTGGGGGTGGCTGGGGGACAGTAGCTGGTGGCATTTAGAATCGACCAGGGGGTGTGCCGTGGAATTCCAAACTTGCCTGAGTAAATGTGTTGCGCTCCCCCTCACCCCCCCATCTTCGGCATTGCCACGGGAGGGCTCTTTCATCTTGAAAGAGCCCCTGGCTTCAGATGAGCAGCTCGTCACGGAGGAGATGTGCGTCAATGTTTGAGGCACGCCTGACGTGAGCTGCCTGGTGAGCAAGGAAGGTGACAAGGGAGCCCAGGCAGCGTAAGGATACCAATTAGGCTTCATTACTCTCCCTGTCTGTTGCTATCAAGCCCTTTTCTTTCCAGTTTCTTCAGAGCTACTACTGAAAGCTGACGTTGTTGTAAACTATGTAATTTTTTTTTTCCATATAATTTTGCTTTGTTTGACTGTTTGCCGGTTGACATGTTTATTTTGCTTACAAAAGTGAGACGCTTCTGAAATGCAGAGGCACGCAAGCAGTGAAAACAGAATTACTGGAATTACGCGGAATGCACATGTAGCAATGAAAAATGAAATGCAGTATGGTTTTTCTTAGCTTAAATGTACATCACAATGCTAGCTGGGGGTTTGTAGGGAAAAGAAACACTGAAGCAAAGGAGATTTTCTTTAGATCCTTTAGATTTTAAAATATCTGTTATTCAACAAAACATTTTCAGCAAACACTTGTTTAAAGTCCCTTATGGTTTGTAGACCTTTCAGATAGTACATTTGCAGGACAACTACTGTGTACTGTATTTTGGATTTGATTGGAAACACATTCGCAACGATGTATAAGCTTCTTTTGTTTTCCTTTCTCAGCCTTTCACAGAAATCAATAGGGGATTTAATGTTAGGAGTGAAAGCTGCATCTTTGAGGAAAAACAGTAAAGCAAACAGATTGTTTTTTGATACCTGCAGCTGATAGCTGTCATGACAAGGGTTCAGTACAGTTTATCTTATTTTGATTTACTGTTTCCCAGTTCCATCCTCAGGGGAGCAGTAATGCTCTCAAGGTATTTTATTCAGTCACGGGACATGTGAATGTTTTGTTTGCCTCATGACCCAGGTAGGAGACAGCAAAATGTATATTTGAAGTAAATCTGGACTCATACCTGTCAAGTTATGGGTTCAAGAACCTGCTGCAAACCCTTCTTTTGTGCCCTAGAGCAAGGTCCTTTACTCGCGTTGCTCCTGCCTGCACAGCTGGGAGTGGGTACCAGCATAACTGGGGGCATTGTCTTTAAATACTCTGTTCAGTTACAGTCCCACAATGAGCACTTACCTGATAAGTCCAGTGCTCTAGTGTTGAATGAAAATACTAGAGCACAAAGCTTACGTTTACCACTTGTCTAGTTTGACCCTTTTAAACAACCCCTATGTAAAGGTGCAGAATAGATCAAAACATGTTCTAGAACTGGAGTTGGGAAAGTAACATGTTATGCCTTCTATTACTACTTTTAAGTGCAATCTAAAGTGATTTTTAATAAACCACAGGCATAATTGAGTCATTGTAAATCTCCCAAAAAGACTATGAAAATCTGTTCAACGATTTTACTAAGTTTCTGACTCCTTTGGTGATGTAAATGATGCTGGGTGCATTATCAGATTCATAGTATATCCAAGCTCTATATGAAATTATAAATAATGTTGGCAAGTCCCCTGATGTTGCCAAAATGCTTTTGTTATTTTTCACAGCAGATTTAACTTTTCAGAAAGCTGGCACTGTACCCCCCATAGTGCAAGAGTAGTAATATACTGTAGATATTGCACACACTGTGTAAACAACATATATTGTATACAGAAGGTATACAGTGTTTTTAAATAAGAAATTGTGAAAGCTTACTACTTTTCCGGACTCATACTGTACCTAGCTTGTGTGAATGTTTTTTACTGGTAGCTCTGCTTCAATTGTAGTATTTCTAAATGTATGTACTGTACATGCAGTACATCCATCCATTTTCTAACTGCTTTATCCAAAAGAGGGTCATGGGAGAGCAGGAACCTCTTCCAGTAAGCAGCAAGCACAAAGCAGAATACACTCTGAACGAGATGCTACTCCATCGCAGGGCAGACACACAGTCATGCACACACTCACACCAGTCTTTGGACTGTGGGAGAAAAGACCACATGACTGTGAGGAAAACATACAGTACAAACCCTATGCAAAAAGCACCTCAGCTCTGAAATTGAACCTGGGGCCCAACACTGAGAGGCAGAAATGTTTACCACTGTTTCATTGTGCCACCTGAAATATATGCTGTAAAAGCTTAATTACTGCACTGCTACCATATTTAATTGTCACATAGATTTATTTTATTGTTGTTTCCTTTATGCTGTTCCAAATAACAAGTCAGTTACAATTGAAGGCAAGTGTTGAATTTGTTTGAATATGTTCCGGTTTTGACAAGGTTTTGAGTCTAAGAAAACAGAAAATATTCAAATACATTTTTGACCTCAAACAAATTAACAACATATAAAAGTATTTACTTAATCAAGGTTTTACTGTATCATTCAATATGCAATTGCACAGAAACAATGCCAAAAATATTTCTTTGTACATTATATCTATTCATATATATATTATATATTAAAAAAACAACGAATTGTAGTCACCTGACTGAATATCGACTAATCCAATTTGGGCAGTTACAGTACAAGAGAAGATTTTTTTTTTCAAGATGCCAATCACAATAAGTGAAAATCCAGCAGAGAGAAAACAAGGCAGAAAATAATAAGAGTGACTGTAGAATATGGAAATTCAGTATTGAACGGTTGTGTAAAGTCAGACCTCAGGCTAAAGGAATTTATTTTTCATATCTTACTGTGGGTTTATAGTGGGTACTGCACTAACTCATGATAACGGAGGCAAGAATTATGAATCTTATTTTCTCACTGAGCTGTGTGTAAATGTGAGAATGGAGATGATAAGCAGACACTTATTCATTTGCTCATTAGTTCTAGTCTTGTATTCTATAGCAGCAGTATTAATCCAAGAGACAAATGGAACTCGTTTGATCTGAACTGTATTGGAATAGTGTTTTTTGTTCTAAATGATTTGGAAATTGTACTTTTCTTTTGACATTCAAATTTTAAACTTCTAGAAGAGTCAATCTAATCCAACATTAATATGAAGAAAAAACATAATGAATACATACAGTACAGTACTATATGGCATCAATTCTATTGATTCATCAATAAAATCAATCTAAGAAGAAATTTGCTTCTGTCTTCTGTGTATCTGGTGGTACTGTATATAACTCTTACTATAAAGATGATTCACTTTCATTATGTTGAAATAAAATGTACTTTGCTTTGTTTTTTTTGCAGGAAAAGTTTGAGGCTCTCTTCCAAGCCTATGACGACCATGTCACATTCCAGTTGTTTAAAAGCTTCAGACGTGTGCGGATCAACTTCAGTAACCCAAAAGCAGCAGCCAGTGCCAGGATAGAGTTACATGAAACACAGTTCAGAGGAAAGAAACTAAAGCTCTACTTTGCTCAGGTGAGGTGGCTTTAGAAGAAATAAGAAATTGCAGATTGCAGTATACGTACATTTTAATGAGAGTTATTCATGGTCTCCCTGTGTTCATGTTTGATCTTTTTTTTACCTGTTGTAAATCTCAGATTAGTCATCCACTTGCCAAGATGAGAATATTCGTACCGTACATCCAAATAATAAGAAGATGTGTATGGAGATACTGTACATCAGTGATGCATATAGTGTAATATGTCTTGAAGGCAGGTCTGTGACAGTAGTTAGAATCTGGGGTTCAGCCTCATATACAGTACTATATTATTGCAAATCGATGGGATTGATGCCTCTCACTTAGAATACTGAGAAATGAGAACAGGAGAGACTCTGCGAATGAGGTTCTGGGAGGTGAAGCAGAATAGGAGGTTTGTGTAATACTTTCAAGCAATTTGTGTAATACTTTCAAGTTTTAAGCAGGTGTGTCTAGGGGCAGTGTCTGTCTCTTATTGTTATTTGATCATGATGGAAAAGAACACTGAACACTTGAGTTTGTCTTTGACTATCTGTGACAACGTTGTGTTGTTGGAAATGAGCTCTATTGGATTTTTGTTTTTTGCTTTTCGTTCATTAGACACCCAGGAGCAGAAATCTGTTTGAAAAGGTTTTTTTTGGAATGGTTAGGTTGGAGAAACAGGTAAATGGGAGTTCTATAGACTTTGTGTTACTTGATGTTATTATTATATGCTGAGTGAGGTTTTGTCATCGGGGTTCCAAAGCAGAGAGGTTTACTCATCAGGGCCAAGAGAAGCAGGTATAGGGTGAATCAGATAAAGATAGGCACTTGAACAGTATGTAATTGTATATACATGTGAATCACAAATGTAGGGATGATGTTTAAATTCCTAACTAGAGTAGTCTAAAGTAGTCCTAAAATATATTGGAACAAGTAATAGGTTTATTCCATGCTGAATAAACCTATGGAATAAACCTATTACTCGTTCCTTTGCAGCCTACCCGTGCTGACGCAACTACCCACCTGAACTAAAATATATTGGGGTTTTTTTTGTTGAAAGCACAACTGATATCTGTGTATCACCTATGCATTATTTCTTTGTCCTTTAGCTAACTAAAAGACAGTATTAAAAAGAGGCAGTATGAGTAACAAACTGCGATTACTAGAGAGAAGGGAGTCTGTATTTCCACCAGGTGTCATGATGCTGAAGTAATATGAGGCCATTGCTTATTAGATGAATGGAATATACTGTAGGTACGGTTCCGCTTTTGAGACGCCAGTCTTGAAATAAATAAAATAAAGTGCCCAAGGGAGCAGAGTTGCAAGAAAAGTAATGGATAAAAGATTGTCAAGTGTCTCATTCAGATGCAGGAAGATGTGAATTTACAATGGTCTCCGACAAACAGACCTGTCTAACACAATGCAGGTTGATGAAAAAGCTTCTCTGTTCCTCAGATGCAGAATCCAGGCTCGGATGGAGACAACCTGCACCTGGCACCACCTCAGCCCTCCAAACAGTTCCTCATCTCCCCCCCAGCCTCACCCCCTGTGGGATGGCAGCAGATTGACGATGCTACACCTGTCATCAACTACGACTTGCTTTACGCAGTTGCGAAACTAGGACCTGGTGAGTGCTCTTTGATGTAAAAAAACACAAACATCTTCCTCTCTGCAGTGACTCCACTAAAATCCCCAAGGTAACGTGGCAGTCCTGCTCTGACTTCCAGATCAGTTAAGGCAGTTAAGGAATATGCTTCCATCAAGCATCATAAATGCAAAATGCAAAAACAGAGCTCCAGAGGGTTTCTAAAAGCTGTTGTGAAGCTGTTGTGTAGTGAGTAAAGAGTGAGTAATTTCTAATAGTAAAACCTGATTGTACATTTTTGTACAGCTATACAGTGAAGAATTATTTTGATCATGTGTTTAATCTCTGTCAAGGTAACAAATCACTCTTCTTTTACTGAATAAAATCCATGAGTTAATTATGTACTCTAAATAATACATATTTCATGATTTTTTATATGTAGATATTTATATGTTCAGCTAGTAAACGTCCCTGGTATTTGGAATTCAAAGAAAAGTCAAATAAATATTAAATGTACATTTTCTAAAATTTAGTAACTTTCTAAAAAGTAGTAACAAAACTACACAATATCTTTAAGGTTTTACTATGTTCAGGTTTAACGTGTACTGTTAAGCTACCTGTTTTCGCTTTAAATCTTAACCAAAAGGCTGAACTTCTGTAGTATGGTTTTAAATATCCATGCTGTGTTTCTGTTTCACCTTTGCAGTTTTTGCCAACATTCCATCCATAAAAATGTTCAGTGTGAACGTTTGTGTTTTGATTAAAAATATTCACTTTAACCAAATGTGTATACAATTTCCGTATACAATTTAAATCTGAGCATAAATAAATATCATTTATAATTCAACAGAATGGATCATTTCAAGGGAGAGAAAACTTTAGGCATTTTATGTGTTATAATTTATAATGGTTCTTTATTTCAAAAGCAAGCATATGCAATTCAATAATATAACAATGTGTATGAACACAATGTACTATATACAGTATAAGAAAATGTATCCAGGTGGCACATTTAATGTATCCAAGTTTTGGTTTTGATCATGATGAACTCAATGTAGGGTGGGTTTTTGGATTGGTTCCCCAGTGTGTTGTCATTTACCCTGTATACTGTACAGGCAATGCTTAGGCATGTTTATTGTAGGATACATCCAGCATTAATGAAATGTGTTTTTTCACATTGGGGGTGCATTTCAGAAATGCTGTAGATGCCAGTTTGTGACATACATTTACATTTCATGGTTCATGATTGCAAAATCTTCTTGGACTAGGATGAAATGATGTACTGTATATCCAATAACTACTATTGCTGATGTAGTTCATGTCACCTGTCCATTCTGACTGCTTCATCCAATAGAAGGTTATGGTAGGTACACTCTGGACAAGAAGCCAGTGCATCACAGGAAACACACAGACACATACCCACACTCACATGAGGGCAAGCTTCCCCAAAACCAGTCAACCTACCAGCATGTCTTTGGAAGAAACCAGAGCACCTGAAGAAAACTCACATGAACCCAGGGAGAATATACAGACTCCATGCAGATAGCAATCCAGGTCCAGGATTGAACACAGGACCCCAAAGCTGCAGGTCAGCAATGCCATGTGTTGCATAATTAAAAAAATTGCTGCAACGCTTGAATAGGCAACACGGTTATGCTTCTGTAAAACTGCTATCTTGACGTGGTAATATTGTGTAGATTTTGGAGAGTTGTTATGTATTCTAAGGACTTTTTAAAAGTTGGGATTATGTTTTCCTTGTGTACTCTATTGTCTGTATTCTGCTGTTTGGTGTCCATTTTCTTAGAGGTCCTTCTGTTTTTATCTACATGGGCAAGTCCTCTGCAGTCTAGATATTTTGTCATCTTCTTTCTGTATCCATGGTGACACAGTATTGTTACCCAAATCTGAAGTTGTGATTCAGATGGAGTAGTGTTTCCGTTCTTTTGTTTTTCTTTTGTGTTCATTGATGTTCTTGGCAAGTTTGCTTTTGTACCTTGGAGTAATCATTTGTAGTTAACCTCTGTGTGCGTAGCTGCATTTCATTAGGGTTCCCATAAAAAAGCCAAAATGGTCATCTATGAAAGGTTGTTCCAATTTAATTTAGGACTGTGAAAAGTTCCAAGGAGATTTTCAATACATTTTATGAGATGCAGAGAACAAAATTATGTTAAAGAAGATCTCAAAAGGAAATACGTTTTTTATTGGACTATGTATCTTTATAAAGGTTGTCAGCAAAAGGTTGAAGATACCATAGAAACAGTACTTACTTGCAACTGGAAGTTACTGTAACCCTAGGCTAGGGAGAAGTGCTGTATCAGCAGCAATCTTATTTATAAAGTAGGTCAACCTTTGTTCTATTTTAGGTTTTTAAAGTCACTACTCTGTAAATTTACATGCCATTTTTAAAAGCATGAATGGTGTCATTGTTCTCTTTCAAGATTATGAAGGTAGCCAGAAAATGACAAAGAGAACACAGATTAACAGCATTATACTTATTACACTAATGTATTATACTTATTACATGAACTACTGTGTGATGGGTCTGCTACGGACAATTCTTTTTTTCATTTGACTGAAGTTACAGTATTAAAGCCAAATGTAAAAATTGATAAACAAAGCATTACTGTATGTCATAGACATAATATAACTGCAACAGGATCCTTCACTAAACTGTACGAAGGCTCAAGGCTCATACAACCTATTACATTTACAATTATCAGGTATTTTTGTGTGTTAGGTTTGGACCTTTATACAGTATATGAGTATGCAGAGGCGTGCTTGTGGAAGCTTGAATAGGTGGTCCCATTACCTACATACAGTATAAATCAGTGGTGATGAGCTTGTAAGGCAGTTACACTGAGGAAGCTGCCGATGTGCTTATTGTGTAGATTTTTTCCTCTGTGTCTCTTGAGTATGGCTGAAACCAGTTCCAAATGATGAGCATTAAGGTGTAATTTTTAAAATGCCTACTTGGGTTATATTGCTTAGCTTCTTGGATTGTATGTTGTTGAGATATGCCTTAGAGCTTAGGAAATAAAAAATACTAAATTGGTGTCTGCTTTTGTTAATGAAGCAAAATCTGTGTTGTAGGCTTAAACCACACGCCTTTATATAATCAACACTAAAAATACGGTAGCAAAGGAAAGTAAGTTTCTTTATTCTATCCCATAAATATGTACAGTATACCAAATGCCACTGCAAATTGACAGAATGCTATTTTTATTTCAACATATTTCTTTAAATGAACTGTGCAGTTCTACTTTGTATTCTTTTAAATTTGTGCTCTTGTTTCTGCCTGGTCATTGTTTGGTAAATAGGATAGGCGTGTCTGAGAAGGAATCTAAATTTTCTGATTATGTTCCAGGGCCCACTCCATCTGGTACCCTGGCAAGTGAGATATTTTCACATTAAAGCAGTTGTTTCAGATTTTGGCCATCTTGCTTGCTTTAGCACATCAATGTCTAATTGATCATTCCATGACTGGCTAGCTAAATAAATAAATCACAATTTGGCAATGGAATATAAAGAATTTTTAATTTCTCTCTCTTCAGGATACTGTTTCAAAAAGTCACGTTTCCAGTCAATTAGGGATCTCACTGAGAACAATATTGAATGTCTTATATAATTTCTTATTCCATTTTTTAGTTCTGCTTAGAAGGATCATTTTAAGATTATGTAATATAATATGCTGAATTATGAAACCATATTTGGCGTTCCATGCTTTCATCATTAACACAGTAAGCTTGAAAGCACCCTACTGAAACACAGATTACTGTAGCACACAAATATAATATATATTTTAAATTCTGATTTGATTCACATTAGTTATTAAAGTTGACCATATGACCATAATGTTTCCGTACAGCAGAATGTACTAGTATTTACGGTTGGTTCACACAGGAGAAGATTAATTTAAAAGAATCAGCAGTAGTCTTTGCAGACTACAATAGCTTTGCACAAAGCTGTACTTTGCAAATACATTTCTGATCGTAGAGTTCCATGTTATAATACCTTTCATTGCAAATTTCACTATCCTTCAGTGTCTTATTTTCAAATCTGAGTTTTTGTTGCAAGTATATTTTGTTTTATTTATTAGTGATCAGATACTCAATATATAAAAGAACAATGTTTTCGATTGTTTATGCCTATGAGTTGTGTTCCACTCATCCAAGATATTTAAATCTAGAAACAGTAAAATGAATATCTTGTAATATTTTAAAAATGGGTAAAAATATATTTTACCATGTATTTTGAACAGTTTTCAGGCACATTGGTTAATTAAATCTAACAATTTTATAATATATTTGATTTATTTTATAATATAATTCAGTTTTCTCCAAATGTGTCTGCAAATAAAGTATACCTAGTTTATTTTAAAATGCACTTCACATATTTTGGAGTGTAATGCTCGATTTATGCCAATGTAAACATGTTAAAAAGCCAGTATCTTATGAATCAGAAATATGTTTAATACAAATAAAACACATCATGAGCAGAATTTTTAACTATTTTGAGGTCCACACCATTTTTTTATGGACAGCATGATTTTTTATTTCTGGTTAAATGCTGAATCCAACTTACAAGAGGATTAGGTTCCTTACATCGACCTTTATAAATCAAGATGCTGATATCGGTGATATTCAAGGCACATTCAAAGAAGGCTCAGAATTTTTCCCTGCTTTACCTGAATGCTTCCTTCCAGATGTAGGGAAATAGCATCTTGAAACAATGATGAGTAATACTACAACAGTCTTTTCACACGTTTCAAATTTAACATCCAGTGCCATCAATCGATTGTTCAATGAATATTTCATAATTGAGCAATGCTGTGCAGCACCAGTATCCTATTTTTATCGGGATGAGTAATCCTTCACTGGTCAATTGGCTGTGCTGTGCGTAACTCTTTAGGAACTCATACTACATAATTCCATCTGGTTAGAACATCATCATAATCTGTAGTTTATCCTGTATTTGCAATCCGATTTCTGAGTCACTAGCAATGAACTCTGCTGCTTGTTGTACAGTGAACTGCATGAAGCTCATATCAGTACCGTAATCATCAGTTTTAGATGGTTGCATTAGTGTTTTATTTTTAAAGCATTGCGTAACTACGAGCTCAGACTCAAGCTAATATTTTTTTTCACTCAATCATTTCTGTTTTCATGGTGTGTGCTGCTGTTTGTTATGATCTGTCCTCCAAACACATTTAATCTGAAGTGGGAGATCAGAAATAGATACAGTATGCAGTCCAATATCTGGGCCAAACACAAGATAAGCTTATAAAAAATGACCAGTATCAGGATTAACACATCTGACCTAAACCAACTTTCAGTTTAAGTGAAAAATAAAGGAAATTAGTTTACAGTATTTCATCAATTTAGAAGATGGCATAAAAAGAGTTATATATAAATGAGTTATGTATTTTTGTGTCTGCATGTACTACTACTGATAGTGGAACAAAATCTAAGACAATAGACAGTAACTGTATGATCTGGGGACGTCTCCTTAAGGTATATTGTATTCAGTATATAGTAGTAACTATGAAAATAAAAAGCACCAAAACTGTTTGTTTCTGGTACATTTTAATTAATAATAGAATAGGAACTCCCCACAAATATATAAATACAAGCATGAACAGAATTTGTGTAGTAATGGCAACTTGCTTGCCATTAAGCAAATGGATGATTAAATTTGCCTCACTTTGTATGTGCCAGTGGTGGAAGAAATGGTTGCCTTTTATATCTAAAGATCATGCCTTTGGGATGGAAAGTGTTAGGCTTGCTTAAAAGTATTTGTTAAATTTTATGTCCTGCCAGTTTCATATTTGCTTTATAGTTGCTGTGGATATTTTTATACATTGAATCTTAAATGTTAACCATACAACACATATTTTACCTGCATACTGTATGTGTTTGAAGATTAATATGTTGGAATCTTCTATATATGTGTTAAAAAAACAGCAATGTGTGTAAGGAGAACTCAATAAATCAGCTGTTTCAACATCAAACCTTTCTTATTAATTTATTTTCAAAATAAGCTGTTCCCAAAGGGATCTAGTTTGATAAGTACATTAAGATCAGATTTTGGTTTTATTTTCTTTTTGTAAAATAGTATCAGAGCAAAATACCAGCAGACCAAAATAACATTTGAATCATTTGAATTGAGCTTCCCTGCAGCAAGAAGGAAAGATCATCCTGATACTCCAGTGGCAGTGAGAGATGTGTCCAACAGACAACTGCACAACCCAGATAACAAGTGTCTAAATTAAACTATAGAGAACTGCACAAAAGAGAAAGGCCTGAAATCTGACTGGAGATAAGAAAATCAGCCTTTTGGATAAAAAGCCAGGGAAGAAATGCACATCAACAATGGATTAAGATGCTGTCAAGAAATCAGCCAACACATTCTAATTTTAGAGACACGGACAATACAGAATTATAACATAACATGGAAAAAACAACGCCATTTTCAACCATGTGCCCTTCCACATGTCCCTGAAACTCTGCTCTGGTGGTAATCTCCTTCCTCCCCCAACCACAGAGGATCACCCTGTGGATCAGAGGATTAATGCCTTTAAAAAAATGTATCACATCTAAAGTTTAGCCAGCAGCTGTATCACCCTGCAACTCACAACTGTTGGCAGCCCACTGAAGCTAAACAGTGTGAGCCTGGTTTGTACCT
The DNA here is from genome assembly GCF_059453375.1 of Lepisosteus platostomus. Taxonomy (NCBI): domain Eukaryota; kingdom Metazoa; phylum Chordata; class Actinopteri; order Semionotiformes; family Lepisosteidae; genus Lepisosteus; species Lepisosteus platostomus. The sequence continues at coordinate 21,029,635 of NC_142613.1, forward strand.
GGATGAGAGACCTTCTGGGAAAGTTAAGGTTGCTGCTGTGTTGCTGTTGTTGCATCTGCTGGTGCATCTGTGTGGGTCCTAATGCTCCAGTATAGTGACAGGGACTCTATACTGTAAAAAGGCGTCATCCTTCAGACGTATCTTTAAGAATAGCATATACCTGTATTTATGCCATGTTCAGATAAGCCAAGCAGTAATAACTGAGTAACAGTTCCATCACTCATAATTACAGTACCTCTGTCCATGCCTGTGCATGACTTGTTCAACCAACTCACAATTTACACACATATAGCACACTGTGTCTGGTCTCTACAATTTACTGGAATGAATGTCCCTTCTAAAGCCTCACTGGTGTGACTCTAAGAATGTCCCCCTTTCAGTTGCAGTTTTTTAACTTTCAGTTTTTAAAATTGCCTACAATTCATAAAGATCTGCTGAAATATTTTCACTTTTCTGTTTTTACTAAAAGTCCAATTCTGATTGACTCTTTAAAGCATTTTAAATCAAAACAAAAAGGTGAAATAAAGGAGACATTTGCAATTATGAAAGGTTCCTTTCACTTGTACTTTTTTACTGGTGTAAGGACAGGATCCTGTGCTATCCTATCTTTAGTTAATGTGTAAAAGGAATTGGTTGAGCAAGGTTTCAGATGTGGTCAAGCGTCTACCAAGACATAATAAATTATGATTGCCCACACTGCTGAGATGGACAAAAGTGGTGTGTTGGCATGACCTATATATTTTTGCTGAATAGGAACAATGGACAAGCCAGGGATATAATGATTTCTCAAGACAAATTTCAGGATTTCTCTTAAATCTTAATTCTTACCTATTCTCTGCATATTTTAAGATTGTAATGGTGCTTTATTTAATGATTCTTTAATGCTTCTTGAGGTGAGGCTGAAGAAATGAAATTCTCGAATGACTACACAACAAAGTGTAATTACTAGATACTATTAATACAAGACATATGTTTTGTAACTAAAAATAGCAACAGTGTACTGTAAAGTATGCCTCTAACTTGCAGCTGCAGCTGTACATGAAATGCTCATTATTTTTCTCTTTCTATATTTCAAAACATATTTGTACACTGCTAAATTTAGAATGATTCCCTAAACACCTGGATTATTCTACTACTGAATCATACAATAAATTATTTTTATTATTACCTAATTTTTTTGTAATGACATGTTATAAGGTTAAGGGTTAGGTGTAGTAGACCATGATGTAGTGTATTTGTACTGTATTTTCAATTGTTCCATTGGTGCTTTAATTTGATTTGCACTAGGGTCTAATTTTTATATTATATTATATATTTATTCCATTGGAAAGTGTGCCTAACAAAGGAAACTTAACACTATTTTTTATATCAATCTGGGGGGTGTAAAGAAATTAAATAAATGAGGTGTGTCTTGCAAACAAATTTCAAAAGTTAATAACTGCACACCCCGTAATGTCAGAGAATACAGGGTGGTAATACACATACTGTAGACACATGGGCTCTGTTCCTAGCACAGTAAAGTAGTGGAGTAAGTAATAAACAAAGCTAAACCCTAAGTTAATAGATGAACAGATATGTGTTTACAATTAGTAACAAAAACAAAAATACACAACATTTATGATTAGTTACAATTATTTACAACTATCTGTGGCTAGCTTTCCACAGAACCAGTAAATAGATTTTAACCCTGACATTGAGTCAAATACCACAGAGACCAAAAGAAATCCCCTTTCTTCTAAAATAAAAGACCTAAGACCTTACTGAAGGTAAAGTCTTTACTAAAGGGAAAATGTCCTTTTCCCTTTTGCTCAGATTAATTGGGAAGATTTCTGTAGTCTGCCATGTGAAGATGGAAATTCACCCGTGGTGTAGTTTGTTTGATCAAATAGAGGTTAAGAGAGTGAACCAGTGGAATCGTATTAATAATTTATTGACCTTTTTAACTGTGCTCTTGGCTTACAGATCTCCTGGGAATTGTCTGGTCATTTCTAGGTTGGCAACCAATCTAGCCATCTGATCTCTTGGCCACTGTAGCTGATTGAAATGATAAGACAATGGATAGCTGTAGGTCTCCAATCAGACAATTACAACAGTTCAAAAAGTGTACTGGTCTTGCCTCAAATAAGTGCCATAGTTATTTTCACATAAAACAACAATAGATGTAATTAAAATATATCAGTTGTGTATATTGTAAATCTGTGTCAGCACAGAGGTGCAGTGGTTAGTAGTGCTGCCTCACAGCACTGGGGCCCAGGGTTCAGTTTCTGGGGTGTTATCTGTGTGGAGTTTGTATGTTCCCCCTATGTTCACATGGGTTTCCTCCATGCTTTTGGTAAAAATTGGTCCCTGTTGTGAGTGTCAGTGTATGTGTTTGTGTTTGTGGGTATCCTACGATGGACTGGCGCCTTGTCCAGGGTGTATCCTGCCTTGTGCCTGTTGCTTTCAGGGATAGGCTCCTACTGTTTTCCTCTATCGGTTAAAGTAGTTAGAAAATGGATGGATGTATAAATCTGCATAAGCTTTTCCCTTGTGCATTTACTGGTATGCAAAGAGTGCATGTTGACTTTTTCCATGTGTTTTCAATAAAATGTTTATGTAAAGAAGATAAAGTACCCCTTTTTTCAGTCTTGAATGGCATCCAATATATTAGAGGAAAGGAAATCTGAAATGTACTGCAGTGGTTTATTTTTAGACTGTTGCTAAGGAATTTTGTATATTTCAGAAACAGTGAATCAGAGAGATATTATTTTAAAATTGTTTGGCTTTGTTGAAAGAATGTGGTAAAAATAGACAGCGAATCACAGTACTCCATGCCTAACACAATTATGAAGATGACATCCATCTGTCCCCAGCACATCCAAAACAAAAGCTTTAAGAAGTAATAGAGGTGTGAGTCATGGTATTATACATCATTAATAAGCAGCATTATTAGGTTCTAGCTATTGCATTCATAGTACAGTACATTGCTAAAATTTTCTATATGACCGACTTATTTATATGTGGACACCCATTGTTTATATTTGTTTTCAGACTATTTAATTGCTTCAAGAAATACAGGTAGGTGAGATAATACAGTGACACATAGGCTTTGAATGCCTAGGTTTTAATTTTTTACGTCTTAATGATGAGGAATTTTGTATATTCTGAGCACAAAGGATTTTATACTGTAGATAAAACAGTTTGATCTGGTATAGTGGGAAAGGACCATGTTAGCCTGTATTTAAAGCATTCACTACACTATATGAATGACCTCTGACATTCTTAAAGATCACACGTTTGTGGTAGAATTGGTACTATGCTGTATGAACAATCGATCGTGAAAGCAGAACTTTTTGGCTTTAAAAAGCTGTATACAGAGTTCAGTGTTCTAACAATTTTTGACATTTCATCTTCACTCATTTATTTTCAGATACAGATCATATGTGTTTACCTTGCATATTGATGTTAGGTCATCAGTAACAGCAATATATTTTCAACTGGATAGGTGGATTATAAATTAAAATGGTGCTCAGTATAAATCATAGAATAAACCGACAGAACTGTGCTTTGGAGAACAGACTTGCATTCCTGCATTATAATTATTTACAAAACTCACATTAATCTGTGCCTTTCATACTCTTGAATTATTTGGTATGAGCTGGGATATGTATCATTTTTAGAGTCAGGCCAAAATCCTGCAGGTCTTCTGAAGACTGTATTGTAGTTGTCTACGGAGGATGGTATACATGCATGACACAGGTCAAAATAGGAGGTAAATTTATTGCGATCCCTCCCATAGGACATCACATCCTATCACAACAGTTATGGAAATATACTATACAACATGTATCTCAAAATGAGCACATTAAACTGAACCACAGCCCCTTACTGATCTTTCAATACCAGTGTGGTTTTTCTTTACAATTCTCAGGAAATGTTAATGTCAGTTTAGGATTACTGGGCTTGTAGGTCATCTACAAGATCAACAGATCTGCTGTGGTCATCACAGCTACAGTTATTTTTCAATATGTCCCACAGTCCCTAGTGATCTGATACCATCACATACTGTAGTGTAATAATACCTCATTTCTGTTATTAGAATTTTATTTTAAAATTAGATGGTTTCTGCTGTTATGATGAATAATTGTTCTTTACATGTACAGTACATGAATATCTCAAGAATTTGAGTGAAATGTCTTGACCTGACATTTGAACACCTTATCTTCTGGGTCAGAGGTCAGAGCCCTAATCACTATCCACACTGTGGTGTTCCCTAAAGCTTTCCACGGCTATTCACCCATTCATTTTCTAACCACATCTTCCAAATCAGGGTCCTGAAGAAGCCAGAGCCCCAGCACTGCAAGGCAGCAATGCTAATCACTGTTCCACCAAGTCACGCAAAGATCCCACAGACTCATGCAATTTTTCCAAGACCAGTAGTAGCAGTAATTCCTGCTGTATTTTCCACTACCTTAATTAAAATACTTTGCAAAAACCAGTATTTGTGAAGCTTTTGCCATTTTTATGTTCATGGCTTTCTTTGGTTGGTGGCACTGTGATAAGCTGATCAAGCATTGCGCACTCTTTGACACTGACCAGTTGTCCCTTGGCTTTAGTGAACAGCATTGACGTCAGAATTAGCTGATGCGTAAGGAAAGAAGTACTGATTCATTGCTCAGTGCAATCAGGCAAGATCCCTCATAGTGTACCGTTAAGCCTTGAACAGCTTCAATGCTGTATAATATGGATTATATTATACAGCAGGATAAGTATTCTGATAAATAGGCATTTGCTGAGTCTATTCCTAAATATGATGGATTGAAAGCATTAAAATAAAGGTTAAATTAATTGGAACGTCCCATCATAAATACAGAAAAGGGAACACAGATTAACTAGGACCAGTATACACTGTATACTTTTTTGTTCTCCTGTGAAAAGCAGTATTTTGCATGGATTTTTTTTTATTTATCGGTTTTATTATTATTATTATCGGTCCTTTCATGAAATGCTTATTGCTCAGTACTATACCTATCAAAATATCAAACAGAATCTGTTTTCATTACTCAGAGTAAGGCCAAAATTTCCTTTTGCAGTAATCTGTTTTGTGGTGTTTTATAGGTGTCTGCTCTGTGTTAATCTTTGAGGTTCACACCTGCTCAGAGTTGTAGAAAAAGGATGTGCTCTCTGGAACACATTACCAATTGTAGGTCCTCCAAGTGCACAATAATGCCTTCATGTCTCAAAATTGATTTACTTAAAAGACCATGATTACAATATCTTACAAAAGAAAAAGTTTTTTTTTTCAACATCATATTAGCAGTCAGTGCTCCATGTGCAGCAGAAGAACAGCTACTGTAACCTTTATGTTGTGGACCAGTTTCAAAGTCACTTGATAAAACACTGCTTTCTCTACAAGGTGATCTTGGCAAAACATACAGTACATGGTTATAAGTGTGGTGTGTATCTGATTATGATTCCTGTCTTGTAATCTCAGGGTTTCATGATTCACTTTAAAATCTGCTCTTGACAATTTCAATAATAATTCTAATAATAGGGAGAGAGAGTCAAACAATTGTACAGTAGTAATAGAACATGATTTTTCAGTTAGAATCTGGTTATTTTTAATACAAATGTAGCCACATGTAGTGTAGTGTAACCAATGTACTGGTTCATTGTTTGTCACAAGAATAGAAATTGCTTTTTTCACTGGCCAATATGCTTTCATCATTTAAAAGTCAATCCTTTATTTGAAGTGCACAAATATAGTTTTAGGCTCCGCTTGTGTGAAACTAGTTGTGAGGGTCTGCATAAGTCTTTTTCATGTTAGTAATTTAATAATTACTTTTTTATTTGAAACAGATCTGACATTTGTGGACTTTTTTCATATGCCTACAATTATAGGCATAGAGCACCATCTAGTGTTGTAAGGATTCTTCCATGGAAAATATGTCTTCAAAAAATCTAGATTTAGTGACAATTTAGGACTAAATCTTGCACAATGGCAAGGCGACAATTTATTTAAAATGTATGTAAACATTAATTTTACTTAATGAATTGTACTCTTTTTTTATCTAATGTACACAAATGAGACTGGCAAGAAAGGTGGGATTTTTCTTTCGACTAGATCCGTTTCAGTTCTCAGAGTCATAAAGTTGTCAGTTCTCAGATTCATTGCAGGACATTTTCAAATGAAATGACTAGGAAGGTTTTAGACAGAGATTCAGGAAAAGCTAAGCTTTAAGCCTGGGGTATGTTGACATTTTCTGACAGAGCAGTTGTTTTTTGGGATATAATTAAAATATGGGGAAAAATATTTTTTTTGCTGTTGCCTTCAAATCTTTTTCTTCGTAGCTAAATCATTTTTACAGGCCCATTCTAATTACACTAAGGCAGGCAAACACTGGCTGCTCTGGCACTCTGGGATAGCACAGCGATGCTAACACATCAGCCTTTCTCTTTGTGTTTCATTACAGGAGAGAAGTATGAGCTCCATGCAGGAACAGAGTCGACTCCCAGCGTGGTGGTTCATGTCTGTGATAGCGACAATGAAGAAGAGGAAGAACCAAAGAATTGTCCCAAACCAAAAATAATTCAAACTAGACGCCCTGATCTTCCCACGACTGTGTCTCACTGAACTGGGTTGTTGAAGAAAAAGCAAAAACAAAAGAAAACTTCACTGTTTCAGCGTCTCTCTCAAAGCGGTTGTTTGTTACTGAACACAATCGTCTTTCCCTTACAGGACCCTTCATGTTCAATAACCATTCTCTATCTGGTCAGGCCTTCCAAAAGGGCTAAAGGGGGCTTTTTGTGTATTCCTGGTTTGTAACGCGCAGTCACTACTGAGCAATGACATTGCTATGTTCTGTTGGTATTATTTTGTGTACTGTGTCCCTCCCCTTACGGCCGTGTTTTTGTCTGGTAGCCATTGGTAGGCAGTAAGAGATGTCCCTGGAAACAGTACTATAGTCTGTGACCAACAGGAACAGAGGTTTATTATTATAAAGTACAATCTGGCGCTTCATACCATTTCGAATACCAACAGTGTCAACGAAGAGTGCTTTTTTACAAGGACATGAAAGTTAATGAAGTGACAGAAGAAGAACACTGAGCTGCATGAGTTCACATAATATAAATCAAAATTTTGTTTAAAAACCTGAAGCTAGTCTGAGGTTAATGCTTACATAACCATCACATTGACCACAGAAAGCTTAAAAGTACTAAAATTGCATGCACTCAACCCTGTCTTTAACTGTGATGTGCATTACCTTTGTTCTGTTTGCTGTGCAAAGCTGTTTCATTCAACAGCTAGCTGTGTCTCTGGCTTTCTGTGTTTCTGACAGGAAGTATAACATTTCAGGCCACATATGGTCATCAATCATCTTGTGTAAACGTCTCTGAAGAAAAAAATCCAATTTTTTTACTTTCTTGGAGGCAAATTTCCTTTTGCCCTAGTCTGTTCCAAGGGTCCTGTCCTAAAAGTACTGTATGGCTCTCCTGGAGAAACCATTAATCTAAAGAAATGTAAAGCCAATCATTGTTAGTTATGCCTAGAATCTGTGAATGTGTGTTTTTTTGTTACTTAAGTAGCTATCTGGCAATGTGCATGGTAATTGTTTCATTTCATCATTTCAATATCAGAGAACAACCCATTGATGAGATTCTTAATAGATGTTGTGCCTCTAGTGGATGCACCGTGTGTTATGTTTATCACATTTAAGAGCACATAGATGCATGATTATTGAGAGAAGAAGGAAAACATCCATTGTAAATTTTAGTCATTTCGAATTTCCAAGTGCTATTATACAACTGATGACAAGATGGTAGAAAGAATTGTGAAACTAATTAATCCCCCTCTTCCTTCTCTTTTGAGTCTGTTCTTTGTCTCCAAAGTCAGAGCAGTGTTAGATTTTCAACATGAATTATCCATTCTAGACAAAGACGTGACATTTTTCTCAAATTAGGACAATTATAGGGCTCATTGCTAGAGATAATAATTGAAGTCGCTGAACTTTCATTTTCAAAGCTTGGTTGTCATTAATCTGCAGCCTGAATGTCAGGCTTAGAAATTCTGATTTGAAATTGATCTACATTTTTCAAAAACATCTGATAAAGATGTTCAATGACAGTGATCACTGATGCAGTAACTTCTGCATCAGTGTTCCTCAGTGGGTTTAAGAAAACAGTTGTCTACTGTAGGTCTGATTGCAGACTGGGAGTTTGAATGGCAACCATAAACTTAAAAGACAATTAGGAAATGACGTTCTGCATGTCCTGTCCAAGTGGGGTTATTGTAGATGTTTTTGTATGTCTCACCTTTTATTGCATAATGGCAACTGTATAATGTAGTATAAAAAAGCATGTTTCCAGGAAAAGCAATGATTAGGCAAATCACAGAAAGTGTAAAGAGGTGTTGGGAGACAACAGCTCCATTGCTTTCTCGGAGAAAGTCCATTTTATCATACTGGGTTGCAGTTGTTTTTCATTAAGTTCAATCAGCAAGAATTTTGTATACTGTATGTTAGTATAATCAGCAATTCTAAAGTAACTATTTTACTGTCTTAAATTACACCATTTGCAAAATAAGGAAAACATATTTCTTGACCCATTGGGCTGGATAGAGTTTTGTGCACTTGCAGCTTTCTACGTTTCTTATTTAAAAAGAAAGCAAGTTGGTTAAGAGAGAAACCTTGCTACAGTATGCCAAGATTTGCCTTGCAGCATCAATAAGCTGCCTTTTAACTCATATTTGTTATGTTCCCCTCTTGTCTATGAAAAACAGCAGTCTGGTTTGTTTTAACAAAACGTGCGTATAGCTTGCACTGTGCTGAAAGTTTTATCTGGCCCAGTTCAGCATGTTTGACTTTCTAAAGATGTTGAAGTGTCAGAAATAAAGTTTTCATTAAAGGGGCTCTAGTGGAACAGAGAATTTATAACATAATTTTGCTCTGATGGTACAGTAGGATATTGAAATGTATTTTGATGGAACTATGGTAATGACATTCATGCTTTGCCAATGTGATCATTCAGATGTGGCCATCTGGTTATCACAATATTCTTTTGCACTGCAAAATTATACCTCACAGGTATAAATGAGCAGACTATGTGCTGCAGTCCTTGGTGTTTGATTTTTCCTTGATTATAGTCATGAAGTAAAGGACCATAATTTTGTTTAAGGAATGAATGACTATAATATATACCATGCTCCATTTACTAATGGATATGCTCTCACTATTTCCTGAATTCTGATCGAACTCTTCAGGACCGGGCAAAACACAGTCGATCTGTGATTTTTGAGTATATTCAAATGCAATAACACTCTCTTATTTACAGTATTTCCCATGTAGGTTAAATGTCAAAGTCCACTATTATCGAATAAAGAAAACTTCAAATAGACAAGAAAAACAATTTCAGTGAATTAACAATAGATGTTTTCTGTAGTTATTTTTGATCACACTACTTTTATTTAAAGTTTTAGGTATCTTTGTTGAGCTGTTAAACCAACAGTAGGCTTTTGATGGAGTGGATTAAAACAAGCTTCCCTGTATTTCATTGTTGATTATACAGGCTACTCAGCAGTATGTTAATTGCTTAAATTTCTTAATGTGCTGCTTAGTTTTAGTGAGAAAAATAATTTAATTCAAAATTTAATGGTTTATATGACAGTCAAAAAAAGCAGAAAAGAGACCAAGTAGCAGTTCTTAATATAACTGAAGTTGCCTAAATTTGTTGTTTAAATTAAATAGCACACTGGTTCCTGAATTCTGCTGGAAAGTTACAGTACATTTTAACTTTAAATGCATAAGCAAACACATTTACAAGAAAGACGTAAAGGACAAATCATGAACCTCATGTCTCCATTTTGTTAATGGTGAACATTAAGAAAAAAATGTTTTATTTGGGAAAAGGTGTTGATATGGCTTAACGTCAACTACTTATATGAAGTAAAGATTTTTAATGAAGTAGTTCATAGAACATTATAAAAAATAAAAAAATATTGTTTCGTGTACTGTTTAATGAAGACTTATTTTACAGTTCAGGGCATGTTTTTCTTTGTTGTAAACATACTGAAGTGCTCTTGCCACTGCATGTTTGCTTCTCAGAGTAAAAAAATGATGATGCCCTAAATAGGAAAAGGTCACGTCTAATAAATGTCCAATTTTACATTCTCATTTTTATTTCTGGATTATACAGTATATTCTTATGCACCTTCAATAAGTAAGAATACAGCACCTTGTCATTTATGTACATTTTTTTATTTCCAAACACCTATATTCAGAGATTGTTTATGATTATATATTGTATGTTGTTCTAAAAGTCTGTTGGAATGGAGAGTAGTACCACTGATGATGATAAACAATATCTATATTGTGTATTATTGTGCAAGATCATTAAGGTACTTGTCATCTACATGTATGACCTGCCTGCCTACACTAATGTGACATATCTGTACATATTAATCAATTCTATTTTTACTGCATTTTTGTACAAATATTCATTGTAGCAATGTACAAGTAGTTTAACTGATTCTACAATAGTAAAGAGTTTGGTTTTAATTTGCTTGTTGGGTGTTTTATTTTGCTCAAAATCCAAAATCTTGGTTCTGAGTTAAGGTAGCAGGGGATTGAACACATGCATACATGCTGTATGATATAAAAAAGAAAATTGAAATCAGTAGCACACTATAAACAGTAAATAGAATAAAACTGAAAAAGTGACTGTTTCATGAAATCTTGAAGACTGTTTATCTCTAAGAATGTTTATGCAACATTAGAGTAGGCTTGATTAACCCAGATGATTTACCTGCAATTTCACTCACAAGATCAATAAAGTATCTATCTCATGATAGCTGAATTGCACTGTACAGTATATCACCAAAAGATTGTAAGTGGCCATTAAGCAAGACTTATTTAATATTGTTCTTAACCTTAAAAAACGAATAATGGTATAACTGTTGTGGAATTAAAAAAAAATAAAAAAAATTCTGTGGCCTCTGCAGTCAAAAAATTTTGCAAGTACAGATTGGATATACACATACTGTAGGGATCTTTTAAAATTAGTTGGCATATTTGAAATAACTACTGTGACAACTACACACTATATTACAAAGTGATTTTTCAGGACACATTTACAGAAGTAAAGATCAGCACAGGATATCATATGGATTCAACGTGACTATAATCATTTGATTATAAATGAAAAGTATCTTTTTAGCTTAATATTACACTGAGAGATAAGAACCAATTTAATAATAATAATTTTTTTCTTACACTTACTGTATATAGTGCTTTTTTGGACACTCCACTCAAAGCGCTTTACAGGTAATGGGGACTCCCCTCCACCGCCACCAATGCGCAGCATCCACCTGGATGATGCAACAGGAGCCATAGTGCACCAGAACGCTCACCACACACCTGCTATCAGTAGGGAGGAGAGCAGAGTGATAAATCCAATTCATAGATGCTGGCCCCCTGCTGGCCCCACTAACACCTCTTCCAGCAGCAACCATTATTTTCCCAAGAGGTCTCCCATCCAGGTGCTGACCAGGCTCATACCTGCTTTAGTGGGTTGTCAGTTGTGAGCTGCAGGGTGATATGGCTACTGACAAGAAATAATTTAGAGAAAGAATTATCCAAGAGTCAAGGAGAACTTATGCTTTGCTAATCATCAAAACTTAAAAAAATATATTAACTTATTAACAGGTTGCGTTGTGCCTGATCAATATACAGTACAGTGCCTTTTTGGGAGGTGTCCTTGCCGAGAAGCTGCTGGTTTTCTCGCCCTGATCTTCTTTTCATCCTTGAAGATAGAACAAATCCCCTGAACCTCTGAGTTCTAGTATACATCTTAGAGGATATGTGGGGGGTTAAGCAACATTAAAACATTACATTTTTAATTTATCAGGATAAGCCTAGTTTTTGGAAGGAAACTTGAAGAACAAGTTGCCTGGTCCACTTGCACAAGATGGGAAAGAAGCTGTTGCTTGAAAAAAATGCCAGTTTTGTCAGAGCTATGGAAAATATGAAACCACATTGTGTGTCAAAAAAGAAAATGCAATAAATCCTGCACTTGACTAAGAATTAATAACTGGCAGAGACACATGACGTTTTAGGATTTTGTGGATACAAGGTCATACAGTAGTTAAGGTTATTAATACACTTCCGATGGCCTCTGCTGAAAGCCCTTCAGAGAAAGTAAGCATTCCCTTCCCCTGCTGCAAGGTGACATCCTCCAGAAAGCCCAAAGGAAGAAACCATTCCTCAATGGACTGCATCTAGTAAAACAACTGGATAAACCTGCAGTCTGGCAGTAGCAGCTGGTCACCTTGACATTTGAGGAAGATGAATAAGCTTGTGCTCAAAGGTAGCACTTTTCTATAGTATAAAGACTTCTGTTTTCAGTTTTATCACAGTATAGTAGCAGTATAGGGAAGACTTCAAAGCCTTCCATGATGAAAGAAGGCATCTTGGACATTGGACCAGTGAACCGTTTTTTTCTTGGACATTGGTCATTGAACCATCTTGGACATTGGACCAGTGAACCATTTTTTTCATTGTTTTTTTAAATTACAGTAAACCCTCAGTTTAATGGACTAATAGAGGTGAGGAGGTGTCTGTTATTGCTGAATGTCCTGTAAATCATACATGATGTTTTTGCAGCCCCAAAACACATCGTTATATGATTAAATGCATACAGTTTATGCTTCCTGTATCTTTTGACTTATTTTTTTAACAATTGCAATCAGCACTAGCAATGAAATTATTAATGTGCTTTTTATAATAAATATGCAAGCTCTTTATTTCTTGTGTTGTAATATACTGTGTAACATTTGCAAAAGTATATGAAACACAAACACCCATCGTAAGCAATTAACCTACAGTAGCATATGGTAACCCACCATTGTTATTCCTGAATTAGGAACAGGCAAAGGTTTATTCTATGCTGAAAGGAAAAGAAAAGAGACACAAGGTTTCAGCTGTGGAGCCTTCTTCAGTATGTCCTATTTTTAAGAATAAACCAAGTCTGTTATCCTAGTTATCAAACTAGGTACTACCTTTCTTGACTTTGTTAATTACTCAGGTGGGTAGCTGTGTCAGCATGTGTAGGCCGCAACGAAATAAGTAATAGGTTTATTCCATGCTGAAAAGAGAAGAAGAAAAAAACCTGAAGAAGGCTCCACGGCCAAAACGTGTTTTCTTTCTTCTCTTTTTAGCATGGAATAAACCTATTACTTGTTCCTTTGTTAAGTATTGCTGACAAATTTCCCCTTTAGCAGATTTAGTTTGTTAAATTCAAAAGTACTTCGATTGAAGTTGCACTGTACTAAATCCTACACATAAAATATCAACTGGCAACTTCAATCAGGAGTTCCCTCTCCAATATCTATTCAAATTAACCTCCAGAGCAAAGACTAAGATGACAAATTCCTAAGTAAAACCAATACTTCCATGAGTCCTGGATCAGCCAAAATCAGCCTCCAGCCTTCAGCTTATTTTCACTCTTGAGTATTTTTTGTCAATTCTATTTGCTATGTGTTAAGAAATATTTTGAATGACTTTTTTTTTCACTTTACAAGCAAAAGAGCATTTTCTATTTACTGGTCATCTTTGCATTGTGCTCAAAAGGAAATCAAGTACCTTGCCAGACATGTCAATTCCTGGAACCAGTGATGTTTTTTTGTAGCTTCAGTTTTCAAGGACCTTGATAAGGCCATCTTCTTCCTCATCTATAAGACTGACCAGACTTCCCCCAAACTCTCCCATCTGTCAGTTTTCTCTGTGTTGTGTCTCTTAAGTACTTACAAGTACAGTATATGCATTCTGTCTGGTACAGTATGTCTTCAGCCCCAGTCATTCCATCTTCTGCCTCCTCCAATCCTGTCCGTTCTTCTCCATCTATAACGTTTATAATAATCTAACTGTTTGGTAAAATGACAGAAAGGTCAGAACAATCAAAAAAGCCAGAACATGTTAATTTCAATAAAATGGCATTTATGGTGTAGCTTAATACTTTCAAGCACATAATACATTCTGAATTTGCAGTTACCTGCCTGCCCTGTAAATAGCTTTGATAGTTAGTGTATGAGACATTGCTTACTATAAGATGCACTCATTTGTTATTAAACTCAGGAAATGATCATTGTACTGAAAGAATGGAGGGTATTTTGGTGTTCTACTTGTTAAATAAAATTATAGGTCTACATATTACTTGAAGTCATTGTCATTACAGTCTTGTAATATGTTAAGATATTATCTTCTGTTTGTATAATGCAAATTAATTGTATATTATGTTATTGTTCACTTAGGGACAGATGTGACATGTGGTAAAGTAAAAGAAATGGCATTCTTGTTCAGCTTATGGTGCTTAACCTCAAGAAAACATATATTTAAGTACAAAGATCAAAATACAGTATAAAGATTTTGTAGTTCTTTGTAATCACATGACTTTTTTTGCTAGAAAGATTACCCACTGTTACAGCTCCTCTTGTTGGCCACATTTTTTCCTTCTTTTTTCTTTATGATCTGTCCAAGACTGTGCTGATGGACTCTTTTCCAGCTTAGAGTCTTCACCAGTTATGAAGAATTTTAAGTTCAAGCTAAAATGGCCCCTCTACTGGAGCTCTCAATGGAACAGCAGGTGCAACTTGATGAAATGGTAGAGCGGAAAATAGCAGTCCCAAAGGTTTAAGAAAAATATTAGGTGAGAAACAGCACTTTAGAAAATGACCAAAACAATCATAGTCTACTGTAGTTAAAGAAAACTATGGCATAAAGTAAAAAATGGCACACATAAAAGGATATTAGAAAGAGTGCAATCAATGCTAAAATGATTTTTTTTCAGTTTTACAGCAGCAGAAGAACTGTAAAGAATGAAATATGAGTTAAAAAGATTACTGTAATTTAATGTTGTATATCAAATAGTATTATCATGGGAGAGGCAGAAATCTTACTGGTGCGGTGTTAGAAAATTCCCTGTGGTGTACAGTTGTGCTTAAGGATATTTACATCTAAAATATCAAAGAGAACAATCTGGCTGTGATTTAAGATACAAAAGCATATTCTATTATAACACTTTCATGCAAAATTTGAATCTGATTTGTTTGTTGAGCAGCCTTCTCTTTAATCTGCTGTGAAGTCACAGTAGATCATTTTCTCATTAGTAACACATTTGTCATTAATAATCACATTATTAACTGTAACGAGTGGCATCAAATGGAACCAAAGACTAGTACTGTTTCCCAGCTGAGCGTTACCTGTGGGAGTTTCTCCTGGCTGAGTTACCTTGCCCATAGGGAGGTCCTTTACAAAAAATGTAGCTCTTAAGGGGTCTGAAGAATGAGGGGGGGTGGAATCTGTGCTCAGAAATAGAACTTACACGTTATCTTTAATGGCCATCTTTAGCTCACACCACCAAGCTTTGAAGCACAATCAAGAAAATGTTTTTTTCCTGATTCCACCCCAGACTGCTGAACATCCACACTATGGAACCAACTCCCAATCCCATATTTTAACACATAGTCCCAGGAACATAAGCATACATAAAACTAACATTTTACTATATAAATAATAAGACAAGAAAGTTGAACAGTTTGCTCACACTCTGGGCTGTCTTCATGCCTGTATGGTTAGGAAGCATATACTGTACAGATGTATTGTAGCACATTCTGTTTTGTTACAGCTGGAAAACTCTTCCATATTTGTTTCCTCATCGTTGAGTTAGGAAGAAATTTTGAGTGAGTCAACAATAGCTGATTTACTCCACAGATCTGGGCTGTATGATAGAGAGGTGAGAAAAATGTGGAAAACAATCTGAGTTATTTGGCCTTAATGTCAAGTAATATACAGTATCTGGTGGAAGAAGAGCGCTTCTCATTACCCCAAAAAACACCATGAAGCCATGGTGAAGGCAGCATACAATTCTGTGGGTGCTTTTGCTTTTCATTGATAGGGACTAGTAGGCTTGTCAAATAAAGGGCAGAATGGATGAAGCAAAATATAGGCAGAACCTTGAACAAAACCTGGAACAGTCTGCAAAATATTTATTCATATTTCAAGAGGACAATGACCCCAAACGCAAAGCCCTTTGAGTGGCTTAAAAAGAACAAGACAGAAGGCCCTGAGTGGCATATTGAAAGTACGGAATTAAATGCCATAGAAAATCTTCCACAAGAACTGAGGATTGCTGTATACCATCGCTACACTGTCCTCTCTGAGGACACTCTAAATGTCCATTGTCCATGGTGCAGCCCTGGTTCAGAACCAGCTATGGTCTCCTGTTTTGGGTGAGGAAAACGGTCACAGTGCTATCGTCCCCAGTAAAACTGACAGACATGGCTTACACAGTAGCCTGAAATGTCTTTACTAGTCCTGCATATGCTATGAACAGCCCCAGAGGAGCTGAATGAGGGCTTTGGAGCTGCAGGAAGCTCCTAAATAGAGAGTTCCTCTTAGATTCTATCCTTGCTTGCAGGAACCAAGAATTTCTTTCCATGACACAGCTTCTGCCCAGTTCCATGGTTTGGACAAGGTCTCTGCAAAACATACCTGCTGCCTAGCTCACTATCCTGAAGTAATATAAGAGCACTGCCCTCTACAAGCAGGTGTTTTTATATCATTTCAGGGGATTTAGAATTGTCCTGGTAAGAAAGCTTACAGCAAGCACCCCTTCTCTTGCTCCATGGATTGCTGCATATCATCTGATTCTGTAAAATTCTTTTTTTTTTCCATGACATTACTCAGTTTCTTTGGCTGAGCCACCAGGGGACCTAAGAGCTTAGTGCTTTGCTATGGAATTGCTCTGCTCTTCTGTTTGGATTGAAGGGAGGCACACCAGATGCTTGACTCACTCCCAACACCCAGATTAGATGCTGTAATATCCAGCAGCTCTTGCTATCCTGTATCAGCAGCAAAAAAATCATTTTTATCTTTTATTTTTGTGCTGTGAATCCTGCAGATTTTCCCTTTTGGCCTCAATGCTGAGCAGCCCTCTGAGCCTCTCGCCGCTCTGGGCTAGCTCTTTCTTTGAACCTTGGGGTGCAGCATTTGCCAACTTGCTGTCCACCTCAGGAGGGAAAATGGAACAACCTGCCAGTTCTCTGTCTATCTCTGACTCACATGTGGTGAAATCTGGCAGAGTTCTCAAAGTCACTGGCACTGAGAAGCCTTTTGGTTCACACTCCTCATCTGACTGAGATCCTGACCAGACCACTGAGTCTCTTTCTGCTCTAGGTTCACCTTCTTATTGGAGATATCGGAGAGACTGCCTATTTACTGTACAGTCAGGGTGTGTGGGGTGACCTCTATTTTGGTTTTGGACATTCCCTCTTGGAGTGGAGGTCTTGTAGGTTTTCTGGCTCTTCTGCAGCCAAAGGCACACATCTTCCAAGGCAAGGACCAGAAAAGCCTGCAGGTCTCTCAGAGCTACAGGAAGCCACATTTCCTCTAGACAGAGCACTTGTCAGCATTTACTAGACCTCTTCTGATTGCAAGCCAGTGCTTTGCCTTGGGCCACTGTGCAGCAGTCTGGTCTGCCTATTCTCCTACAAAGTTGCCAGCAAGAAGATGCCTTGTTCTGCTAGTCCACATCCAAGCTTCTTCATCCCAGACAGTGGCCTTGGCCTCACTCACCACCATCCCATCAGTAGAGTAAGCCTTGGAACTGGCAGTTATTTCAGCCAGCTGGGGCTCTTGCTGAGACAGAAGCAGTTGTTCCAGACGGACAGCAGCAGCATTTCTCTGGCATTGTGTGTTAACACTCATTTCTACTCCACCTTTCAGTTCAGTGGGCTCTGCCTTCCAATGCTACTGGTTACTTCAACACTGCTCATGTATCCTCCGTGGTCCACCATCGTCTTCCATCTTCCTCCATCAGGCATCTTCCTGCAGCAGCTTACAAACACTCTATATGGAACAAATCGGATTTGTCTCAGATTGCTGAAATGAGCTAAGATCAATATCTGTGTTTTTTATGAACTGCCATTTTGCGCACAATGTTTGACTCTCTATGAAGGTGTAAAAGAAACATCTTCAGTGGCACCACAAGCTTTCCTTGAATATACAGTAGATAGGCTGCCCCTACTGTATAACAAACCAGTGGAATATTTTATATTTCTGTCTAAGGGTTTCTTTTGATATTTGAGCTGCAAAGCATATATATAATTTAGTTTCTTCAATGTTAATTAGGCTTTTATTGTGCATGCCACTCAAAATTGTCTTGTTCCATGTGTTATTTTCAGCACTGCTGAAGAGGCTGCAAAGGACATTAAAACTGAAAAGAGTCTGGAGTCTGGAATAAGCTACGCAGTCATACTTCTTTCAAGAAACAGCTGGATGAGATCCTTGTATCATTTATCTTCTAGCAACCAAATAGCAGCTGGGTTGAATGGTCTTGTCTCATTCATAACACTTCTTACTGTATATAGAACTGAACTAGCATAGCTTCAACTCCAGGTAAGAGAAATAAGTCATTGTACAGTAGCCGAGGCTTTCCTGCACCTACCATAGTCAGATTTCAGTATACTCACAATCTAAACCCACGGTCTTCAAGTCTCCACAATCAAGCAATTATGTTGCATAATCATTAATGTCTTCAAGGCTAGTGGTGCTGCTGTTAGTGAATACTGGAGGTGTACTCAATATAAATTGTCTACTGTCTGCAAATCACATGATGTTTCTTTAGTGAATAACATATTGAGTTCAATATTATAAATATAATAATAGTTTAATCTTTCTCACAGTACAGTAGGTACATATTTCTAGATTTGTTTACTTATAACAATGATGGTTCCTTAATAGCTTGTATTGTGAAGTGGTTTCTTTAACTTACAGTACACGACCTTGAATATACAGTACAGCAGCAGCAGATATAGTACCAGCATAGCCTTGTTGGACCTGCCCTTAAGTACTATCTTTCTGATGGGGATTGTTATTGGGGTCCCCTCTCATGGAGGGAGGAGGTTGTTACCTGGGAAAGGATGATGTGCTGGGGCACAGAGGGGGAATGGTGTATCACTTAGGGTGGAGGGCATGATAGGAAATGGGATTGTACTTCCTATTTTGTCTTTTACATTACTGTCACGATCGTAATCCCTCCTCTTAAGGACACTCTGGCCCTTTCGTATTTTAGTTGATTATGTGCACCTGCCCTCAGTTTGTCTCTCATTATTTAAGCCTGGTGCTCTTGCTATTCAGCTCTGCTCAGCATTGGAAGATTGACGCTCAGTAGCCCGCCTACCAGCAGGTCCAGGAGAGACCCAATGGCATAGACTTCATCACGGCGTCCTGACCATCTGAATCTGGGGCTCGGAGCACCTGGACCGAATCCCGTTACAATTATTGTATTTGTCTTTGGCCCCCTGTTTCTAAGCTTCTTCGGCCCTTGTGCCCCAATTATAGCTTCGTTTATTATTTTTGCATTAATTATTGTATACCATCTGCCTGCTAAGATGGTTTAATGAAAAGTAATGTATACAATTATTATTGTAGTTCTCTCAGATGACACATATATATTTTGAAACTCATATACAGTATCAGTAACAGCAATAGGTCTGGGAAGCACGCTGGTTCTGTTGGTAGCAATAACCTTGAATTTCTTTCTTTTACTTCTTAATTTATAACACTATAACACTATGTTTCTCTCGTTCATTCTCTAATCAATTGCCACGCCTTTTTGCTGTCTGTCTGTTTGGATACAGTAGTGATACCTTCTCTGCCAGTTATTCTGAAGCAATTCTGAACCCTCCCTTTATTCAAAAACTAAGCTCCTTCACTTTCCTGCCTTGGATTTCATCCTGGTCCATTTTAAATCTTCTGTCCCCAGGTTCTGATTTCCTTGTAATAATCATGTTGTTCATGAAGGCTCTCTTTGGTGGTTGGTGAACTCCTCTTGACATAATAGGACCATAGGTCAGCTTCTTTGATTTCACTGTAAGATTCATGACAGTTGAGAACATGATAATAATTGTAACCGGTCACAGCCCCCTGCTTATGGTCTCTGTCATGATGTTGAGTAGTTTCTTACTGCACAATTCATCCTGGAAGTTTAAGTATTGTTTTAAAAGTTTCTGCAGTTTCTCTGGCACACAGTATTTCTGTGCATACTCGGGGAAAGTAGAAGAGAAGGAAGAAAGAGAGATGAGAGAAGCTGTTAAGGAATGGAGCCTCTTGAGAAGTGTGAAAGAAAGTCTGAACATACTGTAGGATCATTTTAAACCTCTTTGAAGTACTTTTCTATTTTTATGCCAAAGGACAATGTATTTATTGCTCATCTCTTGAAGAATTGGAATTGCAGTAAATTGAACACTGTCCTTCATGCATCCTCTCCTATTTCGTATAGTGCCACAGCTCTGCTTAGCATTTTTATTTCATTTAATTTCAATTTTATTTTAAGTTCCAATTAGTTCTCAGGATATTCCCTTAAAACCCTTCTGTGTATGTTAAAACTCACTACAGTTCCTCTTTTATTAAGAGGATGCCCACGCCATCACCGGCAGAATCCACGGCAATGATGTCTATGGCAGCCACAAAGGACATGTGATGCCACAAATGGCATCTTTGAACATGGGTTTTGCAGTCTCATCTCATCACAGGCAGCATCCAGCGCCCTCACAGAGACAGGCTAGCAGTCAGCGGGCAGCACCCACTTGGCTAGAGTACTTGACAGGCACTGCATCGCCACAGAGCCAGGCCATGGAACCAGCCATGGACAATGATACGCCACCTTCATCCTCGCTCCCAGAAGATGCCGCACCACATAAAGGAGCAGAGAGCAAGGATGGCAGTGATTTGGACTCTGTGGGAGAGGAACACAAGGGGCTTGATGAAAAAGAAAGGTGAGTATGTCTGGGATCTTATAAAGCGATTTCAGCATGCCATCGCAGTGGCTTGGCAAGATGTACAGTACGCCTGACAATACATCTCATAATCCATGGACAAATCTTCAGGGGGTGCCTACACTTGTGTTCTGGAGCTAGACAGTGGGCTACTAAATGGGACTTCGTGGAAATGAAGGAAGCAGGGATCATCAAACTGTCAGAGCGCCTATGGAGGGCCCCCATTGTAATGGTCAACAAGAACAAAAGGATGTTCTGCTTCAGCTACCGTAAGCTGAACACTGTCAAATCGAAGAACTCCTACCCCTTGCCCCCGGATGACAAATCCCTGGGCTATCTGGTTGGTTCCTCTTGGTTCTCATCACTGGATTTCTGCAGTGGATACTGTCTGTTCTAGCTGATGCCTGAAGCATGCCCAGTCTGGGTCCAAGACTCCGACAGTTCCAGATCATGCTCTTTGGTCTCTGGAATGCTCCTGCCACTTTCGAGCAACTGACGAAGAAGGTCCTGGAATACATTCCTCTGACAAAATACCTTATACATGTGGACAATCCGATGGTCCTGGAGCAAGTGGCTACCTCCATCTTGCACCCAGAAAAGTGCCACCTGATGCAGAAAGAGGTCTCATTCCTATGCCACCACATCAGTGGAGATGGTATTCCTGCCCAGAAGGACAAAGCCAGTCCAGTGGGGAATTGGCAATTGGTACCATTGTTTAGTGGCTGGCTTCGCCACAGTCATTGTCCACGCACTCTCCTGGACTGGAGTGTAGTTTGAATGGACTGAAGTGAGGCAAGAGGCCTTTGACACCCTTAAGGAGGCTTTGTGGTGCTTCAGTTCTGATCTCATCTTACTGCATGTATGGTGCACAGTGAGAAGAGAAGGAACAACAGCTGTCAGATTCTGCTGCCCTAACTCTCTACTTCTTAGGAAGGGTCAAGAAGCTGATGCCAACATCAAGTGGGTGTGAGATGGAGACCTAGTTAGAATTACCATCATCTAACAAGGCTCTCTGGAGTGAGCCAGGAGTATTGTAGTGGCACTGGATACAACCAATATCTGGTGAATCACTTTGACAAGTGGTGATCCCCACTGCGCTGCAGGCCCAGAGTCAGTAACTGCAGCGTGACCAAGACTCTCTGACATCTCCATCAGCCCTCCTATTGGGGGCACGTCTGGCATGATGTACAGTATGTGAGACATTGCTGTGACACTTGCACTGCCAAAAAAGAACCCACAGGAGAAAGTCTGGATCCACAGTCCCCATCAAGAGAGATGCTGCTGCCTCAAGCTTGAAGGAAAATGGGTGGGCCCCTGCATAGTGGGAGAAGAAACATACTGTATATGATGTGCCTGCCCCCATGGGGTTAGCTGATGGTGCTCCACAAGGGCTGTCCAACTCCCTTATCGAGGTAAGGCCACTTAATCGCCAGTCTTTTTTCATTACTCTCACCCAAGGCCCTCGAAGAGACAGACCCGCCAGCAAGAGATACCTGGGAGACAAGGGAGGTGGGAAATGAGGCCTCCCTCTTCGCCCAATGTCCAAACACTGGGGTTTCCTTCTGAGCATTTCCACAGCTGGGTACGCACCACTCACCAAGGCAGAGATGACAGAGAGTCCATTTCCAGGATTCAGGCGTGTTCCTCAGAGATGAGTAACTGGAGGGGGTAAGTATGAAGTGCTTCACTCCCCCCCGGACCCTTGGACTGTGCCATCACCCCTCGACCTTGCTCGCTGGCAGCTTCCCCTCCCCCACTGCACCTTATATAAGGGGACCACCTTTCTACCTCTTTAAACCACATGGTAAATCAATGGAAGTGCTGTGCTCCCCCTTTCTTTCCCTATCTCCAGTTTCACTCAATCCTTACCTCTCCCAAGTGAATAGCACACTCCTGTAACCCTAGTCTGTTGCTGTCCTCTGCCGAACTTGTTTAAGAAATGATTTCGTCACAATATTATCCATAAAAATTTAGATGCATATTCATATGTATTTTTGGAGGGCTAGGGTGTAACCAGAATACACAGAATCAGTGAGTCAGAAACCTTAAGATGTATAGGAATATTAATTAAATACATTTTTTGTGATAGAACCCTGAACAAGACAATGTGGACTTTTGTTTCTAAAGAATGTTAAATTTTTTTGAATGAATTATGAATCTATATTCATTTTTAATTAGGTTAGTGTCACGGACGTCCAAAGGGACTAATCGTGGAGAGCAGGAGAGCGGAAAAAGACCCATATGCGTAGCAGCGGAACGGGAAAAAGGCCCAGGCTCGTTAGTGCAAAGAGTTTAGGAGTGCCGTATAGAAACCTATGCCCTCAGGTAGCGGAAGTGGGGCGACCTGGTGCTAGGCGGGTCTCAGGACATTCGAACGTCAATGCTGAGCGAGGGCAGAGTGCAAGACCTGGAAATATATAGCCCAAAGGAAAGAGAGGGACCGGAAGGACAGCCAGGCAGGAAACTAGGGACAGGACAGAGTAAGAGCACCCTCTGGCTGCCGAGGGCTTGACAGTTAGTTTGCACTCCCTCAGGTGATACAGTATGATAAGATGTGAACACAAACTTCATTTTCTGAATATAATCACAGAAAAACTGAAAAAGCATGAGAAAAACTTCATTGCTGCAATGGAACTTTCTGCTTGTTACTATTAAGTATGAGAATTATGAGAAATGGTTCATTCTAGGTTACTATAATTTACAGATACTCAATTTAAGTATCATTGCAATTCCTAAAGACACCACAGGATGGAAGTGTCTACTTTTTTATGCCCATATTTCACAATTTCCAGTATTAAAAATGGCTATACCTTCATTATCTGAATCATGTTTTTGTGATAGGCAAAATGTTTTAATATTGAAACACATTAAACATGTACCATCATTATAACACAAATAAATATTCTCCATCTTGCCGTGAATACAATTATTCTCCCTTATTTTTGTACACCAAGGATGAGCTTCAGTCAGACATTAACTAATTTTTAAAAATTAAGTATATCATATCCATCCTCTCTGTGAGCTAGTAAGATATTTTCTATACCTGCAATTACAATACACAGCTAAATCTGGTACTAGAAGGTTATCACAAATATAAAAATTAATAACAATCAGGGTATTTCTAAAAGTGGATTAATTATACAAAATAAATTCTGGGAGGATCCCATCTCTGTCAACCAGTCTTTTCAGCAAATCTTTGTTATTCTGTAACTGATGATTGTATATTTATATGGGAGTTTGTGGGAAATATTGTATAGTAATCTTATGAGAACTTTAATATTAACTTATTTGATCTAAATGGAGTTCTTAAACAGAAGTTTGGGAGAGGTTAAAATTGTAATATATAATTTTTGCGATCTTAAATATTTTACCTGCTGAGCACATCCTTGCTTAAATTTTTCTCATATTCAGCATTTAGGTATTTTCAGAGACAGAAGTCTTTCACAATTGGCCTTACCTTAATCACTCCTGTGCCGCTGTCACCCTCCTCGCTTTGTTTACACCTCATTTCTTAGCACACGTCTGCCTTTCTACCACAGTTAGGGTGGGCAGTCCGACCACTGTTCACCTCTTACAAGACAGGACGGTAGTCGCCAACTCACCATCTCGGACAAGCATTTCATCTACCTATGAAAACGACAGACTCCCTGTATGGCTGCTCTTTTCTTCCAGATCTCCTGATGTCAACCCTCCCTGGAACTCCAGGACATCCATGACTGCTTCCTCTACCATTTCCTTTACTGCCCCACCCCCCATCTTTTTTTCGCAATACTCACATACCTCTCCCCATTTCTCTCTGTTTCTGGTCAAGCGTATAACCCACCAAATCTATAGCCTCTGCTTATCTTCATTGTAACATCTCTCCCCCTTCCCCAATCTGCCTTTTTCACTGTCCCCCTCCTCCGCTCACTGATTCCCACTCTTCCCCCAGGAAGTGAGCTCATGAAACTAGTTTGGGCTCCACATTTTGAACCATCTCCTGCCTCTATGCCTGCTCCAGTCTACATAACTACTAATTCGCCTATAGGTCTCCAACCCTCTTACTCCTCCTTTTTCTGACAACCAACTGGTGCAGTTTCACCCCACTTAGCTTCCACCCATGGATTCTGAAGTGCACCGAAAACCTATTTGCCCTCATGACTATCACTTAAATTTTAACTATTTTGCTTGTTCTGCCCCCCTATGAGGATATCTTTTCTCACACTCCATCTACACCCTTGTAGCAGCCTCCCTGGTTCATTTCTTGCAAGTGAAAGGGTTTTGTCAGCCCTGACCTTATGGCCGTCACTGTCAATACCTACTGTAGGTCAGGAGAGTTAATGCCAAACTTATTGAGTATGCCCCCCTTTATTTTTGATGTCATTATATTAATTAGATTATTGACCATTGAATTGTTAAAATACAGGTTAAGGTACGACAGCTATAATGGATAAAATAAGATAATATCTGGTTAATTCTCATTATATTATTTAACAGTGTAAATACATTTTTATATATAGTTTTACTGCAATTTGGCTGTTGTAAATTTAAGTTTCTTTTAACTGGAAAGATTACCCATATTTGCTAGAGGAGCACTGTAATTTTGGGTCTCTTTTTAGTTGAATGAGATGCATATTGTAAATTGTATCAACTATGTATATTTTGTCAAGCTATGTATGAAACAAAAATTGCACTGTTAAATGAAAAGGGTTAAATAACAGAAAGCTGAAAGAGGCAATTAAATAGGTCATGAAAATCTTTTTTTTCTCTTTGGAGAAAAAGTATTATTGTTAATCACATTATGTACAAGTCCATTCTTTTGTTTTGGTCACACAAATAAAAAGCAGTTACTGTACATGCAGTTGACCCTCTGTTTCAAGGTTAATAAAGACCTGAGGTGTGTGAGGGCTGATTTAGGTCTAGTATTTCACCACATGACAGACACCATTATACAATAACTTACACTCCTTGCATGTACTGTATAAAGAGAAAACGTATCTTTTCAATGAGCCTGTAATTATAATCAAAACGCTAGTAAAAGAGAACTAAACTACCTCTAACAAAATGTTGTACTCAATGTTAGCAAGCACATCACAACAGTGTGTAATTTTTCACATACTCTATGTTAGGAATGTTAGAGATAGTTTAGGTCTCTTTTATTACTGTTTTGAGTTCCTTCTTTAAATCCTGATTCCATGGTGCTGTTTCACCAGTAAAACAATTCCTTTGTACACAGTTATTTTTATGTAATTCTTAAGCTTAGACTAAGGCCTATGAAATCTAATAACAAAACCTATTAAAATAACAGGCTCATATAATGTATAACATGCTACAGAATATACTGTATTACAACTTAAATATTAATCTCTTTGCTAAAAGAAATCATTTTTTTAATAGAGTAAATCAAGTTGCTCAAGAGATTTCCAATAAAAATATTGCAATAGAATTCTGTTGGTTGTATTTGTCTTTGATTTTAGTTACCTGTTGCATGCAGTGCTCTGATTTAAGGTTGATCTGAATTTGTAATAAACACCAAAAAATGTGAAATGGCCTGAGGACCTCCACCTCTGTCTTATTCTGTGATGCCAGACCCCTGTACTTGAAGCCAGATTTCCCTGTAGAGCCAGATTTATAGTGACTATAGGAGTTACAAAGAGTACAAGAGCCACCTGGTCTGATATAGGAGTGGCCAGTTGAATGGATTAATGCTGCCAGCAGGTCTGTCAGCTGCTTGGCTGCTCTCTGAACACCAGCCAAGAATTATTACCAATTCCAGACAAATGTTTCCAAAAAGCCCAAACACACACACACACACACACACACACACACACACACACACACACACACACACACACACATACACACACACACACACACACACATTTCAGATTGGCATTTGTCTGCTTCCCTACGCCTTGACATTTTCACAGATCTTTACCTCATTTTACCTCATCTTTACCACAAACAGGATTTTTTCTCCCTACCTGAACACACAGAAATTCATGGATGTTCCAGAGTAGAATCATAATTTTATGGAGGCTGGTAGTAATGTGCAAATGTTCACTGAAAGATAATGCTGTATCTAAAAAGACTTACTGAAGACTTACTTACATCCATTTCTTGCAGTGTACTGTATATATATTTACAACATACAGTATAAAGTAAAATATAATATAAGCTGAAACAATATATGATATATATGTTAATGGTTATACAGTATATCGTCATTAATATGATCAGTACTTTTAAACGACTTCTGGAAGAAGACATCCTTTAAGTCGCTCAACAGATCGCTACCTTTGTGTCCAAGTTGTTCCTGAAGACTTCTTACAACTTCCTATCTTCCATGAAACCTCTATGTTGATCTACTGTGATCTTTACTCTCAGGTTTAGAATTTTGTCACTTTTTCATGCTATCCTCAGATACTTATCATTTTAGCTCCCTTGAATAGATCTTGTTTGACTTGTCTGCTTTTACTGTTACCATTCACCTTTCTATGCCTCTTTGTGTTATGAGTAGTTTATGAATTCTTCTAGTACTGTATTTATAGAAGTGTTTCACATTGATGTGTAAATACCACACCAAACACAATTTTTGTCCTAAGGCACAATGTATACAATGCTGTTTTGTTTTAGTGGCTATTCTTTCTACTGTTTATTCTACAGTATTTCCAAAATTATGTGTTAAAAGGCACTGTAGCTCAAGTACTGTATTGAAAGCAGCCTTGATATACTGGAAATAACATTGGTGCCATCTAGTGTTTATCCAAGCTGAGTGATTCATGTTCTTCTCAGTTGATTTAAGACAATTAAACCATAACAACCTAATTCTCAGATTAGTCAAATAAAAACATCTACTTAAAAAAAATTGACCACCTACAGTACACCTTACAAGCCTTAGACTAATTTTCAGAAATTATACTTAGAATAATTGGCTAATAATTAATTACTGTAGCAAGCTTGCAAGAAAAAGCAGATTGTTAACTTCATCTCAAGCCAAGTCAGCTAACTTTACACACAGTATGTAATAATGATCATCTATGATAAGTGAACCTCCAAGATCCAAAGTTTATTGGTCAGTTTTGAACTGAAGAACTGACCAACACATTCTTTAACTTTTTTTATTCAGACCACATTCAAAAAACCAAATAATCACACACTAACTTCTCTAGACAGTCTCTTTCTCTCATCATTGGAAATGAGAAAGCTTTGCTCATTTCAGGGGAGATCTACTGTACATATAATTCTTTCCAGTGATAATGCTGTTTATTTGAATGTGCAATTTGATCGGATACTGTATGTTCCCTTCTTATTTCTAAATAAATTTCTGTTTAATAATTTGTAAGCTTGTATGCAAAAACTATAACTGCTCAATGTTCTGAATAAATGCTTATGATGTTTGTTGTTTTTTCTCTTCGCTAAGAGAGAAATGTTTTTAACAGACAGCATTCTACAATACCTGCACAGGTACACCACAGCACACCATCTATCTATTATTTTACAGAGGTCACAGTCAAACATTAAGTTACTGTAAGATGCTTGACCAGCTGCTACAGCTGCAGCTGCAGGGAGTCAGTTTGTTGACATTGGCCAGAGTTACTGTATCAGGGCATCATCCTGCTGCATTATAACATCAGACCCTAAATGACCAAACTCCATGGAATACTTCCAGACTTACCCTCTCACAGCTGTGACCGGTGATTTCCATTTTTTCAGTTCCTTGAAGAAACACCCATCCAGCAGACAGTCCATTACTCATGAAGAGAAGCAGACAGCTAGGCTGGTGTCAGCTACATTAGATTCAATTGGAGACCAGGTTCAAAAATGTTATGTACCATGGCCATATTATTTATTATACTGACAGCTTAAAGCAAATAAGTGGGTTACGATGTGATTCCTTGTTACTTTATTTATTGAAAACCCATACCCTTTCATGTTGACAGGAATAACTCTGTGAGAGTCATTTTTTAGTATCTGTTCAACTTTCTGTATTTGAACTTGTGTATGCTATATTAAAATAAATACAGCTATTTATTGTTTATATTGCAGAGCCAATGCTTTTGAAAATCGTTACTTTCAAACTTTAACAATTTGCTCTTTATTCAGTATGTTCCAACAAGGTATCATATACAGTAGTAAGTACGTATATCATATACAGTCTTGTAAGGTTCTCCAATTGTTCAAAATGACGAAATGATTAAGGCTGAAACTTCAAAAGAAACAGGATTACTGGTATTGGAAAATATTAACTATAGTATTTTGATTTCTAACTAGATTATTTGAACTATAAATATGGACTATAATTAAATATGTAAAAGAAACTATTTAAAAGTGTGTTCATGGTACAGGCTCATGAGCAAAGTCAGATATTGTAACTAGACCACTGGCTCCAAATCTTGGTCTTGGAGGAACACTGCTGGTTTTTCATTCCAGCTGAGCTCTAAATCTAAAGTTCTAATTGATGACTTAATCTTCTTGCTCTTTAGAACTTTTATTTAACATTCTTTTGCTAGTCCTGAGTGTCAAAAATACAATACTTCAAGGGTACCATTTCCAACACCTTCAGCATACAGAACAGAACACATCCTCTCCTCAACTTGCTTGCCAGTACAGCTCTTACGAGCTGATCAATTAGGATAACCCGACATAGATGGGAAATTGTGCTGTATGACACTCCCACAAGTAGGCAGAGTTCTGAAACTTGGTAGGTAGTAGAGGGTTGATACCAATTAACAATCCCATTTGACCTTTAAAGAGCTGAAAGCACATGTATAAGTATGACCCAGATAGAAAACTGAAACCAGTTAGTCTGTGATTAAGATCTCAGCAGGGGCTAAAACTAGGAGACACGGTGTTCTTCTGGGACTTCGGCTAGGAACCACTGATGCGTTAAATGTCCACATCAATATCGTATACATCTTGACAGGACTGATGTCAGATGCACATCAAAGTCTGGCATAAGATGATGGTCTTAACATGGCAGGAGGCTTCAGGCCGTTCTGAACTGTTTTCTGGGGAATGAAATGTCATTCAGTTTATCACATGGGAAGATGTCAAGTTTTCCTTTGTGTCATACCAAGATGTTGTCATTTCAGAGATCATTCTGAATAATCCTTTATGTTGTTTATGTGGCTACTTAATTATGAAAAATTATAGAATAAAACATACACCCATGAATAAAACCCTTGTTTTAGACACTTTTACTTACTTTGTATAAGAAACAAATGCACATCTTAGTTAAAAAAGACTAAAAAGACTAAAAAGTTACCATCATAAACTTACCATCTAAATTTCTGAGTTTAAGTTCAAAGCGAAGTCATTTGCTATGAGGCAGGGATGACCTGGATAATACTACGTCAGACATAGTGCGCCAGAACGTTCACCACACACCAGCTATCAGTGGGGAAGAGAACAATTCATCGATAGGGATTATAAGGAGGCCATGATTGGTAAAGGCCAATTTGGCCAGGACGCTGGGATAACTCCCCTACTCTTTTCGAAAAATGGCCTGAGATTTTTAATGATCACGGAGACTCAGGACCTCGTTTTATGTTTCAGCACCTATTTTACAGAATAATGTCCCTGTCACTATACTGGGGCATTAGGACCCGCACAGAACGCAGGGTGAGCGGCCCTACTGTCCCCACTAACACCACTTCCAGCAGCAACCTGAGTTTTTCCCAGGAGGTCTCCCATTCAGGTACTGACCAGGCTCACACCAGCTTAACTTCAGTGGGCTGCCAATTGTGAGCTGCAGGGTGATATGTCGGCTGGAAAAAAAAGACACTACGCCATCATGCTGTCCCCTGAACTTAAGGCCCACCCTAGAAGTCCTTTCTTTAGTCCTTCTGGTCCAAATCATTACAAATCAATCCTAAATCAAAGTGTCAAGTTTTATTAACAGCTCTCCTAGAAAGTTAAAAGACCCACTAAAAGTCATATTGATTGTATTTAAAAACATCTCCTCCTCCACACTCTGGCCCTCCCGTAGGCTTGGAACAGGCTGAAGAGTGACTCATCCATGAAGATGACCTGATTCCACTGCTGACGAGTCCATCGCAGCCTCTGTCTGGCCCAAGCCAGTTGGGTGAGACATCTAGGAGGTGTGAGCAGAGGGCCTCTGACAGGTCGCCTTGCTCTAAGGAGAGCAGCACGGAGCTTACTGTGCTGTCACTGATGCAGGCATTGTGTCTGCTGGCAGTTTCAGCAGCAGTAAATGTGGAAGATCTGAAATGATCTCTCAGATGGACCAGTCTGATGTGTCGGTCCTGCTCTGGTTTGGTCACTCGAGGGCGACAGAATCTTGGACGGTCATCTGTCCTGCTGGTCAGCTGAAACCTTCTTTGCAGTCAAGACACAGTGGAGTGGCTTACTCCATAGTGCCTGGCAATCCTGCCACATGACGTGCCTGCCGGCAGCATGCCAATGGCCCTCTCCCTTGCTTCTGGTGACATTCGAGGCATTATGGAATGAACAGAAAAGTATGGCCTTTTTTTTGCAGTGACCTACTGTAAGCTTTGAATTAAGGCCCTTTTAAAGGTGACCTGATCAGGCATTGTTCCACCTGTACCTCGTTGGGTAAAATGTGCACTTAACGAGCTTTCATGTGATTGGCAATTTGCAATGCCTCACTGCAAAAACTGTATTGCTGGTCAGAGGGCTTAAAACAAATTGAAAACTTTTTATAAAAGAACATAAGCTATAACTATAATATTCTCATTCCAGAAATGTTGCGTTTCTTTTTTCCATCAGTATATATAGGAGATATAGAAGACCCCCCTTCTTCCACTACTGAAATGCAGCTCCCACCTGGCTGATGGAATAGAGACGAGAGAATTTGTTTAACTAATTACAAGGGAACTTGTGATAAGTTGCACAAACCCTGTGGGCAATTTTCCCTTGATTGTGAAGTCAGTTATGTTTTGTATTACTGTATTCCTAGAAGATGTGTTTAATATGCAATCAATGTGACAGACAAAGCTTCAATTAACATGGAATATCAGCCTAGCAGAAAGTAAAATATTTTAATGCACTTAGTATGTGAGAGTGGCAATCCAACAATATGAAAATGCATCAAATGTCACTCAAAGAAAAGCAGATATTCAGAACTACACAATCTATAGTCTGTATATGTATTGCCTATATTCATCTAATTGGATGACCTACATTATCCTAAAAGAAAATAAACACCTCTGTAGAAAAAAAATACAAGAAAGCTTTTCCTTACATTAAAAGCATAAGCATTGTGTAACAGAAATTTAAATGGACTATATTGAGAAATCTTCCATTGTTTAGATTATGTATTTTTTTAACTTTATAAAACCCCTAACTCCTAATTAGCCTGTAAATGTACAGCTTAGACAATAGGCTCGGTATCTCACACCCATCAAATAAAATAAAATTAACTAATTTAATTAACACCCATTAAATTAAATTTAATTTAATTGCTAATTGAATTCTGATTCATGGCACTTTTTTGATGATTAAGGCAACTTCCGCTACACATTGTCTTAGGAAGATAAGAGAGGTGTGTCAATGCTTCAGTCCGACTGGACAGGACACTCCAGTGCCGCCCAGTCCGCAGTAGCCTCCTGGGTTCTTGCTCAGGTACTGCTGATGGTAATCCTCAGCATAGTAGAATTCTGGGCCTTTGCAGATTTCAGTGGTTATTTGTCCATAACCATTTTCAGTCAAGACCTGTTAAAAACAGAGCAAAATTGGAGGTCTTCCTTTTATCTAAGCAGCAGTAATAAACTGAATATTGAAATACAGACATAGCCATTTTACATTTTACATGTAATAGTTTAAAACCTGAGCAATAGTTTTCTCCTGCCCTCCCAAGTACTGGTACCTACAGTATTCAAAGACTAGTGCCCTGACATTTAGACAGTCCAGGGCAGAGAGCAAAAGAGCTAACAACAAAAAAGCATGTGGAGGCTAGGGACAAGAAGCTGAATACAAAGATATGGAAATATAGTAACACAGGGCTTCAAAAGTAGCGACTTTAGTAGAGACTAAATTGATCAGTGAGTGGATGCCTAGGGTCTCAGCTGGGAAAAAAAAGATCTTGTGACTATGGTTGCAGACCACTGCAGCACTTGCTTGAAAGTCTTTCCTTTCTGTTTATTTTACATGGCAGTTGTTTAATGGTTACTATCCGCTCAATTTTTTTGCAGTGAAGAATAAGGCGTGTTTTTTAACAGCACCATATTTAATGTGTTAAAAAAGAGCTTCCCATCTGAGCCACTGATTTTGTGCAAGACACAGGAGCAAGAATATTCTCGATGCTTATCTGGGTAGGTGACTTTTTTCACAAGTACAATTTGTACAATGGGTTGGGAAAGCACTGACGCAGAGAAAGAATTAGGTCATTATCACATTAGCCTGGCTAACAAAAAAGCTGACAGATTTCTGGCTTCATGATCCAGATGTGCAGTGTCTTTCCCCAAAGCAAAATGGTTGCATCCCACAAGCCACTGCAGCATGGCTGAAGGCCAAAGGCATGCAAGAAAGTGTTTAATCTCAAAATATTTTCACTTGTGTAAAATGACATTGATAAGTTAAGCCTTAACCTTTAGTACCATCCAGCTATGAGAGAATATCTCACACCCTAAAAAATAAATTATCCACATCTGAATACATGTGGCGTCTTTTTATATGGGTGTCAAATGGACCTTCTGGTTGCAATTGGTGCAGATCAGTATTGGTCTCGGTCCATACTTCTGTTGCAGAGCCTTCTTCTTTCAGTGTCAATAATTTGCTCTATTTCCATTTCTATGATAAGTTATTTCATGTATACAGTATGTGAGTATGAGTAACGTTACAAGGTATACTGACAAATTTAAATGTATTCACGCCCTTAACAAACATAACCTAAAAGTTGATTTAGCAAAGAGAATATAATTTGTTTTAACAGTCAAAAAATCAAAAGTGATAAGCTTTACATTATGTGAAGATGTGTACTGAATATATCAATATCATAACTGTATAAAATAATTATATTTCTAAATGAACAATATTCAAAAGTATTCATACCCTATAAATACACAAAATAATTAGAAACACAGAGAGTAATTGCTGTAAATCCTCTGAAGTATATAAGGGATTTGGTAATTTCACAGACCCTCAGAAAGTTTGTATAAGGTTTTATAAACTTTTTGATTGCCATGGGGTATTAAAGAAAGATGAACATAGAAACATAGCTGTCACTAGCTGAGAGCTGTGTTTTGTTAAATATCATACACCTCACCTACCCAGTTTCTACTGTGGTGCCCATCATGAAATCATTCAGAGATAATGGTGTGAATGGTACTCCATTAGGAAGAATGTTGACCCATGTGTGCATTAGAAAAGTGCTTTGGTTTGAGAGGCTAATTGAAACCAGCAATTAGGAATCTTAAAAAACCCATGGCATAATCAAAATACAATGGGCTTGAGACTACTATTTGAGGCTGACCTCTTGAATTCAGGGTCTGTGGCCAAGTCCCATGGTAACACAACAAAGAAGAGACATGATTATGCTAAACAGCAATTAACTGACTCCTAGGTCAAATGTGTCCATGTGATCTACTGTAGCTGAATTAAACACAAATTGAGTTTTTAAATACTTTCACCACCAGTATGATTAACACAGAAATCTGAAGATTATGAAAAAAATAAGGTAATCTCTTCTGTGAATTATACCTTCAGATACACCAGGACCAGGATTGGAATAACTTGTCAGATTGTTCTGCTTTCAGCATTATGAAACAGCTAATTAATACATCTTCACATAATTTATAATGACTGTTTATTCTTAAAACATGCAAAAGTATAACACTCAAAATTGTTCCCTGTAAGACACATTTTGACAGATTTGTAATTTATACATACAGTATTAAAATCCATACAAATCTTTAGGGTTTTTTATTTGTATTGAAAAAACACTTGTATACTATAACTTGTAAATAGACTAGTTATAGCTTTTAAGGGTAAGAATACATTATGAGACTGTCTTTTTAATTTTTTTTCTTTTTAATTTCTGTATGTGTACATACAGTACAATGATATCTTTAATCACATCTCTCCTTAATTCTTGTTGGTGTTTTTGCAAATACATTCAACAATTTATGTCTATTGTTTTGTGCTTATTGTCTGAGTTTGTGAAATCACCCAAATTTGCATAAAACCTGAAGTACCTACAGTGGGCACACACTTCCTCCTCACTCAGAGAAAGACACTCAAAGTCATATTTGATAGCCTGACCTCAATAGCCTTCTAGCATTTTTTGACTAAATTTGACTTTTCTGGGTCACACAAGGATGCACAAAATATTTGGATCAAAAGTAGACAGAGGCACACTGTCACATGGCACAGCAACACAAGTGTTAGTCAGAAGAAGTCAGGCAGCTTCTAACAAGTCTTCTTTACTGTCTGATTCAATTTCAGAGCAGTGCTATGGATGTTTTACAGCAGGTAGTGTCAGGAAAAGGAGTTTGTCAACAGTCTGAGATACAGTACTCCGTGTTAAAACTTTTTCAGCTTTAGTTTGAGCTCTTCAAAATGACTAATTGTTCAAATGATTGTGGTAATTAAAAAGACACAGACAACCATTTAAGGGGAACTGGTTCTACCACTGAATAGCATTTTATTTATTAAGTAGAGAAAAGGCCTTGAATCTATCTACAGTATGTGCAATAAACAACAGGACTGAAAATATGGTATCTTTCAAGGCCTCAACAAATGCTACTTTTCTGTCTTCAGACAAAAGTGTGCCTGAAAGAGGGCCAGAAACTATAGTTATCAGTGCAATAAACACTTGGTAGGACTAGCCAACAAAAGTATTTTTGTAGAAAACAACATTTTGAATAACAGAAGCAGGGTCTTCTTAAGTTATCAGAAGTCCAATATAAAGAAAACATCCAATTACAGAACAGTGTTTGCAAAATTATCCCTGCCTATTAATAATTTACTAATGTTTAGTAAAAGAAAGAATATTTGTGACAAACAAAGCCAGTAGGCTCATCTCATTCATTTTGTAAATGGTAGATAATTAAATTAAGGATTTCATCCGACTATTTTTTTAAAGGAAGCTAATGTAGC
The DNA here is from genome assembly GCF_059453375.1 of Lepisosteus platostomus. NCBI lineage: Eukaryota > Metazoa > Chordata > Actinopteri > Semionotiformes > Lepisosteidae > Lepisosteus > Lepisosteus platostomus. The sequence continues at coordinate 21,065,501 of NC_142613.1, forward strand.
ATGTTGGCTTCCAACGATGTGGAAAGGTAGTGTTTTCCACCCTTCCACAACTCAAAATGTAGCTTCAGAGTTTACTAGCCCAGTGAATTTAAACCTTTTTTCAGCTTGTAAGCTGTGTGGTTTAAAGGTAATGAAATCAGTGCACATAGGAAATTGAACTGCACACAAAAAATTAAATTCCAAAACAATATGATAATAACGTAAAAACAAACATGGTCGGCAATTGAAAAATGCAAAATTGACCACGTAAGACTGGCTGTGTGCATTATTATTGCTACTCGATATCTATGCTCTTGTAGTATTGTACTGTACCTCACTGCTCATGCTCGCTCCACACTCAGTCTCTATGACTGGGCTGGTTCAATCGCTGTCCCGGTCTTTTGGATCTCTACGCTTCTATGAGAATGACTATATTAACATATTAACAATTTATATTAACATATTATATTAACAATTTCAGGTTTACAATTTTACATACACTCAAATTAGTGCGCACAAGTTTTTGTCACTGGAAAAAAAATTGCACAACTTTAAATTCTTGCGCACACAGGCCATTAAAAATTAGAGGGAACATTGCCCATGAGGTATGATTTGTTTATTTTCCTACTATCTGTATGGATCCCTTCTCAGGTGTCTGGTCAATCTTTGATTTTATGCATCTTTTTGTAATGACCCCTGTTGCTATTTTTGCGTCATCCCTTCTCCCTATTTTTAAATAATGTGAAAATATACAGCATCTAGATTTCTAACTAGTGTATATCAGAATATAAGCCATGGATGTAGATCTTGACTAGCAATGAATCTAAAAAGTCCCTTCTAGGAGGGAAGTCCAAATATATCATAAGCTTTAATGTTATGTCCAATATCAGTTTCTTGTTCAAAGAATTCATGGTAGCACAGAAGTTCTATTTAGGTTATAAATCCTGGTTAACTGTCTCTTAAAATACTGTTGTTTTCTAAGTAATTAATCTATTTTATCATCTCCATAACTTCAGAAAAAAAGCAGGAGTAAGTCTATAGTCTATAGTTCCTGGTTCCGTTTTGTCTCTGGTAAACTAGGAAAAAATTTTTTCCTAGTTTACCACATCTAAGCTCTGCCTCATTCCATCAACATATACCTTTCTCAAAATCTAAATGCTAATTTTAGATTAAATATTTTAGATATTTAACAATGTATCAAAAGATACAGTACCATATTATGGTCACAATTCCCAAGTGGTTCTATAATATCTATTCCTTTGATTGATTGTACCAGAATTGATTATACCCTCGTTCTTTGAAAATATCAGGTACAGTACATAAAAATCATTTAGTATTTCAACCATATCAATTTCAGCTTCAGTATTCTCCATGATAAATTCCCAAATTTTGCATGGAAATTGAAATCTTCCAGTGATATAACATCACTTCTGTTACATAATTCCCTAAACTCACAATACTGCTTTTAGCTATGTCTGCATTAGATGATCTATATAGTATACACCAAGTTTTTAGAATTCCTGTTTTGTAGTTTAATCACTCTCTTGCTTCAGATCTCTGTCTTGCTGTTTGTTTTTGACAGTCACACACCTCATACAGTAGTTCCCATCATCCTCTCCTTACCATTTTCAGCTATTCTAATGCCATAAGATCCTGAATGCTTTCCAGAAAGCTAGAATAAACACAAAAATATTAATGCTGGCAGTGTAATTTTAGACCTATCTATAATGAAATTCACAGAGATTGGTCTCAGAGCTGCTGCTGCACAGTGTTTGGGTCAATTCTGGCTTCAATTGCTCGAGTCTATCCTGGGGTACTTTTTGTGTGGAGTTTCCATACTCTCCCTCTGTTCACTTGTTTTGAAAGCTGTGAGTCTGCAGAAAATAAAAATGCATGTAATAAAAAATAGGTGTGTGATTTTAGTTGCATATTTTGTAATGTGCACAACAAGTACCGCTGAGCCCCTTCACATATAAGAGGCACCTTCTCATAATGCATTAAGCTTCAAATGTGCAAAGAAGCTCTTTTATAAGATTCTACAGGCAAAGAGGGCTTGAGTTTCTTACCTTGAAGCCTCAGGATTGTATTATGGTTTTAAATGCTGCTGGAATAGAACAGTTATTAGTTGTAAACAAAACTACTCTGTGACACCAAATACACAAGCTCCAACACCCTTTATTGTCGAATTCGTTTTTTCAGAACACTACCAATTATGAACCTAGGCTTGAAGAAGGAGTGAACACTCGTTCAAAAACCAAGAACTCCACGTTCCAAAACTCTCTCCCCATTTGTGCTTGGAGATGTGTGAAAGGAAAACCTGTTCTGTGAAGGAACCTGCCAGCTACCTAATTTCACTGACCATCTGCTGTGAACCAAGTGAGCACCTGTCAGGAGCATCTGCTGGAGACAGGAGCTAGGTAGCAGTAAATCAATTTTACCCCCAAGGCCAAATTCTTTTAAAGGCATATCATGCAATTTCAAATTCTTTTAACATGTTACATTGGAGTTTTAAATGTTCAGCAAAAAAAAAAAAGAAGGCTGAGAAAAGAGTCATTAAGAGCCTATGTTTCTATCATTAGTAGGCTACTGCCTTGCCAACAAATTCATTAAGATGAGCCTATTTAAATATTTTTAAACACAAAATATGCTTCAACATTCCAATAAAGGAAATAAATATAACATGCTTTCATCTGTTGAAAGCTGAACTGAGTGAAAACCTGTGAGGAAATTTCAGTATTCTACAGTGGCCATGTGCACAGTGCTACAGTATGCATTCACTTTAGCTGCATGACATCTAGTTAAGTACATGACACAGATTTTGGTACTTTATATTCTTTCTTGTGGCACCACCAAATAATTGTTAAAATATGTATATTTAAATGCAATGCTTTTAAAAGAAATCAATTATCAAATTATAAAATTCTCAGAATGTATAGTATTGTCCTTATATTATTGTTGATTGTATCAAATCAAATTAAGTATTATAACACAAAACTACATATTCTGTAATAAATGATACATTACACTGATGTCAAAATAAATAGTCAAAATGTAAAGAACTGAATGTAGAAAGCACTGCAGAAACCTTTTTATTGCAAGTTATATCATTGTGATTACAATTATATAAGGACACTAAAAAATCTAAAAGAAATCATACTATGAGAAGAGGAACTAAAACGAATGTTTCCTATAAAGGTACATTTTGATTTGCAAAGAACATACAACACTGAATACTTTTTCTTCACCTGGAGCAGGATGCAAGCTCATTTCTCATTCAGAAGCCCCATCAAAAAAAAAAAAGTTGTGTTTTCTGAAGTTTGGTACATTCAATAAGATAGCCACATAGCCATATAGATAAATGAAATGTAACCATGAGCTTTTCACAAGTGGTTGCATTCTGAACAAACTGCAGCCATGTTGGAAAGTAAACAGAGCAATGCATTACAATAAACTAGTCCTGAGTTGACAAATGCATGAACTGACCTATCGAACTCTACCAGCTGAAGACAAGGACATAAACCAGCAATATTACACCAGTGAAAAAAGACTGTACTAGTAACACATGAGCCCCAAAGTTTCGAGATAGATAAAAAGGTGTTGCTGTTGATATTAGTGTTATCAAAAAGCATGTCTGCTCAATTGCTAGCCAGGTTTCCATTACAGAATGTCAGATCTATCAGAACTTAACTATAGGAGTTAAGGAAATGTGAATTTAATCAGGATAACTATGAAAATTCATTATAAGCCATTGAATAACTTGACCTAAAGGCAGCATATACCGTACATGTTATAAAGTAAGGATCCCAAAAGAGAATTTTGTAGCACACCAGAAATAATTAATCCGGAGTCAAAAGAAAAATGATATAAAGAGACTAAATGGCATCTATTGAGCAAATATAATCTATACCTTTCAAGGGCAATGTCTGAGAGACCAAGTCTCATCCAAACATCCATATAAATACTTCAAAGGAAGTGAAAAAGTCTGTGCATGACTGTTAATTTGCATATGCTTGACAGGAGACAGAATGAATGATGCAAACATTCCCATTGTCTGAAGCCCCTTCCTTACTTTGGAAATAGATGTTTTCAAAGGTGAATGAACTGATGTAAAGAGTCATATCTATTAATCTAAATGTAAGAAAATGGGCCCAGGGCTCTTTAAGGCACACAGTATCCACATCCTACAGTACCATCCATTCACTGCTTACAAAATAAATAGATGAGGAATAAAGGTCTTTTACTTTAAGAGATGTAAGAGGTGAGGGGGTGGCTAAAATTTAGTGAATAGTAAATGTCACAGTTTGCCGTAGCATGATTTCGAAGAGACCACTAGATGCCATGTCAAATGACCTTTTCGTGCATAGGCTATTTTACAAAGACAACTTTCTCACTCACCTTTCTTTGAGTAAGTGAAATGAATCTTATTTCTCTATAATCTAACTCTTACGATCTGCTTCTTCTCTGATCAAAAGAAAGTTAATCTTTTTTATCCATTGCCTCTGCTTAGTCATGAATAAATAATCCCACAAATGTAGAACATAACTCAAAATTCAGGACAACATTTTAAAGCTTGTGTATGTGTGGTTCAAAACATTGAAAAAAAACAACTTTTGATATTTATGACTGATTTAATACAATTGCTACCAATTCAGTAGGGTAACCACATATTTTCTCAGTGAATTCCAAGGCACTAAATGGCATGAAACTCTCATTAATAAAATATGTTGTTTCTTGAATAAATTATAGGCATTTGCAAATACTGTCTATACAGCATTTTATACAGCTCTTTACACATCAGCTCTGGCAAACCTCATGCTATTACTTTCCCTCAGAAACTGTCGCTATGTACTAGGGCGTAACTGTCATTTTATAGAGGCTGAATAACTCAGCATGGCTGCTCAATCGGTATCTAACAGGAGAGTGAGCTTTCTGCTGAAGAAATGCCAAGCACCCTGCTGGCATGAATCCAAGCTGGCACAGGGAGATACGATTGAAACTGGACACTTGCTGCTGCTACACTAAGATGTGCTATTTGTAACTTTCACATCGTGTCAGCTAGACACTGCTTTTACAGGATGTGGTCACCAAGGAGACCAGTTTTGCAGTACAGGCTAATACAACACATAACGCTATGGTCAAAGAGTGGAGAAAAACTCGAAGGTATATGACTTTTTTCACTTATAAACTGGAAATGGGAACCGTTTCAGTTATAAACTGAAAAATGTAAATTTTGAAATTAAACACATTAAAGAAAAAAGTGAAAAAATCTTTGCCAAAAGGGTAGGCTGGGTTCTGAAATCAAATGACTGAACCAAATTGAATTGCAGATTACTTATGTGACTTGACTTTCCTGATCAATTGCTATGTGCCACTTATTGTTTAGTGCTTAAGGCAAAGCGTTCCTCAAACATTCTGCAGGTGAGGTAGACTAGGGTAGCCTCCTCCTCCTCTCTGCTTCTCTCAGGATGTGGATGCACTGGTGGCATGAGAGTGAGACCTACTGAGTCAAGTCGTTAAGGCTTGAATGCACTAAATTCAGGTCAGGACTCAGGTAGCAGCCCTTTGCACTGCTTTAATGTGTTAAACCAGGTCACTGAATCAGGAATCTTGTGCGTCTGAGGCATTTGGTGCTATAGCAACTATGCAGGAAACATCAGAGGTAAAAAGAGAGTTTGATCAAATGCAGCGTATTATTCTGTTCCCTAGGTTACAGCAACTTAGCTATATATGGGACAAAAGGAGGCACCAAAGCTAGGCTCGAGAAAAGATCAAAGGCAATTATAAAAATTGGCAATGTTAAGAGCAGTAAGGGGAAGGCCTGGATAGAGACAATACTCACACTATATATTGAGCTTGTTATGGTGGTATTCCTCGCCTGCATTTTTCTGAGTATTAAAACCCCCATATTTACAGTATGTACATGGTTCATTTAGAATGTACTCTATGAATCAGATGTAAATGTTTGTCAAAAAACTGAGGTTGAATCCAGAGTCACACACACTACATAATGAAAGGCAAAGACAAGGTCTAGAGAATTACCTGTTATGCCGAAGGTGTATGAAAGGAACATAAGGGGGCCTGTGTTGATGGTTGTCATTGTTACTGCAACAGATACCACATAGGTACCCTGAGAGGCTATGTATGAAGTAATGAACTTCAGCTCATTTCAGTGGACTGAAGAGAGAATCTTTTTTAGCTGTCCTCCACCTAACATGGTGAGAACATGGAACAGCTCAATGTTATAAGAATACAAAGGCTTTTTAATACAATATGTTAGATTTCTGTGATTTACTAAAAAAAATATGTATTTGTATATATAAAGCATATCTCTTCTAAAATATATCCACTACCTCTAGAATAAGTCTTTTGTTTGGCTAAGGCAGTGCTTGCATGCATATTCTATTATGACTTCTGATTGATTTGAGAAGGGTCCCTGTCTTATCTACAGTTTTTATTGCGTCTTCTGGAGAAGTAGTACAGTTCTCTCTGCCAAGCAGAGGCACAAAACATTATTTGACAATCAAAGCTGAAAAGAAACAAAACTCAGATTGATCCAGACTAAAATTAGACTTCATCTCATGGAAGAGTCTACTGTATATCAGTTAAATGGATTTAAAACTTCAAGCCTAGCAAAACATGACTATAACACAGTACAAGATTCAGATCAAATGCACATTCTGTAAGAGTCCAGGAAAATCATGCTGGTAAAAAATGTTTGTTTTGGACTAAATGTCTATACCCCACTGTTCCAAGTTATAAACAATGCAATATTTTCTCGAAATGTCGAGCACTGACAATTGTTGTACAGTTTCCACATGGAAGCTACTTGCTAATCTAACATGACGCGTATTGCATAAACATGTAACAGCCTGCAGACAGCTTACTGACGGCGTGATATTTTAAGGAAAATAGCCAATTGACAAAATTGCCTTTTTGTTAACTGCCATCAATTTGTTGAGTGCCCAGCCAAACAATCTGTGGAAGATTAAAGCCTGTTTGGCCATTTGTGGAAGGAATCAAAATCAAATAGGTAGTCCTTTCAGGGTTTCTTCTGCTTGCTGAAAAAAGGTTCTCTGTATCTCAGTACAGCTGCACACAACTCTGACTCAAGAAGAAAGAAAACAAAATGAATGCAAGTCTTCATATTAAACCTCATTAATGAATAATATATGGATGCTTTGCTTTGGTGTGTTTTAAAAAGGTCAGACTAACACCAAGATTCATATAACCAAAATATACATATACTGTATATGGCTCTGATGTTATTATGGTGGAGAGCAGTGTATTTCTGCCAATATTCTGTTGTTCTTAATTGTTCTTCCATCTAGGTAGGAGCAGGCAGTCCACCTTGTGCCTCTAAATCAAAGTATTTATCATTTGCTGAGAGTGATGTCGTGAGGACAAGATTAAAGTATTTATGCTGACCCCATTTCTACAGTGTGCTTAGTGGGTTAACAAAAAGAAACACAGGCTTGCAAACACCCATTAGAATCGAGACACTCCACCATTTGCTAAACTAGTTCTCTGCAGCATTCCCGCACTGTTAAATGCATAATTTAGACTAATTAATTTGCATGTCAGACGGTGGACTCATTTGGAATGCAAATACCTGCGTGCCCTGGTTAACTGGGAAACGTGAAAAGCAGCGATAAGCAGCCTTAAATGACTTTCTACTGCAGTGATTTCAGGCATGTGCAAACAGAACAGAATGTCAAAGAGGTAGCAGGAAAAAAAAGGCTTGAGGCTGAAGAACAGAGAAATAGCTTTACTGGCCCTGCACTCAGAACTGGAAGGTATTTCTTTTCTGCCTAAGGAGGAATACAGAAAATCCACTCAATTTCTTTTCACACACTTGCCCCATGCCCACAATTTGGTCTTCATTAATCCATTCAACAAAATATTCAATTGAATGAATGGCATAAAGATGGGAGGCTCTATTTGGAAACACACCATCAAATTATCTGTGAAGAACGTCTTGATTTTTCAAGAACTGACTCAAAGTAATCTTATTTAAATTGCCTTCCGACAATTTTTAGGTTAATTTTTCTCCAGTTAAAAAAAAAAGTGGTAGAGTGAGCTTGAAACATAATGACAATAAATCCCCAGTTATGTGCCAACAAAAATGTAATTGTAAGTAGTGAAATACTGGAATGAAACGTTTATCTTCAGATCAGGCTTTTGAGTCTAAGGAAAGTCCTTGAAAAGTTAAAGGAAAAGTCAGTTGTTCAAAGCATTTATGGAGCTCATCTTATTTTAGCTTTGAAAGGTGATGGAATTTGATACCAGGATAAACTGGCACCATATGGATTACTGTCCAGGCTACATCACTGTCACTGAAAACAAAAGATATGAAAGAACAGAATGACCAGAACATGTTCTGGATTTTGAATCAAGGGAACAGTTATCATTTGATCCAAGCACTCATGAGAACAATTTAGAATGATAAGAGGGCCAGAAAATTATATATTTCTATAACTATAAGGAATTATACAAGATGCTTTCTATAACATATCAACATGTTTATCCAGTAAATAGACAAAAACCTGCTTTCTTTTCAAAGGGCAGCAAAAATAAATCTATCAATAAGACTCTGTAATTACATTTGGCATTTCTTTTAGAAACCAGGACACACAACACTATTTATTTTAAAAAAGTAATCAAACTAGATAACCAATGCAAACAGAACGGAGTGTGAAATCAAAAGAAAATAATGGAGGTTATTTGGTGCAACAGAGCTAATTAACTTGCTGATCCATAGAGAAAGATAGCCATTTTAAATCTACCATAATTTTGATAAAATGAATGTGTTTTCCAAACGGATTAATTGCATATGAAGAAATAAAGAGCATACAATTGACGATGGAATGAAGGTGGACAAGAGGAACCATGAATAGTCTGTGAGTTTGAACAAAAAAGCATCAGAAGGCTTCTTTCAGTTGTCTTTCTGACTGAAAGACTGAGTTAATTTGCATTGTACTTCTCCACAATTTAGCACAAAGCAACAGCAAATTGATGTCAAAATTTCCACAGACATAACAAATCTTTCTGTATAGTTCTACTAATTTACACAGTTGTAAAAATCCTTTCTTTTTCCTTTCTGTTGGTATAGCAGAGGTTAGTAAAGTAACTCATCCAACGAAACAGCTGTCTATCCATAATTCTATTTTAAACAACCCAGTCATGTGTTTTGTTTAGAGAATTTATTTGGGAACAGTCTCCAAAACATTCAATTGCGTTTTTATATCAATAAGTATACATACTAATGAGGCAGTTTCATTCAGAATTTGTAAGTATGTTTTTTTTTTAAATGTAAAAGCATAAGGAAACATTTTTAATCTTTTTACTGATTGAGTGCTGCAGTCTAAATTGGTAAAATGACCATCATCTGGAAGACACATGGCGTACTGATCAAGATACATGCTGTCCCCCTGCATAACCTCTATTAACAACAAACTGTAAAAGTAACACATTTCTTCTTTGTGAATGTTTGCAAGATTTTCTACATCATATTGAAACCGTTCAATCTCAGTCTACTCTACTCAATCTGCTGCACAACTGGCAGTATGACAGGAGATCTAAGGATGACAAGATCTGCGTTGAGGCTGTATGTTCTCCCAGTGAATGTATGAGTTTCCTCTCGGTGCTCCTCCCACAGTCCGAAGACTATCGTGGCAGGTTAATTGGCTCCTGAGAAAATTGGTCCTGATGTGAGTGTGTACATGTATCTGTTTGCGATGGACTGGCTTCCTATCCAGGGTGTATCCTAGCTTGTGCATGTTGCTTGCCTGGATAGGCACTGGCTCCCCTGTGACTCTGATTTGGAAGAACTGGTTAGACAATGCATGGTTCGATGAATAATTCAGTTCAGTGAAAACATTAAAACAAAAACATCGGTACAACTCTGAGCTCAAAATATACATACTTTGCTGTAAAGAAAAATCACATGGCTAGTCCGTTACTGCCTAACTACAGTTTTGAAATTCCTCTATTCAGCTGTGCAAATTATTATTTCCATCACAGGCTTTTATGGTAAAACAATATTAAGTATTTTTAACTCTCTGTGTCTAAACCTTTATAGCTTTGCACATTCTGTATTATAATTAAAATAATAATTGCTTACACTTATATAGCGCTTTTCTGGACACTCCACTCAAAGCGCTTTACAGGTACTGGGGACTCCCCTCCACCACCACCACCAATTTGCAGCATCCACCTGGATGATGCGACGGCAGCCATAGTTCGCCAGAACGCTCACCACACATCAGCTATTAGGAGGAGAGCAGAGTAATGAAGCCAATTCATAGATGGGGATTATTAGGAGGCCATGGTTGGTAAGGGCCAATGGGAAATATGGCCAGGACACCAGGGTTACACCCCTACTCTTTTTGAGAAACACCCTGGGATTTTTAATGACCACAGAGAGTCAGGACCTTGGTTTTACGTCTCAACCGAAGGACGGCGCCTGTTTACAGTACAGTGTCCCCGTCAGGACTTAATGTTCCTTTCGAATGTCTCCGTTCTCCTACGTAACAGTGCCACCTGTCACCATTAAAATATAGCACAATCTCCAGGGTGATGCATGGCAACCATTTTGCACCAGCGCCCCACTGAATTGTAGGTTTAGTGAAAAAGCTAAACATTAATTCACCTGTTTCCTAAAGGAAAGAGCTGCAGGAAGGCCAGACTGTTCAATCCAAGAGTGAGATTTAGCTAGGACAATAACTTTACTCCTTTGAAGAAAATGTTTTATGTGCGCTTAAGAAACCAGTTCCTTATTTAACAATAATAGACAGTAAGAGGAAATAAAGAGATGTGTTATTATCAACTGTGGGATTCCAGAAGCAGTGACACACAATTGTCTGAGCTCCACCGATGTAGAGTTGGGATAAGTCATTCAGGGGTCTCTCAGATCTTGACATACAGTAACATCAACTCCTGCAACCTGCTCAGGTGATTGATATCACGTGGATCTACAGTACGAAATGTTGCAAGAGATCCATGTCTAAAAACAATTCAATTTCATATTGGGTGGGTACATTAGAAGTGTTGATTCCACATTTTAAAAACAAGCTTATAGTGTAGATACACTGTTGTGCGAAAGTCTTATATACTGTAGCTCACACACAAGCAGGAGCTACAATATATGTGTGTGTTGAGAATATCAACAATGCATTCAAAGACTTCACTGGTACATTTAAGTCTGACTGCTATAAAAAGAGCTGAAAAGTAACCATGGTTATGATTTAAAAATCATAATTCACATTGATCAAATTCTTCAAAAACATGATAACCGCAACACAAGGTGATGTTTCTTGTTATTAACATAATTTCTTTCCTCTAGAAAAGGGCTACATTTCAGTACCACAAAATATTGAAATATCAGGATTAACTGTTTACTTAAAATTAAAATTGGGCAGCATCTTAGTAAAAGAAAATCTCAGAAATGGGTTACACATGAAGAAGCAAAATCATTGAGCATAAAAGAAGAATATGGCAATAAATCTAAGATAGCAATGTATATTCAAGCGTACAGTACTGTATGATGACAGTACTGTACCTGATTTATCAGAGTCCTGATTAGATCAATTAGTAAAAGAACTCATATTAAACTCAGGTTAGGCTCTATGATCCAGATCCCATGTCAGGCTGTAGCCTGGCTGACTGGATGACACATGATTGCCTCAGCACCATAGGCTGGGATTATTCAGCCAAGACTTTCTTAGTTCCTGGAAAAACGGAGGCTTTTGTGACTTCCCAGGTGCCTGAAGACATGCTGTGAATTCTGTGAGGCTCGTTCTACTTCTCATATCAGTGCAGAACTTTACAGACACTACTGTGGACCCTGTAGCATGTCAGAAGTAAAATGGTTCAATCCGTGGGTGTGTCAGAGGAGCCTGTCTATTCTTGCTCATTCTACTTGTGCGGGGAGAGGGTTCAATCCTGTGAGCTGTGCCACATAGACAGTTTGAAATGTCTAATTGGTATAGTATATAATAAATGCTTGGGGGTTCTTTATTAAGAAAAGAGTGCAAAACAATTGCAGTCTACCTCCTGAAGAGGATACGCAAATGGTAAATATATCTGATATTTTCAGCATGGACACTGAAAATGAGAGGTCTTCAGTGCTCCTTTCTATACCGGGCTCAGAAGTTTTTTAACCAGCCTCATACATATACATTTGAAGTGAAGTTGGAGATCAGAATAGTGTTGCTCATTCTCTGGCAGAAATGTGCCTGTGACCATAATGATGTTTAGGGAATGCAGATACAAGTGCCAGAAATCTGTTACATACCATTTGTTCAGGTCTCCTGTGGGGACTATAAAAATAAAATGAAAATGGGAAGGTCTGGGAACAATATAACAGTAAACCGTGGTCAAAAACTGGCATTAAACAATCCACTGCATTTCTAACAGGGAGGATGAACAACTTGAAAGAATTAAAATGACTGTTCCATACAGCCGCTAAAATGCAATATGTACATGATAGATAACTCATTCAAATGCTGGTTCTTAAAAAAATACTATATCTTTTGAGATAACACACCTGAAACATTTCTTCATCTCCTTAAGCATTAGTATTTGTCTTTTTGCTTGTCGTTGTATACTGCTTTGACTGCAATTAATGATATGACTGATGTGTCTAACCTCCTCCATTTCATCAATTATCAATCAAAATCAATCTCCAATTACAAATGACACAGCCTTTAGTTACGGAGCCCCTAATTTGCAGAATGACCCCCCAAATCGCATAGAAGATGCCACTATGGTTTTCAATAGCTTATAATTCGATTAGGGCCGTCAGTAGTCAGAGGATGTTGTATAATGTATTATCCTTAAACTGTGATCTTCCATCCAGTTAAGACGAATGTTTCCATCTTTTATTTTCCTACTGTCTGGACAGATCATGGTGGTTAGAGGTGTGGATGGCCTAACAGACAATCACATGAGACCTTCAATAAAGTACCAAGTTGAAGCTGTAAGATTGCCAGTGATATACAGTAGGTGCTTCTTCGTGTGCATTTTCTTTCAGAATAGACAGTCAGAGGCATATTCACTCAAGCAAAAGCAACAGTATATGACTAACAGGACAGAGGTTACTCAAGTGAAATTCAGAGATGGACTGATTTAACAGAAAAGTAGATTAATTGGAATTATGAAGTCCAGACCATCAGGATCCAAAAGAAAATGTCACAAGAGGTTTGTGGAGATAAGCACGAGGAAGCTTAATTTAATAACAGGTGAGCGAGAAGAGAATTTAATTGACAGTTGCTGTTTAAGCTTATAACTAAAGAATAGCAAACAAACAAAAGGTACAGTATCTGGGCTCATACACAGAAATGGCCTAATTTTGTTTTACGTTTCTTTTTTATTGCTCTTTTTTGTGTTTTCAGACTGATTCATTGAGAGTACACGTGAGAAGATGAAGGTCAGAGTACAGACCTACAACCACATCACCAGGTCTTGCATAGGCACTGGAATGTACAATAAGCAGGACTGGTTAAAATAAAAAGGTTTAATAAAGAGGGAAACTTCACACTGGTGCAAAATCAATACAAACTAATACAGTACATTAAAATCAATAAAATAAAGTAGAGGCAACACAGTAAAGAAAAAAAATTGCAATATACAGTACAAGAATGGTGTTATAAAAGTTGCCAGTATGAAAAGACACGGGTACAAATTAGGATTTTAAAGGTGGCGCATTACAATTTTTAACTGATTATTAACTTAAAACCACAGAGTGATAATTTTATGAAGAAAGAAAATACTTGAAAACCTTTGCTGCATCTTTGTTGTTGGAGTGACTCTAGTGTGGTGCGGGTACTGGAATAAAGTTTGCATAAAAAGTTAAAAGGAAGATTGTACCATAGTAGGCCAGTAGCAACTGGGTCAGTTTTAATGTGCTACTATTTCCTTAGACTAAAAAAACTTCCATCAAACTGCAGTAACATTTTGTTAGGCAGTGGAAATTAACAGACCCAAATAATAGGTAAACTGATAAAAATAAAAATGTACTTTTTATACAATTCTCAAATGATCTTCTTCTTGCACCCTCAGTATCAAAACAACCTTTGAAAATATCTTGTGGGATGAGGATAATGTAAACTTACACAGAACCCAAGTATCATTTTTCATACCCCACAAAGGAAATCAAAAATGAGTTTTAAAACCCCCAGATTTTAAGAATTTAACCGGTATTCGTATGGAATTCCCTTCAGCTGAGTCTTCAATTCCTCTGCAGCATACAATATTTACAGTACACAACACTGGGATGTATGAAGTGCACAGGCAGTTAGCTTTGAAAACAAAGAGACAACTGGCAATGTTTCCTGAGAGTTCTGTCAAGAAACAAAAAAGATTTATATAGACGTATACTCACAACATACTGTGTTTACTCTGCCTAAGGCGAGGACAGCTATTGGCTTCTATGCTTGTTTTTTTGCAGGATAGTGCATGACTGGAATAATGTACCAGCAGATCTTCAGAAGGCTCCACGAGAAACAGCTCTTTACATAATGCTGGTAAAATTATCTGTAAAAAAGTTTCAATAAACTTGTTTACAGCGTCAGTATTGTATCGCAAATAAACAACAATCTTGTATTTTAACAAACTTTATGCCTTCCATAAGTTTTTCTGTATGCAGCCATTTATCCTTTCTAAAGAGCATCAGACTGATACATTTTACCACCGGCACTTAGCAATTAGTACAATATCTTCACGTTTGAAGGGAATATCACAAAGGTTTTGTAGTTTGATTGTGGAAAATGCTTCTGTTTAGAATCTAGCATCTGTCAGAATCTAGTATTGAGAAAATAACTCAATGTTTGATAGTGAAACTACAGTATGTAAGGTAACTTCTTAGATAACTAGGAACAGTTGGAAATTAAAGACTTAAGAGTTTAGCCGTCATTTGTTGTCAATGCGATAGTGATTTTGTGCTGTTTTATGGTGTATTTCTTCCCATGCACCAAAGAAAACGATTTCTATTACCATCTCCGTGAAGAAGTTTCATTTCTGACTTCACCTGTTCCATTACACCAAACCTTTAATATGCAGAACAGGAGGGAGATAGCGAGAGGGGAGAAGAAAGAGGGAAAGAAAGTTGAGTTTGTTACTAAAGCAATCTGAACACAGATTTGGCTGGCAGATGGTTGGCAGCACAGTGTTTGTTAAACCAACTGGTAGGGTACATTAGGATGTCGGGGAGCAGCATGTAACACTGCTCCATTTAGAACGGCCACAGATGCTGCTGAGGCACTGAAGGGGGAGGGGGAGGGGGTGCCAGGCCTAGACAAGCTGGTCAGGAAATAACGAGAGCAGTCAGAGAGCGGACACACAGATAAGCTAATTAGTGGAGCAGTACCCTCCACTCAGTCAGTAGTTCAGCGCAAGACCCTCCAAATTGTCAGGTGAGGAATGATCAGAGCTGTATCTTTGGTTTTCCATGACAGGGGCTTCACCATAAATTATTCTTCTCTTTCTGAAGATGCGACATATGTGGGGAGAAATGGACCCTCAATCCCATCCACTGACATCCAAGCTGTACACTGGCCTGGCAAAGGCAAAAGTGTCCCCAAGTCAGCAGCAGCCCCACACTCATTTTCTCAACCTCCTAGCCCTGCCGGGACCACAAGAAGTAATATCACAATTCATTGTTACCCAGCCCACACAACCACACCAAACTGACCTATTTTATTTTTTTCTGGCTCAGGATCACAGGTACAGTCCTGTGACTTGGGAGAATTTGAGCAAAAGGGAAAATCAGGACAGGAAAATCAACTAGATCATTTTCTCTGCAGATTCTATGATGCCTCCATTTAGTTTTCATATTAATTTTAAAAACATGCTTTTAATTTATAAAGCTTAAAGAAAAGCATAATGTTGCCAATATGAATCTTTACAGGTCTATCATAATAAAATGGATGTACTTTCACAAGCTGCAACACAGTAATGAAGACAGAGACAGCTGCTATCATAGACGTTACATTGTGATCCAAGTTAGCCTTTAATAAAAAACAAAACTGCTACACATTGTTCTATTTAAAAAAAAAATACATTCATAAAAATAGCTATGTAGTGTAGACTGTAAAATGAAAGATTTTGGAGGTAGCAATCTGGAGGGAAGATTAAGACAATACAATAAATCATTTTTCATTTTATATTATATGACTTGCAGAAATAAGGGAGTACATTATGCACACTAATTATGTACAAGCAGATTAAGATACTGGCTCTGAGAGACATAAGAATTGCCTGAAACCATTCTCTCTTCCTGTATTGAGGCCTGGTTAGAGCCAGACAGCTCTATCCTCCTAAATTCAATCCCACCATCTCAAACTGAAACTGTCTGACCTCTTCTTCCCTTCTGAGGACCTCTCTTCACCATTCCTCGACTCCACCAAGCTCTCTCTCACCTTCTTTGCCAAGAACCTCAGTGTCATTCTTGACTCCCCTCTCTTCTGTTCTCATCCTGCCTTGCTGAGCAGTAACCACAGGATGTGCCATTTCTTCACTAACTTATCTACACAATTTCTAGTTCAGGCTCTGGGGATCTCCTCTCTATACTATTGCAGCTCCTCCTGGCTGGCCTCCTGAACAGCACTATCTGGCCTACCCAGCTCATTTAGAATTATGCCACTTGCCAGGTCTTTTCTCAGCCTTGTTTCTCTTGTGCCAAGCCATTATTCCGATCCATTCATTGGCTTGCTAAAGCTGCACAAATCCATTTCAAAACACTTGTGCTTTCCTACTGCTGCCTTAACCACTGTCCCCCACACGTCCTACAGTCCCACATCTCTCCCTATAACCTCTCTTAACCTGTCCTCTGCCAGACTGTCTGTTGCCTCACCTCCAGGGCTCTGCAGTATTGGAATTAACTACCCATTAAAATCAAAATCATTTAAAATCAGTCCCTGACCACCTTCAGCACCTCCTCAAGACTAATCTGTTTAGACAGCACCTGTGATCTCTCACACCGTTGTAAACTTTCACCCCCACCCAATCCAATGTCATTCCTTTTTCCTTTTTAATGTGATTCCTTGCTTACCTACACTTTGTTTACCACTTGAAAGACATTGTTTTCAGGTTGCCCTGTGTTGCAAAGGCATTGTATTTCCAACATGTACTGTTCCTCACTGTGGTTTGTCATCTGTATTTGATTTATTTGTTTTGTGTATTTATGTCATGCAGTATTCCATATTTGGTAAGTCTGGATAAGGATACCTTATAAGGAATAAGGAAGTAAATAATAATAGTGAGTACTGGGAACTGTGTACTTTCTGATAACAACCCTTAACCTCTGTAACATCTACTGTTCCATATTAATAGGATACATTCTGACAATGGATGATGTATAAATCTGTGAAGGAATTTGAACACATTAAAGAAGATCTGCAGGGTGGTATGGACATTGGCTAAGAAGTAATTGACTAAGAAGTGGGGAACATTTACCCACTTGGTACTGACATGTGAATATATTAATGCTCAAGATAAATCAATTATATAGTTATTCTAGATTAAAATATGGTTACTAAACTAGTCAAGGTTGCAGTTCATAGGAAGGCGACAGCAAAAACTATAGAAGCAGCAAATGAAATTCAAAATGATGTAGATAAAATTCATGACTGGGGATACAAAATAGTAAACATTGAGCCTGAAGAGGCTACTTATGAAAAGGACTTGTGTTGACACATCTTTACTTATTATCACCAATTTGTGGAAGCAATAAAAAGAGGCTTAATATATACAGTATTGACTGCATATCACAGAACTGAACTCAAGAGGTGTTCTGTTAAAAATGTATAATGTTCTCAAAATATCTCATTTACAATATTTCACAAAAAACATTTCTTGAACAGAGAAGAGTAAAAGTGAAGGTGATCTACATTTTTTTAATTCTAATGGGTATTGATAAAGGCAACACAGCAGACTTCTTCAGAATGAACAGTGAAATGTGAACCAGATGACAGAAGTGGAAACAATGTGGAAATGCTTATAAAAATGAGAACAGGGAGTATTCTGGGAGTATTGAACAAGCTAACCAACTATGATTTTGGAGGGATAGGCTCAGTGTCTGTGACCCTGAACTGAAAGAAGTGGTTACAAAATGGACAGATGGATGGCTATTAAAAAATAATAATTCCTTACATTTCACAACCATTAGTTGTGAAATAACAGAATATTTGTTTTCAAGTTGCACTCTGCTGAGAATTACATAAAACACTTTTTCATTTGATTTAAAATCCATCATCAGAGATTTTGCCAAGTTGAGCTAGTTCTAGCACCTCATCAACAGAAACAGTTTTGTTGCACTCTGTTTAGCCATAAGGGAAAATTTACATTTTTTTCCCATCAATGGGGAAATCAAAATGGGTGACGGACTTAAAATACCGTAACACATACTAACCAAAACAAGCAGGACTCCAAAAGGCTAAAACAGCAAAGTGAATTGTCAGAGTTCAGAGGTCAGGTAGAATGCTGCAGCCCACATACTGTACAGTATCTCTGCTCTAGCCTTTACTATGACATTGACCAGAACTGGTCTATGAAAAAATCCAGATATGCAACATATGATAAGATACTGTGATAAGATGTATTTATTGTATTTTCCATACAATAACCCCCTTGTGGCTTACTAAACACTTGAAATGTTGTGGTTTTACCATTTTAGTTTTCCATGGGATCCTAAATCTGCTGTGAGCAGTGTCAAAACAACAGAATGGCTCTACGTTGTACTGTATGTGTCAGAGAAAGTTGGTCTCGGCCATGCTGGCAAGAGGGTTGCTATAATTTGGGGTATAAAAATGCGTAATAGAAAATAAATCAAGCAACGTTGAAGACAGCTTACAGCAAACATCAGGAAGTAATTTAAAGTACAAAAACTAAATAAGAAGATGCATCAGAGGAATTGTGACTATGGAATATAGACGAATTGGTTAGCTGCTTGCAAAAATAAGAGATTAAGTCACTGATTTAAACAAAGACCTGGCAACATCTGGCTTATCGCAGTGCATAAATGAAATGTACAAAGGAATCTTAACATAAAAGGCTTTTATGCACATAGGCTTCAATTTACACAAAGAAAATTGTTTGAGCGGCTCGCAAAACCCAAGATAAAAAGAATGGGCTGTGAACTACTGGAGCAATTCCAAAAAATTTCTGAACCGCTGTCATGTTTAACTGTTAGGTCATCTATTCTTTTTATGTGTCTCAAATGTATGGCACTTCATATGCTCAGTGAACATAATTTTCTTTAATGAGGAATATGATTCTCCTTTTTCTTTTCACTAAAATGATTTTTTGATTTGAAATGTTTTTAAACATACATAGTCTGAGGCCTGTTCTATGTATCAGATGTGATTATGAATAATATTTAATAACTTTCTCTAAACTAAAAGAACTAATATTTGTGTTACTGAATTTTGTTGGTTTACTAAGCAAGTCATTGACAAAACTGGCTGATTAGAAAAAAAAATAGACTGGTTTGATGAGAGTACAATCAAAAACAAAGTTCCTGACTTTCAGATCATTTATCTTATTGGCAGGTTTTTGTTCATCCTATGAGTTAATGTGACCATTGTTTGCAACTATGGTCTCTTGTGCCCACTGTCCTACACATTTTCATTCATCCTTGGAATGTTGAATGTTGCATTCATGTTCCATTAATCTGTTAACTACCAAAAAAGGTATCTCAGGGTTAGAGTCATTTATCATATTATCTCAAAATAAGGGACTTTTTCCAGAGGGATGATGAGTAAACAGTAAACAGATTTAAAAAAAACATTTTCCACCTTACAGACTGTAGTCACTGTATACAGATTTGCCATAGTCAATATTTGCATTTTTATAATAATTACATTATTACACCTTAAGTGTGCTTTGCTGTACTGTGATTGTATTATATTTTGCTGCTTTTTAACTCAGTGTAATGTATGTTAATTTACACAGGACCCAAGATAATCAACTATAGTCTTCCATTAGACCAATTAAAAATATAAATATAAAAAATATAGAGTAAGAAACAGCTTCTAGTAACATTATCCTCCACTTAGTCAAATTGTTTCTTTTTCTAGGTCATATCTCTTGAATTGTAATTTTAAAGAGTGAAGTGAAATTTTAACAGAAGACAACTGTTCAGCGTAGCCTGTGTGACAAAGCAGTAATGCCACGGCCAGATACTACAACGAGGGTGGTGATGCTCAGAATCCAAGTGCAAGTGACCGGAGAGTGGTGGAACACTCATGGAGACCCGACTTGATTGCAGGCTAGGATGCTCCAGGAGAAAAGGGAAGTGAAAACAGAAAGGTTAATTACTGGCCGGCTGGGCTTAATCAGCCCAGGCCAGAAAGTAATGGAAAAAGCAGGATAGAATTGCCCAGTGGAATCGGGAAGGGACCAGCCGGTCAGCAAGAAAAGATGTCAAGTGAAGTGAAACATGATCATCACTCCAGTGAATGAAAGGAGATCGCTAAAACAATATACAGTATAAACTGTATAAAACAAGTCAGCACTTGTCACCAATATTAGGGTTGAAGGCTGGTAAAGTTGCAGGTGTTACAATGTCTTAGAAAGACATAAGAATAGAAAAATAGTTAGAAGCAGATCAGGAGATAGAGGTAACTGTTATTGTGTCAAATTGTCAGAGAAAGTCATCATTTAATTCCCAACCCCTGGTCAAAGGGTATCTACCACAGTGTACTTAAACCAAAACCTAATACACAGTTCAAGATGTAGATCACTTGCAGATGAAGCAAGCAAGAGGTTAACAGTCAGTCTGGGCTATGCTGAGCAGGGCCTTACATTACACATTACCCAAGACAAGATCTGTTACACCTGTTAATAATGTGCACTGTATGTGCTCTGTTAGCTGGCACAGGCAAGCTCCCACAAGAGACCATTAGCACATTATTGACCTCAGGAACACGTTGAGCAGGGGTGCTCATTTCATTTGCAATTTTGTTCCGACTCATCTTAGCCTAGATACATTTCATTTTCCAAACGCTTTAAAAAAAAAAAAACAGCATCAGCCCATGACTGATCTTGAGATTGCAGACTATGGGCTAGGATTATTCAAAGAAAAAAGCATTGAACTAACAGTTTTGATAGAAAATTAATAAAATTAGAGCAGGAAGATAAAACAGAGTAAGGTTTAAGGCTAAGACCAGCTTAGACAACACTGGATTTATTTAAATGAGAAGAAAACTGCATGGTGGCACAGTGGTTAGCATGGTGATCCTAAAGTGCTATTTGTGTGGAGGTCGTATGTTCTCCCCATGTTCATGTGGGTTTCCTCCAGATTCTCCTGTTTCCTCCCACAGTCTAAAAACATATTGACATTCTGGGAAAATTCTGTAAAAATTGGCCCCGGTGCAAGTTTGTGTGTGTCTGCCCTGCAATGGACACTGTCTTGCGCCCATTGCTTGCTGGGATAGGCTTCAGCTCCCCCGCAACCCTCAATTGGAAGAAGTGGTTAGAAAATGGATGGATGTGATGGTAATTAGTGGATTTACACAGGGATCTGTACTAGGACCACTACTGTTCTTCATTTATACTTATCATCTCAATTCTGGTACAGTAATTAAAATAATCAAGTTTTCAGATGACACCAAATTTTGACAATTAGTAACACTGTAGAAGCAGCAAATAAGTTTTACATAAAGACTGAGCAACCACCTGGCTGATGATGTTAAATGTAAGCAACTGAAAGGTAATGCATGCTTGTAAAACCAAGCTACTGTATGAATACAAAGTGGGAAATAGCCAGGCTATGAAAAAAACTTAGATGTCTACATCTTCCAGTCAATGTGAGAAGGCAATACAAAAAGGCAAACAAAACATTAGTCAAGACAGAGGTGTACAAATCTACAAGGAAGAATGGGCAAAAATCCCCAATTCTAGATGTGAAAAGGTGATGCTCGAAAACATAAGCTAACTCAAAACTATAACTGTTGCAAAAAGTGCTTCTACCCCATTTTCTTCACTTCGGTAAACAAAATCTTCTTGTTTTATTTTCCATTATTTTTTGTTACACAACAAAAATAGTTTTACCCCTTTAAATTGGTTTGTATGTTGTGAAAATCATTTCAATGCATTATGAATTCTGGTCATTAACACAATAATTGCAATTGTTCAGGGAGGGTTACTAGTCAGTGAGATGCAGTTGACTTTTTGAAGTCACTGTGGGTGGATATAAAGGTGGAAAATTAATTTTGATGTGCTAATTTAAGAAAAGAAAAGATTTATGAATTTTCAGGAGTTCATACAATAAAAACCTTAATCTAAGGTAATTTAACAAGCCCAGACCTCCATGAAGAAGTGTTATAATAGGAGTAGGTTCAATACAGAGGGTAGGAATAAATATTTCTTTGTGAGCTATGCCAACCCTTCAGGTGGAATTAATAACATGCCCATTTAATTCTCTGTTGGAAATATGTATATGAAAATTGACTTAAACTTGAGTTGGTCATAGTATTCTTTTATACCTGTTTGCTGCTGTGCACCTTTTTTCAATAAACAATTTTCGTTACAAAATTAATATTCTAAATATAACAAATTTCCTTATGAAATGACTTACAGTATATGGAAATTAAGGCTTTCCTTCCTCACTGTGGTGAACTGAAGTAAAAAAAATAAAAGAGTATGTCTCACAATTATGAAACAGCTATCTTCCTATCTAACAATTACTACGTACTATAATAAGAAGAATGTATAAAAGGGTTCCAAACCTAAATCATGGACATTCCTTAGTTCGTAATTATGGAAAACTAGAATGACTAAACTAAAATATAGCCTACAAAGAATAAAATTCAAAAGATTTTCAATCCTTCAAATATTAGCAATAAACTTAATTGGTTTGCCAAACCAAATGTTTTTTTTTTATCAGACATCTGTACTGAGTGTACAGCACATACGTAACCCTCAAGGGCACAACCAGTCTGCTCGAACATCTTAATTGAGATAATAATATACGTGGATATACCTCACATCCTATTATTCCAACTCCAGACAGAAAAAGAGCAGCTCATTTTTTTTGACAGAAGACGTGTTTGCTGTTATCTCTCCTCACACAAGAATGGAGTACAGTGGCCTCTTGTGGTACGTCTGTTGAAATTTGCCATCACTTACAGATGAGGCTCAACTCAGTCCAAGACTCAGGCAGTGTTTTCTTTCTCATGTTCAAGTTGGGGTTTGAATTGAAGTCAAAATAAAAAAAAAAAACCAGTTTAAAGGTGGTTTTTGACATAGATCAGGGGGTTGATATAGATTGGGTTGATTTTAAAGGTCATTATGTTTATACTTACAAATACAAATTTCACGTTATTTAGGGGATATTAATACAGTTTTATGTCACTAGGACAGAGAATCCTAGAAATAGTATATATCTCAACTACAATAAGCATTATTTCTTTTAATCAATTTTTGCTGCTGGCAAAAAAAAAGAAAACCAAAGTGAAGAGAATGAATAAATTCACAAAAACTTCAGATGCACAAACACTGCAAGCTGCAGAGCACCATACAGCAAAGTTTTTCCCAGAATGAGAGGGAAAACCACTTCACTTATATTGTCTCCAAAGCACATTAGCTGCAGTTCGGTCACTTTAGAAATTGTTTTTGGTCCATGTCCAAGTGTGATGACACAATCAAATAAACCAAATTCATGTTATCACATAAGCAACACAAAGGTCAGTAATGTGTGTTTAGGTCATTGTGTGAAGCTTGTTCACTCCACAGCTTGTACATTTTCAGTTTTTAAATACAGTAAATAGAAGTGAATGGCATCTGGACTAACACGCTACAAAGCTGATGGTCTCTTTAAACCCAAACTTGAATCTTTAAACCTGAATGAGTAAACCAGGAGGAGATTTCATTAGCTAACAACAGTAATAAAAAAAACTGGCAGAAAAACAATATGGAGCTATTCTTGGGTTGAAATAAAAACTTGTTTCACAAACCCACATACTAAATACCCTGCTTTTAAAAGAAAAGGACTGTTTTACAGTGTATTGTTATTTAATACTTACAATGAGATTTCTCTTTTTTTTCAAAGACTTCCCCGCACCGAACTGCATTCCAATCTTAACATTTTCAAGTTTATATGGATCACTGAGAGGCTTTCTTAGGGTTTTTCCTTGTCATTGAGAATCATCTTGTCTGCAAAATCAAATCAGTATGAAGCAGTCTTTGCCTCACGAACCCACAAAAGTCTTTTTATAATCTTTACATCATCATTACTAAATGTTCATAGGGCCATTGATAGATTAGCAGAAAGAGACAATATAAACCTTAATCCTGTCATTCAATTTCAAATTTTATCCTAGCAGCCCAGTTACTGCCAGAGTAGGCAGTAACTGCTTTACATTTATATAATTCAAAGAGCCACTATTGCATTGTAACCTGGAATAGCTAATGAAGGCAGCAGCTGAAATGTGTTTTAATATTTAGTCATTTTAACGGCCAATCCATTAAGGACCTGCTGGACAATAACCATGGAAGGTCGTGAGCTTAACAAATAAAGCTGCTCTTAAAAATTGTTAAAAGTCCAGTGCGAGGCCAGCTCGTGTACAGGGGTGTGCTCTTTGCGTGTACTCTATAACTTGCAGTGGCTGCTTGGCAGAGCCATATCCTGTGGTGCCTCTTGCTTGTACCCTTGTGATGTTTCTTTTTATATTTCAACCATAATCATTTTTTTTTAAATCAGAGCACTGAAGCCTAGAATTTCTGCTAGCAGCAGATAGCCTAGGAACAAAAGCTGTAATGACATTGACCTTTCAGTTTCTGTTGGCTCCCCGTACTTACAACCGACTGCTCTCTACCCCCTACACCCCCCTTCTTCTCAATAATGGACGCAGCTGCCAGCCTCCACAGTCTTTATTAACCCTTGCCTTCTGACATCCTTTTCATTAAAGCAAGGGTCAACAACTGATTAAAACGGCAGCACGGCGGCACTCTACAAATGACCTCCAACCCTGGTAGCCTTTTAATTCAGGCTCTCATCCAATCAGAAGATGACAGCCTAGCCTGTTGCCATGGCGACAGGGCCTAGTGCTCTGCAGTGGTGCTGAGCAGATGTCTTCTTGGGAGAAATGGATGGGAGGGGGGAAAGCAGACAATGGAAAAGAGACAAAAAAAGCATGTTGCCATATATTACCAGTAGAGGGAGACCTGTAACAGCTTCAGCACGCTGTAAATGACTGAGCATTTACGGCATTCGCCATTACTGTGTTAAAGTGGTTGCTAAATACAGCAATTGTATATAGCATTCTTATATTTCCATGAAATTCAAACAGCAGCTTTCAAGGTTTTCTCATCCAGAGTTTAATAAATAAAAGTTATTAGACTTTGTCAGTCAGCTTTCAGTGATAAGCTGCATTTACTGCTGTCCCAAACCGCATACACAAATGTGGCTCTAAGGCCTGAGATATGATCATTATGCCAGACTGGACATAATGACGAAGAAGGCAGAAATAGATCTTATTTCAATCAGGAATTTTTACAAGCTTGATATCTGCAAAAAGTGTCAAAGTATTTGTACTTGATTTTCCAATTCAAGTGTATTTTTAACAATAGATAAACAATATGGTGTTTTCATTGCTATTCACTAATTTAATCTCTCATCAACCACAGCTGATAAAAACACAGATGGAAAACACTATTGGCATTGTTCACCCTGTGGATTCAGATTTGGCTTTGGACTCCTTCAAGCATCTGTTTATTCATGTACGGCATTATGTACTGTATATACCATGTTTTTTTCTTTTTCTGAGCAATTTACAACTTGCAATTTCAACTTCACACCACATAAATGGCAAAATGTTAAGAAACCTGTGGGCATGCACTTACTGATGTCAAAACCAGAACTGAGTCTCTTTGTATCCAGGAAAGTTGATCAATTGGTCCCGCTGAGTTATTGATCACTGGACGAATGAGTTTAAGCCAGGTGACTTCCATCAGAATCAGCAGTGGTTACTGTACTGTGAGGAAAAAATTTTTTATAGCAAATACAGATGTAGTGCAAAATTGCTACATTAGCTCTCAGAAGTACTGAGATTGCTCTTACCATGCTCAGTCATGTACTACTAAAAAAACTACTAATAATTCACAGAGGAGAGTTGCCTGCAGTCCTCTCCTAAGTTTGACTCTAGTTTATAGGACACAAAATAAATAGGCCGCACAGCGACAACAAAAATCAGTTCACAAGGAACTGATTCACAAAGAGATTTGTGCTAATCTACTTGTGTGCTTCATAGCATCTGAGTCAGTCAGTTTCATCTATTTCCCTTCAACTTTAACTTTGTTTAAAACCTTTGAACAGTTAGCTTTGTTTAAAAGAATAAACCCTTACAAGCTAAAACAGTTCATGTAGTACATATTTATGGAGGTAAAAACAGAGAGGAACTTGCTGCGGTGCTGTGTATATCTTTAACAAACAGACATGACACCACCACTTTATACAGTGGCTCACAAGGACACATAATAACAAATGAGAGCTGGAGGCCGCAGGACTATATCCAGCCTGGGGCTGGGAAAGAAGAGACCTAAAGCCGGTTAATTAATTTTTAAAACTTTTACAGTTATTTCTGTCATCGGGAAGGAATGTGAGCACTGCAGATGGATTTGACCTTAGAGGAGCTCTGCAGTGCATTCTCCTGGCTGGACTGCTGCGATGTTGTAAAGAAAGTCAAACTGAAGGACTTTTGAAGAGCAGTGCTGTTCGAATAAACCAGTTTGCTAACAAAGGCAAATGATTGCAAAGACCTTTTCTAATCCACAGGATGAAAACAGGTGCTTTTTCTTGTCTGATCCCGTGTTTGATGCTGTTAGATTTATGGTGGTGATTATTAAAAGCGGAACAAAAAATGAAAATCAAAGGCAGGCTGTGCAAGCTGTCTCAGCAATGGAGAAGCCATCATATTGCTGATCCAAAAGAACAATGAACTTCACATGAGTGAAGCATGTTGCATGTGTTAGTTTTGCACAGCATTACAGTATGGGCTGGCCTTTATATGTACTGTGCTTATTGGCATTAAAAATGTAACAAATTATTATTGAAAACAATAACATCTGTTGCATTTTTAATTCTTTCCACTACATAAATACACACGTATATGCTCTTGTGCACAAATATGTCAAGGTTCCCTCTGTGAAAGGGAAAATAAAAATGATCATGTGAAAGAGTAATAAAAATGATCCACAGACGTGAAAAGGACTGAACTGTTTCTTTTCCTGTCGATTTCACATTATGTAATATCACAACACTTTCTCTGATCTTCGTAGTGCTTACAATCTTTTAAAAATCGGGATTATTCAATTAAACGGGACACATGACTCACTATAACATTAGCCTTACTGTTTGTCTGCAATGCGTCTATGCAGAGAGAACGTATTCATTCCGGCCTCTGCTGGAAAGAGGTGGTAGTACACCCCAGTTGTGCATTAAGGGTGGGTTTCAGCCTCTGTGATAGGAGAAATCGCTGAGCTGAGGTGGAGATGGTCTGAGACCAGATCCATGGTTTTCACATTGTAAAACACAAATCAACAATTCAGGAACTTCAAACATCATTAGTCTATTTTATATACAAGATCATCATAGAGCTAAAACATTTTTTCACGAATGTGTGTAATTTATGTTTTATTAATTTCATGGATTGCTTTCACTGAATTTCAGTCTTTGTAAATGTCTTTAAAGTAGTGCATGTAAAATTATATATAAACATCACTACATTACAGTATGAAATAATTTACACTGAAGGGACTTGTGTGAGCATATAATCACACAGGACTTGTGTGAAAATAAGTTATTTTTTATTTTTTAAACAAGGATTTAATCTTCATACATCCAGTTAAGACAACACAATCAATTATTTTACATATTTAAACAGACTTTTTCACATACTTAAACTTACTTCTGGGTGATGACTGTTAGCTTTTAATGCTGTAATCGTTCAGTTTTTGAAAATGTAAAACTGTGACTTTCTTGCCATTGTCAACTGCAATGTTTGTTCCACAATTAACTGCCTCTGGACTTTATGTCCAACAAAACAACTGGGTATAACACAGGTTCTGCTAATTCTGAGGCTCAATTTCCTCCACACATATACAAAGACATAAAAACCTTACTGCTTTCAGTGTGTACCACCCCGTGTTTCCTGTTTGCACTACTGAGGAAATGCTACCTCCATTTCAATTCACCAAGGGAATCCACATTTGCCTGCAATCCTTGTCAATTAAAGAGAAGCATATGCATTATGTAGATGGTGCAGATTTGATGCATGCTCACTATGTGATGATTAGCATTGAGCTTTGACTGGAACAAGAAGAAAAAATGTTTATCTACTACTTGTCTATATTATGGAACTTTACATCTGCTTCCAAGCTTGTGGTGTAGCATCAATTATTAACCTGTTTACTTCCTTTGTTTTTTGCAGTGAGTAACTACCCTGCTCCAAATTTTTCATAAGCCATTTCATACATAAAGAAGGAAACTGCCTTACTTACACTGAATCTTTTACATAAACTTTCCATCAGTCTGTACATTAACAGCAGAATTAGGCAGAAAAAAAGGACTTAGGACTTAGGTCTCTACATTGGCCTCCGAGTTAAAATTGATTATTAATTCACAACAGCAGTAAAGTTGAAAGGCTTAGAGAAACCTTTCATGCCTATTTTGTTTTTAGGATTTACTGAAAAAAGTTATCTGACATGCTATTGGTTGACCACTTACTTCTCAATTCTCTGGTTGTCATGCTGGATGGATGGTTGTGTCACTACAAACGTGCTGTGTTAGAGAAGAGAAGACTGACCAGGTTGTGTCTTTGTTGGGGGTGTCAAACTGTGCGACATTCAGAGGAGAATGACAGAATAATTTGGTAGAAACTGCTCGGTGATGGAAAATGAATAGTCTGAACAGCTGGACAGACCAGTGACTGCTGCCATAAAGGACAATGCAGTGAAGATGGAGAGACTGATATACTGTTTTAAGAGTGGCACAACAGACAACAAAGCGTATCATGGTGTATCATGGTATAGCACACACTCTAATCCAATATAGTCATGGTTTCTACAAAGTATGTACTAGGTGAGTGCCTCTACAGTACTATGAAGCAACTGATTCATTTACATTAATTTCATTGTGTTTTACAGTATGTTGCTTTGCTTTTTATAGTGGCATACTACAGTAAAGTGCATATTAACAGTTTTTGAAAAAAAGTACTCAAATTCCTGTCAAACATTCAAACAATGATCTTTGAGAAATCTTTACAGAAACCGCCTTGGAAGAGTTTCTCCTTCATGTTTCTAGATTAATCTTGTACTGTACACCTTTTAGTGAAAACCACTGGAACATACTATCTAGAATCAAAATCCATTTACTGATAATTACATTGTGCAGCAAATCATTTCAGAAGAAATATCAAAAAGAAACCCTGCAGCTCAAGTAAAAAACTCTGCAGCACAATCAATACTGTATGATTGGAGTATATGTGTCTGCTTTTTCTGTTTTGTTGAAAATTGAAATTGCTTGATCTTGAGTGTGAGGGCCATTAATCTATCAATATTCGTAACTCTTACCTATAGACCTGAATGAAAACCCTAAATATTTCACTAATTAGGTGAAACTAAACATAAAGGGAAATTGTGAATTCTTGTTGCAATAACAATCCAATGATTGTGTTTTACTGTAGCCTTTAATTTAACCAACTCATGTCTATGATTTTAGCTACTACAGTACTGTATGACCACAGTAGTCATAGTCCTGCAGTTTGTAAACAATTTGCATTAAACTATTTTACACATCATTTGAGGTTAATCCCACACATCCACATCCATATCTTGATATATTTGAGAAGGTATAGATATCAGGCTAACTTTAACATGAAGTAGTTCAGGTGGGGAGCTGCGTCAGTATGCATAGGCTGCAAAGGAACAAGAAATAGGTTTATTCCATGCTGAAAACAGAAGAAAGGAAACACAACGTTTTGGCCGTGCTCACACCTGAAGAAGGCTCCACGGCCAAAATGTTGTGTTTTCTTTCTTCTCTTTTCAGCATGGAATAAACCTATTACTTGTAACTATAACATGTCCAGGATACTACAAAATACAGCCTTATGCTGTTTAGTCTATTGAGAGTAAATGCCCCCAAGAGAGTGTATTTGTTTAACCTGAATAGTGCTTAATATTGGTCAAGTACTAAGGCCAAGTGTGACTGTTTTATTGCAGGCTATAGGGTAAGACTTTCCAGTCTTGGATTACATGATCCCAGTGTGAAGTTGGTGTTTGTTCCTGCTGAGCTCTTGATTTCTTAATTTGACTAATAATAATTTACCATTTATATTTTGTAGAATTTATTTTACATGGAAAAATTAAAAAGTATGTTGAAAGCTTCTCCTTTGTAGGAGCAGAATACCACTGAAATGGTCCATCAGACAAATGGTTCAATTAAGAGGTCAGTAAAACATCTTGGATTCAAAACTACCAACAAGACCAGGACTACTGTATGAAGGCTGGGCTAAGTGAGAGAAAGTGAGCTTTTGTATCACAGAGGCAATCAGCCTGTATGTTTAAATAGTATTTAACTATTTAAACATACAGGAAGATACAAGATACAAGTTTCAATGCTTTGTCCATTCAGTCTGCAAGAGTCAGAATTTCCTTTGGACATATACATGGAAAAGAGATGCATAATTCCAGATTTAGAAATAGACAGTTAACATAAAAACACAAGTGAAAATTACCTTTTGGTATTCCTCTTTAGACCTGATAGCTGCATCTGTCTGCTCCTGAGAGGAAGTGTAGATAGCAGATCGATATTGTGTTCCTATATCATTGCCCTGCCGCATTCCTATACAAGACGAGAATTCAGTGCTGAATTATATTATGGCACTTGTGGTTGTAAGAAAAAAAAATGTATAATGAATTAGGACAAATCAAAACTCCAGATAAATCCAGTAATCTCAGTCACATATTGGTATTAGCTATGTAAATAATTCATTAATTGAATTCATTTGTTTCAAAGAATATTTGATTATGTATATTTAGGAAATTCTATACTTCAGTCATCAAGAAAATAGGGAGAATGGAAAAGCTGCTTTACAGAATAGTTGTGACCTGTGCTTGTACCAACTAAAAATAAAAATAATTTTATATTCAAATAGATTTGAAACAGAGCAGTCAGTTCTCAATTTGTAAGAACTTAAATACATCTTACAATAGCACCTGTCATCATGTCACCTTCTGGCTCTTACCCCTCCTTCCACTGAAACTAATCTTGTGAGCCACATAAATCTTTTTTTTTAAACACCGCTTTAGAAATGTCTACCCTTTTCCGAGGGAGAACTACAGTAATTCACAGTCAATCAAATATAAAGTTACCTGAAAACTTAAAAAAAAAACTCTATATAATTATAATCAAAGAACAGTTCCCTTGATCAAAAAGTGCTCACGGCTAATTATTTCACTGCTCTGAGCTTAATATTCTTTGATGATAAAATCCTGATAGAAAATGATTATTGACCTTAACAAGAGACAGGATGTATGCAGACAAGCACTTGCCTGGGGAGAAAGATAACAAGCCCCCTGCTGTACTTTTTTACCTTTGAAATATCAAACCTTACAAATGGCATCTAACAATCTTCAAGGAAAGAACAATTCTCCACTATGCAAGCCTAGCAGGTGAAGGACAATTGATGAATAAATTAACAAAGAAGTCCCACAGTGAGGGACTATTGAATGACCTATTGGCTGCATAATAGTGAGATGACCTAGAAATACATGATAATGCCCCGATTTAGTTATTAAGTTATTATCCACAAAGATATCTACATACTGAATGGCATCCTAGATCTGCAACTACTGTATTGTGAAGAAATGTGCAGGTTTGTAGTGTCACAGCTCTTTTTTTCCTCTTTTAAAAGTGACATTGTAATATTGCATTTGGTACAATACGATTCAAAACAAGGGCATTGGTAATGCATACAAATCAAAGATCTTCCTTGTTTTTAGCAAATATTGTGAAATATGGTAATACAGTACTACTTCTCTTCCTATTCATTTCAATCTACATAATCTCCTCCAGCAAAGTGTTGAAATGCATTTAAGAAGACTAACTGCACTAGATAACACAAGTAGCCCTTTTCATGTGTGATAACTGAGATGAAACCAATAAGATCATAGAAGATTTTCTTACGATATTGGAAATTCTATGTGTTTCTGTATGTTCACAACACAAGCTGTCTTTTATCAATCCGAGTGCCTCCAAATCAAGAGATTTAATAAGGACAGGTCAGCCTGTGTATTTTTAATCAAATCCGTTGACAACCTTTGCTGTATTCGGATATGTGAGTTGAATACCAAAAGGCACACATTAGGAGTTCAGGAAGATATTCTTGGTGAATTTCTGTGCCCCAGATCTCAAGGCATTTGGAAAGGGAGAAAAAAAATCAATGAAAGCAAATCATGTTTTATACCTGGGATTTTGCTATTATGCCCTTCTCTTCCTGATTCTGAATATCACTGTATTCTACTGCCAACAAAACCCCTAATTACTACAAGTCAAAAATGGCAGCTCTTTTTTCTGTTTCAAATCAAGTAAAACAAATTACTGGGGTGATGAACAAGATAACACAGAATTAAAAAAAAAACGTAACAGTTGAGTCACAGACTCTCTCTTTATCGCTCTGTTTGTAACCCTGATACACACACGGACATTCAATCAAAATTCCTCTCATTCCTCAAGACTGCATATAATTTGTACCTTGTGTGGGATCATGGCTCTCCCAAAACACCTTCAGTAGCTTTTCATAGCTGATTTTTCCAGGCTGGTACACAACTCGAACAACCTCTGCATGTCCAGTTTTACCTGAGGAATACAGGTAAGGTTCAGGTTAGGTCTATGGCTAGGAATACTAATAAATCAACAGTTAAGGTTTGGTATAGGGTTAGTCTCAGGTCTGGTGAGGTTAAATATAGGGAGGCTTACAGTTACGGGTAAGATCCAGTTCAGTACTAGCACTAGGGTGAGTTTTAGAATTACAGGTAGGACTGTGATAAAGAAAGAGAAAGAGGTATATAAAGTCTGGGTTTAAAATTAGTTTGAGTAGGGTTATAGATAGATTTTTAAAGATGAGGTAGAGTTAATTTAGGATCACAGTATTTAGTATGATTTTGGTATATAATTAGTAGTTAGTTTAGGATTTGGGTTACATTAAGGGATAGGATTAGTTTATGACTTGCAGCCTTAGGATAGGGTTAAGGTTGAGGGTAGAAGAGAAGTTGAGATGGTAGATGGAGGATTATGAGTACTGTAAGGTTATACTGCCTTCTTGTTTTGAAATGAACTTCCCCCATAGTATCAATGACGAAACATGCATGATACTGTACAATAGGTTGTAAAGTATAGAAATTAAGTTGTTAAACACTAATCTATGAAAATATAATGGGCAACATTTAATATTTCCCCTATACAAAATATGTTCACAAATCGTGTGTGTTCTTTGATTTTTAAAAATAAATACATTTTCTTTGACCCGCACTATCTTACACGTATATAAAACATTTCTTGTAACCATCTACCCATTTTCTAACCGCTTCATCCAGAGCCAGAGCCTATCCTGGCAAGCAGAAAGGCAGGGAAAGGTAATACCTTGGAGGGGATGCCAGTCCATCACATGGCAGATACAGATACACACAGTCACACTGGGGCCTTTGGATGTAGTCGTTGGACTGTGGGAGGGAACTGGAGCACCCGGAGAAAAACCCACATGAACATGGAGAGAACATGCAAACTCCAAAGGTCTAGAACATCCAAAGCACCCCAGATCTAGAATCAAGGGGCACTGTGCTTTGAGGCAGCAATGGTAACCAGTGTTGCACCAGCATGCCCATAGCTTCTTCTATACAGACAATTCTGATTTTTTAAGAAAGCAATGGGGAGGGTTTAGTCTAGGCGTAACAAATACTAAACAGATTATATGAGCAAGCCTTTAAAATAAAAGACCTGCACAATTTAAATAGTGTAAAACACACTTTGGCACGCAGCAAAACACAGTGTGGGTGGCATGTGAGGGGGTATGTTGTCATGGACAAGATTTCAAAATGCATTTTCCTCCACCATCCATTTGTGTTTAATCTTAAGAGGACTGCTTTGGGAAAGAAAACGTCACCAAATTCTCTTATAGGCACAATGAGTAAAGCAGTCAAAATAAAATATTACATGACACACCATTCATTGCCTTATATTGTCATGATTATTGTCACACTAAAAATAATAGACACAACAATTACTTTGGTAACTTGGTTGTAAGGAATAACATGAAACCTACTCACACACATCAATAACTTATTCATTCACACCTAAAAAAACTTTCTGGAAATCTGTATTAAATGAGTCCACACATTTTCCTACTTTCACTTTGAAAGGCTCACTTCCAAAATGTCCACTTCTGAGCTTGCTGTATTTCAGTCCTTCTTGTGCTGTTTTGGATAAAGATGTTCTTTGGCTTAATTAACTCAAATCCTTTGAGTATTAAACATTTGATAACAATTTAAATGTATTACTACATTAAAGCAAGGGAAGTCAGTGTAAGTCAGTAAAACAATAAATTTCATTAAGCCATCAATTTTATGAAGTTAATTTCTACGGTAATTTTGTTCCAGTGAAGGGAAGGGGTTAAATTTATGACACTTGAGATCAATATTGGTAAACTATAATGGAATAAGACAAGCTGAGTAAAATCATACACTGCTTTCCTGTGTTCTCTCTTCTGACCTTATACCACTTCTCCAATATCCACTGACTTCACAGATTTACTTTCTACTATTCTACTTTACTGTTCTACTATTTCTATTATTTATTTTCAGAATATTGAGGAAAAAAAAAACTCCTAATAATTGTGTTTGAGCAATCGATGAACATGTTATTAATGATATCATAAACAGTTATAAAAATATTGTTATTGACCCTGAGGGAGGGGGGAAAGGTTCAGCCTATGGTTAGGACTAGGAAGGAGAACACTGAAAATGAAATAACGTGCAGTTATTGTTTCATAAAGTCCATTTTTGTAAACTTTTTCAAATACAGTCTTATACTTAAGAGCCTTAATCAAATCTAGGTCTAGAATGTAAGACATGGTGATATTGTATCTACTGGCATAATGCTTCTAACATCCAAGCTTATCTGTTCGTCAGGAAAACACACCACTAAAAATACTAGCAGTTAGCCATCAAGTTACATACATATAATTACTAATACTACATGCTGTATTTTATAGTTTTTAATTTCTCTATTTTAGAAGTACTGTACATGCCTTGATGTAGAGAATTTAATTTACATCTGAGCTTTTTAAACATGAAACAAGTTTATACCCTGGGTACCCCTCACACTACTTCTACAAAAACAGTAATAAAATGTTGGATCTATCTAGCACTCTTCACACAGAAAATTCCCTAAAAAGTGCTTTATAGGCAGACCTCAACAGCGCCCTGAACTGAAGATGAGGCAGCAGAAATTGGCTTTATTTTTGTTTAACCTTTGCTGAATTTATTTATCCTCTAGAGCTTCACAGGTATCTGAAGAAAGTTTCCCAGTATAAGAAAAGAAAACCAAGAGTTTATGCCAATCTCATAAAAATATTCGATGCACTTTTAAAACAGCTTAAATGGCAAGGTTTGAGACATCTGCTATTTTAAACCTGGGGATACAACGGCTCCAGTGACAGACACACTGCTCCCCCAATTGGCAAAAACTCTCCTGTCAGCCACTGTGGACATTACAACGTAAGAAATGGCTCAGCAAGCAGGCATGTATAAGGACCATATCTATATGATTCAATCATTCTTTAAAGCAGGTGAAGAAATACTAGGAAGCTATTAAACCATTTGATGATTCCAGGTGAGTATTATAAGTACAAGGTACATACTGAAGTCTAAAGGGGATAAAATGCAGATATTTATAAAAATGTGAATAAGGCCCAAAGGCAGAAAACCTCAAATGCATTCCCAATGAGATCCATCTGCCATTAACATTTATCATTACTGTGCCACAAGGAAAGCTACATCACCTGTGTACACTCGCAGATCTATAGTGCTTATATTAAAAAAGTAATAAAGAGTAATCTATGGGTCAGTTTCATTGCTACCTACAGGAACATGATACCTTCAACAGCCCTCTTGTACAGAATGGGCAAATTAAAATTATGCCAACAAGACAATAAAAACAAAAAGAGATGAGAGGATTTAAAACATGTTGGGGTCCTTGCCATACAATACTGATATTTGGCATATACAGAGCAATTTTTTTAACAGATATTTGTAATAAGAAAATAACATTCTCTTTTAATGTAAAATGCATTTTTTTATTATATGTAGGAATGTGGCTATGCATAACCATTAGGAGCCAAAGTGAAGACAGTTGTAACAGTATCTGCCAGCTTTCCATTAAGCATGCTGATAAAAAAAAAAGAAAAATAAAAGAAAAAAAAGAAAAAAAAAGAAAACAATTAGCAATTTGATCTAAAGATTCATTTTCTCATAAACATAGTAATGAAAAGACTCAATTTGAAGGTATGCATATAAATTATTGCCCATGAAAATTTGTTCCCATGATTAATAAACTCTGGGCAGTTATGCACTTAATACTTCAGAAGGTGGTAGAGTTTGCAGGTATGAAACAGCCTAAAGTGAGTTTATCCATGGGAGTTCATATAGTTCTGTATCGTTTTAATGTGATTGTTCTCTTTCTTGTATCATGTTTGCATTGTTGCCAATTTTACTGCCTTACCTTACAGTACATAACCCCTTAACCGAACTTAATGCTCTGCAAAATGAAAAGAGATAATTTGTTAAAGAATCCTAAAACCGAGAACCATAGTAGACATATTATTGTAAAGTATACTGTAGCTTAACAAACAGCATGTTTGATCATGTAAGCATGATCAAAATGTGAGGAAACCAGCTCTTCTTTTTTATCACTTTAAGACTTATTTCAGACTGATCACAAGTAGAAGTACTCAAATTGTCTGACATTACTAAAAAATGATGCAGTGAAATAAGCAATAAAAATCAGTAGCCAGTGGAACTCCTTCAGTATTGCACCAAGCCAAAGGACTTACTTTTTTATAGACCTTTAACATTTGCCAATATTTCAAATGCTGTTGCAGGTCCAGTTCAAAATAATTTAAGATGAGACCCGATTCTTTTTTTTTTCTTCAGAAAATAAGGGATGAGGCAACTGGAAAGCACATTAAGTTGTGATTGGTGTGAGAGTGATTCAGTGTCTAAATTGGAAGCACCACATTATTTATTTATTCCTTTTTTGTACTCTGCCAGTGCTCCATAGACATTCCAGCAGCCATTAATCCCTTGTTTACATCGGATCTATTTCCAATCTACACAGCACAGACACTCTCCAAGGATTAGCAAGTCTAACTGCAGTGGTGAAGCAGGTCTTCCCTTTGATTTTTAAGAAGGAGCATCTGCACAGGACAAGAAATAGTACACAGCAATTTCAATATTAGCACAAAGCGGCTTCTTCATCAAGGGTGGACACAGAGATAGGAAGTGTTTTGAGAATGTCGCAATTGATGAGTAAAGCTTCCTGCAGCTCCTATCACTTCTCATATAGATACTTCTATTGAAGTATATTTCTATTGAAGAATATTTCTTCAATCAAAACTAAATGCATGTTATAACTGCATCTAATTCAGGAACAGTGTTAGAATTTAAACTTATCGGCAGTGTTCAGTTTTTGCTTTTAAAACCTATTTAGACAGTTTGGTTTGGCAGACTGAATTGGTAAGCCTAACATTGCAGAGTTAAAGAAAAGCCTTTCTAAACACAGAACATCAGCAACCACTAATTAGTCATCTATTTAGAAAGCAACAGTGAAAGTCAAATACTAATTTTATTCATTTATTTCCATAATGTGACTCAAATGAATATTTTAACTGTCTTTAAACAATACTCAAAGGCTGACAGGAAGCCTGATCCCAGGCAAGTATATGGTTGTTAAAATACCCTCAAGAGAGCACAAGCTTGTCCAAACATTTTCAGAATTTGTGGCTGTGAAAACAGTGAGTCAGGAACCTCTGCAGAGTCAGATATTAATTTGTTATTTGTGCATCTGACTCATTCAAGGCTAGGCGTTACTGTATACAAAAAAAGCATATTGAGAGTTACAAAAAGTAATCCAACAAACAAACAGTACTGTATGTTCAGGCATTTTGACGCACACACTCCAACTTAATGGTTATTATTCTGAGCCTGATTGGAGGTGGGAAGCACTTCAGTATAAAGACAAAGGTGACAAAAAACAAACCTACTGCTGTGTTTAATGTGGTGCTGCTCGATTGATGGAGCAGCACCACTGACTTGATCTCAGTGCACTCAAAGAACTAAATGCTTTCTACTTACATATAGCACAGAATTTGATCAAATGCAGTAAAACAGGTGCGCAGTGGTGAATCAGAATGAGTGACATAAGTAGAATCAATTCTATTCTATTCATTTGCTTTGTGACTTGTTCAGCTTTTGATAGTTTTTATGGAGCAATAAATACTTAATTTAGAAGCTTCTAGGAAAATACACTCCCAACTGCATGCTGCGTGTCTCATTCAGCACTCTAGAATGGACAGCTCCTTCTGCAGTCAGGAGAATGATATAAACTGAAACAGATGTCAAGCACAAAAGCAAAAGCTCACACCTGAAGAAGGCCCCACGGCCGAAACGTTGTGTTTTCTTTCTTCTTTTTTTCAGCATGGAATAAACCTATTACTTGTTCCTCCACTTAAGCAAAAATGTGTACAGTACATTTTTATTGCAATGCTTATGCTAAATTTATGAAATCCAATTTTTTAAGTCTTGCAATTAAAAATAAGACCTGATATTCCATTATGTCACTTGATTATTTCACTTTGATCCAATCTATGACAGTTAAAAATGCTAAAAGACCCAGTTTAAACCATATATTTCATTTCAGTATATTTCAGTAGTAATTTTTGTTCCTGTAGAACTCCAATTTACAAGTAAACTAAACATGTAATATCTTTACTTTGCTTTAATTGCTCCATACAAAAATGGAAATATATTTTGTTTTATATTTTTCACTTTAAAAGTTTTCACAATAAGAGTTAAGTAGCTGTTGGTTATTATCAGATGTGTGTGAAACACATATACTTTTTTCATGGCTTCTAGTTGTCAAATCAATTCTTCTTGACAATTTTTTAAATTTATTTTTCTTTGGAAAGTTTTCTGCTTTACTAACTTCAGTTTACTCTATATGAAAAAACAACATCACACGTAATCACAAGATTTTGTGTACAGTATCATTGTGAAGATAATAACACACTACCAGAAGAACTGCTGCTCAGAGCACTTCAGCGGAAAATGAGAGATTGATAAGACGTATCATTTTCATAAATCGGCTAGAAATAAATGAATTTAGTTATCATTTTTCAACATTATTGCAGAGATGGCTCATGTATTAAAAGGTGATGAAGCAAAAGAAGCAACCTTAAACATCACTGTGTTTTAACACAAAAGTATTTTTGAAATGCCTAAACTTGAAATGCCTACTTCACATGAAACGCAACTGCCAGTTTGTTCACAGAAAATAATGCTTCAATTTCAATGATAAAATTTCTTTCAAAACAGAATAAAACAGAAAATAAACAGAAAAAAATGTTGATGTTCAAATATGTCCAAATACCACTGAGTATGCATTTTGACTAATCAAAAAAAACATTCTCTGCAAAGAGGCTTTTAGACTAAAGCCATCAAACAAATTTCTACTTCACAACACTTTATAACCCAGAATCACCGATGTTTGCTTTCTTTGTGATAAAGGCAAATCTCCAAAGTTCTCATTTTAGGTGTGACAATGCAAAGACTGAACCTGATAATGAGATGAACCACCTCATGTGAGAGAACTGTGACATTTGTCAACTTAAGTTTTCCAAACCAGGGATATGTTTTCACAAAACGTCTCGCAGGTAACATAGTGGAACATAAATTAGGAATGTGTGCAAAGCTGGAAGACAGAAACAGAAGTTACAGCAAAATGTATAATTGATTCCAAAGTGTTCATTCATTCTGAATTAAGAATATTACAATACTTTTCCATTTCCATTTGGCTTCCATTTGAATTTACAATGAATCTTACTAACAGCAGTGCAGTTATTTGAATGATGCCAGCAAACATTAATAAAATGTTTTTCATTTTATGTTTTCATTTTATGTCATAAAATGTTTCCTTAGGCCTCAC
Organism: Lepisosteus platostomus; assembly: GCF_059453375.1. NCBI lineage: Eukaryota > Metazoa > Chordata > Actinopteri > Semionotiformes > Lepisosteidae > Lepisosteus > Lepisosteus platostomus. Next base: position 21,105,729 of record NC_142613.1, read on the forward strand.
ACCTGAAGAAGGCTCCACGGCCAAAATATTGTGTTTTCTTTCTTCTCTTTGCAGCATGGAATAAACCTATTACTTGTTCCTTTACAGCCTATGCATTCTGATGGAGCTACCCACCCGAACATTAATAAAGATACTATAGTAGTATTAGGATCCAGATGTAAGCTTTATTTTCTGCCATGCACATATTCATTGTTTTGATGAATAAGGAGTAAAGTGAAAATACAATATAAATTATTATTCAGCATAAAGAAATACAAAACATTTGTAAAATCTTATCTAAAGGACAATACCTTTTCCTATAGAGCATACCTTGTCACAAAAATGAGTACTTAGTTTTGGAGTTTTGGGTTCCGAAGAAAGAGTGCCACCTACTTGTCTACTAACACAGTAACCTGAACTTCCTTGGATATTTCCTGTTCACATACTGACCATCCTTAGCCTAGCTTGGTGTCTAATATCTTATGATCAGGATCAGACTTAAATCTTAATCTGGGGGCTTCTGTCATGGCATTCTTTCCAGCAAACTAATTGTTATTGGCTCTAGTCCACCAATATTCCTGTCTTCTTATTTCCTAGAATATCAATGTACAGTAATGACCTACCTTTACAGACTTCCTCATAGGTTGGGTTAGGAGTGAATCCACCAGCATAGCCCACCTGCGTGGAATACACACCATTCTGTCTCCAGAATTTCTTCTCTGCTCCCCAGAAACAGCCCATGCCTTTTTTTTAAAGAAAAAGAATAATAAAGATAACATGAGGATGAGCTTTTTTTGTAGAATTTGTCTTCTGGCCATGAATACAACACACACTGTTAACCACATTAAATTACATTCAATTTAACTCAACGTGGTACTTAGCTCTGGTTTAAAAATGGTTTCTTCAAAGAACTGATTATACCTGTGATGATAAATAAATGTCTACCACTGAGGTGCTCTGTTCCAGTATGCAGTTAATGCAATCAGTCATAGAGTTATTGGCTATTTTTTTCTTCTCAGCAGCGTGAATAGTTTTCAGATCCATTGTGCAATGATTAGTAAGAAGATCAAGATATAAGTTTATGGTATAACTAAATTTTTTCAAACATAACAATGTTGCTTCAGGTCTCTGATGTGCTTAGGGCCACTAAAACACATAAACTTTAAGATATTTTATGACCAAAAAATACTATCTTAACAAAATAAGAGTAAAAAATCATTGCACGGTTTTCCAGCTTATCTTATTTGCTAGAGGCAAGTTTGAAAATGTTAGAATTTATTTACACTCCATGCACAGTCTGTAGGCATGTACTATAGTGCTTGAAAAACGGGTAGGCTAGTTTTCTTATGGACTTGAGGAGAATATGTAAGAACTGTCTGTCTAGGGTTGCACCACTGCTTCCAGGCCTTTCAGGAAAATTGTGAATGATCAGGCTATAAATTCACATTAAAGCACTTCACTCCATGAAATGAGACACAAAACAAAATACAGAACACATAAAATTGAATGCAAGAGTCGAAGACAAGTGAGTGTTTTAGGTCAGGTGTACAGTATGTTTGAGTCACAACCAAAAGTAATGACCTGAAAGCATACATCCTGTTAATGGGGACCTTGAGTCAACAATGGCAGGAAAAGGAAGACTATAATAATGTATACAAGATATATTTCAATGCACCATGGGATTTTGGAATTTGTTGCTGATTAATTATGACTTAAGAAATATCACACACAAGATGAGACCATGTGGTTCATCGAGCACATTCAGTTGCTAGTTGCTAATATATCTGAGGATCACACCCAGCTGCAAGGTACTGGCTTCAACACCACGGCTGTGTATAAAAATGAGCCATTAATTAATTTCTGCACTTGTGATATCTGGTTTACAACCACAAAACAGTTAAAAGGGATTATAACTGTAGGCAATTAGGTCTATATATATAATGGCCTATATAATATATATATAACGGCCAATAGCCCATTCAGCCCATCTCGCCTATTTCAGTTGGTTTCGGCTTCGACGACCTAACTGAGAAGCTCGTTCCATACTCCTACAATCCTTAAGGTAAAGAAAGTGGGCAAAGAAGTTTCTCCTGTGTTCACTTTTTCCACGTGTGTCCCTTGGTTTCATGTTTCACTGTTCATTCTGAAGAAGTTCACTCCTTTGACTTAGTCAATGTCCTAATGGGTTTGGTATGGAGGGTTTTCAATAATGGCATGAGGCCCCTTCTTAATCTCTTGTGTTCGGGACTAAAATATTTAGTTGTTTCAGCCTACAGCATTCCTTTAAGCCACAGAACGCATCTGGTGGCTTTTTTCAGGACTCATTCCAGACCACCAATATTTTCTGTAATGTGCTAACCAAACTTGTACGCAATATTCTAAATAAAGCCTAACTAGTGCATCGTACAATGTTAAACTAACCTTTTACAATTTGAATTCTACACTTTTGACTATATACAATAGACTAATATTTTGTTTGCCTTTATTATTGCTGTCTCACATTGACAGTTTATGACTGTACCTGAATTGAGATGATAAGTACAAATATGAAGAACAGCAGTGGTCCTAGTATAGATCCCTTTGAAATTCCACTAATTACATCACATCCATCCATTTTCTAACCACTTCTTTCAATTGAGGGTTGCGGGGCAGAGGAAGCCTATCCCAGCAAGCAACAGGTACAAGGCGGGATACGCCATTGAACTGGAAGCCAGTCTATCACAGGGCACACAAAAGAAACAGACATGCACACACTCACACCAGGACCAATTTTCCCAGAAGCCAATTAACATTACAGTATTTCTTTGGACATACTGTCACACTGGAAGCGCCTGGTAAAAACCAAGATGAAAATGGGCAGAACACACAGATAGTTTCAAGTTTCAAGTTTATTGTCATTATACTCATATACAGGTATATGGTATAACGAAATGCTATTTTGCTAGCTCTCAGACGATAAGTAGTACAAAAAAAACAACAATACAATTGTATAATAAAAGAAATACAGAGACAACAGGTAATGTGCAAAACAACAAAAGGTAACAGGTTATGTGCAAAACAACATCAGATGTGCAAAAACATGAATCAACAGAATGAAATAAAAGGACAGAAAATTATGGGGAGTGAGCTTTTTGACATGTAACGTAGAGGTAGAATGTGTATTTGAGTTTTTGGTAAGAGAGAAGGCACTGTGAGGTTCAAATCATAGGTGAGAGAGGCTGGGAGTTTAATAGTTTGATAGTGCGGGGGGTAAAAACTGTTTCTGAGTCTGGTAGTCCGGGCCTGAATGCTCCAGTACCGTTTTTCAGATGGTAGAGGGTCATACAGTCTGTAGCTGGGATGTGTGGGGTCTTTGATGATGCTTAGAGCTTTCCTCAAGCACCGTCTTACATAAATGTCCTGTATAGATGGGAGGGCAACCCCAATGTTGGACTAGGCAGTTTTCACCACCTCAGGTCTGGAATTGTACCAGGGCCCCAGCACTGTGAGGCAGCAATAGTAATCACTGTGATAAGGAACAAGTAAAGGTTTACTCCAACTTGCTGATAGTATAGATTAAACCTTTACTTGTTCCTTTGCAACCTACGCATGCTGACGCAGCTACCCACTTGAACCACTGCGATAACCCTATTACAGTATACCACATCAATATGAGAATTCACCCATTATCTGTACTCCCTGTTTTCCATTTATTAATCAAATCTCAATCCAGATTAGTCAACTTTAGTCCTGACCTTGCTATTGAAGATTCCTCTACTCCTGGGATCAATGAAAAAAGGCCTTTCAGAATTATTCTAAAAGTTCCTTTCAGAATGAAATAACTTGGTGCATGAGTATTTTATTTTATGTTGAATTGCACTGATTCTGATTGTCAAAAATGTATTTTTCATTTCTGATTACATGATAATTTTCCTAACCACAATTTTTTTAACTGAATCCCACAAATTAGTTCAAGGATATTCAGAATCTTCACAATTTACTTTTGCATATTCATACAAATTTCTGCAATTAGTAAATTGATATGAACAAATAAAAAACAACGGGAAATAGAAATGTCACTAGATCAGACCTTGCAGTGGAACACAGAGCATCATTACTCAGGCACTGTCTCTGCTATCGATAAACTTGTCTTTTCCTCATACAAATGAAGCTCAATAATTGCGTGTGAAAGAATAGTAAAATCTTTCATCCAAGTTTCCAATGAGACTAGTGGAATTAATCAAGTCAGTTTAAAAAAAATAATTAGAAAAATCAAGGATTAGAACCGCCTTTTTAACAACCTATAGAATACAGTATATTGTGATTGTAAATGATATGTAGGCACGAAATGTAAGGGGCTACTGTAAAACATATTTATATCTGTATAAAAAAATCAACAATAACAATAAAAAAATCGATTTGCTTCCATCAGCAATGATTAATTATCTAGCTTGAATCCTGAGCAAAGAAAATAACAGCTGAAGTAATGCATTTTATTAAAATGAGATTGTTATCATCAACTGTAATTAATTTGTCTTCTTTTTTTGTTCTGCACTTCTTTTTTTGAACCTTTTTTAACTAGAAAAAAACTAATTACATGACACCCCCCACTGTCATTTTTCCTCTCGGAATACGAGCATCACTTACCAAACATGGCCATCTGCAATCCCTCAGGGAATGGCGGCACAGTCTTATTTCCATTAACATGATGTTTCCCTACAAAGACACAACAGAATGTTTGCTTTTTAACTACAACTTGGGCATTTCCTTACCACAAAAGACAAAAAGGAGTTGGAACAGGCCTCCAATCCTGGCTGTATTGTGGTTAAAATCAGAAACAATCCTGTCCTGTCTACTGGTTCTGGAGATCATGAAGCAGGTTTGTTTGTTTGCTTCTATCAGTGGTGTGGGATAGAGGTACAAATCCAGTAGTAGTGGTTTTAGCTACTGGAAGTCTGGATATCACTAATAACCAGGACAGAAAAAGGGGCAGTTTGTGAAGATATCCATTCCTCTGTGCTGCTGTATCTTAAAGAAAACAATTGCTGGGAAACAATGATTGCTGCAACATATATGTTTTTATTCGAAATAATTTGGGGAAAATGCTAAAAGAAAAAAAATCAATTTTATTAATGGAAAAGCATTCAAACGTCTGTGTGCCAGCTGGGTGATCCTAAGAAACTGAAGATGGAGTCTTAAGAAAATCACCTTTATATTGTTTCTCTCAATTCAGTCTCCACGCCCCCCCCCCCCCCAAGCACTGCTGGGCTGTTCATTGCGGTTCAGTTCTTTTCTGTCAACTGGAGACAAAGCTTCAAAAATAATCATTTGTATACATGGCAACAGCAGCAGCATTTTAACATTCAGCAGTTGCTTACAGTGTCTTTAGCTCTCATGACGCTGCTTAAAATGCAGGTGGTGCGGTGCTTTGTTTCATAGGACATTTAACAGATTAGAATAAACGAGGGAGTACCGAGTTCAACATCTGGGCTCATCCAAGCCGCTCGCTGTCTCTGTGGAGCAGTGGATTCTCTCTAAAAGTCAGCCACATGGCCTGTGAGGCCAGGCCAGGGGGAATAAATCCCCTCGGCTCCGTAGTGTGCAGCTGTCAAGCTATGTTTTGCAGTACACTGGTATTTCCATTTAGCGTTATGCACTTTATGGTGGATACAGAACATATTCCATCATTACATCGCAACATGTACAGATCTCATCTCATCACTGTCAGAACTGAGCGGAGTCTCACAAAGCCACCACGATAAAAAAAACACTGCTCCTGAAAAGTACAATTACAAATGGTTATTTCTGTCATCTTAAACATGACTGTATTCTTCCCAGTTTTTCATTTGATATTAATGATTACAATAAAGCATTTTTACTGTCATATCACTGCATGCTCAGACTTCCTCATGTTAATGCATTAAGAAAGATAAAGATGAGCATGATTAAATTTTACACTATTTTTTTTTTACCTGAAGAAAAATCTCATGATCTCACTTAGACAGTGTTAACTGATTTAAAAGAATTTTGCTACAGAGAGTCTAATTTTATCATTGTTAAGCATTCCTTGAAGGAAAGCTTAGTAAAGACGCTGTATTGCTGTCCATTACTGTAATGTACCTGTGCTAAAGATCCACATTCAAAAGCTTGTATTCTGCACAAATATGGAAGAGAGCAAAATCTCTGAAAATGCTAAATTTTTATGCTAAATATGGGGCCTGTATAAATAACAAGAGTTTATTTTCCTTATTGGCTCAGGTACTTCATTAGCTATTAGGAACACCTAGTTTTCTCTATACAAATGTGTTAATGGTATTATCATCATTGTCATTACCTTTTAGACCAGTACTAGTACTGGTATTATTACTAATTATTATAATTCACTTTATTATCACCTCCTTCTTAGAGACAGCATAGAGGAATACTAATAAACAGAATACAGGCAAAGTTGCAGGAGTAGCATTGGCAGCACTAGTGATTTATAGAGCTTGCTCATTAAACTGCTACATTTAGCTCCTTCTCAAATTAAAAAAATTCACATCATAAAGACTACCACTTGTCGTAATTAGGACAAACAGTTTACAAGACAAATGTGAAATTCGAAGATGATCTGTAGAAAATAAGCAGGCAAGGCAGAATTTAAAATCATTTGCTGTAGGTTCCATAATGTATGTGCACATGTTGTTGAGGCTGAGAGCTCATCTTTTGCAGATGAAGGGACCAGGCTACACAGCAGCACAGGACTCTATACCGTCGCCATGGTTTTTAGTAAAGTGACTCAACAGTCAAGGATGAATCTCACATTGTGCCCACGCTGTGATTGAAAGCATTCCCATTATCGACACACTCTAGTCCTTAACTTTAATGAGCAAAATATACCCCACTAAACAGGCAGTACCACTATCAAATTTCACAAACTTTTTGTAAGCAACATATATCAGATGAATCTGGATTAAACGTGACACAAAGTACTTGTCCGACACACAAAAATACATTTGATCAGCAATCAAAACAGAAATGCAATTGCATTTGTCCTCTATTACCACTACAAACGTCAAGGAAATTACACATTTAGTCACTTAAGTCATATCATTCCAAACAGATATGTCCCAGCTAACAACTAATTCATAAACTACTGGATTTTACATGGAAGAAAAAAGGATATTTTCTATTTGCGAAAACAAAATTCCTGGTGATATTGCAAGCTCTGGGACACCTTCTTACTTAGACCTACTGTAAATGCATCTCTCATATCTGATTTGATTTTGGGGTATATGTATATTTTTTGTGGACCATGTTATTTGTTAATAAAATCAAAATACCCAAGGAATTGTTTTTTGACACAGACAATTATTAAGAAATGGAAACAATGAAGGCACAATAGCGGTGCAGTGGAACAGTAGCATTGCTTTCAATTCCTGGGGCGCTATCTGCATGACTTTGTATGTTCTCCTTGTGCTCATGTGGTTTTCCTCCAAGTTTCCTCCAACAGTATAAAGACATACTGGTCTAAATTCATACTGGATGAATTGGCTTCTGGAAAAACTGTCCCTGAATGAGGGCATGTTGTGTCCTGTGAGGAACTAGTGTTCCATCCAGGGTGTATCCTGCCCTGTATCCATTGTTTGCCAAGATAGGCTCTGGCTCCCCCGTGACCATGTTTTGGATAAAGCAGTTAGAAAATGCATGGATAAATGGTTGAATGGGAAAAAAATGAGCTAAACACAAAAACACAGCAAATCGGTACATTTTGCTCTTGTTTTTATGTCAGAGTAAGTACGAATATTCCTAAGACGATGGAGAACACAACAATAAAAGGCCAACAAGAAAGAAATAAGAACTGAAGCAAAGAACTGACAGGGGTAAGAATATTATTGAATTTATGGAAAAGCACCTTGACAGATTGTTATAAATCTGAAGAAAAGCACGATTCTGACTTAGGAGTCAAAAACTACAGATCAAGAATGTTCAATAGTTAATACTGTGTCTAGCAAAGTATGAAAAGCATAGACAGTTAACACAGCAGCAAGCATCTGCTTTGTCAGTTATCTACAGTGGCTATCAAACGTATTCATCCCCTTGGACTATTTCATATATTACCGTGTTACAATATAGAATCACAAGGTATTTGCAATCTCAAACTGAAAACACAATTCTACAGATCATCCTAAATTAATCATAAATCTAAAACAGAAGATAAATGATAAGTGACTGCATAAGTATTCACTCCCTTTTACTATGAAACACCTACAGTAAATAGGCTCGGATGCAACCAAATGTCTTTAGAAGTCAAATTTGTGAATGAAAAACTGTGAATGAACTGTCACATTGTTGGAGTCCACCAGTCTGCAAGAGATGATTCATCTTCCAGTAGGTTGATGATCCCAAAAAAGAAAAGAAGCTTAAAAAGAAAAAAAAGTAAATAATCTCCATCCAACCTGAAAGAGTCTGAGTAATTTTGCAAAGAAGAATAGACAAAAATTGCAATGTCCAAATGTGCAAAGCTGGTAGAACGTTATCAAAGAAGACTCACATGTAATTTCAGCTAAACGTGCTCCTACCAAATATTGATTCCAAGGGTGTGACTTCTCATGTAATCAGTTATTTTCCATTTTATATTTATAATCAGTTTAGGTCTAAAGTGTCTTTGACACTTTATTATAGAGTTTGTCAATGGTAAAAACTGCCAGTCAAATACATTATGATTCCATATTGAACCACAATAAAACGGAAATGGGGGGGTGAATACTTTTGGTAGTTACAGTAAATGCAGTCATTTAAGCAGTTCAAAGAAATTCCTTAACCATTTAAGAGACTGGATACAAATTAAAGTGTCAGTTCATCATACACGAGGGGTGTTTTAACAAAATATTTTGAATTATTTACATGGTGTGTTGCAACATTTAAGGAAGTGTGAAGCAGCCATGACAAAAAGTAACAGAGAGATGGGTAGAAAAAAAGCACTGTCTCCCCTGCAGTGGAGCATGAAAAGCATTACTTCACTGAACAGGGATTCTTAGACTGTGATCCCTAATAACCACCAACCAAATTGCTCGACTTTGATTATTTCATTGCCAGCGTAGTAATTACCACCTTTCAGTAAACATAACCAGATTCATTTACGCAGTCGCACCACCCACTGCCAGATAAACAATTTAAATGGAAATGTCAGCAGAGAGATGCAGTGAGTTAAGGGCGAATATTAATTGGAGAAATGATAACAGGCTGCCTTTTCTTTGTGAGGGACTACTGAAACGGTCGCCTGCTTTCTGGACTGAGCTGGACAGACAGTGGGTGAAGCGCCTGCCTTTGTCACAACAATAACACTTGAGGAGGGATATTTTGAATGATGTTGCGTTTCCTCTTTTACCCATTTCCCATGAAAATACGCATCACAGAGGCCAGACACGCTGAAGACTTCAAGCGCCTGCACTGCTTTTTAAAAAAAGGTGTCAAGTTAACAACTGCATAACTTCCTATTCAAAATAATGATAGCCTCTGACAGGGTTAGACTTCGGCTGACACAAATGCATCAGTAAAAGCAGTGAAAAGGAAATGGCAGTATTTCTGCAAACAATTTTGTAAAATTTTGTACTTTCACAGCTCTTACATGAAAAATATTGCAATTTAGGCTTTAAGTTTAATCAACTATACAGATGTTCCTTTTTAAGTGCGTAGACATGCTCAAATTTATACAAACAAAATGTACTGCAGCTTTATACAACAAACCTACAGTATATCTAGTACTGTATATCTAAAACATAGAAAGTACTGTATCTCATCTTATACTACTGTATAAATACAATTTGAGCTAAACCATCATCCTTTATTGTTTTAAACTGCTCTTTTATCACAAGACATATATTGCCTGTGCCTGTCAATTCTTTTTGTCTGGCAGGAATGCATTTAGCATCAAATGTATTACATTTTGCACAAGGCATAATGAAATTAAAACCTGCTCATTTTTTAAAGCTGAGAACCATCAGTTAAAATTTGGATTGCTCTACTCTTTACATACATTATTTAGACCTGCTACTGTAAAATTAGTGGCTTCAAATTCCTTATAATACAAGAAATAAGAAGATATTGTTTCTGATGTAAAACACATTTACTGTAATCTAAGGCACAATGTTGTATGTCCCTTATAAATCTAAAGCATTTGTTAAATTGACTAATGGTTATATAAAAATATGGATTAGCAAAAAAAAACATTTATAAAATTTTACTTTTTGAAAATGATAAAAAATAATAACAATCAGTATCTGAAAGGCAGTTATAATCACCTTACTAATGGATTAATAAGAACACCATGAAGTACCACTTAAGTCTGTATAAAAGTCAGAGATGACACTGTTTCTGCAATGTATGAATAGTTGAGTTTTCACTTGTTCCTTCAGTCAAAGGAGATCAGAGGGGGGTTTTCGCTTTGCCTCCGCCAGTCAGCAATTATTCCAATTTCTCAGACAGTTTCTCAAACTAACTAGGTTGCCTTCAAACATCTTCCAAAAAACAAGCCCGAAAACAGCGAGAAAAGCAGAGCCCTGGTACATACTGTACAGACAGGCATGCAGGCTTTCCCATAATCAGCACAGGTCCAATGCCCATACAAAGACTGCATTAGTTAGTAATGCTCTATTTAAGTTAACTCTACAAAGTCACCTGACCACTTCAGTTCCAGTCTCGTTTAAAATATTGAATAGCTGCACTACTACTGCCTACAGTACCTGTATTTATTGTCTGAGACACAAGAAGTGCTCCAGTATTTTTTACCTTTTAAATTTCTTCTTGGTGCCTTGTAGCAGTATCCTTTTGCTGCAGTTTCTGTTAGGAACTACAGTATAACATGATTGCACTGTATCTCCCATTCCAAACCTATTTCTTTCCTTTAAATGAACAAATATATATATATAATAAAATATACAAAACAAACTTTACCTCTTCCCACACTGTTTTCTAGTGATTTTCACACTGCTGTACTGGGGAAGAAGAAATCAAAAAGTCCCATTAAATGTCAGAGTCCCATAAAAATGTACACCTCATTTAACAATTTCTCTGAGCATATGTATTCATAGTATATTATACACAGAATTTCTCTGCAATTTTTTTTTTCAATTTAGGATCAGTGTACCCAGCCAGCCATTAATGTTCTGCAACCAATTTACCCTTAGACGGTTGCTCTGTGCTGGAGTCTATCAGGCACGAGGATGCAAAACAGGATTACACTATGGGAAAATGCCAGCCCCATGCAAGACATACACATACTGTACACACACAAACTGTGAGCTATTTATTTTGAGACACCCTTTAAAAGCTTGTCTTTTGATTACAGGAAGAAGGCAGAACACCCAGAAAAAAACAAGCACATAGAGAACATGCTTACTCCTCACAGATAGTGTCCTTGGTTAGAATTAAGCGCACGATTCAAGAGCTGTGAGGCAGCATTGCTACTCGCCCGTCAATAAGAATTCAGTTTAAATGGGTATTTCATTCATACGTAATGCTGGTTTGTAAAAGAAATCAGGCTGTTACGTAATGTACAGTATGCAGTTTCTTTAACACAGGTCAGATCTCTAAGAATAGGCGTATTAATATCGATGATGGTTTTGTGAAGGAGAACAATAAAAATCAAGCATCCTTTTGAATGGTTGTCTTTTAGCTAGTCTATTATTTTTTGCTTTAGACACAAGAGCAGCATGGAACTTTCAAGGCCTTTGGGTGGTTGTCATGTGTATTTCTTCCTCTTTAATACAGTTAATACAGCTTAAAAGGCTACATCCTCCATGGGATATTCTGATTACAGTCCAAATAGTGGACTGCAGTATAAATCTACAGTTTCTAATCGTGTGACATGAAGGAAAGTATAGCAAACTTAAAATTAAGATTTTCCCATTAATAGTACCTTCTTCATAACAGCCACTGATGGTGCAATTCAAGTCCACTTATATACAGGACTGTAGTCCTCCTCTGATTAATTTGTGAAACCTTGCACCCTGCATCTTCTGATGCTGCCAGGTTAGGGATCAAACAGTCCTCTCTCCTTCGCAATATCTGTCTTGATCTCAGTGAAAGCTACACTTTATTATCTTGCTTTTAGTCATGATGAAGGTATGAAACTAGCTCCTTTCTTTCGCAGACTAATTGTTGATATCTGGTGCATAATCTTTTGCTGTAGGAGATTCTTTTCATTAATGCAAAGTGGCTTGAATGTAAACTGCAGGGAAACTGAAGTCCACACTGGAGCCAGAAAACAAATAATGCATGTTGTATTGCATGCTCCTCATCCCTGTTCCAGATTGACTCTGTACTTAAAAGTGCAATAACACTTCAGAGCCCTACTTTGGAGAGCATCAGGTGGTTCTAATTGTGATGTACTGTGATGGAGATTATTGGTGAGGACAAATGAAAAATGACAAATGAGGACAAATGTTTTCCTAAGTGTGTGCTGAGCCGTCAAACTCACAATGTTATTAAAATTCAAAACAACCCTAGAATTCAGTAATTATATTTTGACTTAAACCCTTTAATGTTTCCCCACTTAATGCTAAAATGAAATATTTGAATACTCACATCTATTTCTCCCTCTACTCTGTAGACAAGTTCATTATTATCTAGAGCTGAATACTCAACTACAATCAAGTGCAACTCATTAGAAATAAAATATTGCTCTTATAAGTAATACATCAGTTTGGGAAGAGCTTTGGCTGTCAGTTTTTTGTTTGTGAAAGGAGCTGTTAATTGCATCTAGGGTTGTTTTGAATTGCATGTAGATACATGAAAACTGCATAAGCTTTTGCATACCAAAAAGTATAAACCATAACTAGTCTTCACAAACCAAAAATAAAAAATGTCTGTTGTGGTTTAAGAGATGAAAGGAACATGGGCATATGTTAAGATTCTATAAATTTCCTAACAACACCTTTTCATAAAGAAATGAACTTCCTTTTTAAATCAGACCCTTGTCTTAACATTGGTACATGAAAGTTAAAAAAAAATAAGGTCAGTTTAAATATGTCTAAAAAATGAAAACTTCTGAAGCTTCTATACAATAATACTCATTGTGTTATATCTAGATTAAACAGCACTTCACTATAGAAAGCAACAGACATCATATATAGCATTCCAAACAATGAGGTTGAGCTTTCAAACCAGATGCTTCTCGGCCAATGAATCATTGATCAGAATCGGTTCTTTTCTATGGAGCATGAATTCCAATATCTGATGTCTGTAAATGTGGCGTCTTTTACTCCGCTATGTAAACACATCCAGTTTTGAGGCAAGTGAAAATCTGAAGGAAATTTCCTTTTTGCAAATATATATATATACACAATTGTCCATTAATTAAAAAAAGACAGGAGATTAAAAGGATGGAAAGGTTCGGTAAGAACTGCATCTCGTTCTTTTAAATAATGGGCATATGCTTTAAGTTGAGGAAAAAAAGTGAGAGGGGAAATAAAAATCAAGCCATAAAATTTTGCTTCACTTGCATTTAAAACAGTAATGGCAGGGTCGCTGCATAGTTCTGATTGTGGCTGCATCCAGATCTGGAGACATGGCAGAGCGTGCCGGCTCTCAATACGCCATTCCTGGCTCGCACCTCCCCCCGCCCTGCTGCAGATCACCAGATCTGGAGGTCCAGGGAGTCACAGCAAGCAGACAAGCAGCAGATGAGCAGGGGAGCTGGGAAGGCATCTCCCTCTCCCCGGCACTCTCTGCCTAGCTGACAGTGATAAATGAGCCAGCGTCATTGATGCTCTGCTCAGGCTGACTGCAACAGCCTCTTATAACAACAATGGCCCTTCTGGAAAAGAAAACAGCACACCAACACGTCGCAGGGGCAATTAGGTTTTGTAATTGTCTCCAAATATGCAGTATTACCAGCCATAAAATATGCACGTCTATTATTTTTTCTATCCATTTATTACAAGTAATATAGTATAAGTAACAGTGGTATTCGTGTTGGTGTACTGATGTTGTACAAAGCACATCCCTTCAGTTATTATTCTCGTGAATATTAAAATTAACACAGAGCTTTTCTTGCGATTCCATTTTCCCACTTATCCCACGCAACAAAAGGCACAATTCTGATCATGATTTGTGTCCCTCACTAGAAACATTCAGACAAGGAAAGAAGAAACAGGCAGTAAACCTGTAAAACCGGGAGACTGCAAAACTAAGACAAAACAAGATTTCACGCCTTAGCCAACTGTTAATATTGACATCTGAGAAAGCTCTCTCTCCTAAAGCAGAATGGGCCTTTCATTTGATCGCTTGCCACTGCCCACCAGAATGCGACACTGAACCCCCCTTTGAGAAAAATCAACATGATACTTTTATTTCTGTTCCCAGTCACTGGAATGATCCATTAAATGTCCACAAACAGTCAAGTACTGCCAGTCCAATTAGCATCAGATAGTTACACAAGTTACACAGAGTGTGCAGTTGCAGTAGCTACCTAGCAAACAAGGCTGCAACACTGAAAACACATGACAGTTCACCGAAAATCTAGTAGACTTTCATTAATGGACACAACCCTAAGGGAGAGATTTTCCAGCATGCCAGTGGTTGGGACCTTTGGTTTTGAGGTAACTCGCTTGCCTCAGAAGCTGGTAACTAAGGTTCAGTTCCTACCTTTTCCACTGTAGTGTTAAAATACATTTCATCATCCGCACTGCACTGCTTGACATAGACTGAGGCATCACCACACTTACACCTCAAATTATTAACCCGCTATTGTGACTGTTGGGTTCTTTTCCTGTTTGATCATAACCTTATACTTTTCATCTGCTGTTTTGCTTATTACATTCCTTGCTCTTTTCTTTGTTCTATATTTCTTATTTCCATGGGTTATGGCGTATAATTAGCTTTATTATAGTCTACAGTCAGTGATGCCTGGTTTTAATTTAATTTGCCTGTAGTTTGTGACTAAGTTGGGACTGACCGTAACATTCTTATATATCATTGAACAAATAGTGATTTTTTTGTGTAAGTCGTTTAAAGTAAAGGCCATATGCTGGATAAGTTAATTCATCATGATTTGTAAGACATAGTGCTTTAATTAACTTTATTTTAGCTGCAGTTAAAACACTGTTCCAGATATGATCAAAATATTGTATGTTCGTATCATAAAATTTGATATGAAACAGGATTCACACATAACTTTTTGAATTCCTTTGAAACTCTCAATTAAGCAGCCCTTGTTCTGGCAAGACTGTAGCTGTGCTTCATTTTTCTATCATCTACAATACTGATATCTACTCCAGGTCCTGGAGGGCTACCATGTCTTCTGCTTTTCATTCCACTCTGGACTCTCAATGACTTGATTGGAATCAATTGTTCACTCAACTGGCCTGCATTACCTGTGTTTCCAGGTCTTTAATCATTGAACATTGTAAATTACCCATAAACCTGGTGTTCTGTGGCCCTCCAGGACTCAGAGTGAATATTAATCATCTACATCATCTGGGACAGTTTCTGAAAGCTGAATTAATAATGTTTTAATTAACTCGATTATACCATTTCATTTAAAGAAATGTCATTACTTCCGCAAACTGTTCTTTCCAAGTTTCTCTGCTCAAGACAAAAACAACTTAGTCATTCCTAGAGTATTTTTTAAAGGTAGGTTGCAAGGTTCATTTGAGTTCTGCAGTGTAATGAAGCAACTTCTATTAATAGCAAATAGAGAAGTATTTTTGCAATGCATCTTCAATAAGATGTGCTTTACTTTGTGGGCAACAACCTTTAAAATAAAATGTAAAATCCTTTAGCATAAACTGATAAAAACCATAACACAACTAACTTGAAAAAGGGTTTCCTTTAAATAATTACACAGCTTAATTTAAACGATAACCACAAACACGATGTTAAAGCCTTAATTTAATTTCTGTCTAGTATTATTAGATTTGACCAAAAATATGGTAAAAAAACTAGACCTGCTAAAAAATCTGAAGAGGCAGGTAGATTAAAATAAAATGGCTTTAGCTATGCTGCACTAGAGATGACTCTAAGACAGGAAAGTATGGAGGAAAGGAACAGTTATAATTTTGTTTTAGACCGGAATTTTCTGTTTAAAAACTAGTTTAACTAGTTAAAACTAATGTTAAACCATCCGGTTTACGAAGACACTGTGTGGAAAATAGAAACTCTTCTTGTTCATTGACTTTAGCTATAATATTACTGTGATGTTTCATGGGAATAAATGTATTGCTTATTTGTTGTGGATATATATAATGCCCTCATGGCATTAATGCTGTGTAAGGGTAACAACATACAAGAACATACTATAATTTAAGCAAAAACATCAGGCAAGTATAATAAAGGAGCTTAAAACAGAAAAAGGGGTGTCACACAGACCACACTGAGACTTACACAGCAGATGCCTCTGGCAATAAACTAATACCCTAATTAATTGTTCAGGATTAAAACTGGAGCAGTTTGAAATGCCCGCCTCCTCATCTAGATACAGTATGTCCTTTTAAGATTCTGGATCCTGAGGAAACATGTTGTAGTGATTAACCTAATCGTCCTTCCAAGATATTTCATAGACACCAAGAGAGGGTAGAGAAGGCCATGTCTTAAAGACTAAGAGGATTAATGATATAACTAGACAGTTAAAAAAACACAAACATGCATAATCGTTTGCCAACCACAAAGCTTATTAGCCACCCATCAGCATTATTAAATTATCAACTGAACCCCACGTTGTGGCAGGATGTATATTTGCCAAGGGCTAGGCCAATTAAGTCAAAAATATCATATGAAATCCCAATTTATCAGTGGGTGTAAGACTCAAGTTAAAATGCATTTACATCTGTTCTCATATCTAAATGTACAGTATATTTCTATATCTGTGTCAATGTCTGTGTTTTTGTCTAACATACAGTACTAATGAGTTGCCAAACACAATTTATGTGTCAGTAATCAAATTGTATAGAACAGTTTCAAATTGAGTTTAGATATTGGAAACTGGAATGAAAATAGCACTGCCTAATCACTGTCTCTCTCAGCGATCCCTCAAAACGAGGTAGATCTCTCTTCACAGGTAAATTGTTCATTTTGTGTTATTTATGGGTCTTGTGATGGCTGCAAAGTTCGTTCCTGAAATGACAACCCTAGTCACAGACAGGTTTAATTTGAGGATGAGGCATTAAAGTTATAGGAGTGTCAGCAGCCCACCTTTCTTTTCTGCCATCGTTCAGTAGCTGAGTAACATCGTGGGTCAGTTGATACCAGGTGTCCCTTTCCAGAGCCTGAAGTTCCCAGGCATGTGGATCTACCTTACATTGCTGAATTGGTTTTCAGGTCATCTTTAAATCATTTCTTCTAGCCCCCCTGTGCCTGTTTCCCCTGCGTTAGTTGGCTGTAAATTAACTGCTTTGGTAGGCGTGTGTCTGACACCCATACACAGTGTCCAGTGAAGTGGAGCTAGTGCCCAATGATCTGGGCCCCCACACTCATAACATTGGTTTCAATCAACACAGAAATGGATGTTCTACGATCCACCCACCAGATGTTAAGAATTTTACACAAAACGTCTTGCTGTTGGTGTTCAAGTTTCTGTAAATGTTTTCAGATCAGATCACTATATTGGCCATATACAGTTTCTTGTATTAGGAATTTGTCTTTTCACATACCCCAACTTCCTCTCCATGAGACACACTGACAGGAAGAGAAGCTTAGGGTCATAGAACAGGGTCAGCCATTTATACAACGCCCCTGGAGCAGTTGGGGGTAAGGGGCCTGCTCAGGGGCCCAACAGCGTAGGATTCCTCTGCCGGCTGCGGGATACAAACCGGCAACCTTCCAGCCACAGATGCAGATCCTTAGCCACTGTGCCATCGCACTGCCTGTATAGCACACACGTCTTGCACCCATAGAGCAGAGGTGGAATTATTATAGCTTTGTAGACTGTGTAGAACACATATTTACTCTTCACTGCTCTTTCTCCTCCATTGTGACTTTTTGACAGGTGGCTGCCAAGGTAGGCAAAGTGGTTCTGGCTAGGTGGTGGGCCTGGAGCTGGTAAATGGAGAACCTGGGTTATACCAATGATCTTTTTTGAGTGTGTAACCGTGACACAGTCATCAATATACTGGAGATCTCTGAAAGATGAAAATGATGTTTTGTTTTTTTCACGGAATCAATACCTTGAAGCTAAACTGACACAAGGTTTGAAAGAGCAATGATATATGAGTTACTTGTAATGCAGTTTCATGGAAAAGGTTGTGAACAAAACATAATTTTGCTCAAGTGAAAATTCCCTTTCCCTTAAGCTTCAGAGGTCCTGCTCAATGACAGTATCTCCTACCCTTCCCCCCAACCACCCCCCAAATTTAGCAGACTCAATAGATAAGGAACGCTTTTGTAAAGCCCTGTTCTGTGTGGACAAGAAACAAACTCAGCATTTTCTGATACTGGAAGACAACAAAAAGGAAAACAAAATTCTGGTTTTGTTTCAAGGCTGAGTGCAATTGAAAACAGGGACTCAATTTTAGCCATCTAGTTTGCTACAATAATACTGTCCTAAGGAATTGAGGACAGCATTTCAATAGCCACATTGAGAGTGGATTTTGAAAAGGATTTGAAGTACGAGTGCAATTATGA
The DNA here is from genome assembly GCF_059453375.1 of Lepisosteus platostomus. Classification (NCBI taxonomy): domain Eukaryota; kingdom Metazoa; phylum Chordata; class Actinopteri; order Semionotiformes; family Lepisosteidae; genus Lepisosteus; species Lepisosteus platostomus. Next base: position 21,124,287 of record NC_142613.1, read on the forward strand.
ATTTTAAACATAGCATATTCCATCTCAAGTATCTCAAGATAGAAGAACCATCACATTCAGTTTGTGCTCCTTAATGCAGGTTTTCAAGCAGGGTGGGCAGGTGTTGTCTGAGTAGATAATGGAGTGTGGTTCTTCACGTACGCCTAAGGTACACATTTCTGCAGAATTAAAAGAAATTGTCTAAGTAAAAATCAAATGTGTCTTTTTGCCAACCTTCCCCCAAACATATGAGACCTTGAGGACATGGCTTTTCAAAACCTTATTATGGTATGGTATTCTCTAACTGTATCCTGACTCTGTAGATAAGCTTGTTCTGTAGATTTTGACATTGGGGGTGGAGGTTTAAGGACTTTGGTTGGTCAATACAAGTTTTTTTTATACATTTCTAATGCAAAAATAACATACAGCCTACTTTCATCTCATTTTACTCACAGAGCTTGTCACAAAGCTCATGACCAACGCTGACACAAATCTGTAAAGGGTTTTCAAGAGAATAAAAACATGAGGCTACTTCAGACTGTAAACATGAATCTTAATGCATCAAAGTAGCAGTCTTAATAAATGTCAAGCCATACAACACGTATTTACTTTACTTTTCAGGCCATTCAAACGTCGTCAAGATTCACTAGACACTTCAAAGCTTCCTCTGAGGTACACATATGAAACAATGCATTAAGAAAGCAAATTTTCCCATTTAGCCAGGCTCTCATGTTGAGAGGTCTGGAATTGCTTTAAACCATATCAATCATTTTATGTAATAGAAATTTGGGTTTTCGTTTAACTAGTTCCTGCAATCTTTATCCTGGCATTAAAAAAAAATAATTATGAAAAAAAATCTAATGGACCTGCTGAGATCTTTGTAGTATCCTACATGATCTTCTCTCTTTTTATATGAATCTTGGACAGAGGAATCCATATAAACAAACTTCAGTTTTTTAATAACATTGCCAATGTCTTTTCATTGCACACCCTCCCAGTTTGAAGTAGCTAATTGTCTGAAGACATGACTCTTGTGCTACACACTCCTCTGAGAAATATAATCTTTTTACACACTGCAAGCAACACACTACCGCACAACAGTCTCTCTTTTAACAAAATCCTGAAAGATCCTGGCTGACAAATGTCCATTCTACTTCAGTAGTGCTTTTTACAACTAAAAGTTAGGGAATGCACAGTAATTTAAATGAAATGAGCTTTTATGCAATTAAGAAAATTCAATACAACATAAAACTGTGCATATACAGTACATAAACACAAATAGTAGTAAGCAAAAAACTAGACTATGCAAAGTCTGAAAATGATTTAAGTTTACATAGCTGGGCATTTTACTGAAACAACAGCAGTGAAGTCTCTTTCTCAAGGGTACAGCTGCACTGCCTTTCTTGGAAATTAGGCCACAGTCTTACGATTACAAAACCAGAGCCCTAACCACTGCTCTCTACTGTTACTGTAGGTGTTGGAAATAAATATATCACTTATTTGTGATATTTATAAATTATAAAGTTATAAATATCACAAATAAGTGATATATTTATTTCATAAACTTATTAATTTACCTAACTTAAAAGGGCAAACAGGTTTTCTCACATAAACAGCATAGAATGAAGTATAGAAATAAAGAGAACTTGTCTTGAAACTAAAGAGCTCTAGTTCATTCACACATAAAATACTGCATACCTCTCTGGTCACAAAGTAATAAAAAGAATAGAAGTCCCAATGTACAGAGATGGGCAACTATCCATTCCAGCGTTAAAGAGCATGCTATAGGAGAATAATCATTTTAGTTTCAATAAACTATAGCTACTGTATAAAGAGCCATCATGTAAGTTCATAAAATTTTAAAGTGATTAAACTAGGTTGACCCCATAATCCATTCAGGAATGACAACAAAAGAAAATTAAAATCATAAGAGAATCCCATTTACTAAAGATATTAGTGGACACTGTCAAACACAGTGTTATTAATGCAGGGACTGGAGGCTTTCAGTATATTATGGAATTTTGGAAATGAAATTGATACCGTAATAGTCACTACAGGAAAAGGGTCAGTTCTAATGGATTAAATGACCTGTCTTAATCGTTATGTTTCACAATGTCCTTTTGATGTAACTGTTCAGCATATAAAATAAAAGTTTAACTTCAGCTAAAGTGCTCACTGGGCAGGGGTACATGGATATATCCACACATTCTAAAACAGAACCCTCAGTGCCTTAAGAACCTCTGGATGATCTACGAAAAATAAAACAAAATTAAAAAAGACAAGTGGCCACTTGATTCTACACTTTTAATAGGCAACTGGAAATGTCTCTAATTCAGCCTTCATTCTCCCCTGATGTAATAAATTAGTTCTATTCTCCACCCAGCAATCAGAAACTCAATAAGTAATTACCATTCACCTTCGCTAGTTCCACACCATTACACCAGTACTGATGACTCAGGAGACACAGCAGCCGCAATCAGTGACAGATTGTTGGGAGAGTGTTAGAGCAGAATATAATGAATGACTGCTTCTTTTTCCCCTCTCTCTATGGTGGCACATACTACCCTGCACTGAACACATAAAATACAGTTTTTTATCAGTGTTCAATTTTAAGAGGCATATGTGAGTATCAAGGCTAGCTTGGTCAGGCCCTTTCGTGGAGAGATGGGGTTGAATTTTCTTAGGCAAATAGTGATGCGAGCATAGTGGTCACATCAGCAGCTTTCTATGTCCCTTTGGTCATACTTTATAAAAAGGTACTGCTGCAGATAGTCTGAAACGGAGATGCTAATGGGTGATGTTAATGGAGATGCAACTTCTGTCTTAAGTGCAGAGAAGGGAATCTTCTCAAGTTTGGAAAGTTTTACGAATAAGTAGCGTAGTCGGCCCTCCACAGTCAGCACTTCAGTGAAGCACCTTTTGCAGCAATTATTGCTCTGAGTATTTTTCAATAGGTCTTTACATGTTTTGCACATACAGGAAATAATTTAACTTTGTCCATTCCTCGTGGCAAAATTGCTCTAGTTTTTAAATGTTTCTTCAAAATAGTTCATGGACTTGTTAAGCCTTGTATTTTCTATCACATTCAAGTCAGAACTTTGACTGGGTCATTCAAGGACATTCACATCATTTCTTATCAAGTCACTTCAATGTGACATTGGCCTTGTGTTTCAGCTCATCGTCTTGCTGAAGTTCATTTTCAACCCAGTTTTAGATTCTGAGTGAATCAAGGTTTTCCTCTACGATTTGCTTGTAATTTGCTCTATCCATTTTCCCCTCAATCCTGACAAACTTACGAATTCCTGCAGATGGGAAGCATCCACATAACATAATGGTACAGTACCACCATTATGCTTGACAATGGAGACGTAATTAACTGTGTGGGTCCTAATGCCCCAGTATAGTGACGGGGACACTAGATACTGTAAACAGGCGCCGTCCTTCGGATGAGACGTAAAACCGAGGCCCTGACTCTCTGTGGTCATTAAAAATCCCAGGGTGTTTCTCAAAGAGAGTAGGGGTGTAACCCCGGCATCCTGGCCAAATTTCCCATTGGCCCTTACCAATCATGGCCTCCTAATAATCCCCATCTATGAATTGGCTTCATTTCTCTGCTCTCCTCCCCACTAATAGCTGATGTGTGGTGAGCGTTCTGGCGCACTATGGCTGCCGTCGCATCATCCAGGTGGATGCTGCACATTGGTGGTGGTGGAGGGAAGTCCCCATTATCTGTAAAGCGCTTTGAGTGGAGTGTCCAGAAAAGTGCTATATAAGTGTAAGCAATTATTATTATTATTAATTATAACTGGCTGATGTGCTGTGTTGGATTTGCACTATCCATAAAACTTTGCATTTGTACCTTGTGCCTCATGTCCGCAGTATCTCCCAAATGAGATTTAATGTGAGTCTTTTTCAATTAAGACTTCTTTCTTGCTACTTGGCCATGCAGTCCAGTTTTGTGTAGGATATTGCCAATGCATGAACACTCTTGGCAGATGATGACCCCCATTTCAGATATAAAATTTTGAAAACCTTACAAAGTCACTGTTGGCTTCATAGTGGCATCCCTAACCAGTTTGAAGAATCAGGCCAGGCTGCTCTAGGTAGTGCAAGATGCGCACTACACGTCCTAATGATGGACTTCACCATAAGGAAAGAGATAAGTAACCATTTGCCAGTTACTAAGACTTTCTAACATTTCATATTTGACATGTTTTAAAACCTCCTTGGTCTTCATGGTCAATGTGGTCAATCACTATGTCAGTTGCAGCTTGAAATCCAATATGTGAGGGAACTTACAGAGACAGATGCATTTGCTCTGAAGTCAAGTTAAACCACCTTGCACACAGAGACCATTACACTAATTCTGTGACCTTTCAAACTATTCTTTTGCTCCTAGACTCATATAAGCTTGATATAGCAATCAATCTGAATATTTATGAAATGGAGAATCTAATATTCTTTCTTAAAAAAACTAAGTTACATTGCATGCTCAGACCATGCCAAAATGTAGAAACGGTGCTAGAGGATGAAGCGTTTTGAGCCATGGAAAGGACTGGATAATATTATTTAATCATCACGATGATTTGGTGATTTCTTTGCATTAGACTGTATACTGTAAATCCACATCCAAGTGTGTACAGAGCAGATAGAGCTGTTGTAAAATGTACCTCCAGATAGTTTCGCAACTAGCTGAAACTATAATATTCAATGTGGATCTCTCTAATCAACAGACATATAGGTAGTCTCAGCGATTAATTCCTGATGTACTCAAGAAACATATCATATATCCATTGTTTGGACTTCTAACTCGTTCTTCTAATGCCTTGTTACAGGCTTGTGTGACATTAACTTGGGGTGGCGTGGTGGCAATGGTTAGCATTGCTGCCTTCCAGGGCTGGGTCCATGGGTTAAATTCTGGACTTGGGATGCTATCTGCATGGAGTTTGTATGTTCTTCCTCTGTTCGCTTGGGTTTCCTCCAGGTGCTTCAGTTTCTACTCACAGTTCAAAGATTGGCTTCTGGGAAAATTAGCCCTGGTGTGAGTATGTACATGTCTGTGTCTGTGTGTGCACTGGTGTCCCACCATGTCCAAGGTATATCGCCAATAAAACGATTAGAGAATTGATAGTTGGATAGATGGACATTAACTGAGATTGAGTTACCTAAACCAGGGAGCATAAGGGCTAAAAGCGACTTAAAGTTTAATTGTGCAGCAAGTCAAACAAATGACTAGCTATTGGTGGTCTCCAAACCAGGTCAGGAACAGAGCAAAACGTGGAAGTGCCGAAGAGACAGGAAGCTAAGGTCAGAGTCCTGTGATTGGGAAGCAAAGCTATGGGGATGCTTTTTAATTTTACCAGGAGCCAGCTCAACGGTCTGGAGAACAAGGCGGACTGGATGACAGACAAACAGTGGTGAGCTTAGGAGATGCAAGCTAAACAAGATAGAGTAATTTTACAAGAAAAGCAGCAAGCAGAGCATTTCAGAGATCTTAACGAGGAGCAATAAAAAGGACCCAACAACTCAGCAGCCTTCTCATTTAGTCATTCATTTCCATTGTGTTTCCTTGTGTGGAAAAAAACTAACATCATTAATCTACGCAGTTGCAATTTAAGCAAACCCAGCATTGTTTATAATCTCAAACTAGAAGCCATAGTAATAATTCCTCAGATTAGTTTAAAGTTTCATGAAATACTGTAATGTTTATAGAAAGATAGATTTTCTCCCTAATATTAGATCTTATGCACAACTACAATGTTATTAGTTTTATTTGAATTTCTATTCACGTCAGATTAAGCTGGAGTTGAAGTTCAAGTTGAAGTTAATTTATGCAATACACATTTGTGATTTCTGGTGGCTGCGGGATTTTCCTGCTGTTTCTACAATAAACGTCAAACTCACTTTTCTACTTGGAATTTAATGTTTTCCAGTGATCCATGCTGAGATTGATACTTGTCTCAAACCAACCCCTACACTGTGGACTGTGCGGTCCGTCAAGGAAAGTGATAGCCGTCTGCTTTCTGTGTTCTGTGTTTAAATTGCCTAATGTCTGGGTTGAATCAGAATGGCAGGGCGTGGATTTTAAAATGCACTGAAATGTTTTCTTTTCTCAATGGAATGACTGCTGTGATTCTCTGAAAAGAAACATTTAAGCATCGCTGGGAAAGCAATGATTCTGCTCTTATATCAAGGCAAGCGCAAAGAAATCAAAGACCTTTTCTCCCACAATAGGCTTGTTGGGAGAATGACTGACCTTCTCCAATGTACTTCCAAAGCCCAATACTTTCCTTGTTCTTTTTTTTTGTATGCTTGTTTCCTTTCTTTTCTCCCAGTACAGGATGTCATGAAAATAATCAATACTGACATATGGGCTTCCATACCTTTTGATTGAATTCAATATTTTAAAATAAAGTATGAACAATACTAATTTACAGTGTTAACAGTATTCACTAGGCAAGTGCCATCTCTTTTTTCCAAATAGATTAGTGACACCATTCTTTGAAAGAAAAAAGTACAAACGTGTGCCAATTTTCAATTTCAAGGAAACAATTTTTTCTTTTATCGTATGTCAAGGTGTTTTTTTTTCACTTTTTGCAAATAACATGCAAATGTTTGTCTGTGACTGTAGATAACTATATTAAAGGTTTGTTATCAACCGTTTCTGTCCTTCAGTTTCACAAAGTATATGCATGCACAGACATGTTAGAACAGAGACTCTGCACAGAGGGTATCAAAATGCATTTCCACTTACTAAGATGCATTTCCCCTCAGAGAAATAAATCTAAACAGAATCCTATTGCTGAAACACTCTGTGTAAAACTATTAACCTGCTGCAAACCTGGGTCCATGTATCTTGCTAACTAAAGCTTTATTCTAAAGAAATGCCTTCAAGCAATGTCCTCTCTGAGCGCCACAAAATAATCACTATATATTTTTGTCAGAAGCAGATATATTTCTAACATTTCAATATTGTTTCTCCACTAAGATTCTCAGTTTACACAGAGTATAGTTGTTTTTAGACAAAGACAGGCACATTATGAGAAAGATACTTATTCCTTAGTAAGAGCTGCAGCAGTCAAACATAGGGCACAAGGAAAGCCAACACCCTGGATGCCACATCAGTTCACCACAGGGTATATAGACACACACACCTGCATACCCACACACAGGCAGCGTGTCTCTGGGTAGAAACTGGAGCATCCAGAGAAAGCACTGGGAGAATAAGCAGACTCCAGACATGTTCCCAACCCAGAAGGAAATCAATCCCAGGACCAAAGTGAAAAGAGGCAGCCACGTTAACCGCCAGGCCACAGTGCTGCCAAGACAAGAACATCATTCTAAAATAGCATGAAGTCTTTACAAGCAGAATGTCCTGGTTTTCAAAAGAAGCAGGGAATAATAATGCGAATTACTATTTAAACATTGCAGTTATAAAGGAATATCAAAAGAACAACACACAAGAAAATCAATATAGACGCAATGGACAAAATAGATTTTTAGGTCATTAAGTAGAGCCTGGTTAAGATCCTTGCATTTCTTTTAGATTATATAGCTTTTATCCACATGGGCATGAATCAGCCTGTTGTGAGAACAGGTTTATTCTGCTTATTCCGACACAAATCAACACCAGGTTTTATAAGGTTTATAAAGCCCATGAGGATGTCATATAATTTCAATAAATTTGGAAATGGATTTAAAGGGCTTGACATTTAGAAAAACTATACAGTACCTGCAGCATCACTTACAAAAAGACTTTGGTCCAGAAGATAATGAACAAGAAAGTTTGATAAATTGCCAAGAGTAACAGAGTGTGGGTGGTAGAGTCAGGAATTGAACCAGTAACCTCTTGGTAATAAGACCTTTCCCTTAACTACTGAAAGACATACAGCAATTATGTGTCTCCTGGATGTTTGTGAATTAACTAAACATTTCACCTGATAAATTAAAAGAAAACAATACATGTGCCTATACCAACAACAAAAGTCACAATTTATTCTTGAGAAAAATGCCTTTTTCATTTTTTCCATGAGAACAGCATTTTAGATTTCCCAATGGAATAAAAAGTACTGGCTTTGTTAATAACACAGCTTAGTAGTGCAATAAAAACTGCTCAGCTACGAATCATTAGAAAATAGCCCAACTTCCTTTAATTGTAAATCAAGTTTAAAAACTGCCCAGGGAGTCATCATTCAGTGCATGTAATGAACAAAAAAATCCATTAGCTCACAACAATTTTATTGGAAAACTGAATTCCACAACAAATGGAGAAAAAAAAAAGCAAGAGGCAAATGTACTGCAGAAGGAAGATACTGTACGTCATGTGAAAGCAACCTGCACTGACTCACCATATAGGCTCACACTTGACTACTGCTTCACATTAAGTGAGGAATACAGGTAGGGTAGCAATAAAAACATAGCTCTGTGATTAAAATAGAGAACCAACAAAAGCTGTTAACATGGAAAGGACAAAAATGGATTATTTTCATATCAACTAGTCTGCATTTGTGTAGTCTGCACATTAAGTTTCTGAAGGCCATAGATAATTTAAGCATTAGCAAAATAACATTCGTATCTTGATATTTTGTCTGCTGTGTTTACATTAAGATATTGTTTGTATCATGAATATATATAGTTTTAGAAACAATATAAAATCCTGGATATACAGAGGATAGAAAAAGGAACATTTTATTATATTCCATAATCCTTTATCAGTTCATCTGGGCAGTATGGAATAAGATATTTACAGTAGTCTCTGTCACCTCATATAAATGCACGACTTATTTTGTACCTTACCAAAATACATAAGCAGAGCCTCTAATTGCTGAGAATTTATCCTGCTTAAGAAAGAGGAGATAGAGGCCAAACATCAAATTCTGAAGGAATTCACGTCAAAGACTGAGGATGTAAAAATAAAATCACATTATTGTATTGTGATTCCTTGCATCGACCGGTCTAGGCTATCATTTAGACTGCAAGTTGTTGAAGTGCACTGAAGGCAACATTACATACAGATCATTTGACTACCATAACACTACAGAAAAAAATCTCCAACAAAGATTTCCTATCCAGTTTCTTTTATTTTCCATATCTTCCTGTGCTCTTGTGTGGAACTGAAAAGACGAAAAGCAGTTTCACTGAATAATAAGTGAACAGAAGTCCAAGGACAAAACATTAAAAGGGACTTCTTTGATTGGTACACACATAAAAGAGAATCCATTTAGGTGTTTTTTCTTACTAGTGTGGATTTGGGGGGCAAAAAACACTTAATAGTGAGGTGAATAATGATGAAGATATAATGAGAATAATGAGAAGTTAAAATGGAATAGATAAGCTCAAAATCATAGATGTCAGACTGAATTAAAAAAAAAAATTACACACATTTTCACACACATTATTTGCTGGTTTCATCATAAGTATAGCTGAAACTGAACAAATAATGCGTTCTGCAAACTCCTCAATCAGCTGCTTTCTTTTCCAAAGTGAGAGGCAGTTTAGTGGAATGAATTATACCTACAATTAAAGCAAGTAAAAAGATAAGGGTATTAAAACCTATAGACAACTTTCTCTGTGTTACTTTTATTCTGTTGTGTATTTGTAAAAAGACTAAACATATGATTATCATGGACAATGCATCTAATATTAAAACTTCACCTTGTTTTACAAACAGAATGAAAAAAATATTAATTAAACAATATGAAATATGTAAATGTTAAGCCAGCAAATATGCAGCACCATTTAAGAAAGGAGTCATTTGTGTTTGCGTTCAAACTTCTCTCTTCTTCAGAGTACTCTTTCACACATTGTCTGTCATCACAGATACTGTAGGTACTGCTCTTGATTCCAAATGTACCTCCTCTTTAGTTTTCAGCTTTAGTTATATGTTTTTAGGAGATTTCACTGTGAAATTAGTGGTGCAATGGGTTGAACTGTCAGTGTCTTTGACGATTTTGAAAACTTGAATAAGATATGCTCACGTTCTCATGTTTTGTCCGAATACTATAAAGATTCAGTTCCTTTAACACATCTGTTTATGATATGCTTGTGAACCCCTAATTATCCTATTTGCTGATTTGCAAACTCTTTCTGATACTGGAAGTTATGTTTGTACCAGGATTAGAGAAAATTGTGTAGAATATACTAAAAGTGTATTAGTATATTTTACCATACTTTAGTACATTAGTAATGACATATTACTAATGTATTGCACAATTTTAAACATTTTTCTCACCAATTTAATTTTACATTCCTCACTGTAAATCCAACCATTTTGTTGGACCTTTTTTGTTCTCTGCCCAAGTTGTCTAGATGAGGACAAAGACAAGTTGCTATTGAAATCGAGTGTATTATTTCCCTTGGCACATTCTCTCTTGAGTCTGCAGTAACAGTTCCTTGAAAAGCAATGTCATGTTCATGCTGTGCTTTCATCGCATAATTCCATTAGATAGAATAGTATGGTTCCGTGATTTTTTAAAATTTAATTCCTGGTCAAACCTCCTGTGTGCAAAGTTGAGTAATTTCACCAGAGACACTGTTATTGATTCTTGAACATTTTGCTTATTTTTTACAATCCCCTCCCTGTTTTTGCTTCCTGTATCAACTACTAGATGATTCAATGCATATGATCACATTTATCTTTGATGTTAGAGTACTGTACAGTATCTATATAGATGAATGCTGATTGTCTAAAATGAATTGCACTAAAAGCAGGAGAACAGAAAATTCACTTTCAAGCTTGTGATTTTGTAAAAGGGAATTTCTAGACCCAGCAGCCTTTTCATATTAAAATACTGTAGTGCTATGTTAAAGCCGTGACATGAGCATATCTGACAAACCAGTCATGCTGAAAAGGACAGAACATGCTTGTAGTCCAGTGAGGACATGCAGTGCCATTTGCAGAAAAACTGCTCAACATGCAGTATTAGACCCCTGTATGACTGCTCAATGTTGGGGAGGGTCACTGTTGCTCTGTCTCATCCTTGCACAGTATTCTGCTCTGTAATATTAAAAACCAAGAGGAGAAAGACATTTTTTGCCTCAATAGGCAAAGCAAGGATGTCGCCAATATCATATATAATATGCCCATTTCATTTTCTTAGTTTCAAAATACTAAATGGAACTTCCTTAAAAAGAAACCAGTCACATGCACAATTGTGTTCACCCACTGACATCTCTGAAGGGCTATCTAGCAGCTACCCCTAGGAAATTCAAGAAGTGAGCAATAATCAGCAGTTTACATATGTCCCGTCTACTGCAATCAAAGCAATACAATTAACAGTGCAGTACGTTCAGCTGTGCCAATTCCCTAACAGCCCCCCTTGGTGCTGATAAGCCAGCTGTGAGCAACATTACCCCCCATTTTAATAAAGCCCCCAGCCTACATTGATAACCAGGGAGTATATGTATGTGCCTGTGCGTGTGTGTTGAGTGCATGTAGCGTGGGGCTGAGGGGAGGGGGGTACTGGGAGTTAAAAATAAAAGGAGGGGGAGAGAGAGAGAAGGAGAAAGACGGCAGAATCCGCATTGGATCAAAAGTAATTATTCACAGCAGGAGGCTGCAGAGTTAATTCAACCAATCGCGGTTTAGGATGGGGGATGGGGAGATGGAGAAAATTGAGAGGGAGAGACAGAGTGAGAGAAATTCTGTTAAAACACAGAAACCACTTCAAAGTTATGTTAACACCCCCATACACAAATATGCCTGGTAGAAAAAAAAACTACACTAGAATCAAGAGAACAGTATTGTAGGACTAAAATCATTCCCTCTAAAATATTGTATTCTTTTCCCAAAGAAATCCCAATGAGGCTATCCTCACAGCAGGGTGGTTTTTGTGGGGGGTTGTTAAATTAAAATGCCACTGAAAACCATATACCCTAATTATTTTATTACTTTATATTTGATTAAATAGCGCTGCACGTGAAAAAAGAAACTGTTTTTCATAAAAGCACAACTAAATCTCCAAAGCAGCTGCAACAGTATATTAACAGTAGAGAAATTACTCATTTTACAGAGGTAATCATTAGAAATGTTTTCGTGCTAATTATCGTTGTCATCTCTCTTTGTATCTCTGATTTGTTTTAAACAAAATGAAGTGTTTGAACATTTTCAGGGTGTAACTGTGAAATTTGGGATCGTAAGGGCCTTTGTCTCTTGTACTATAAATGAGTACAATCCACGCTTGAAGCCTACATTCTGAATTTAAATAAAATAGGGGAAAACAAGAAAAATATATAACAGATTAATACAAATTTTTATCCTGGTAATGCACAGGGGTACTCTCTTTAATCTGACGGTTATTCATCAAATGTATATTTTTCTATTTAAATATTATTTCCTTTTCTTTCTAAGAAATAAGTCTGCAGTAACTATCATATATAGTAGGTGAAATACAGGAAGGAATACAGGCCAGGAACAAGAAACCTCAGCACGTTTAATTCCTTAATTTCTTTGTTTATCAAGTGTTATCTGGAGTTTAATATCTTAAGGAGTGAGGGGGAAATTCTTCTATTTTTAACATAATTTTGGACATGAATATCTCTTTCATGTCACAGCCAGCACACAATGCTTAAAATATTCATTTTTATTCACTACCATTTTATGGCCTGTATTTTCTACTTTCCATTATCATGGTGTATGAAAAGTGCCACTTCATTTTCATTAAATGAGGGAGATCAAGGAACAAGATGCATGAAGGTAAATCACTCAAATAAAAGTGAAAAAAACAAGAAGCTGAAATAAATACATGAATCATCACAGATGATCACATTTTTTTATTTCTGCAAGTAAACTCATGCTTTAACACAAAAGCTTTTTAGAGAAAATTAGTCCCCATGTGACAAATTATTCTGTAAAGGAAAAAAAATGTTGTCAGTAAAAATAGAAGAAATATTCCTAAATATGTAATTCCTTCTGAGAATTGCACTTTATTTACCTTGGGTTGCATGACTTTTTCTAGTGCTCCATTAGCTGCAAATGGTGTTAGAGACAAACAGGATACAATTAAAATGCTCTTGATAAATTTCTTTTTGTTGAACAAATTTCTTGTTGTACAGTACATTCCCTGTGATTATCTGTTCTTCTCCTCTTCGAATTGTTATTTTTTAATGATGAGATTATATTCCAGGACTTGAATTTTAATGGGGCTGGAAGACCAGTCTGTCTTTTCTTTTTGCAAAAATCTCAAACTTTTTATAATGCTTGAGATCACCAACCTGCTGGATAAAGAGAATTCTGCTACAGAAGCCCTAAAAAGAAGAGGACGTAAGTGTATCCTGCCACTATGGGCATGCCCCAAGGAAACACAGTGAATATAAAGGCAAGAGTTGGAAACTGCAAACTGACATTTTCTGGATATAAAGTGTCAAGGTACTTGGTAATTTACCAGTTACTAAGGCATTCATGGCCAAGTTGCAAGGAAGACGCCTCTTTTGAGGGTGAACCATCATAACAGGCACCATCATTTTGACTAACCACAACTGAACGACAACTAGAACCATTGCAAAGGCAAACAGGGGGAATCATAATCTCAAACAATACCAGGACATTTTGGCCAAAAATGTGGTTCTTTCTGCTAAGACGTTAAAGCTTGGCTGAAAGTGTACATTCCATCAAAACAATGATTCTACATCCAACATGACAAAGAAGTGGTTAATTATACACACAATAAATATTGTTCACTGTCCGACTTAATCTTAGGACCTTCCTCCAATTGGGAATCCATGGTTCAAATTCAAGACGCCAGGTCTTACATAGAAACCAAAGGGTCTGAAGGACATAGAACAATTATACCTAGAACAAATATAAAAAATCCCTTCTTTGAAGCACCAAAACTCACAGCATACTACAGGAAGCATCTTGCCAATATAATCTATGCCAGAGGAGGATTTACAAAATACTAACTACAGGAGTGAGAATAAAAGTGATCCTTTGTGTTTTTATTAGTATTTATTTCTAAACAAATGTTACATTGGTCCGTGAAATGCTATTAAGATTATAGCATTATAGCATGATTTTTTTTTCAAAATGACAAATTATCCAATCCAATAAATCTTTTTTCATAAAAGTTTTTTGCTCCTGGTTTCATTGGGGATATTTTATAAATTTAGAGGGTACTACAAATTATACTGTATATTTACTGACAAAATACAAAAGTGAATATGGGTTGAATGACTTACTGTAACTAGTAAAAACATACTCACTCATTCAGTTTCAGGTTAAGTCAGTAACTGACTGTGATTGGGAATATCTGCGGGACTGTGGAGCATCACTGAAGTTGGGCAACTTTTCAGACAGGGTAGGTTTGTCTTTCTTTCCAGTAGTGATCTATTTTAAGTACTAGGCATCTTGTGGTGCTTTTACTTAGAACTTAAGAATAAGAATGTAAATTCTCATAGGTTGTGTTTAGCATGCATTCCAAAAGCTTTGAGATGAGACACTAGGGAATGGTTAATTCCTGGAAGAGTGCATTTACACTTGGTTGCAACACGAGACAGTATTTCTTGCAACAGCAGAACATGTGCAGGCCTTCCCTGTAGTAAAAAAGCCGATTTACTGGTGTGATGAAGACAGAAAAAGCACCATCATTTGAAAATACCTTTAGCTTCTGAAGATGAGTGGAAGAAAATTAAAAAGGTGAGTGTTAATTGATCTTTTTCTGCAATTATTATGTGTGTGCAGTGGTTAGCACTACTGCCTCACAGTTTTGAGGCATTGGGTTCAATTCCTGGGATGCTATGAGTTTGTATGTTCACCCTATATTAATATGGGTTTTACTCCCAAAATCCAAAGATATACTGGTAGGTTAACTGGCTTCTGGGTATACTGGCCCTGTATGTGTGTGTCTACCCTGCAATGGACCTCCAAGGTGTATCCTGTTGTGCGCCCGTTGCTTGTGAAGTTAGGTTCTGGTTCCCCTGTGATCCTGTATTAGATAAAGCAGTAAACTGGATGGATGTTTAATAGTACCGCTTACTGACGGTCTATCTAAAACCCACACAGAAGAAATTTCTCTTTCAAATACTTACAATCAATGAAGCAACAAATCAAAGTGATTGCTGGTTGGTGTTCAGTGTAAGATATTGATCAGAGAACGTTGAGATAATATATTAGAATAAGATCTGGAATTTCTGAAAATGTACTTGTGCTTACAAAATGTTGACTGGAAAACATTCCCCTGTCTTATCCTTCCACATATTTCTGATATTGTAAACACCTCTAAAGACTACCTTGAAAATGGTGGATGTCCCTTATAACTGCACATTAGGGAGGAAAGCACGCATTATCCTTGTGCTGGTATGCAGATGTAAGGCAAAGGTGATTACTTACAAATGTAACAGAGTAAATATTTACCTACAGACATATAATACTAATCTTTAATACTGATTATAGATTACTATGGTAATAGATCAGCCCTGTGTATCACTGTAAGCATTTATAAATAAGAGGCACAACTAGTAAAGGTGCTCACCTGAGCACCAGTGAAGCTCTGTCATTATGGGTTTGAGGCAGGTTTCTGCCTACACTTCCTCATTTTCCCTAATGTGCAGTTGTGGGTTTGTAGCTGCCAGCAGAGATGTGTATAAATCACTGGGGCTTCCTGGTTTGAGAAGAAGCTGCAGTTACAGCTGGCCTGCCATTAGAGATTGGTACACAGCATCTAAGCACTAGATAGCCACACAGGGATGATTGTAAATAGCCACACAGGGATGATTGACTTAAAGGGGAACAGTAGTCCCAATTTCTCAGACTGGTTATTAAATCTCGGTAACAAAATAAATTGCTAATATAGAAATATTTTACAAATTTCAAATTAATTGCAAAATCGTGAACTTTGTGAAAGTACCGTGTAGATGTCGGGTTGTCGCAAACCACGGGTCTCGCCACGGTCGAGAGCAAGAGTTCATGAGAATTGCGAAGTGAGGCGGCCCTTCCTGCTCTCTAGCAACTGTAATGACTAACGTAATGAGATGAACATGCGAATAAATACAGATTGTGCAGAAGACATTTCACTGCAGAAATGTTCCAACATAATTGCACGTAGAGTCAACGAGTAAGTTGTATTCAGCGGCAAAACCGTCTCAAAGTTGAGAGCAATATTCCTATTGGATAAACAATGTAATAGGGCATGTAATTACATGTACTTTTGCCTATTTTGTGATGTAAATTGGAGGTTTTACACATTACTGTGTAAATATTACTTTCATTGTAGTTTTAAATGCATTCATTAATGCCGATTCTTTCTAACCCCAAAATAGCAAAAATAGCTATAGCTTTAGCAGTTCCCCTTTAATCAGTGGATAACTGGAAAATACTTTAGAGTTGCATATTCTCGCATTTAAGCTATGTGTACTATATGATTGGAGTGCAGGGTGCAAGTGGTAGTCAGGATTTTTGCATTCTTTTGTTAATCCTGAAAACACATACAATAAAGCCTTTTGGACGTCATTATAATAATCCTTACATAGTGCTTTTCTGGACACTCCACTCTAAGTGCTTTACAAGTAGAAGATACTGGCCAGGCTCACACCTGCGTATCTTCAATGCGTTGTCAGATGTAAGTAACAAGGTGACATAGCTGCTGGCAAATTATTGTTTATGTGCGTGCAAAACCTTAAAGCAGCACTGGATGAGGGTCAATTCTGTAACACGTAACAGGCTAGTCCAAATAAGGTGGGTACAAAAATAATTGGTAATTCTAAATGCAAAAAAATAGAGGTGGAGAGAGAATGACGGTGAATCTCAAAACCAGTGCACCATTACATGTTTCTAATTTTCTTAAATCTGTAAAATTGCCCATAAAGAATTTTCCATAACGACTGCAGATTCGATTTTCTCATTGGTCGTGTTTCTGTGGACTTACTTTTGCTCTTACACATAGCAATAAAGCAGTTGCTATTGGATTCAAAAACCTTTGCTTTGCAAGGTCAAATGGAGCATAGATCACAAAGTGTGAATGTAAAACTACCATCACAGAAGGGCACTTAACATAGGTCTTGACTGATTGGATTCACTACCACCTACACAAAGGCTAACTCTAGATCTCCCAGGCCTGTTTCCAGCACTATCCTCCTCCTACACCTTCAGTGAGATGAATTATATAACCCCCCCCAGTGAGAACCTTAATAACAGTTTTAAAATTTGCAGGGATTTTTATTTTTGCCTATCAATATCAAGTAGCAGTATCATTTAATTCATTGTGCTCACAGATCAATTTAATGACTCTGGCACAACATTATGAAGAGATCAAGAGGAAAAGAGGTAGTCCTTAAAATGAGATACCACTTCTGTTTTCACATACCTTTCTATACATTTGCCATATTCAAGCAACCGTAAAATACAGAGAAAATGTAAAGACAGTATTAAGTAAAAGTTTTGTTATTCATTTGTATCTAAAATATTAAGGTGTTTCCTTTACAAGTCCATACCTGAAATAAATCCTTTTTAGAGCACCAATTTCTGAGGTTGTTATTGCTTTATTCTCTCACAAATTAGTAGGCCTTAGCATCATTATAATATGATATAATACTACTCATAATTTTATTCTGTATTCTACAGAATTTTTAAAGTAACAGTTCTTCAAATAATATGAAATAAAAAATGAATAGCATATTTTTGGAGGAAATAACGTATAAAAAATGAATAGCATAACTTTTAGGACACTTAATGTGTGCTAAGTACTATTAATTGATTGATTATGAATACTATTATATTAAACACTTTTATGCCAGTTTGCCTGGCTAACAATACATGTTTTTTATGAAGGAATTCGTTAAAATAATCATATTACTTGACCACTCATACTGGGGTGACACTCCAATTCCTGAGCATGATGCAGAAATTTTGCAAACCTTGCTTTAAAAGAAAGACTATCAGGATTGTAGGTCAAATTACATTTAACGTAATAAAAAAACAAATCCCCAAAAAAGTGTCTACTTTAAACTAATGATGTAGCGATTTGAATGGTACAGCATCTCATCAAAACCTGAAACGTGTAGCACCCCTGAAACCACTGACCAAATAAATCTTTAAAAAATTGGAGTAGTCATATTTTCAGACATATGGTAAAGAACACAAAACATGGGATTGTGCTGTTTTTGGAGTTTTCTGATCTGTAATAAATTAATCAATAATATTCCCTGTTTTAGGATTGTTTCCAATCCTAAAAGAGATTGGAAAGTAGGGGAATATTTATGGAGTACATAGTGGAGAAAATAGTAGTATATACTGTAGTGCTTTTCTGGACTTTCCACTCAAAGTGATTTACAGGTGGTGGATACTGGACAGGCTCAAATAAAACAAAACAAAGTTAAGCCCAAACAACAAAGGTGCTGAGGGAGGAGATACATTTCAGAACAGAAAAAAAGGCTACAATATCTATGTTACACGTCATCCCCTTTCTTTTATCTCTTTAGTACGTTAGTGGACCAAGTCTGTGGACCAAGTCCTGGTTGTACTGGAGAGACCTTCATCTCCATTTGATCCCTAGGACTGCACACAAAGTGTTGCACACACAACAGAGGTTCCACACTACGTATGGTCCCACAAGTCCTCAATGACTAAGCAGGAGGAAGAAATAATCAAAGTGTTAACTGTTATGAAGGCAAATGAAGCCTGCAGAAAAATGGGGATTTCCATTGCCACCAGGCCTCAAACTTGATCTTTTTTAGGTGATTACAAATCCAGGCTTCTGTGGTGGAAAACATTGTTCTGCAAACAACCTTACGAAGC
The DNA here is from genome assembly GCF_059453375.1 of Lepisosteus platostomus. NCBI lineage: Eukaryota > Metazoa > Chordata > Actinopteri > Semionotiformes > Lepisosteidae > Lepisosteus > Lepisosteus platostomus. Next base: position 21,142,993 of record NC_142613.1, read on the forward strand.
CTGCAGCATTAGACAAGAGGTCCAGCGTATGTTGACACTAGCAGGAAGGAGTTGCCCATTAAATGATCTCAATGATACTGCAACCTCTATCATACAGGGCCTTCTTGATGAGAAGCACTTGCTCTTGATTCTGACAAGATACAAAAATTACCAGACAACAACCACATTGTGTGGAAGTGAATCCTTTTGCAGGTGGGTCTGTGCCTCTAGAAATAGTCTCCTGAGTCACCTTGGATCAGTAAATGAACTATGGTAGAGATCATCCTCAAATCGATAGCCACTGAAAAAGAATATACTGTACGTGTAGAGGGAAATGTTGTGCTCGTCTAAAGTTCTTCTTCTCATCCTATGTAAAAATACCATTGTTTAGGGTGCCTTCATTTCAGTTTTCTTCAATTTATAAATACTGAATGCAAACCATCTTAATAACTATAACCACCTTCATAACTATAATAATCAACACTTCTACTGAGAGACAGAAGTCACTTTTAGCCTCTGCTTAGGCTTCCATTTCAAATTGGTGAATGCAACAATGTAGTAATGTATTTATCCAAGTGCATAAAATAAAATCACTGAGGATTACATTATTCGTTGTTTAAAAGACATTCTCAGTGCTCATACTGAAATGTTAATGTTGCAGTAGAGCTACATATTAATTTAGTCTTTAATATATCAAGATTATCAAAAACATTTTGATTGTATGTATTTATGTGGGGTTTAAAAGAGTTTTCAGAAGCTTTCTGTGATAAATGAAACTCACTCATTAATCTGACTGCCTTTCCATTTGGCAATTTGGTGCATCATTACTTTTCCTGTTAACTTAAAACTGGTCTCAGCACAACAGAGGATAACATGTTTTAAGAAGACTAAAAACCCATGTGCAAACTTGCTAAGTATTAACAAACTACATTCCGGACCTGATTATAAATTCTTTATTACTAGGATTTAACAGAAAAGTTGTTCATTTTTCATATTTCTTGGACTGAAACAAGTAATTCTCAACATATTTCAGAAGCCAGCAATCTTTGTTAATTAACATTTTGGGCTACTTGTATTAAAAAGAAACATCCTATTTGGCCTTGGAAATTACAAGTTATTTTTAGACGTAGGATTTGGGGAGGGAAAGGCAAAATAAGCAGCTTTTTCTACACAGAAACAACTAGTTTATAATTATTATTGCTTTATGGGTCACAATGGTGTTGTTTGCTGTTATTTAAGAAAACTAATATCATTTTATATACAGTTCAGCAGCATAAATGCTCCTATGCAAATGGTCTGCAAGTGCTTACTGTTTTGCTTAAAAAATGGAAACCATTTTTTAGAAATCCAAATCAATAACTATTGCAGACAGTGCTCATTTTGGTACAGAAAGAAATGACTTCAGGAAAGAAATAAATCTTAAACAGGTTGTTTAATTTCTCATTAGCATTTCTCAAAGAGGAAGAAGAGAAACATAATACATGGGTTTTGGATTTTCTCTCTAAAGCTTTTTTTTTATTTCTTTATAATACTGTTAAGGAGTTACAGTATAAATGAAGTCCTCCTTACTAATAATCTTACATTTATATCTTATTAACACTATCGTTCCTTCACAAAATGTCAGTATTAACTAAATGTAGTAAACCATGGAGTAGGGATGGATTTCTGATCAAATTGTCTTGGACTTGAAAGTACTGCTTATTTCTAATGTGGGCCACCTGGACCTGAACTTCGAACTGGGTGTTACTGTAGCTGAAACTTAGACACCAGAAACCCATCTTCCAGGAGAAGTTGAATTGAATTGAATTACGCTGCTTTAATAGTGAGGATTTGGGACATAAAGGGAAAAACACTGAGAGACCCTGATCCTCAGCCTGGTCAATGCAACTCCTGGGTCCCTGATTCTACTAGCCTAACTTTTTTGTGGACCAGTTTTAGTTGTTTTATTTAATATTAAAAAAGGGAATAAAACCAATTAACAACAATATTCCTCCACGTCCCCCACTATCAGTGGTACCCTCTCCAAGACACTTCCCAAAAGACCCCAAAGCTGAACTATACAGATCCAAAAGTGGCACTGTGAAGTACAGATCTCACCATATCAGCTGTGACCCACTAAGCCTCCACCATTCCCTAACCCAGCACCATGGACCCGGGCACAGGAAAACACCATAGAAATTATATCAAGGAGGTACAGTAGGATCCAACGATGCTAGTGGAGGGACAGCAGAGGCTCCCAGCTCAGCACAAACATCTTTTCATATGACAAGCTAAGTTCTGAATTAGATCCAAGAGCAAGAAAAGGCCCTGTTCAAAACCCTGGAAAAAAGAAGCAGAAACCCAAATCCAAAACTATATCTGGACATTAATAAACATGAATAAAGGTGCCCATAGCGCCTCCTGGTCAAAGCCCACACAAGGGAGTAGGTACAAGCTTTTTAGTGCATACTTTCAATGAAACATTTTTTTGAATCCAAAACTCCATCAACAGAGGTACAAATGTAATTAGTGTAAATAGGGATTAGCCTGTGCATATTACCGTATATATTTGCTAAATTCTGCAGTAACTGTCTCATACAATCTGACAAAACAGCAAATTATTCAAAGAGACTTGTGAGCTTTTCCAACACTATGCTTAAAAAATAAACTGCTAAAAATTTTGGAACTGAAATACAAAAAATTAAATTACATCTCAATATGCCTACTCCAAAAACTCTAACTGAATGCATATGCAAGATTATTTTTATGATAAAATGGTAAAGCATCAATACAGTATGTTTAATCATTTCTGTGTAAAAATATGGATACCTGCCTCATTTGGAAAACAAAAACATGTCAGTGATTCTACCGCTTGAAAGTACCATCCATACCTGTTTATAAACAGCAGCAACAAAATGAACTAAATGAAATGAAATGTGCATTGTAGAGGGCAACCAATTCAGGAGCTGGAATATTATGGTTAAGATCAAAAACTGGCCTCAGATGACTATAACAGTTCATGCTTTAAGGTAAAAGCAGGCACAGTAATGGAATCTGATGCTCGTGCAGGAAAGGAGATGAGTGACTAATACACTCAAAAGGGTAATGAGCAGAAATGCCCACTGAGGGGACAAGAGCCAAACAAGGTTCTTAGCCAGGTAAGAAAAAAAAAGTATTACAATATGAAGATATGTTTTAAAGAAACAGCATTTCAAAATACAGTAATTCCACTGCCTGCTGAGAATTCAGACAAAAAAAGCCATCTTCCCAGTAGGCTTCCTCATAAGCATGATGTTTCAGCAAGCAGCCTGAAACATCAGAGTGGTGAAATTCAGCTGGTACTGTACATGCAGGATGCGTGGCAAATAGGAGTTTAGCCTCACACACATAGAGATGCCCACACACTCAGTAGGTTGACTGGATTTAGCAAAAGAGCTGTCTGTATTCTCACTTGCCCCAGTTTACTGCATTTACTCAAGAGGGAACAACAGTGGATTTATACATACCAGTGAAATACAATCAGTGCACAAAGAAGACATGTCCCAGGCGCAGCGAGATAGGAGGTGGCATGATACACCAATGAGGGATACAGTGTTGGTTACCTTTCTGTCCCAAGTGAGGCTGAGATCTTTCTATTAAGTAGTACTACTTAACTGGAACTGCCCAGAAAGCTGCAAAACACCGACGTCCTGGTCAATGTTAATGAAGACTGGAACTGCTCTTTTTCATTTTTTTAAAAATGCAGAAATGCTATTTGCATACACATAGATAAACATCCAGGCCTGCCCAAGCTTAACAGGATTTTTCCAGCATTAGAAGCAGCATCAAAAGAATCTATTCCAAACTCCACCACAAAACAGAGACCATCTTTCCAACTCGGAATGCAGCTGGAACCAGCTGTACTTCAATAGGACTGCGAATTGTACAAGTACTTTCCTTCCTTAGGAACATTGCAAATTGTCTTCTTGCCGACAAACCAAAGGTCATTCTGGAATCCCAGCAAAAGCCAAGGAACCATGGAGTCCAGTTTAAACGAAACGTTTTTCGGGTTTTGTTTTTTTAATTTGACCAGAGCCAAGTCTCAATCATGGAAGTACACTCTGCTGTGGGGACTGAAGTTGCCAGTGAAGTCGCCCAACTTCTCCTTGGAGTTCAAACTGTTGGTCACTCCCTCCGAACTGGTCATCAGGGTGTAGAGATCAACCATAATAACCAGCCAGTTTCAGAACAAGCAAGAAATGTGCGGCCATCCAACTACAAAGCACGTGAACCCAGAGCTTCAAAAAAATGCACACCACAAACTTTTCTTTCATCTGTTTGGCTGCAATGGTGCTGGCGGTCCTTGGTCTGGAGCAGCCTGACCTACTTTGAAGTCATCTCCTTCTGTACTATAAATACAAACAGAGGATCCTTCTTGCTAATTAAACACACACACATTTTGTCATCTCTCAGATGAAATAACTTGTTTCAGTCTAAAAGATCTAGGTGTGCTCCTATCATTTGCATTACACCGCATCTCTTTGTTAAAATGATCGCGCCCCCCGCCCACTCCTCCCTAAAAAAATTTCGAAGTTGTTTTCTTGTTTTTGTCTATTTAGCCTTGAAGCCGAGATCCTACACCCTTGGTATTTTGATTTCCTTAGCGCAAAGCCGAGCAACTAGACAAAAGGAGCTGCGATAGAACCGTGCCAAGTCTTGCCTGCCTTTTTTTCCCTTTTCCTCTCTCCCTCCCTGCTCTCTCTCTCACAGCATGGCAACCTTCCCAAGCAGCATTGGCGGAGCTCCAGCCTGTGCCAGCCTGTCTGTGTCCATGTCCCCAAAATGAGCCGATAAATAAATAGCCTCTCGTATGATCACCAGCGCTCCCTGGCACTACAAATGTACCTTTGTTGCTCCATTTTCCTGGCTACACACACATATATACAGTTAACAATGGCACACTCTCCAGCTCCCCCTCACCTCCTCTTCCCACCCCTACCAAATGTACAGGGGTTTCTAAACCTATCATTCACTCACTTACTAATTGTCTCCTATATGTCTTTGAAGTGAACAGTTTTGTAAGTCCTGCAAGTCCTGTTTTCCTATTCAGTGCCAGGAAATCCACTCACTACATGCCAAACACGCCACCTTCTGTGGTTCAGAGACATGTCAGTGCCCACTACCCACAGCACCCCCACTCTCACACAAGTGTACCCACCCTCTCCATAACATAGCCTTATGGGATTCAGCTAAGTGTGGCAGATGCATAATTCTTTCTATTGGAAAAGAAAAGGCAGTTGATTGGTTGGAAATTCCTCTTAAAGGCATATGTTACCTTATCCCAAAGATCTCCTTTGGCCAAAGGGACATTAAAGGGGATGTTTTAGCATCTAGTACCCTAATGCATGCTAAAACCAATTTTCTGTTGCATACAGTATGAATACATTTCAACTAAGAGAACTGGTTTTCTCCTCCTGTCTATTAACTGGTTGAAGGAATAAGTGTTTATTATTAATATGTGGTAGGGGATGAGTGCTTGTATGTACCAGAATTTAACATAATAATAGCACAGCTCATTAAGCACAAAAGAACAGGCAGCTTTCATGATTGTTTGATCATGACAAGATTTAAATGAGAAAAAGCCACTAACACCTGAGCTCTCTCAGAAAGTGTAATGCTTGGAATGGAATAAAGTTTTCTTTCATATTATTGGGCATGAAAAGGTTAAAAAAAATGGTGTAACACCTATTTTAAAAAAAAAACAGGATATTCATTATTACCCAAGATGTCACTTGATCGCTACTGAATGCCACATAACCTGAAAAGAGTATAAACAACAATTCCCTTAGTTACCTGGCATTTCTTTCGATACCTTGTATACTGAAAGCCTTCAAAAAAATGCTGTATCCAAGATGAATTTCAGTAAAAGAGACACACTGCGACTGGCACTCAGGACAGTAGCATTTAACATTGCAGCTGTGGTACAGAGAGAAGAAGAGCAGGAAATGGAACACTGCGAGACAAATGGTTCTGTAGGTGGTGACGAAAATGGAAGCTCACTCAATATTCAGACAGTGCCTGACTACAGAGGTAGCTATAACCTGAAAGCTGGTTAAAAATATCAAGGAATCAACTACAATGCAGTGACGTCTCAAAAAGAAACTGCTGAGTGGAGAAGTTCATCAGGAATGTTAGGTGAAATCTCCAGACTATTCAAATCTAGGAATACTGCATCAGATTCAGAGGGGGCACTGGGATTGTGATGGTAAAACGGCAAAAGAAAAGTAAAATAATGTTTACGGTACATACTTCTTACCAACCACTGACAGCTTGTACATCATCCTCATACGATTGTCTTTCCACACTTTAGGAAGCTAAACTTTGGGAAAACATATCAAAAAGAGGAGCAAACTGCCAATCTGTTTTCAGTACAATTGTTACTGATTTGGTCACTGTAATAATCTCTTTCTTTCGGTTAAAGTCCCAAGTCAGGCACCATAGCAGAAATACCCGATAGTGACTGTAATTACAGCTATTTGCAGACTCTGACCAAAGCAACACAAGACTGCTTGGGACTGACCGGAACACACTGTGGGCTGCTCCAGTTACTGGCTGGCAGCCAATGGGACTGGCCTGTCCTTTTGCGTTTACTGGAACTCTTGATGTTAGCATTGTAGGATCTTAATGTGAGGAAGGCTAGGCAGTGGACTTGTCAAGGAGGATGTGTGTTCATTTTTCTTAGCTCTCCTATGACAGAACAAGTGGGCAGTAAGAGACTAAACTGAACAAGCTAATGAAAATCAGGAAAGGAAAAAAAGGAGGTGGTGGGGATGGAAATGGAGGAGTGCGACCAATTAAATCACTAAAGAAAGCTAAAATACAATTGAACACAAAACAATATTTACAAAAGCTTATTGCAAGAGTACTGTGGTTTTTAGCACAACACTATCTCTGAAAGTCTCCAGTTACCATTTTTACAGAAATATAAATAATCGTAACATAATACTATAAAAAAGACCTGAGTTTCTAAATGTCACATAAATATTTTATTGATAAATCATCCTTTCAAGTGCAATTCAGATTGGGGAAGTTTGTAGATCCTAATGGCACTACAATTTCACTTGTTTTCAAACTGGTAAACACCACAAGATTATGAAATCTGTTAATTAGCCTTATTTTCAATCCACATAATAAACAACTCATTGCCACTTATACATTTGTGATAGATATATCAATTTCAAGTCATCAAGGTGGTAGATGCATTATTTAGGAATATGTAGGAGTTATTGTAACCTCTCCCAGTACGTGTATAATAAAAGAGTTCAAGTCAAAAAGGGTCTATACAATTTGGGACTAAGCATACACAAGGGGTAACTTATAAAAATCAAACAGTTTAAAGAGAATCAAAACTCTAAAACATGAAACAGACTCAGAAAATAAAAAATGTACAATAGGGAATGTTCAGAAATTTCTACTTCAAAGGCACATCTGGGGAATTTCACAGGCCTGTGAACTTACAGTAACTCAGCAGCAAGAAATTTCATATTGCTTGAAATTAAAAATGCTACAAGATATTAAGTTGAGGAACTATGTCATCTTTTGAAGGACAATGAAATTAACTTTGTGTCTTTTCATTAGAGTGGGTGTTAATTATGTCCACTTCGTCCAGTGTCTATCCAGCAGGTTGTACTGCCATGCAATTCAGGGAAAGTCAAAGTACTGTTGTAGGGGTATGATAATGAACTGGGCCATAGCTATATTTTCAAATCTAAAATACAAATAAATTACAAGCTAAAATCTAGTCTTCTTCATTGCATTTCATTTGCATGTTAGCTTTAATGCCCATACTCTCCATTTTGAGAATAGCAATGTAGTTTACAGAATGACCTCTAGATCTGTTTTTTTGTCTTAACCTGTACCATTCTGCTGTAAGATTTATCACTGGTGTCTGCAATCATACACATTAGTGTGATCTTTATTCTTTGATTTATTGGTCCTCTCTGTGTATAAATGAATGCTCCACTGAGCATGAGAGCATAGAAAATCTTCAAATGAAAGGCAGCCATTTGGACCATCTAGCTTATTTAGTTTTTAGCAGAAGAATGATCCAAGGATGTCATCCAACCAATTTTCGAAAGAGGCAATAGTACCGGCTTCAACAAAATAGTTTCAGAACCTTTAGAAATGTTAAATTTAATGGTTTAAACTAATTTCCAGATCTTTAACTGGGAAAACACTGATCTTAATAATCTAATTTATTTCTCTGCACCGTGCTATAATTTTAGATGGATTATTGTTTAAAAACTGAACCTCCCAAGAACAGTCACTGACTCTGAGTGCAAGTCATTTCAACTTGCCACTGTCAATGACTAGAACAAACTGCCCAGTAAGCTAAAACTGCCCACCTTCATATCTGAGAACATTTTCAGCTGTATGGTTATATTTTACCTTCCTGACCCCTGTACATACTAACACTGCCATATCTTACTGTATGTGCAATTAATTGCTTGTTATTTTCTTTCTTACATTGCTTTGGTTCAAAACTGGTGTAAGCCTCTTGGCCAAGTCATCACTGTAAATGAGAAATTGTATTCAACTGAGTTATCTGGTTAAATACGGTAGAGCAGACTGTAAAGGTTATAAATAATAAGATCATTATTATCATCAGTCACCATCATATTTCTATCCCTTTAAGGACAGAAATAGAATAGTAATGGGAGAGTGTAAAACTAGCAGGAACACACTATAAATATTTTAAACAGCGATGTTCTCCTTAGTGCCTGAGAGGGGCTTGTAGTCCTATTTCAGAGTTTATAGGAACAAAATTAGCAATTTAGCCTTAACCTCCATTAAAAAGCCTCAATAAAAGACAGAGAAAATATAACACTGAAAAATTACTTACACTGATGCATACAGTATCTACAAAAAGGCTGATATACAGGGCACACAATTTGTAGCATCAGCTTTCGTTCTCTATAACTAATAAGACTCCTGTACACAAATATAAGAAGCTGAATAAAGCAGTTGTTTTATAAGTGCTTAAATCCGGTTTGTATATTTAGTGCAATATTTCTTTATGGTAGTCGGCACTCACAGGACAGCTGTCCCTTTAGAGTGCCACAATTACTGCTCAGTATGGTAGAGGGAAGCTCGTTTTTAGATTTCTTGAGAAAAAAAAAACGCAACTCCAGAGCAATTCTCTTTATATTGACTTTGAATCTTTTTGTTGTCACCCCTCATAATCTACGGGTTCCAATTTAGTCCTTATGAATGTCTTGAAACAAGAGAGCCGCCCACCAAGTACCTCTCCTAGTCTTGGTTTCAAACTGTTTCCTGGCAACGTCCAAGCCCCCCAGCGCTGTTCTGTTGCCAAGGGGAAGCCTGTGGAGGCTAGTGACAGTAATCAGACTGCTGCAGTCCTGCGGGGTGTATCTCCGCACGCCTGTGTCTCATACCATTACACAGAGGTGTGATGTGAGGCGCATCTTAAGCAGCCCAAAACAGCTCTAGGGAGCCTACTCTCTCAGCAGAACAGGGAGAGGAGAAAGTGGAGAAAGAAAAACACACACATGCACTAACATCTCTGCATAAAAAGGCTCAGCGGAAAGAAACGCAGTGTGCCCACCTGATATAGCACCAAGCCCTTTTTTTTCTTCCTTTGATGTGTACCACCTTGGAAACAGATTTAGCTTTTGAAAGCTTACCCAGCTTGTCTGAGCTTTCTGCACTGCTGGGGCCTTCCCGGTTGCCTCACACCTCTCGGGGATTCAATGTAAGCCATTTATTTCTCTTTCATTATACCCGTTGTTGCAACAAAGACCCAACCGCTGAAGGTACTGATCGATATTTCTTAAGACATAGAGCTGCTGTTCAAAGAGGAAGCAGACAGGGCGCCACATTCTTTTTTCAGTCGTTGATTGTATCTGGTACGTTTGCACATCACTGCTGAGATTCTAACTATCATTTTCCTGGCTAGTTGTGTTTCGTGCTGGAGTTAAGAGTGTAGAATGTGGCCTATTTACAATTGTTTTCTGTCTAATTCTCTAACAAAGCACAAAGGAAACAGTATTAATCTTTAAAGCAAGTGCATTGTGTGAAATTGCATTTTTAAATTGAGCACTTATAATATTTGAAATTGTGCATGAACTAGTTTTAGACACACATTTCCCTCTATTTAAAATCTATTTGCAGGGTCCTACTAAATGATAAATGTATAAATTGTTCAGAGATACATTTAAACTAATAATAACAGCTAGTATTTGGTTACACAATTACAGTTATAAAGCTATATTCTTACAAAATTATATTGAAATGGTTTCAATAAAACAGTAAATGTTTATAACAGTTATGACTCAAAAGTTGTGAGTGGAAAAAAGACTGGTGTAGCCAATGTTCAGTTTTACATAATTCTAAATTTTATGAAATACCCTAATTTGTAGCAACAAATATTCTAAGCAAACATACTGTACCAATTGTGCGAGTCACAGATGGAGAGTTTTTAAAGGCAAAAGGGATATTTAGCACTGACTAAAAACTAATTCTGCAGGCCACAGAAAAATCTCAGACTCTCATTCAGTGCTCTATGCTACTAGAATACTTCACAATCTTCAATCCTAGGCTTTAAGGAAGAATGATTTCATACTTTAAAATATTCACATTGTACAGCATAAATCCATTTTGGAATGACACATTAACATTGCTGGAATTACCAAATACAAGTTTCGGCATAACTGGGGCCTCTTGATTAGCTCAGCCAGCAAATGTTTGCTACAGAGTGCACTACGAGCTCTATGATCACGGTCTCGAGCCTGGAGACACTAGCCAAGACTGGGATTCTCCAGGCAGTACCAGACAGCCTCACTGGTGCTGTCTGGACAAGACACTACTTCAAATGGCGCTGAACCACCTGCACACCTGGCGGTGGTGCCTCTGACACTTGAAAAGACAAATGATTTGAAGGTGAGCAAACAGACGGAGTCTCCCTACACTTCCTAATTTCTCCCACTTGTGCCCTTGAGGGGTAGCAGAGAGTCGAGATATGAAAATTACACAATACACAATTGCCTATTCCAAATTGGGTGGCTAGAACAAACAAATAACTGGACCTAAAACCAAAGTTTTATATTACTGTTAAATACTGCCCAGCCTCAAGCATTGGTCACAGTCTCGGTTGGTGTTTGTGGAGAAGAGAACATGACTTCTGACTGATAAGCATAGGAATTTGTCAATTCATCCATTAGTTCCCAGAGGTCACCTCATGACAAGCAATTAAACAGAAATCGCGGTAAAAGTAATCAAACAGAAATGCTGTGTGCTGTCCTGTTTATACATTACAGCAATTCATCTTAAAATAATAACATCTATTCACTTGAAGACCTTGAAAACAGAGTGTGACAATAATGTGACATACTGGAATATTTGGTGCGGCTGCTTGCTTAAGTGATTTTATTTGAAAGCCAAACAGCTTATGTTATTGAAGGCTTTTTTTTTCTCCCAAGTACGATTCACCATTTTTCAATCGCCTTGTTTATGGTAAAATTTCTCCCCTCACTTGAGGAATATCACTTCCACGCCAGCTAGCCCACTAAGTGAAAATACTACTCAATACAGTATATTTGATACGATTGATCTGTGATGTCTTTCCACGGGGAGAATGCAGTACCCTGCGAGCATGCTGAAAGGTCAATAAAGTGTACATCCTACACAAATGGATTCATTTTACAGTTACATTTGGTATGAAATGTACCATATAACAAAAATATTTGAGTGTATATATGCAGAGTCAGAACAGGTAAATGTTTGATCCAGGCAAACTACAGCGGCCAGCTTCATAATATTTGCTTGTAGGCTAAGTAGTAAGAAACCTGGATGGCTTGTAGGCTACCTAACCCTTTCCAAACGAAACAACACTGCAAAGAGATCTTTTTAACTGCTTGATTTATTCATTGCAGCATCTCTGCACTCCCAAGTCTTCCGCAGACAAGCTACTGTTCATGCAGACACTTAGAAATAATCATCAAAATTGCAGCCTGAAGGCACAATGACCCTGCATGCGTGACTTCATGAAATGGTCCTTGCCAGACTCCGCCGCTGCATTGCTATTTACTGTTTGAGGTAAATAACAGCATGATGGGTCTATTTCATTTTGCTTAACAGCTTGTGTCTTAACTTCAAGCCTAGAAAAACAGTGACCGTGTAAGTGCAAAATGCAAAACACAAAGTCCAACTTGACCCTTAATGACTAACACGTGGGTCCAGAATGTATTGCGGGTGATTGCTATGACTGGTAAAAGCCATTTGCAAACTGTGGATAAGCGAGTCACAGAATGGCCTATTGATATTACAGATGCAGAATGATCTTCACCCCATTTGTACTGAATGTCATGCCTCCCTACCTATCACATATACTTTGAAACATTCAGGCACTGTTCCTGGACTGGTACTGTTGAAAAACAGCGAGCAGGCACTGGCAAGGTGTGACTCATTATATCCATCCAGAATGTACAGTATGTAGCAATATCCGAGTAACTGTAATATAAAATACTGCAAACGATCTACGAAGCAATGAATGGCAACTAAGATTTTGCATCAAGCTTATAACGTTTCATACGGTTCCCTGCATAATGTGTCGGGTGATGAAAGTTAAAATTCGAGTGAGCTTTTTTTTAATATAATGGAAATCATTTTCGAACTGATTTAAAATGCTAATATGACTGTCTTGGTGCTCGTGTTCTTTACCTGCTCTTCACTCATTGCACTTGCAGAATTGTTAAAGATGTCAAACGGAGTCAACATCTCATCTTAACAGCATTTTCTGTTAATTGGGTTTAGGTTAGTTTGGTTTTGGATACAGTACATATTGTACACTGAAGAAAATAAGAGAATGCTGCTATAAACACACGCACACAAGCAAGCCCCCAAAACAGGCAACGGAATGTGTCCTGTGAACAACTGCGAGTTTCGAGTTTCATTAGGGCTGTGCACCGTGAACCACATTTGTCCGTTCATGAATTATGAATTAATAAACATCTTCAACCAGATGAATTTCAGAAAAAGATACATTATCCCACAATTCATTTAGCAACTTGATCATACCTCCTGGGTTTATTTTTAATACACTTTTGTTACAGAAGTGTCGAGCTTTAGATAAGACGTCAATCAGAAGTTGGAGTCATCAACAGATAGAAACTTATCCCTCGTTAGCTTTATTATTATTATTATTGAAACAAAACGGTACTGCATTTCATAACAGCGAATGAGAGCGGATATACAGTTGGTACAGAGTGGTGTGCTGGGAGGCAGTCTTTCTGAGCATGCCCTTTGAGCATGCGAGTTTAGGGATAAACAAAAGCTCAGGGTGGACGTTTCACGACTGCTTTCATTTTCAATGAATTACGCAGGATTTTACTCTTAAGTACTACGGGACAGGCTATAGATACTACGATCGTTGCGTCCTGCAACATAATTTATACCAGGTGTCGGCGTTTTGTTTGAACCCATTACTTAATGTTTCACAACGATAGCTTTAGCTTTTGGAAAAAAAAAAATTTCCTACCTGAAACTTGTACTTTTTCACTTCTGCCAGGAAGTGCTGCCTCTGCAGTTGGTAATTGTATTTTGGAAGACATGTCTCCCATTCTACTGTAGGCAAAGTGACGCCAATTTATAAGCAGACGAGTTAGTGCTGGCATGGAGTCCAGAGAGAGAGCAGTAAATAGCGCGTTCACATTGAACTTGTGTAACCAAGTTACGTAATTCAGCCACGATCAACATCTATGGCTCGAGTGTTACTTAATGTATAGCAAGGCAGTACTACATCTCGAGTGTTAACGTGGAGGACTAATACAGTACCACTGAATATTTATATAATATGACGCTGGATTTTGCTATACAATACTTTCGTTTACTTGGGCTTCACAACATTTTTAATACATGAATTAAGGTTAATTCATGTATTACCCTCCCCCGATTATAATATTGGTTTTATTTCTATTTGTAACACAGTTTCATGTTTTGTTTTAGATTTTTCATTGATTGCTGTTGTTACTCGGTGTCCATTTGTAAACGTAAAACCCAGAAGAAAAATCAACACATCTTGTTATTTAGTAGTTTTTCAAAGTTAAAGTTTAAAACAGCATTGAATCTTAGTAGTTGTTCATTACTGCACTAGCTGAAACAAGTGTGCGTTTATACACACTTCAGAAGGAATAGTGTGTAAGAAGTATTAATTTCAAACTTCTCAAAGAGTTTTATTAGTTTAAATGCACAAAGTTGTAAAAAATGACATAATCTATAAATTAATAAATGTGAAGACATTAAAATAAAACAACATTGCACCAGGACATTTCCAAAACAGGTGAACTAGTGCTCAAATTTAAACTTATTTAAAGGTAAGGTGTTGTTATGTACTGTCTGCAACATTATATCATTGATCTGAATGCCTTAATACAATAAGGATTGAAGCATGCTGATGAAATGCAACAAACATAAAACTGCTGACTGAGGTAATGATTATGTAATAATGGACGTCTTTAGAGCACTATAGCCATCAGCATTGCTGCCTTGCAGCACTTGGGCACTGGGTTCAATTCCAGATCTGTGTTGTTATCTGCATGGAGTTTGGAGTTTGTATGTTCTCCCCATGTTCACATGGGTTTCCTCCCACAGTCCAGAGATATACTGGTAGGTTAATTGGCATCTAGGAAAACTCGCCTGTGAGTGTGTGCATGTTTGTGTTTGTGTCTGTGCCCTGCAATGGATGTCCAGGGTGTATCCTGCCTTGTGCCCTTTGCTTGCCAGGATAGGCACTAGCTCACTGCATCCCTGTATTGGATAAAGTGGTTAGAAAAAGGATGGATGGAAGTCTTGAGACTGAACAATTCCATTAAACTGTGGGTTCTTTATTTAATCTAAGATGGAGTTGGAATGTGTTGCCTTGCAAACATAATATCTCCTAGATTGACCCTAGCAGGTATCTAAGAACCCTCTACTGCACATTGTCAGAAATTGCGTACAAGATGTGTAGCACAGTCAGATATTGTAGCACTATGCCATTGCCATCTTCTTCGAAGAGCTATGATGTTTGAGAGTTGATTAGTGGCGGTACGGACAATTCAAAGAACAATTCAAACATCCAAAGTGTAACTACTTTCTTTTATTCTGGTTTAAACTGAGGAAGCAGAGATTCTCCAGAGGTCAACTAGCAAAGGTGTTTGCTTGTAGCACAGGTGGAGTACTATAACACATACTGATATCTGGTTGAGGTATAGTAGAGTCATGTCGATACCGATTGTGAAGCACGGCACAATTCAGTCACTCAATCCCTAAATGTGAAGAAAAGAATAGAGGCAGAAATGTGCTCTGCCTTTCCCTATCATTGAATCTGTACTTAACACGGTCTACGCAGTTGCACAAACATCATGGTAATGGACAACATAAAAGCACAGGGCTACTTCACTGTATCGCCTGACATCACTTACTTCATTGCTCAAATAATATTAATGCATAAATACCAGCGGAAGAAAATGCAGAGGGCAATACTTATGGAAAGGCACTGACCTCCTCTGCCTTTAGGGGTGTGTCTTCAAGTTACTATTCTAAAAGAACAATTTACAGAATCAAACCAAGCTATCTTGTTTAACCTTAACTGAACCACTAATGATTAACATTACTGCATATCTCTAAAAGGGTTTTCAAAACTGGATTTTCAAGCACATAATTGAAGATATCTAAGGAAATGCATTTATTTCCATTTTAATTGTCAGGTGTTGGTAAGCAAATGTTTAAAGAGTGCAGTTAGAAGTAGACAGTGACATCCAGTCGTCCTTTTGGTTGAAACATGTAATTGTATCAGGGTTTTTGTTCAGTTGCATTGATTACAGTCTCTTTCCCAACCGCATGTCTAATTATATACTGCCAATAATTATACTAAAGTCTTGCTAATCAAATCCATGTAACAATAACCAGTGCCTACTAAACTGACCTCACCTATTACTGGTCTGTAGTGACACAGATGGTGCTAACCATTTTGTAAGGCACTATGGAACTTGCAAAGTGTTAAAACTTGTTTCCTCCAATAGCAACTTCAATTACTTGTTCACATACAGTAGGCTTGCAGTGAATTCAAGAGGCATCACTCCATCTGTCAGCTCTAGCTATCTTGTCAGACATAGTGGAGCCCACAACATGTCCAATGATGAAAGACTATGCAAGCGGATGTTTCATACTAGGATTGTGTCTAATTCTTTTGAAAGTGGTACAGGTTTTAAGCCATGATGCAGAACGGTATACAATTAGCTATTCCTAAATCGGTGGGTATACAATGTTAAAACAGAATAATTGGCCATTTCCATTTTAGGTAAGAGACTGTTAATATTCGCAGTTGGGCATATCTGAAGTGTATGTCTGTAAGTCAACATTCCTTCTGTACAAACAAAAGAATCATTGCCAGCGGGCTTGTGAATGCATCTCTTTTAATCCAATAGAAATATTGCTCTCGATTGTGTGACAGTTTAGCCAACAAATACCACTTACCTGTTAACTCTGCATGCAGATCACATTGGAACATTTCTGCAGTTAAATGTCTGCTGCACCACCTGTACTTACTTGCTCATACATCACGAGCAATTAGATGACATTAGTCATTACAGTGACTAGCGAACATCACGTCGCAGTTCCTGGAAACTCTCGCTTTCACCCGTGGAGACACCAGGGATTTGCGTCAATGTGGCAGCTTAGAGTACTTTTACAAAGTTAACAATTTTGTGCTTAATGTGAAATTTGTCAAATGTGTCTATACCGTCAATGTCACGATTATAGTCCCTCCTCCTTAAGGGTGCTCCAGCCCTTTCACTTCAGACTTGATTATGTGCACCTGACCCCTGTTCCCAGCCCACCTTAAAAGCCAGGCGCTGACATTCATCCGGGCTCTGCATCTGATTTCCGTATCGTGCGAGTTCGGGACCTGGAAGTGCCTGGTCCCGTTCACTGTCCACCGGTTCCGACTCGGTTCATGTTTTAATTCCTTATTGAATGGATCAGCTGGCTATGGACTTATTCTTGTGTTTTTGGATTGTTTGCCTCGGCCACACCTCCCCCGTGCACCAGCAGACTTTGGATACGCCCCCCTGTTTTCATCCCCGTATTCCTGCATGACTTTTTCCTAGTGTTTCCTCACGATTTGTGTCGTCTGCATAGGGTCCGGAAAGAACTGATCGTTGTAGTCAATTTGTTTTGTTACCAAGATTCAATAACCGGTCTGAGAAATTGGGACTGCAGTTCCCCTTTAACAATTGGTGACTCCAAATTGGATGGATAAAGAATAACATGTAAATGGCACAAAAAAACAGCATTATTTTGAAACATCTAAATCCTGGAGTTATGAGCGTAACAGAATTATTGGGCTCATGTTTAACAGCAATGAATGAAGAAAACAAGAAAAACATTTTTCTTTATTATACTAGTTCAGGAAAATCATAGCGCAAACCAGTCAGTACAATTCACCACTGCAATATGGTGCTTGACTCATTTTGAGGTACCTACTGCCATCTTAAGATCATGGATCATCTTACTAAAACTGAGTGTATGGGTTTCAAAGGCCAAAGACAGTAGACAATTAAAATGCATCAAGAAATAGTGTGGGTATGCATAGAGTTGGAGTGCCTAAGTACTTGACAGTATCAAAATGGTCAGAAGTGTAGAAGGAGAGTAATATGTTCCTTGAAGAAGGTCTAAAGTCCAGACATCCTACTAATGTAATTGTGGATAATATAATGCACAGGATAAGATTTTAATAATGGTTGACACATGGATTGTTTTATAAGAGACAGTAGTAGAGTTTGGCCCTACCCAAGGAAACATTTTGCTAGCCGTCCAGCAGTATTTGGACATGTTCAAGGTCTCTTCAAGACAGAAATCCTGTTCAATATCAACAGCAACAAAATGGAATCATTTTATCAGCTCCTTGAAATCTTCAGTGAAGGCCCAAGGAACTTTCACTAGCCAAAAGTTGGTGATGATGGGACACAGATTCACCAGCAAGAACCTGAGACTAATCAAGAGATCATGCAGTTGGAGGTGTCCTCAACACCAATACATTTCAATAAGGTAGCCACTCTCTGGGATTCAAATGAGTCACAATAATTAAATAAGTGACACATAATACTATTTTTATAAGACATTATTGTACAAGTTTGTCTATGAAAGCAAGACAAGCCAACAAGGAGATAGGGAAGGAAGCAGAGCTGACTAAAGATGTACAGCTGCTTCATGACTTTAATCATCTGAATCACCCACCCTATACAGTAGTTCAGACCTCTTCTTCAGTGTATACTGTTTGTTTTAAATTCTGAAAGGACACCTTTGAGGTAGGAATAGACTCAGAATGCTTTAATAAAATTTGGCCCTAATTTAATTTTTGAGGATGGTGATTTGTTATTGCATTGACCCACTTTTATAATCTGACTTGTCTGTTGCCCACGTGAACAAATTACAGAATTTGCATATAAGTAAAATAACCAGAATATTTTCTAATCTGTTGGTGTATAAATTACACAGCAACACATTTGGCTGGCAGTTACTGGAATCATAAGACAATCGATAATTGTAAGTAAAGTGTAAAAGCAATCTGATATTGCTTTAAGAGGCCATTTACTGCTTAAGTGCACAATTTAAACCAGAGTTTTTAGTCTCAACAACCATACTACAGTGTAAAAGCATTGCTTAAGAACTAATAGGGTCTTCTATCACTTTCATGAAACAAATATCACCACGTTCTAAATGTTTCTAGATGTTTCATTGCTTTCAGTACAATAGTCTCTGTCAATTTTAGAGCCAAGTGATAGAATGCTCTTTGGCAGGGGAGTACATGTTTTGTATATGGCCTGTGCCTATCTCCATAAAACACCTACAGTAGCATATTTCATTTGCCTTATTCCATTGTCATAACTGAACAAAACTCACTTTCCTTCATGTTTTGTCTAGAAGTCACGGGTTTTTTGACAAATCAGTTCTTTTGTGGTTGTCTGAAGATGCAACTTCAGACTGGAAACTCATTAAAGGTATCTCCTCTGGCAGATCTCAAACAGAGTATTGCTCCATACACAGCTTTGAACACACAAGAGTATTATGTGAGTGAACTGAGCACATCTTTGTGTAAAGCAGTTACTCAAGAAATTCCAAAATTCAAGAAGGATAGTAGAGAGTTTGTATGATAGATACTGGGGTACAGTTTATATGACAGATACTAGGGTATGAGTTTACTCTACATCTGTTCTCTTTCTTTTCTTTTCCCGTTTACAACTGTTTTTTGTGCAATATATGCCAGGGACCTGTGCAATACATTTATATTTATATCTATGTCTATATTTACATCTACAGTGCCTTGCGAAAGTATTCGGCCCCTTGAACTTTTCAACCTTTTGCCACATTTCAGGCTTCAAACATAAAGATATAAATTTTTTATTTTATGTGAAGAATCACCAACAAGTGGGACACAATTGTGAAGTGGAACGAAATCTATTGGATTTTTGAAACTTTTTTAACTAATAAAAAAATGAAAAGTGGGGCGTGCAAAATTATTCGGCCCCCTTGCGTTAATACTTTGTAGAGCCACCTTTTGCTGCGATTACAGCTGCAAGTCGCTTGGGGTATGTCTCTATCAGTTTTGCACATCGAGAGACTGAAATTCTTGCCCATTCTTCCTTGCAAAACAGCTCGAGCACAGTGAGGTTGGATGGAGAGCGTTTGTGAACAGCAGTTTTCAGCTCTTTCCACAGATTCTCGATTGGATTAAGGTCTGGACTTTGACTTGGCCATTCAAACACCTGGATACGTTTATTTGTGAACCATTCCTTTGTAGATTTTGCTGTATGTTTGGGATCATTGTCTTGTTGGAAGATAATTCTCCGTCCCAGTTTCAGGTCTTTTGCAGACTCCAACAGGTTTTCATCCAGAATGGTCCTGTATTTGGCTGCATCCATCTTCCCCTCAATTTTAACCATCTTCCCTGTCCCTGCTGAAGAAAAGCAGGCCCAAACCATGATGCTGCCACCACCATGTTTGACAGTGGGGATGGTGTGTTGAGGGTGATGAGCTGTGTTGCTTTTACGCCAAACATATCGTTTTGCATTGTGGCCAAAAAGTTCGATTTTGGTTTCATCTGACCAGAGCAACTTCTTCCACATGTTTGGGGTGTCTCCCAGGTGGCTTGTGGCAAACTTTAGACGAGACTTTTTATGGTATCTTTGAGAAATGGCTTTCTTCTTGCCACTCTTCCATAAAGGCCAGATTTGTGCAGTGTAAGACTGATTGTTGTCCTATGGACAGACTCTCCCACCTCAGCTGTAGTTCTCTGCAGTTCATCCAGAGTGATCATGGGCCTCTTGGCTGCATCTCTGATCAGTCTTCTCCTTGTCTGAGCTGAAAGTTTAGAGGGACGGCCAGGTCTTGGTAGATTTGCAGTGGTCTGATACTCCTTCCATTTCAAGATGATCGCTTGCACAGTGCTCCTTGGGATGTTTGAAGCTTGGGAAATCTTTTTGTATCCAAATCCGGCTTTAAACTTCTCCACAACAGTATTACGGACCTGCCTGGTGTGTTCCTTGGTCTTCATGATGCTCTCTGCGCTTTCAACAGAACCTTGAGACTATCACAGAGCAGGTGCATTTATACAGAGACTTGATTACACACAGGTGGATTCTATTTATCACCATCAGTCATTTAGGACAACATTGGATCATTCAGAGATCCTCGCTGAACTTCTGGAGTGAGTTTGCTGCACTGAAAGTAAAGGGGCCGAATAATTTTGCACGCCCCACTTTTCATTTTTTTATTAGTTAAAAAAGTTTCAAAAATCCAATAGATTTCGTTCCACTTTACAATTGTGTCCCACTTGTTGGTGATTCTTCACATAAAATAAAAAATTTATATCTTTATGTTTGAAGCCTGAAATGTGGCAAAAGGTTGAAAAGTTCAAGGGGGCCGAATACTTTCGCAAGGCACTGTATATTTAAATTCATATGTGTGATATGATTTGTCTGCGTACTGTTCTGTTCTAGTTTGTTCTTTGTGTGTCCGGACTGTGAGTAACTCTTTTAGTGCACCCCTCACTGTACTGATTGTATTGTATGTATTGTACTATTATTATTATTGTATCATTCGTTACACTGTGGCTGTGTTGTCTGTGTAAAGCTGCTGTTGCACTGCAATGTCCCTTACGGGATCAATAAAGTATCTATCTACTACTGCATCATCTTCAGCAGACCATCTTTCTGTGCACATTTCCATGGAAATGTAGAAGTAACATCATCTTATAACCATGCAGGTGGATCTGTCCTCACTTACCAATCTGCAGTTACTCCTCCCCCATGTCTATCACCTGCTAAGGATCCCCAACTACAGACAAACCAACCATACTCTACTGCAGGGGTAGTCTAGCTTGGCACCTTTTGAGTTTAGGTACAGTACTTTGAACCTTCTCATTAGTACGTACCTGATCCTCGATTGCTTAATTAACGCGAGTACTGTAGAGCTCTTCAATAATTAAGAATAAGGTGTGGCAAAGATGTCCAATTGCATTGACTATGCTTCATTTATAGTAAGATAAAAATGCATCTTAATGAAACCTATGAATGACTTAATTTGAAGGCATCTTCTCTTGATATCGTTATGTGATTTTTCTGTACATTTTTTGTTGTTATTTAACTGATCAAAATTGCTGACGTGAATTAATTTACAACTCTCCCTCTTTGAAAAAAAATGACTTTATACTAAATATGTCAAGTTTGATGTGGGCCAGATTATTACGTTTGTGAAATTGTATTTCAAGATATTATGGAAAATAGCCTTTGTTTAGGTCCTCATTTGAGAACACAGCAGATGGTTTATTCTTTTTGTGGATAGAAAGTTGTAAAGAAGCATTGTCGATGTCTGGCATATGTGACTTAGTTAAAAGTTATAAATGCTGTACAGGCACAAAAACCACATGACCAACAGTAAACATAACACATACTGTACAAACATTTACTGGGAGTCTTCTTGATGATGAAGAAAACATTGTTAGGTTTTAGATATACAGATTAAGAGTTTGTATGTACAAGCAACATCAGATTTAGTTCTAATATGCTTTTTAGTAAGGTGTCTACAGTGCCTTGCGAATGTATTCAAGCCCTTCCTATGGTGTTCTATTTTGTGACATTACTAAATGAAACATACACGTTTTTTAAACTTAATATTTTATTCAAAACCAGAGTGTCCAAATGTAAGAAATCTAATGGTAAGTCACAGTACATGGCAGCAAAAACGAAAGAGAAACTCCTGAAATATGTCGATTGCACAAGTATTCATTCCCATCAACTCAATATCTGGTGGAAGCACTTTTGACAGCAACTACATTTGCAGCTCTTTCTGGGTACATCTCTACCAACTTTGCACACTGGCATGATGCAAATTCTGCCCATTCCTATTGGCAGATTTTCACACTCTCTCGAGTGTTTCTACAGATTTACAATAGTATTCAGGCCAGGACCTTGCCTGTGTCACTCAAGAACATTCACTTTCTTATGCTTATATTACTCCAGTGCAGCTTTGGCTTTGTGTTTGGGATCATTGTCCTACTGAAAGGTGATTTTTTTGCCAATGTTTTATGTCTTTAGCACACCAAAAAAGCTTTTTCTCTAGTATTTGCCCATACGTTACTCAGTTCATTTTCTTCAGTCCTAACGAGCTTCCCAGTCCTTGCTGAGGACAAGCTTCCCCATAGCATGAGGTAACTTGACTGCCGAGATGGTGTTGACTGGACGATACACCATGTTGGTTTTGATGTCAGAGGTAACTCTCACAAAGAGTTAATCAGGACCCTATGCTGGTAGGGGGGGCCGTGTCGACAGTGCACTGGTGCTCCAGGGGGTCGCGGTCCAGGCGAAAGTCCAAAGGGAGTCCATAAGGAAAATCCAGGGTGAGCAAAAGTCCAGAACCGGGTAATCCATCCTCGACAGACACAACAAAAGTTAAGAACTGGAGCGGGATCCGGTGAAGGGATGGGGAAATAAAAAAGGGTTAACGGGGCCAGGCGCTCCAAGCCCCGGACCCAGATGGTCAGGACGCCGTTGTAATGCCAATGCTGTCGGGTCCCTCCTGGACCCGCTGGTAGGTGGGCTTCCGGGCGTCCATCTTTCAAAGCTGAGCCCCGAATGGTAGGAGCATCTGGCTTTTAAAGGGAAGGGCTGGAACAGGAGGCAGGTGCAAAAAATCAACAGAAACAAGAAAGAGCCAGAGTGCCCTTAAGAGAAGGGACTTACAATTGTGACAGTAACACTTTAAAGTTACATCAAAATGATTCATTTCTGTCTTGTCTGTCCACAAAACCTTTTGTCATGTTTGCAGTATCAATTAATAATTTGAGACGGGTCTGCCATACAGACCAGCTTTATGGAGTGGCTGGGATATTGTTGACTCATGGTCATTTTCTTCCATCTCAGCTATGGAACTCTGTAGCTCTTGGAAAGTTTTTGTTTGCCTCACAGTGGCATCCCTCACCTGTTTCCACCTTTCCCATCTTCTCAGTTTAGATAAACAGCCTGATCTAGGCAATATCTGGACGGTACAATGCATCTTCCATTTCTTGATGAGTGAGTAGATTGTGTTCACAGGGATATTCAGACACATGTACTTCTATATTTTGTGCCCTTCTCCTGTTCTGTGCTTTTCATTGACTTTGTCCCTGATTTGCTTTGAAGGCTCCTTAGTCTTCATGGTTGAGATTTGCTAGAAATTGACTGCCTGACAGTTGTTTTATTCTCTAGTCATGATAACCACTATTATTGTACAAGGACAGAGGCTACTCAATTACTTGTGTGGTTCGTTAAGGAAACTTTGTGCCCCTAAATTAATTTAGATTGAATACTAATGTAATTGTGACCTTTCTGTTTTTCTATCATATTATCTACTTGTTTTTGTTTTTTGTTTTCTTGGTTTGTGTGGAGTAGGTTGTGTAAATATTTATATTAGTGTCATGACTGCAGGTTTTAAAACAACAAAATGTGGAAATTGTGCAAGGATATGAATATTTATGCAAGTCACTGTATATACAGTACAGCTTTTATGTTCAATCTTGATAGGGAACTGTAAAACACCTGTCTGTAAAACGCTGTTGCACGTCAAAAACGTCTTAGCTTTTTTAAACATACATGAATGATTTTTTCCATGAATTGAGAAAAACTGAGAGATTGTTATAACCTGAAACTGAATTGCTTGAACACTTTCCCCGGTTTTCTTTCTGTTTAATGTTTCATTCAGTATTCAAGCAGTTTTTCAAAGAACTGGAATGTACGAATTTCAGACTCGAGAAGTACACGATTTAGATATGAGCCTATTGTAGGATGCTATTTTTATGGTTATTTTCTACTGCCTAGCCAGGCCTCAGTCATTTAGACTTTTTCCATTACTTTATAAATTATACGTCAGCACAAAAGGGGTAGATTGCAGAGCTTTCCTTAGCCATAGACCCGGGCCATCTGGAGATCACCGCGTGTCGAATCTGTTGATAGGAGACACGCGTTCGGCAGACGACACTCTTTGTAATCACAGCACAAGAGGGGATAAGGAGACCTATGCTGACCTCGCACCAAGCGCCCAGAGACAAAACTCCCAACATCATAAAAGAAAAGACAATAGCTGACACAGACAAAACACTGTGCCAAACGTCATAACCGCTTGTATTATTACTTGAAAAAAAGCCTGCCGTTTAGACACATTCGTCTTTTTCTGTCAGCGACAACGCATACAAAGGATTTCTACCGCGGTTTACCCAAAGAAACATGGTTAAAACTATGTTTCATTTATTTATAAACCATAAGGGAGCAGGTTTTTTGTTGTTTTGCTCAGAATTTCACGTTCGTTCTAACTGCGTGTTTCGACACTTGTCACACCGGCTCCTTTTTCAGAAGCCAATTAATAGTTTTTTTTAAAAAAACGATATAGCCCATTTCCTCTATTTTGCATCCTGTTAAAGTAGTCCGTGTATATGTTATGGCTTTTTTCTAAACTGTTTTTGTTCATCGGGCTGATCACAATTCTGAAAAGAACAGCGGCGGCAAATTAGTAGTCTATTCATAATGTTTTCGCAAAAACACAAAAATCAAAGCGTTAATCTGTAAAAGGGGATAGGGAGAGGGGGTGGATAGGGGGTGGCCGCACAGATGATGTGCCATATGGAGTCGGAGGATTCCACGCAATCGGATTTCTAACAGTTCTTAAATTTAATTTCTTAATGTGTTAGTAAAATATTGGTTTAATTTGTTATTACACAGGTGTATATGTGAATTCTATTCTTCGTAGCTCTGTAACGCTCCGAAAGAAACACAAAATCCTCTAAAGCCCGAATTGCATAAAAAATAACCTTGTAAGATTTCGTTTTGTACCACCATAAGATCACTGTTCACATAAGAAAAAGGCTTAATTCTGCAAGAGGATGATGTATAAAGAACACAGATGCAATCATCAGTTGTCGGCAAAACATAAAAGCTGAAAACAACATTCTGTGTTATGATTATTAGATTCTTGAAACATTAAATAAAAATTAAAGTAGTTCTAATTGCTTAGCTGCACATAGCAAAGACCATATATATGAGTCATATACGAGTCCTGTTGCTTTAGATTTTAAGAAAGCTGTATCACTGTCTATTGGTCTCGAAACAATGGTTCTGCAAAGGGCAGCAAATCTCACCCAAGGTTAAATACAGAACAGGGTAATCCCTGCTGATTTAGATGTCAGTCTTTGGACAGTAGTTTCGTAATCTTTTTTTTTTTCATAATCCCTCAGATACCTCTATAAATAAATAAAAAATGTTTTAAAGAAACGTCAACGGTGGGGAGTGGAAGACGTGCTGGTGTAGGGAATTCACTAGTAAGGGAGGGGAGTTAGCGAGACCAGAACGGTCCTATTTTAATATAATCATCCCCGTTTGTATGGTAACCCCCCTCCCTCCCAAAAACAAGACAAAAAAAACGGCAGATGTGACTTTTAATTTTTTTTCTACAGTAGCCTATTTATTTAAGAAAAAAGGTGGATGATCAACGCAGAAGGACTACGGTGACCAAGATTAGGCTGGGTTTATGATAAATTGGGTGCTCCCCACCTCTTTTTTCAGAACACTGCTTGCATCAGACCCTTTTACATGACAGTCTTTGCTCTGGCTCCTGACTGTAAATTACAGCTCTTCCTTTTTTGTCTCTTTGCTGTTTTTGTTATCCGTAGTCTTATGTTTGTATTACGCTTTTGATCAAGCTTTTTTTTTTTCATTTGCATTATTACCTCTATAGAGCTCTGGTCCTTTGTAATCCTGTAGGTGGAAATGAATTGGTTTCTGTTTTGTCTCCATCAAGGCTGTTGTATTGGGCATCCATTTTCCATTTTTAAATAAAGATACTAAGAATCTCTTGGTTAAAGGATTTTTTAAAATACAATTCTTCAGCACGGACGCAGACCTCTCTTCTGTATAGAACTGGATATAGATGGACTCATTATTATATTGGGGAAAATGTTAGTTGATTGCAAAGACCTTCGGAAATGGCAGTTCTGTAAGTGGTTCTCAATACAGTAAATTCACGACTTTGTTGTTATGTTTTTCGATTCGTTATCTTTAATCAGCAGGATTCATAAAATGCTATTTTAAATAAAATGATTTTTTTACTGTGAAAACAGATATTCGTCGCTTTTTACGCATAGGATAAAGTTTTATTTTTCCTTAAATGTGAGAAAGATTATTCATTTTTAATTGCTAATGAAATGATGATAATTGAGTTTTGATATACAGTAAGATTTGCAGCTTAGGTTTATTTAGTTTATTGGTCTCAAAGTAAGAGTCGAGGTGTCGTTTTGTTTTTCAAATGCGATGTAAACGCTTCGTTTTTATAGCATTTATAGGGATGCTAAACTGTACATGATTGAAGCTGTAGGAATGTATCGTTTGGGTAGATTTGGTTGCGATTTCAACATATGAAACTGGCCCAACCTATTGTAGCAGTTATGTTGCCATATGTAATTTTGTTTCCTTTGATTTTTCCCCTCATGATTTGAATGTGTATCTTGTCCCTCTACAATGCAGGTGCTCAAGGCAGCCTACTTACCCCCCCCACACACACACACACACCACCACCAAGCACACACACCCCGTACAAACACACCCCACTCTACCCCCACAAAAAAAGGATGTCTCTGGTTCAGCCGAAATGATTTTCTCCCCTTCTCTTACCTCTACTGCATTTTGCATGAGCTATCTAGGTCATTAGCATTTTAGCGTATGCAAGACTTGACAAAGCTGATGAGAAGCCAGATGGGCCCTCTTCTATTTTTTTTGTATCACTTGGGAGTTGAGCAAAAGGACTGACTGCAGCAAGCCAAGAGGTTTTTTATTACTATCACTCGGGCCTCTCGTTGCACCACCACAGGAACGGGTTTTTTTTTTCTTAACATCCAAAGGAAATAAAACATACGCCGCTCAAGTGGGAATAGGTAATGTAGAATAACATGGCTTTCGTGTTTTGTTGGTTTGATTTTTGGCATTTGTCTTTATAAAATGTTGGAAAAACTGTGTTTCATTGTTATTATCGTTGCAGTCGTTGCTGTTGTCGGTCTTGTTCTCGTTGTACACGTCGATTGTTAAAACACAGTTGCATTTGCTATATGGGCTATTGATGCAGCGCCAGGCGGAGGAGGACGTAGACATTTTGGTGCAAGATTGCTGCGAGAGGAGGCTGCAGTTGCCCTTGTCACACGCACGGCAGCTCGCCAGTCAGTTGCTGTTATGATTCCGTGTAAAGCGGCACGATCCGGGGTAAAGACAAAAAAAGGGGCCTGACTCTCTTCGTGTTCACAGCGGACCTTGATTTAAATGTCCATACAATTAAGGCACGCGGTGAATGCCAAGAGAGCGGGCAAATAGCATCAATATAACAAATTTGTAGCCTGCTTCTCAAAAGTCTACAGCATCCGGGAAGAAACAGTGCTGTTCACTTACAGTCTTAATATGAGTCTGCAAAAGTGTCCTTTCATATCTGTTAAGAGGTCCTTCTTTTCTTCTTCATTACAGGTTAAAACTGTTGACAAAGCTCTAATTCATGTCTACAAGGTGGAAAAGGCAATTTTCAGCAACATTGCTTATATTTTCAAAACAACAGAAAAAGATATAGCTTAAGCAGTCAAATTTCAAATACACATACGTACAGTATGCGGAAAGAGAATTTATATACACATCAGATGAGCACCCTAAAATTTTAAAACGCGGTAAGAACATACAATTGATTAGAATCTAGAAATATGAACATGAGGCGACAGCGCAAACCACAGGTTAAGTAGCAATATATGAAAGTACGTATTACATGAGTATGAAATAGATAATTTGAGTGATCTTAATAGTTTCATTTTTTAATTGAACTGTAAATAAATTAAAGGGACTCTGTTAACCATATCCCACATAAGTCGAATATCAGCTTTCCAACAACGGCAGTGCGTCAATTTTGTGGCTAAAATAGTACAATGGGGAAACAGCCTGCATAATTATCAGGAGATAAGGTTAATCCGCGTAAATAGTAATAATATAACCACTTCGATCTACGTAATGATCTCTGTACATATATATTTGATAATGCACATGTACCTACAGTATATTTCAGTCATGTACTGTAAGTCATCAGACCTAGAAACGGGTAGAATTAATAATAGAAAGTTAACAATTTGCATATGTATGTTTGTAAGGGGAGCATTTATAATTCTTTTATAATTAGATGTAGCCAAAGCAAAGGCTTACCAGATGCATGATAAAATGACCCGTTAAAAGGTTTGCTGTAGTGCGTATACTTAGCGTTTGGTTCTTCAGAGATAAAGGGATACGGCAACGGCTGAGGCCTACCAATGACATCTTCAAGCACTTCTAAGAGTACTGGAGGTGCTCAAGAGATGGATGGGCACATACAGTATATAATTCTGTTTATCTGATCAGTAATCATGTTATTTATTGAAGTCATATATCACTTCGCTCCTCATCGTATGTTAATAAATATTTGTCTTGTGTAAAACGCAGAGTAATGCTGAAATGACCTGAAGGCCTTTCGAAGGACACAACGATGTTGACTTCATAGCTGAGTATTTGAGACACTAGGATCATTACAGCATGATTCGTTTATGCATTTGCATGTACTTCAATATTTGTAATGTTTGCCTATTATTCAAATGACTGTAATGAACATCTGAGAATAAAACCAGACATACCAAAACATATAGCATTAAGAAACTTTTTTTCAATAAGCTGCATTTTAAGTGCAATGCCCCCCCAAAAGACATGCTGCATATTAACACCACTGATAAAAAATAGCATAAACCATTGACAGGAGTATATGGTAAACACATCGTAAGTAGGGTGAAACATTTAGGGGTTGAATGACTGAATCAATGACGCCCTATTAATTTCGTTCCATCAATAAACGTGTATTGAGATGTGTAAATGTATTGCTTGTTACTGTTAATACATACTGTATCATACAGAATAATAAAGAGTTTATTTTAAGGTTTAAAATTTAAACCATTGACATTTGACTTACTAAATTACTTATTGCTAATACAGGACTTCAAATAGTATACAAACGGTACAATTTGCAGAAAACCTTTATTTCCAATTTCATCTCATTTCATTTTCATTTCATCGTATTTCAGCCACCCAAAGCGATGATTTGATCTTATTTAACTTTAAAGATAACTTTTAGCATAAAATCCCCGAATTAAGACGCGATGATGAGGATAACAATCATAGTCGTCTATGTTGTCATTCAATGTGTCGAAATTTGCAACGGTGCGCTCTCGAAAGCATTTGAGTGGAGTTTGAGAATAAAAATAAAACTAAGGTCTTCCGCTGTTCATCAGACTAGCATCTTTAAAGTTTGGATCGGTAAATCTCTGTAGACAGTAGAACGATGAAGAGGGAACTGTACAGAGTTTTGTTACAAACGTTACCACATTATTATACACTTGGATAATACAATTTGGATAATTGTATTATTATTTATTGCTGATAATGATACCGTCATCAGATGGTGACGGTGGTGGTGTAAATTCAACAACTCGGGTTGTCTAGGTACTTGTTAAAACATTGCAAAGGGCCTGGTTGAATTCGCACTAGTCTTTGTAACGTAACCTAAGCATCGCTCTCTAAAATGAGCCTATGCATCTAAAAATACAGATTTAAACCTAAAAAAACGTAATTAATAGCATAAAAATTGTCCTCTACACACTCAGGTCCATAAATTAACAACCTAATTCTAAGCCTATTTAGAAATGGATTTACAGAGAACAATGTAATGAATTGTTATGTCAGATAAGGTAATGTTGTGTTAAAACAAAACTGTCATCAGTATTGTGGGTACTTATCCTTTCATTTAACAATGTTTTTCGTTTTACCAAATAAAAACAAAAAGGTGTCAAGCTTTAGCGAAACATAAGGCTTATGTATATAAAACACATATCCATTGAAGATATATTTAAATTCGTTGTATAAGCCATTTTCATGCTTTTGTTTAATAGTACAAATGTGTTTGAGTCTAATATTTCATTCCAAAATCTTTCATTTCGTTAAATTCTAAACAAACTAATGAAAACCAAACATGTCGCAGATTCGTGTATTCATTAAATGTAATGAATGTTGTATTAAGATGCGTACAGAAATAAAAGACGGATGTCTGCAGCTCTTAAAACGACATAACTAGTTTAATTGTTTAAAACGCAAGCAACATCTGGTCTCACCTTGCTCATTTCAGCCAGATGTCAGAGCAGCCTTTAAATCCTAGAAAATAAGGGGCTCCAGAACGATCTTAAAGGTCGACTGAGGAAAATAGTATTTTTTCAAATTATTGTTATTCGCATTGCAAAGCTACAAAAAGACTTTTCTTCAGAACAAAATCTCAGTATTTTTTTCAAACATACGATCGCATAGCTTTTGTTTTGTAACCGTATTAATTTTATTCTGGTTAACGTTCTGAGAATATTCCTGCTTTCGCAATCCAAGAATGTAATACACGCATCTTGATAGTATTGTTTTTCTCTTATCCAATACACAAGGCCTGGACATCTTAATATTTAGAAAATATAATTGTAGTCATATATACGTTTTTCACATTTTCGGCCCAAAAAAATAATTACAGTTTATGTAACAGTGCAATGATTTCCAATCCTGAATTTGAAAGCAAATGGTTTCAAATTTAGGACTTGAATTCCTAAAGCTGATATGTGCTGTAGTAATTGTGTTACAATTCTGTTTTCTAACAACATCATCACGATCATCATCGTCATGGATAGTAATTGTAATAATAATGAAGGATAGTGATGATGCATTTGAAAACTGCTTGCCCACAAGAATTTTAAGATGTCCTATGACATAACTATGATGTAAAGAAGAAAGTTATAAAGCAAGTGTCCCTTGTATTACATTCTGTAGCTTTAATAGAGTTTTAGGTTTGGAAATACAACATTTATCTCTGTTTTAATTAAAATATCGAAGTGTTAGTTATATCACTGTAGATCTAAGTTTGATAATTGATTATTATTACAATAGTGAGATACTCAAGAGTGGGTGAATTCTCTCTCGGATCGATTGACCAGTAGAACTACTGATATTGAAGTTTCAATTCCATTTATTTTTGTAATAAACGGAAATAATTTCTGAAGCTGCCTGTTCTGGTTCTAGTAAAATGAATGAAAATTAGATGAACGCTTTTACAAGCAACAATAAATCGTACAGATTTTGAAATTACGAATAGTGAAGAAGTTATTTTTTTCGGATGAGAACTTCGGATGACTCTGATCAAAGAGGTACAAATTAAGTAGTTCAACTAAGGCTCAAGTAATGCTCCATAGCCGAAATATTATTTCTTTCTTTTCTTCTCTTTCCAGCGTGGAATAAACCTTTACTTGTTCCTCTACAAATTCACGTCTATATTTTACGTTTTTACAAAACATTGAACATGAACTTCTTCCTATCAAGAAATCCATCTTTATTTCCTTGAAAACATAAAATTGTATTCTGTGTAGTCCTCAAACGTGCGTTTTTGGGAAATTATGTACAGTACCTCTTTTAATAAGGCTGCTATTTCTAAGACGACTTTGAAGTAAATTATATTATCGCATCGCAGAAATTTAATAAGCCATGTACATTATTCAACGAATCTTTTAAAAGAAAAATACAAAATGTTTGTGCTGCTAAACGTATACTGCTACATTCTTCAAAACAAAAAACCTATACCAATAAAGGATTTGATATATCTGTATCCGAAGATCTATTAGAATAACTGTTAACAGATTTCTTTAGTGCGATACAAATAGAGCAGCCGCCTCACAGCTCCCATTTCATTTACGGGCTGGTGCGCCCTCTGCATGGAGTTTGCATGCTCTCTACGTGTCAGCGTGGGTTTTGTCCGGATGCACCATTTTTCTCTAAAAAAAGACACGCGAACTATATATTTATTGTTGAATTATGTGCAAATGCACTTCGACGGATTAGCGTCCAGTACAGAATGAAGTCCCGACTTGATCCCTGTTTCTGCTTGATACCTCTTTAGGCTTCGGCTCGACGCGACCCTTCGTAGGATGAAGCAGCTATGAATAATGGATATCTGGAAAGTGTATTTAATTTAACAGCACCGCACTTTAACTATAGCTGTATTAAAGCACCTTGCTTTAAGAAGTCGTGCAGTAGTTATCCAATCCACTGCAGTAAATTGGTGCTGGCCTACATAACTGCATGGACTCTCTATGCCCGCACCAATGTGGGCAACTGTAGACTGTATGATGTTTAATTTACAACAGTAATTATTTCTGTGACAACAGATGTAGTGTAACTCGTAAGATAGTGTTCTTACCCCTAAACTGTTGAATTTATGGATTATAGGATATTAGATCTCTACACAAAATTTAATGTCTAGAATGCCCGAAATAACTATTAGTACAGCAAAACAGTTCACTGAATGAATCTTACATCACGAAATCTGTAAAAAGGGGCAAAAAGGCAAAATTCAATAAACAGACATTGAAATACTTTCAACCTTAGTTCGAATACTTTTAGTGATTTAAGTATTGTTCTGTAGATTAGTGTCTCACATGTTTGCAGGTATAACCCATAATATTAATGCTGGTACTGTACATCGATTAAATGTTTATTTCTAATTTTAAATCTAAGATGATTATCGGACACTATAACTCAAAACGTATTAGAAAGTTGCACCAATTAAAAAACAAAAACTCCATAAGCATCACTATTATAAGCAGCTAATTTAGCCAATAAACAAAAACAAATAAACGCGCATTATTTGTGCTTTGTCGTACAAGACACTTTTTGATAAGTAAAGGACCCTTTGTCATCCTGATTAATTACTTACTCAGCTGAGAAACTCAAATCCAATTAAATTAAGAACCTAATTGAAGTGACGACTATACTCGCTGTTCCTGGGAGTTTTGTCACCATGACGTTATGTACAGTAGGTTTTTTTTTTTTTTTGGATCGTCTTGAAGGGTAATTAGTTAACGGAGACTGAAGGCGATTTGTCAAATGTTTTCGGATCAGCTGATTGTTCTGAAGGAGAATATACTATAAAACTATTTAATAGGAAAAATACAGGACATACATCCCTAAACTTAAAAATGATTATGCTGTCACTATGGTGTACACATTCACAAATCCATGTTTTAAAACAGATTTTATGTCCATTCGGGAAAATACTGGAAACAATACATGGAAGGGATTGGTGCTTTCAAATTCAGATTCGAAAGCCTTTAGATTACATAGCCCAGAATATTGTTTTGGGTGAGTGTCACAGCCTTACCCATTCAATATGATTTCTATAAAGCCACATCAAATGTAACCATTAAACATTATATTATACCACAAATCTAAATATAGATAGGCCGAACTGGAATTGCTTGGCTTTCTCCTCAGTTTGAATGGAATAAGGCTAAAAGGATTACAGGTACGCTTTCAGAACAGCAGGATATCAGAAAAAAAGAACTAAAGTTAAACGCAGTAACAGAAATGACACACAAATTACATAATAAACTATATAAAACATAGCAAATTCATAAACAACCATTTATTAACCATCAAGAAAAACTTTGACCTGAGATCGCATCAGTCTGGAGTCTGATGATGCAGTATGAATAGTATGTACTGTAGCTCTGTAATTGACTCTTAAGTGTTTACCACCTTTTGAAATTCCTATCTACCTGCATCTCTTTTGAAAACTTTTGAAATCATAAGGTTTTAGAATCTGTATTGCTTTCATCGTGAAGAAACTGAGCCAGTGATTCTGGAACATTACACAGCTTACATAAAGCCCATATGACGTAACTTCATTTTATGCAGATGGCATGTGTAAGAATCCTGTGAAAGTCAAAGTCATGATTTTTTCCTGTCACGTACATTGCCCAAACAATTCATCTCTCATTCACAGCAGGCTGAAAACTGTCAGTTTCTTTTGTCACTTCTACATGATCTGTGCTTTATTATTCAAATCAAACTGAAAAAAAAACAAAATACCAGAACTGAACAAAATTTTCAAATGTTTCTGAATCAATTTCACTGTTATGTAGTTAACTACCTCAATAGTTTAGTTTCCACAAAGCATTTTATCAGAAATTAATATACTGTAATACTGTAAAAAGTACTGAAGAACATTCAGCAAAGTACAGATGTTAAAATGAGCAAAAATAGAAGACATGAAATAAAGACTTCATCCTCTTGCTATGAAGAATTATTTTTATTGTATTTTTTTCTGACTTTGTGAATCTCTGAAGGATTTTCACTCGCATCACAGAACACATTTCCTCACCTTTGACTAATAACTTCAGAATTAAGTTTCTCCCTCTGACTGCAAATTATCACTGAACTCCCTGGACTCAGTCTCTTCAGAAACCAAATTGTACTTTATCATGCTGGAAAGTCCTTTCTGTTAAATAATTAGAAATTAAGATATTTTCAGATATTAGCATGTAATAGTACACTGTACTGTCTATGCTGACTTTCCTCAAAATATTGCTTACTTAAAATCAGAATGTAAAGATTTCTGATATAGGAGAGATGAGTATAATAATAGAGCAATAGCATAGACTGCCTAAGTGGAGCCCCACCTGTGGCATCTATACGACTGGCCCCTTTCAGAGTTTATACCAGTTTTCCCTAAATGGATTATTAATGTAATTTAGTTCTTTCCTCCTTTATGTGTATGTATGCACTACACAATTCTTTTTTCCCTTAACATAGATCACAGTGTTTTGTCCTGTTTCAGAAATAGCATTGCGTAATAGGACTTTGTGACTGGAATGAGATGTGTTTATTTTTATTCAATTGCAATCTCTGGAGATATTTTTGGGGGGAGAAACAGAAGTACAATTTGCTGCAGTTATCACATTTGTTTTATTTGCAAAGGATGTGCAAGTGGGTGTTCGTAGCTCTATGTATCCGAATCCTAGAATATGACAGAGAGATGCCTTGGAGTGAGTCATCAGAGATGAAACCACCATAGAAATTCATGTTTAGGTGAATGAGCATAAATCCTTTGAACTGAAGAGACCAAACTCATTTGGGACTACCTGAATCTTCAGAAGGTAAAGCGTCTATAGGACTAATGAAAACTGCAATCCTTGTTGCAGTAATTTAGGAATAATATACTGTATTAGTATATTATTAGCTGTATTAGTACCTCTACAATTTGTAATGCTTATATTCAGTTATCTAATGTTTTAATAATCTCCCAGCATCTTACAGTTTGAAAGCATGAACATTTATGGATCTAAATCTTCACTTCTTGTGGAAATTAAAGAAGATAAGATGTTTCTCTCTGGGTTAAGTGCATTGAATCAACAGATCAATGCTCTGCTGTAAGGAAACGGATTCGCCTGAAATCACTGCATTTTGGCTTATTCACCTTCAAAAAAATTAAGCAGAGAGGCAGGAAAAATAGCCTCCGTTTAAGAGAACGTGCCCCTCAGCCCAGTTGTTTAGCTTCAAGGAAACATGGTTTCAGCTTTGCTATCTAAATGCTCTTGAAGACTGTTCTTTTCTCAATGTACTCTTCAGAAAACTACACCACACAATAAAGTTTTTATTGTTTAAATGGATGTCTAACATTTACCAGTATGCGATCTATTGCAGCTACTGTATACGTGTGAAAGTCACTAAGGTGCTGCTTATCATATAAATCAATCCATATTCATCATATTATGTAGTAGGAATGGAATCAGAAAATAATAATGATTTAAGCAAATAAAACACATGGCGTGCATATTTTTATTTTTCTGGATACAACATTAAAGGTCCTGTGCTGGTGTTGCCTCTACCTCTCTTTCTTCCTGGAACTCTAGCCACTCAGAGCCTGTTAGTGATGTCTGCTCCTTCGTGAGAGATCCTTTCAAGAGCTCTTTGCACACATTTCCACAAGGCTTTCTCAGGGTAAGTGAGGATTCAAGGTCATTTCAGTCAGGTGTCAAGGAGCTGTCTTAATGGAGGAGTTGTCCTCATGAGCACTTCCCTGCTTACTCATATGAAACGTGTTTCTTTTTATATTCAAATATTCAAAGTGTTTACTGTAACATTCATTAGGCCTTGAAGTACCTAAGAAAATGACAAAGGTTACAAACTATTCTAGATATTTGGCCCTGTTTGGTGTTATTAGTTAATTAATAATCATTCCTT
This sequence comes from Lepisosteus platostomus, assembly GCF_059453375.1. NCBI lineage: Eukaryota > Metazoa > Chordata > Actinopteri > Semionotiformes > Lepisosteidae > Lepisosteus > Lepisosteus platostomus. The sequence goes on from NC_142613.1 coordinate 21,179,655, forward strand.
ACACTTACAGTATATAGCGTTTTTCTGGACACTCCACTCTAAGCGCTTTACATTTACATTTGGCTTCATCACTATATTCTCCTCCCCACTGATAGCTGATGTGTGGTGAGTGTACTGGTGCTCTCTGTCTGCCAGGTGGGGACTCCCCACCACCACCACAAATGTGTAGCCCCACCTGGCAGACAGAGAGCACCAGTACACTCACCACACATCAGCTATCAGTGGGGATGAGAATATAGTGATGAAGCCAATTCATAGATGGGGATTATTAGGAGGCCGTGATTGCTAGAGGCCAATGGTAAATTTGGCCAGGATGGCAGGGTAACACCCATACTTTTTTTGAGAAACGCCCTGGGATTGTTAATGACTACAGAGAATCAGGACCTCAGTATTATGTCTCCTCCAAAGGACAGCACCTTTTTACAGTTTAGTGTCCCCGTCACTATACTGGGGCATTAGGACCCACACAGACCGCAGGGTGAGTGCCCCCTACTGGCCATCTAACACCTCTTCCATTAGCAACTGTGTTTTTTTCCAGGAGGTATCTTATCCAGGTACTGGCCAGACTCACACCTGCTGAGCTTCAGTGGCTTGCCAGTTGTGAGTTGCAGGGCAATATGGCTGCTGGTATTAATCCATGTATCTCATCCAGCCATTTCTAAAAAAAACGGGCTTCAACAATTTGGCTGGCTAGTTTATTTCAATGTCCCACAACCCTCTGGATTAAGAAGTGCCTAAAAATTTAACCAGAAAACACATTCCCATTATAAGCTGTCAGACAGAAAGCAAGCAAGAAAAAAGCAAAAAGGCAAAAAAGAAGAGGTACTGCAACGAGAAACAATAAATGTCTCCTTTAAAGCCATTAATCAGAAGATAATGGGTAATATGCTTCTATTTTTTGCAAACAAAACTTGAATTTGCCAGCCTGTGTTGTCAACCTTAATACTGTAGGTCGATTTTCCATATTGTCTTTGCTGTTGATTTTAAAAGGATGTAAATTCCATTATTTAGTTTACACTATCCAATTATCCCCCTGGCAGGCCTCCAGTTCCTAATCTTAAGAAATCTCTGGCAAGACTGACTACCAGGTCAGTCACTGGTATCGTCAAGGGGATGTGGAGACAGAGCTTTAAATAGTGTATCACTCTGTCCCATAGAGGCTACTATTGTCATCTTTTCATCTGATACAGACTATAATCCATTATCAATTGTTTTGTTTAGGAATTGACAGAAATAGAAACTGTTGGTCACCAGCTGCAATTTAATTGAACAATACATGATTTCTTAACAGACAGAGCACGAGAGACTTTACTTCGATAGGTCAGCGCTGAAACAATGCATAATGATTGTTCTCACAGGAACGAAGGAGCTTGTGTTTTGAAGCAATCCATAACCATTGTACTGTCTTCTTCATCAAACTCACAGCACTGCAATCAAAGCAACCTGATTGCTACCATCTATTTAAAATGGAACTGCTAATTGTCACTTGCACACACATCGTTTTCTGTGTCCCCTCTGCACTGTCATGTTTGCACTGACTCATTCAAGACAGTAGATGAACGATTCTGCTTTAGTGCAGCAGCAATAGCAGGTTAAATCAAACAATTTTGTTAATGCTACTGGAATAAATAGCACCTAAGTCATTAATCTAAAGTGCAACTGTAATTCTTATCAACACATTACATACTGTATATGCATAATCTCCTCGTTTTCAAATGCTAGGACTGGTGAGAACATTCTAATAACAGTTTAACATCCTACTGACATGACACTTTGAAGTAGCAATTTATATTTGTTACGTACTCAACCTACACACATTCACAGCACAAAACAAAAAAAGTAAGAAGTACAGATAAGGTGGCAGGTTGAAAACAATATTTGAGGCCCTTCATATCTGTTTTGACCGTAGTGAAGTCAAACAACAAGAAGTGGAATGCATCCAGAAGCTGCCTAAATCAGGCAGTCCTTTCAAACTGAGTAGCCAGGTAAGGAGGAAACTGGATAGGTATGCCACTGTGGGGACAGTGGAGATGCTGAGTTTAGTTGCTGAGATGGGTCAACAAGGGTCACTCCAAAAAGGGGGCTTCTTTATAACTGTAAAAACATCTCAGATCCTGCATGGGGTTTATAACCCAAGTTTTACTGCAAATGCCTTAAAAGGTTTTGTGGTCAGACAAGACAAAGTCTTTTGTCACAAAGCAAAGCATTACATCTGATGCCAATCCTAAGTAGTGCATCACTCAGTCAACACTGCTACTGTCAAGCATGGTGGTGGCAACATTATGTTATAGTTCTGCTTCTCATCAGCAGGAACTGGGAAGATTTTAAGGCAAAGACAGAGCACTGTACTGACAAATCCTGCTGGAAAAACTTTTACAAACCCAGGACTGAGACAAAAAAATTCACCTTTCAGCAGGACAACGATCAAAAACTACACTTAGAATGGCTTAAGAATAAGAAAGTGAGTGTCCCAGTCAGTTCCATTTTGAATCCTATTGATATTCATAAAAATCTTGTAAACTACTGTTCATAAGGAATCCCCAAGCAACTTATTGTAAGAGAGCTTGAGCACATCTGCCAAGAATGGGTAAAAACTGAATCAAGCCAGTGTGCAAGCCTATTTTGCCAATAGAAGTCATCAATTTGAGCATTCAGATTTTGAAAATATTAAGTCTAAAAAGATGTGTGCATATCTCTTCTCTTATTTCACAAAATGGGACACCATAGGAAGAGTCTGAATATGTTTGCAAGGGACTACAATCTAAAATATACCTTAAGAATGAATCTGAAGTAATGTGCAGATGACGTACTGTAAATCTGTGTTGCACAGGCTTAAGAGCACTTTGTCAAACCAGAGCCCGGTGCAAGAGCTCATTTCCTCAAGACTTTCGTCATGGCTGCCTTTGAGAATCATTATTATATTATGCAAACTACCACTCTAACCAACAGTGAAAAGGAGGAGCAAAAGAGTATGATTTAGGAAAATGCCGATGTGGAAAACACTTGGCAAGAGGACTCTTAACAATTCAACAGCATATTAAGACACAAAGAACCGGAAGCCATGTCTTTAGGAATTAATGAGCATCTCATGTGGCTCCAGCGATCTCCTCCAATATATGTTCCATAGGTGAGGAAAGAGTTACAGAAGAAAAACACAACACAAAAGGTTAATGAAACTTCAGGGGAGCATCAGTAGTCTCCAAAACAGAATTAACTTTTATTTCCTCATTAGAATGGTATCTTCCTAGAGGGTGTAGTTGATAGTACTTTCCTATGTTGATCCTTCTGCTTTTACAATACCTTCTAAAAACCGAGGAAACCCATTTGCTGATTTCTTTGCCATTTTTTTAAAGGTGTTATGATTAACGTATTGGGTTGACACTTATGCACAGCACCTTACTGTACATTTGAGGAGACACGTGGAGCAGAGGAGAACAGTGCTGATTTGCAGCACTGTGGCCCTGCGTTCAATTCCAGACTTGGGGTGTTATCTGTGTGGACTCTGTATGTTCTCCCTGTGATTATGTGGGTGTCCTCTGGGTGCTCCAGTTTTCTCCCACTTTCCAAATACTTAGTTGTAGGTTAACTTCTGTAAAAGTGTTGAAGTAGGTAGCTGTGACAGCATGTGTAAGTATGTTTAGGCTGCAGAGGAACAAGTAAAGGTTTATTCCATGCTGAAAAGAAAAGAAACACAATATTTTGGCTGCGGAGCCTTGACACTTGTAGAAGGCTCCACAGCCTAAATATTGTGTACTTCTCTTTTCAGCATGGAATAAACCTTTACTTGTTCTTCTGTGAAATTGACCCTGGTGTCAGTTTATGTGTCTTTGTGTCTGTGTGTGCCATGTGTTAGAGTGATATCCTGTCCAGGGTGTATCTTGCTCGTCTTGCTTCCTGGGATATGCTCCGGCTCCCCCATGACCCCAAATTGGAAGAAGTTGTTAGAAATGGAAGGAATTACATTTGTACCCATTTATATAGCTTGGCTTTTTGTTGGAACACTCAGGCCAAAAAACCTTACTTAAGGGACCCAGAATTTTACAGCAAAAGTCCAGAGCCCTAATCACTGCTGCTGGGTTAATTTTCAATAGCTTTTTTGTAAAGTATTACAATAGTTTTGACAACTTATTTAGAACTGAAAACTTCTGAAAATTCTACTCCACAGCAATGCTATACTTCATTACTGAAATGTTGTTAATCGTTAACACAATATGACCATGAATAAGCTGGATGTCCTTTGACCCTAAAATTATCAGATACAACATAGCATTGACACAAGAATTGAATAGAATTTCTGCAACAGTTTGTGTTTCTCAGGGCACCACTAAGAAAACAAAAGTTACATATTCAAAGCTCAAGAGACCAAAGTTTACTGTAACAGCTGAAATACTTAGAAAAATGAATAGAAATGCATCTTCTGTTTAGGGACACATTTTCAGTTTCTTAAAATAAGGAAACTAACATTATATGAGAATAGAGCTTCAGGAATTATTTCCTGAAGCAGAAATTGTGAGACTCTGTGATTACTGATCCAAATTCACTTCATCGGATACATGTCCATAAAAATGTCTAATGGTAAAGAGGCAATACCTTATATCAAACTGAAATACCTTTTATATGACTGAAAAAGCAGAATAGGAATAATCCACACACAAAAGGTACATCATTTTTTCATTGCTTTTTGCTTGCAGTAATACTGTGATTCAAGAAAAAAAAACAGAAGATAAGAAGCTAATAAGATGTTAATGGTCTGGCTCATTGCTGGCTATTAGTAATCAGACATCTCCAGTCCATCACAGCTCCGCTGCGGTAAACATACACAAGGACATAAAAACAGTACCAAGAAATTTTAAATAATCTTTTGTAACTCTTCATTGTGCCTCTTGCTGGTACAATCATTTATATTGGAGAAACTAAACATACAGCCACAATTCATTTGTACGTATTGTGATTTAATAAACTTATATTTTATTTCATACATTAAATACACCCCCAAAATAATTTTACAGTAAAATACTATAAAAAATGCTAAATAATTTTAAAGCATATGCCCGTGCAAGTTTTATTGTGCTGTGTCATTAAATACATTCAAAATAAAGCAGATATGTTGTGCTTTATAGGGCTCACTCTACGCAGATTTTCTATTCGTTTTGACTGAAGTGAAAAGATGATTATTAACCAAAATACATGGTGTACTCCCAACTCTTCTACCAGATCAACACAAACCTCTTTTTTTGGCTTGAATGTATTGCCAAGGGGACAAAGTCTGATTAGCTACTTCAGCTCTTTTTTATGTAACTAACCCTTCAGCTTCTTAATTTGTTTTAATTAGCTAAAAAAACAACAACATGTAGGTAGGTGACGAAGGGCAGATCCTCTATGGTCATTTTATCTAGGACTTGATAACAGATTGGCATTGTCGGCATTCTGCAAAAAAAGTACCTGAAACAACACTTTTCACCCTAACACTTCGCTGATCTGGGCTGTGAACAACTGGATAAGGGCCCAGGGCAGGTATAATAATTAACAGAGACCGTGCCTAAGAGACTAAATTGTGAGATTTAGTCTCAAGTTGTTGCAGAGATCCGAAATGTGTGTGTTAAGCCAAGATGAGATCATTGCTACTCTTGCGCTTAATGAATGTTAGAAGATAACAGGTGGAAAACAAAAGCTGACAGGTAGCTTTCATGAACTCCAGTTTATGAACTATTAAAAACAGCAAAAGATGAAAAATCCAGGAAGAAACTCGCCCCCCCCCCCAACCCTCCTGTCTGAAAGTCTTCCTCTTTTTATAGGTTCCTTAGTAGTGAGATTGTGACTTGAAAGAGATGTTCTCTTAAAGAGTTTTTATTATAAATTGGTACAAGAGGGGGCAGTGCAGAGAAGGCTTGTCAAGTGCTCCAGCTCTGTTAGAGACTCAGTGAAATGAGAAGCCAGCAGCAGGGAGTCCTCCACACCACTGACTGATGAACTTCAGAACATCCTGGCACTCGGGACTGTGAGTTGTCTATAAAGCAGTCAGGAAAAAAACCGCAAATGAACAGTGACGCATGATACGTTAACAACTTCACAAAAACATCAGATGCATAACACAGTGACAAGTGGCCTGGAAAATTTGCTGCTGTTTAGGCAAACAAAACTCTTATCGCCTCATCACAATGTTTTTTTGCAACAGCAGGATGCTTACAGGAGTGGGAAAAAAAAACAAGTGTTATAACAAGTGTTTTGGGATAGCTTTCAAGCTCTTATGTTTGATTATTCTTTAAATTAAGAAACTAAGGCAAAGTTTGCACAAGTGCTCCAGACCTGATGAACTGATATATTCCCTAATCACAAGCTATCAAGGCCCCATCTACTTTTTGAAATTCATTACTAATATCATGCAACAACCTGTAAGGGTGAACAACAGGGAAACTGATGATTTCTTCCTGGCAACGTCATTTTTATGCCTCTGTACACATAACTTCCAAACAAAAGATGTTTTCATTCTTTCAGTACCAGTTCCTAAAAAATGTTATTAACATTTCAAACAACAATTTCACCAGCAATACAGCCTTTTTAATACCACTACAAGAATCTTTTATAATGTGTTAAACACACAAGTAAAATTCAAGGACTGAGAAATTACATCTTACCTTTGTAGCCATCAGGAATTTATTCCAGTAATCTTTGTTTGCTGCCTTTCCAGGTCTTTTGAACTCAATTTTATTTCTGAGTACTGGGTAGCCTGAAGTGAATAAAATAAAAAGATTTTTAAAATAATAAAGGTCTTGTAACTCTCATAAAATAGAGTGAATTTCAGAAGCTTTCCTCTTAAACATCACAACATATACCCTTCTTAAACTTAACATTTCTATTAAGCTATTCATTGGGAACAAGTGAGAGCAGTATCATGTAAATCCTGGATGGAACATCAGTTCAATGAATTTTGTTTTATGAAAACATCTTTTAATATGATAGTAAATTTAATCTCCAGTTGATTTGTGGCTCCACTGTATATAGCCCTTGATCAAGGTGTGTGTTCAGCCCTACAATCACAGGTTACACTGCAGATCCTTAAATATGAGTCGATCACCAGGACTAAGAAGAACAGAGGAGCAGCAGGCATTGCAACACAGTGAAACCATTATTCGATCGCTGTGCAGCTGAAGAAGAATACCCAAAGTAAAAAAAGTGAAGCAGAAGCAAAGTAACATGTTCAGCTATCTTGCAGATGTCCTCCTAAAGATTTAATAAAGATTTTCATTTGCCGTTCTCACCAGTAATTAGACAGGGGAGAGAGCGAATGCCAGTGTTCACAGCTATCAGAGAGGCCTCATATGTGTCTCTCTCATCTTTTGGTAGAACCTGTTCCACTCGCTGGTCCATGGAAACAGTCAGCACCCAGTCTCGGATCTCCTCTCGCTTGTCCTCCTGTTACCACGAGATGCCATTTGTACAACCAGAGAAAACACATTATTCCTATCGCCTACTATGTAGGATATGAATGGACATTAAATAAACTGACCATTGACTCTGTCTTTCATCTTTTATAAGATTTCACAATATTGTCAGTAGTCTACATCTAAATGGCTTTTAACTCGCTTGGCTGTATTACCACTAAAGTATATCATAATATATACTCTTGTTCATGGAGTCACAGGAACCTAAGATTTTCAATCCATTACAGACTTTAATAAATTCTTTGAATTATTTATATATAGTAATTGGCCTAAATTACCCATATTTCCAAATCTCATGTCACTGAGGATCTTATCTATAAAACCTACAGTGCTGTGACTTTCCCGTAATTAGAACAAGAAACACTGCCATGCTACAAAACATGCATACACATGTATATATCAGCATAAATCGGTGAGATTTAAATAGTAGGAGTAAAATGCTACTTATATGCTACTTATAAAAAAGAAAGAATTCAAAATGGCTTTAAATTAATCTTACGGTAACATGCTGTTTTTCAGGCAGGGGGACCTCAAAAGGAATATCAGTGTCCTGAAAATCTGTGTGATCAAGAGCATCCAGATTGCCTTCATCAATTCCCTGTGAAATTACAAACATTACAAATGAATCAGGGCTTAACACAGATACACATTTACATACCTCTGCATAAATGCCTGTTTCATTCATTGCAATTACTCTAAGACTGTTATATGAGTCTGCAATAGAAGTTTTTCACAAATTTTCAAATTTATTGGAATATACAGTTACTGTATATTCAGAGTAGCAAGGAAATGCTAGCTGTTTATAATATATTCAAATTTTTTTTTTTTCAATTATGGGGTTTCAAGAAATTTCACATTGTTTTAATCAGCTTAGAGTAAGACAAAGTATCTGTTTACATGATTACAAAACAGACTTTTTCATGTTTTTTCTTTCAATAAATTAAAGTCTTGGTCACAAAACAGACTAACGTCAGGTATCTGAATAATATGTTTGGCTTCTAACCCAATAAGAATAAATCTGCTGTAAACAACACATGGCAAATGCATAGGTATTTCATAGTTATAGTTATATCACTTTTTAGTAGACGGGAATATCAGTGTACAAACTGTATTAGAAATTGCGAAAAGCAGTATGTATTTAAGACAGCGCACAGCTGATATGGTTCCTCATGCTATTTTTTCACCTTTGAAAAGTCATATCAACAGCAATTTGTGTTACAGTATGTAATCAGTAAGGCAAGTGGCAATTCACAGCATGCAGTAACAGTATCAGAGTATCACTTAGAATATATGCATCAGGAACAAAATGTTTGAAAAACGAACAACACAAATCAGCCCTTAACAGAAAAAGTACTCATTACTACACCTGAAATTTTATCTTAAAACAATGTTGGCTGCTATGGAAGCCTATTCATGAATTTACTTGAGGAGTTAGAGCCAACACACTACTTTTGATTATTTCCAGTTGTTCTCTGTATATTGTGGAAACATCATATCTAACAGGAGTACCACTGTTTTGATATTGCATTTCACAAACTCTCTGCCATACATCAGCCAAGGCAAAGGAGACCAAATTGAAACATTATTTTTGCTGAGAATACGTGGCCACACTTATCAAAATACTGAGGATTCTTTTTAAAAAGTCAAAGGAACTAAGTGACCAGGTATCATATGTTGCAATGTCTTACTTTTTTCAGTACAGTTCCACGTTCTGTTGGTCTATGAGAATTCACTGGTACTTTTCAAGATGAAACAAATTACAATCTCCTGCATGTTTTTGCAGCCCTGAATCGACAGCAACTTGTAGCTGACAGCACACAAAGTGTTTCCAGCTTTGAAACACACATGAAACTTTTTACTTACATCACTTAGATCCAGAAAGCGATTCAGAAAAATGAAAGCCATATTCTCCCAGTTGACTTCCTGTAAAAAAACAAGCAAAATAAGCTGTACCTTTAGTTGAGAAGTCGAGATACTTGACCTTCTTTACAAGAATAAACACCATTATTTCAGTAATTATTTTGTTCTAGAAGCTGTACAACTAAAATTCTAAATAATTCAGGTGAACACTGAGAAAGTGCAGAGCTGTGGTTTGTGTAAACCAAATATAAATAATGCAAACAGTAAAACTCAATTTTCAGCTTTTTTAGAGTCATCCCTTTTTTTAACATGGAACTCTGTAATAACTCAATTTGTGTTAAGCTTACATTTAACACTAAGGCAGAACAGTCAGTTAAAGAATGAAAAGATTTGCAAAACCATTATCAACAGCTGGTGAAAAAAACAGCAAGGCACATGGGGAAACTACTGTAGCTCTTATTGCAAAGATTGGGAAACTCATTCAATTATACCTATGCTGAATCCAACTACATATAATGAGAAAATCCACAGCTTTCTGCATTCCAATACTTTCACCTAGTTTGATGTACTGTATGAAAAACAATCTTCATAGTTTTTAACGTATAAGAGCATAAGATATATAAGAGAACTGATACTTAGGGTGCTCTTCTGTGCCAAAAATAAAGAAGTTATACTTTAAGACGGACACTTAAAATCTGACATTTTATTTAGGAGAAGTGTTGCTACCTCGTAGCCTAATTCTGTCAGCTCTCAGAAGCAAAGCAAGACTGGGTCTGGTCAGTACTGGGGAGGGAGATCTCCAAAAAAAAACAGGTTGCAACTGTATAGTAAATAATGTTAAATGCTGGTACCCTTCCCTCGGGACAAGAATTTTCAAATCAATGCCCCATTATGGTGACAAGGGATAGTATAGAGTTGCCGACCTTAGGATAAGACGTTAAACTGTAACACTGGCTACTTATTCATTGAAGACCCAATGGCACTGTTCATAACAGGAGAGGTGTGAACCCTAGATGCCTATATAAATTCTACTCTGGCCTTCTCTGCCCTCCCTGATGTTCTCCCTTAATTGAATTGGAATAGCGATTTCTCACTTCTCAACCTCATTAGCTGTGCAGTTGGGTTGCTGGCTTATCAACAACGCATTGCCAAAGGTTTGCCCAGAGGAAACATCCATATTTTGTGTAATGAGTTTTCCTTAAGAACTTATTCAGTTTATAAATTATTGTGCCACGTCTAATGATAGTGTACAAATGGAAATTATATTAATTTATAGAGACAGGGCTGACAGAAACAGCTAACAGGCAGAGCTGCAGTATTATTACTAAAGTAAACTCCACTGCCTAGTTCCCTCACTGGAAAAGATTTGAGATATAAAATAACAGACCAAGAGTTTATTTTTCTTACACATAAACCAGTGAAGCTATAATGCTATTTTATACTGATATAATGCTTCCTGATGTTTGCACTGCAGTTTCCTTACCTTAGCAGCAAGTCCTGCCTCATAAAAGGCCTTATCTGCTGGAATAAGCTCGGTGTGCCGCAGTAAAGAAATGGAAAGCTTTGCAGCCACTGTGTTCTGAAAACGGGGAAAAATGTTAGCATAAATGAACATGATAATCAATCAGAAATACATTTTCACACCAAAAGGGTCATACTTCTTATAATGGTATGCCACATTCAGAAATGTCACTGCTCAAAACCTCACTCCCTTTTTTACATAAAAAATAAAACAAAATACAATACCTTGTTTCCCTAAATACCACTTAAAGACTTATGCAAGTGTGAAGTTTGTCTGTTCATAAGATTTGTTTTCCCTCAGGGAGCAGCATGGATAATTTGCAATCAAGCAGTATTGTGGGAAACTTGTACAACTTGATTTTTTTTTAGGTTTAATTTTAGTTTTTAATTTATGAATTTGCTTTCACCACATTGAAGCCAGCCACATCCAAAAATAAGTATTAGTGTAGGGACAAGTTAACATTCTAGTAGTGTTTCCTTCCACAGTTAACAATCTGACAACTTAAGTCTTTCCAGTAATAAGTGACTCATTACATTATAGGAAAATGCCAAAAAAATTATTGTATCATATTTTATTAAGGGGTCTAGGGGTATGCCAGAAGTGTCATCCTTGCATTAACAAAAAGAAGAAGAAAACTATTCCTCGAAGAAAATATACTGAAAATGTAAAGAAAGCTAATTTAGAGTGGCGCAAGGGAAACAACAGTATCTTTAAATATCCGTACCAGCTGGTCTACTCCTTTTGCTGCTGAGCGGGTGGCATAGTAGTGTGCAATCAGTAGCATCTGCTCAAACTCTTCATGGGCAGGGGAGTTGGCTTCAGCAGATTTCACCATATTTTCACACTAGGTAGAAACACACACTTCTCTCAGTATTGCACTTTTATGTGTCAGCATCAGCGTGAGGAAAAATACACAAGTAATGCGGGCAGCTGTGACACCAAGCAAAACTGCAGGCATTCCAACACGTGGCATGTCGAGGAGATGTCAAGAAGGTGCGGTACTCAAGAGCTGGAGGAGTTTCGTCTTCACTTCTTCCTAATGTTTACCACTAAGAGTTTGGCTGCTCCCATCCGCCATACTCCATCTGTCCCCGGCTGTACTCACCAGAATGAACATCATGTCTCTCAGATCTGCCCACATGCGATATGCTTCTGCACTGTCTGTTCCCACCATGTTCAACAAGTCCAAGAACATCCGTTTGTAGATGTTAAAATTCTGACAAAAAAAATCATGGAGCACTTCAGACCATATCTTTCTTTGTCTAGATAATTTCTTACTTTTCTCCTATTCTAGAGCCATGTTTTTCCACCCCCTACCAAGAAGCCTCCCCTTGGAGCAGTACTGACCGATCCCCTGCCATATTCTTAAGTAACTTTACAGATTATTGTAATCTTGCTTTGCGCTACAGACAGCTGCTCCCTGGTCTAAGAAACACTGTTGTAGTGTAGTGATCGAGGTTCTCTTCTTACTCATTCTGTAAAGATAAATATTTGCCAAGCTTAGTAATATGGCTCATAAAGTGATTTGTCAAAGCTGAGGAAAGAGGAAAATCCATTTTTATGTTATATAACAAAACTGAAAAGTACTTTACAGAGTTATGTTACATAAGAAAGATAATAAAATATGGAGTTAAATATCATGTTTACACCATACGTAGAAAGTACAGAGCAGCCCGGAGAATAATACAAAGGTTTTCACAATTATATTTCAGAGATACAATGCTAGTGTCTAGCATCTACACAGCCCCCAGAAAAAAAACTGGGACATGGGAACAAATATCAAACTAAAGGGATTTAATTGGTGCCAGAAGAAGGGTGGGTAGAAACTTTAGTAAAGATCGACCAAAACATGTTTTTTTCATTTCAAAATATGTACAGGCCAGATGAATATCATGAAAAATAAGACATAACAGTCCAAGGTTAATTATTTTGCAAAGTGGGTATTACATAAAATCAAATTACATATCAAAGACAGACAAAACTGGGACATTCTTCTTAACTGTCTTAAGATAATAACAGCAATACACAAACATTGGAGACATTGTTGTTTTATTTCTTTGTAGTACAGTAATAATATGCTTTTAACTAGTCAAGTTCATTTTCTACAAGTAAACAAGTTACATAATTGCTTCAAATGTAAAAAATGAAAAGGCAAATTTACCATGCTGTGGAAAGAAAAATAATACTACATTCTTTAAATCTTGAAGTCTATTGTGTTAATCTGCCTTCTTTAAAGTTTAATGATTTCTTCCCGGAATCTTACCAAAACCACAAAATATCACTGTGCAGCAGCCATTACTAAAACAATCACAAATTCTAAATGCAGTACCTGGTAACACAAACATAGTACTGTAAATAATTGTACCTCATAATTTGGGATGAGACAAGAGTAGGCCTCAAGTTAAAGTTATTTCTATTTCTATTTTTAGTTAAAGTGTTATAGAGAACATGGATTGGTTTTAACAACTTGTAGAAAGAACTTCACGAATTAAGACTATCATAATCGACAAAAAACTGCTAGAAGACACTGTAAACACGGACTTTAAACAATACTAGCTTCTGCATGGCAACACTTGGTGCTATATGGATGACATGTAGTTGGTCCCTGTTATAAGTCACTTCCATATATGTTTCCCTGCACTAACGTTGTCAAGATATTGGGACTGCAACATGCAAACTCCTTGCACTTTTGTCATTTTGGGAAAGTAATGTAAAAATTCCCTGCACTAAAGATGCTTCAAAAATGTCTTGTGTTTTGCATAACTGGTGACACAGAGTTATCATATTTTATCTTAACGATGAGTTACGAGTGTTCCTCTAGTGATAGTGTAAGTGTTGAATGCAAGAAGAATCTCAAAAGCAGTATCACGGATACTAAATTAGAAGTGATAAGGTGAAGCCAAAGCGTCATTGTCATTGATACTGGATGCTACATGGGACACGTCATACTTTTCCCTCAACATCATCAACAATCAAGCAAAACCTATCCACATCTCAAGGGAAGATCATGCAAAATGTCTGGATAAGAGAATGTCACTTAAAATATCACTTAATGCTTAAAAATAGTAAGTCAGTTTAACACTGCTACGATAGTGTAAAAATGGCTTTAAAATGTTAGTGCACATTTACAGAAATGTACTGTAGTATATTTGGGTAGCTGAAAATGAAACAGTTTAAGTCATGGCCTCTAAACCTTCTCTGTTCCACTGATTCTAATGGGAAAAGCCGCCTTGCTTCAAGCCGAATGGCCAAAATTGACACTCTTATGGTTCCTAACCTGCCATATTTACATTGTTCTTGAAAACTTCCCTTAAACACACTGTTTCGCTATAAACAGAAATGTTTTGGTCCCTAACCCTGAATTATTTTTTGTTTCAGACAGTTGAGGATTTAACAAAGGTATCCTTAAAAAGCTATAAGACATATTATCATATCATGATTCCTCATGCAAAGGAAGTGTCTACTGTACATACCTGAGGGTTGGCTGGAGCCCCGTGCTGAACGTACAAGCTCAGAACTTTCTCTGAGTGCCCCTCTTTGATTAGGTGTGTGGCATACAGGGCAACATACTTGTGAAGGACCTTGAAGTTCTGAAGAAATAATAATGAAACATGGCATATGTTCCTGTTTTAGACCACCGTATAGTATTATATTGATATAATATTGAATATCAAGTGAGAATCCATCGGATGTATCCCACATTTCATGTGTTCTTCTTTGACTTCACTGTGTGTACTTTTAAACTGTTGTAAAACATTTTCTTTGTGGCCTTAACTATATATACAGTATATAATGTATTACATTATATATAGTATATTTCAAAATTAAGATATTTTTAGAGCAGATTTGTTTGTACCCACAGCAAAGTATCAGAAATGAATTCAAAAGGATCTATCTGCTTTTTAAAAAAGGTTGAACATGGATGGAAGAAAATCAAGATTTTTCAAGAATTGTGGCTGGTGCAGATTCTTGTATTTCTCAAGCCTTCTGACCGAACAGACTGTTGTGAGCACATTTTATAAAAGAGAAATTCATCAAATGGACATGTAACTCATGCAACACCACTACAGCATATATTCCAGTGTAGGTGAAAAATTCAAAGGCGCTATAAGACATGGTTTTCTTAATAAAATGTACAGGGTCCAAGTATCCATTCAATAAATATAAAACTACATATAAAAGTCAATTAATTTAAGAATACAGTTATGATATCTACTGTCTAAGTTTTTGAGTTGGTTTGGTTACATACAGTATGCAGGTACTAAGCTGTTAAAATGTGAAGAATTTGCTAAGTGAACAAAAAAGCTATATTATTAAAGCTATCTTGTATATATATAATTAAGTTATATTAGTAAAGCTATCTAAATTAAATTTTGCTGACTACCATGTTGATTTTCATTTTAGTGCTTAAAATACATACTTCCTAACAGCTTGGAAATAAATGGCAAGCTTTCATTTTCATAGTGTTGCAAAGTCATTCATCAGTTAAGCAGAAGGAGGGGAGACAGATAAAGACAGCTGGTACCTGTTTAGATGCTGTTTGAATGCATTTTTCCCATTGGCCTCTTTCAGCATACATATCAAGAGCTGCCATGACATCTACTCCAACAAGCTGGAAAATCACAACAGATAAACAGAGTTTCACGAGTGTAAAACAAGTATTTTCTGAGATCAGAGCCTTGTAAAAACATCTCCACTACCTACAGTCAAGGAATGATCTTATTGAGTTTACGGATTTAGGTCTGGGACAGGCCTTGATAGGCCTGCACTTTTTGTTGACTTGTGACCACAGAACTCCACTGTCTAAGGTATACCCAAAACATTGTACATCTGTTTTAGCTAAGGCATATCCATTGCTATCCATTGAAGGTCAGTCCGTTGTTTCGAACACTGAGCAACACTTAATTTGTATACGTAAATGCTATGATTATCAGAAACAAATTAGATGAGATAGAAGTTACCACATTAGCAGGTAGCCTAATGATGTTAATGTAATCACAGAAATCTGGCTAACTGAAAATGATGGTGAGCAATGTTAGATTAGTGTGTAAACCCTATTCTGAACAGACAGAAAAGCCTGAGGAGATCTGTAGCACTATTTATTGAAAAGAGCAATTCAGGTTCAAGAACCTAAACTAGAGGAATCAAGAGCTTCTGAACATATTTCTGTCAAACTCATTAAACCATTCCAAAGGTATAGTGTTAGAAATCTGCTATATTGTAGACCACAAAATGCAGATGGTGATAAGAATTCTATACTGTGTAATGAAATTAAGAATTTATGTGCAAAAGAAGGAGAAGTAGTTTTAATGGGAGACTTCAACTTTCTTTAATAAACCGAGAAAAGACCCACAGGAATATCAGCAGCAGAAACTGAAATGGTAGATATGGTTAACAACTGTTTTCTGAAGTTCTTAGTTTTCTTGTTTGGTTAATGACTGTTTGTCAGGATACCTACAAGACGAAATGCATGTACAGATCTAATTTTTCAAACAATCAAGACAGAGTGAGGCAGAGAAAATTAATTGCAACAGATTAAACAGATTTTGCATGAAACAGAGAACAAATTTATCCCAAAAGGTGAATAAGTCAAAAGCTAAAAAAACAGTAACCTAAGGGAAAAGAGAGTGTCTCATAAAAGAATTTTAAAAAATAGGATCCAGTTAAATAAAGGAGTACAATGAGTTGCAAACATAAGGTGTAAATAAAATAGGAATTATGGTATGGTAATGCTGAATGTGTCCAGCTCTTCCTTCCATTTGCAACAGTCAGGATGGAAACGTTCCATTAGGAGGGCAGACAGAGGAACACTCTTAAATAATAATAAACTTTAAATAAATGAGGATCAAAAAAAGCACTGAAACGGTCTCGATATGTTTTATTTACAGGTTGGTAATAATTTATCTGCTGCAAATAACATTAAATCCTTGCAAAACTCTGGCAGTTCATTATACTATAATATGTTCTATGTGATAAGTGTTTTTAATGTTTTCTATAAATATATACAATGCTAGTCTTACGTAGTGGCACAGCTAGTAACAATGCTTATTCTCAGTTCGTTTCAGTTACAAATAAGATGATGTTTTAGAAGAGGTTATTTTATTTTGTCTGTAACACTAAAGTCAATTTGTTAGTTTTAATAACCAAAGGGCAACAAAAGCACTGAAACTAACCGCATCCTCTCAATATCCTTATTGTGATGGCAATTCCACGCTTGTATCACTGGAACTCATAATACATTTAGGGGCTTGTCCAGGTTTGGCTACATCTGCACTGATTTCACTGCATGTTTTTGGCATAGTGCTAGTTTCTATGGCAGGAATCTCTGGCAGCCACTGGAGGTCTTCAGAGTGGTCAGTTTCCATCTGACTCCTAGAACCACCTGGCACAGAACCCGTTTAGCCGTTTGTTTGTGCCCAGTGTAAAAAAATGACTCTGCACACAGTCCAAGGAATAAACTAAGGCACAGGTTTCTTTTTTCCCTCCCCTTGACATAAGGACAGCAAAGGACTATCACCACTGAGTTCTGTTAGAAAATCTAAGTGGCCTTAGAGTCTGCCTTTTACCTTGGAAGCTCATCCCTATTTTTACTACAGACAGTGAATTTTAAAAGAGAAACCTCATTTTTCACACATATGCACACAACGATATTAAAAATAGCCATTTTCCACACCACAAAATATATAGAGATTTTTTGTCTTTTCTATTTTTCTAAGAATAATAGCATAAACTTTGTGATTTATGGATAGACACAGTGTATTTAAATGGATGAGGAGACTCCCCTCCACCACAAGAGGGCAATGTGGAAGCAAGCTGGAAGACCTAGGGTTACCGCTTCCCAGAATATATCTTTGGCCCTGACCTCGAACATGTTATTGGCCTACAGTGCAAGTGACTGAATTTAGCTCTAGCCTTAAAAACCTAACCGAATACACGCAACCCTCAATTTATAGATGAACTTCGTTCTTGAAAACTGCTCATACAATGAAAATTCTTCAGCTGAAAATGAAATACATTAGAATTTACTTGTGATTAATTTAAAAGATCTAGAAAATTCCAATCTTACTTAATTTTACACTGACCAAGAGCTGAATTGTCAATGTAAGAACACCACTGCCTGTTTATGATAATTACCCCATTTATTCTAGTACACTAGTTTACAATAAATAGACAAGATAAATAGAGAAAAACATTCTAAGAATGCAGGTGCACTGAGGAACTGTGTTATCGGATGTCATGTTTTAATCATCAGCTACAAAGGAAATGTCGCAGTGCAGTTGTAATGAATATCTCTTTGTAAATGCGAAAAACAGATATTATTAATGCATGATTTGGTATAGTGAAAATTCACAAAATCGGGTATTTTTAAATCGAGGGATAGGTGTGCATATTTACAATTTGAATACTTATTTTATCCCTTTTCCCTGCCAAGGACAGCTGCTGTTGAAATCCTGCAGAATATTGATCCATGGGTCTTAATATTGTTTCAAAAAGAAAATTCAGACTGTACCAATGAGACACAGTGGCCTCATGCCTCTGTAAGTAACTTTTCATGCAATAGTGTGTTAGAATTGGTAAAAAAACACTGAAGAATAAAAAACACAGATCTTAGAATGTGAATCATGAAATAATTGAAAATAAATAAGAGACTTTGGACACCTATCCACCTACTATATGTGCAAATAAAGCATTTTACTAATCTAAAGAAGGAATTTGTTTTGATATTTGTTTAATATTTTTATTGTTTAGATATTTACTATATTCTACTGTGTTATAATTATACAGTGATATACAACATTATCTATAGTTTATACGTGTGTCCAGAAATAGGAATCAATAGTGAGGGACCCCACTTACAACGTATTATGTCCCAATAAAATAATACTGTTATTTGTTATGTTTTAGGTAATGTGACTTAAGATAGTATAACAAAAGTTGCACTGTTTTGGTTATTTTTTTATTAAAGTAATACTGTACATGTAAATAATATTTAGACTTAAATCCATGATTGTATATACTGTAATATAAAGAGATGGAGTAGAAATTTTAAGTTACTTTGAAACTCAATTTGAAACCCTTGCAAGCTGCAATGATAAACTGTATTTGTCACTCTTTTCCTCTGCATAAGATCTAATAAAAAAGTACCTACTGAGTCCACTTTCCCTTGATTTTTTAAATGTTCTTTGTACTTTTGATCCACGTAGTCCTCATACCTACAAAAAACAAATACAAAAGAAAAACAGTGAGAGAGGAACAGGGTCTTTTTACTAGAATAACACGGTGCCTGATATTTTGAAGACCATGACACTTCAGCAACTGGCTTTAACAGGGTGTACATTACTGCATATGAAATTGAGGGTTTTGAGACCCTTAATTTAGAGCACACTTCACTACCCTAGTAGCTCTTAAAATGCCTCAACCCATTGGAAACTTGCAAAAATTTATTGGGTCTCTAGAATTGTGGTTGCAGGGTAACTCAAAGTTCGGATTTAACCTTAAGACAATAATTATCACTTGCTTTTGAGATATCATAAAAAGTTTTATTTTAATTTTGGACTTTTGTCCATTTTTATTTGGAATTTTTGTAGCTGACTTCTTGGGCAAGCCCGTTCACATGGACTAGTTGGCTACTACCATCAGACAAGTAGAAAGGTACTTAAGCTAAGTGCAATTTGGAATTGCAAATTGGAATTGAGAGGACTTCCAGCATCACAGGTACATCTATGATTGTCCAAGCCACACAGTATAAGTAAGTGTCAAATCCACAATACTGTTTTAAAATGATTCTTTACATACATTGAGCAGAGTTATTTGCTAGTCTGCCAAATGCCAGTTAAAAAAAAATTGAGTGAGTTTCAAAAAGCTACACTGTTCCAACCAAAGTGTTCTGCTTCAAGCCACTTCAAGACATTTTGACTTAATTTCTAAAATATTTATTTCTGGTCTACCTCCAGAGTACCTTTGGCACCCTGCTTGGTCCACCTTGCTCACATTTGACACTGATAATCTGTCATCTACATCTATGTTAAAAATACGCACTATAAAGAATATTTTTCCAGAGGACAGAGCTTCAGTCACTCTTTTGTAATTAAAAATAATTTATTTAATTCACATAGTCTAACAATTATCCAGAGGTGTGAAGTTTACCACAGACACTAGGGTTCTTTCTTAGGGTGTGACTGAAGATTTTTCTCTCCCATGCTAAGTGAAGAGATAACTCTCACCCACTCAACTTGGAGGTGATAACAGGAGAAAGCTATTTGCTTATCAGTCATGAAAACTTCTCTCCAACCACTTGAACTAAACAAACACACATGCAGAATCTTCTTTCTGAAGGGGTGCAATAGTCTACTGTGTTTAATGCAGAGAAATGCAATACTTACAGAATGTGTTTAAAATAAATTTTATATCAGACCTGGCAAAATATAAATGTGATCATCGAAAATTCACTGCTCATAACTCAATTGGCCTACACAAAAGTGGGTTTTTTGGATGTATATAACAAAATTATGTTATGGCAACTTCAAAAGTAAATATTTTAATTAGATTGATTCTAAAATTAGTTTGATCTACAGTACGGCTGAGGATAAGATTTATTTGCTCAGTCCTCTTAGTTATTGTCTGCAAATTCACACAGGATTAAATTTATGATCATTACGATATTTTAAAATTCAGTGAACACAGTGATATTAATGTAAAACTTTTTTAGAGAAAAATGCAGAGTATTACAAGAAATTGATTATCAAAGTTAACATGATTTTAACTTACTAATAATATACAAGATATGTGTTTTAGCATTGCAGTAGTATCATTAATACATGTCATAATAATACATTCTAATTACTGTGCAGGTAAAGTCTCAAGCAAAAACATCTTACATAATGGTGCACCAATGACTATCTCTAATTGTCTATCTTTGTTAGCATGAAAATGAGGAGAAGAGCCTACCTCGGGTCAAGTTCCTTGGCTACTCTCTTGGCTTTGTTCCATTCTTCTCCTTCAATAAATGCATCTATAGCTTCCTTAATGAGGTCTATGTTAAGGTAAAGCTCGGCAGCCTGAAAAAAAAAGACTTTCGAATTTCAGTAGGAACTCTGGAGTTTGATGCATGGTAATGAACAGGTAAAAAATGTGATGCAAAATGTCATTTTGGAAAAACAAACGAATATATTGTAATATGGCCATTACGAGTAACTACACACAGTGAACGAAAGAGAAAAATAATTAATTTAATTGATTTACTATAAATGTATGTGATATGAAATCTATTCACTGTAGCAATCTAAGGCAAGCCAGTAATTAGAATTTAAAGCATACACACCGCACTGTACTTGCGTATCTGAACAAGTCGTGGCCCAACCATATGAATCACATCCATTGCCTTTTCCTGAGTGAGGAACTTAATCGCCAGCTCAGCAGCCTAGAATAACAAAATATTCCATATGCACAATATAAACAAAAGCCAACAAGAACTGAATTCTACTTGGCAAAAAAAAACTAAAAATCGATTAATGACTACAATGAACCCTCAGTTTAATGGAATTCGCTTTAACAGACTTCAGATTTAATGCACAAAATCTGCAAAATGGACAAAAGGGCAATTTTGTAAAATCAGAAATACTGGCCTTTCCCTCCAGAAAGGGGGAAATGTTAATAAAACAAGGTAAAAATAATTACTACATTGGTTTACAATTCAGGAATATCAATGGTGCCCTATGGGGGTAGGTCAATTGCTTATGATTGGTGGTGTTTGTATTTTATATGCTTTAATAAATATTATACAGTATATTAATGAACCATGAAATAAAGGTATATTTGTATATTTCTAATAAAAAAGGTGCATAAGAAATTTTACTGCAATTGTCAAAAATCAAGTCAGAATACCCAGAATAGTATATGCTGTTTTTTGTGATCTGAAAAGATGTAATTTGTTGGACATTCAACAATAATGGACACCCCATCTCCTCTATTAGCCCATTAAACCTTAATGTGTACTTATACTTACAATTTCACTTTTTTCTCTCAAAATAAAAAAGTTGTTTATCATCTGATTAAATAGATTTGGCTATTTTAAAATGGAAAGGACTAAAAGGTAAAGAGTGAATCATTCATTCATTTACAAAGAAAGTTTCACAGGTTTTACCTTCATCCAGCATTTTTCTAAGAGAGGTGTGTTGTTGGTGTCTTTGACTTTTAGATAGCACTCCACTGCCCTGGCGTACTCCCCTGACTGCTCCCACTCACGGGCTTGCTCCACCATTCCTTCAATGCCCCTGTGTAACACAAACAGCCACTAAGCAACACAAGACTGTACTCTACATTTCTACACGTTGATCAGAAATCAAACGCATTTATAGGCCTTTCCATTAAATAATAGAGATGTAATGCATCTACATACAGAACAAAACTAACCTCTAAAATCAGTCATTAAATTTACACATATAACGGATGCATATCCTCTAAATTTATAAATTGGAAAAAAATGTTAGTCTAGGAAAAAGAAAAAGACACGGTTATTGTTAATGAAGGCCCACTATAAAAAAAAATCATGATTACATGAGCATTTATAGAAGCACTCAATGGATATGATATGCCCACTCAACTTTAGTGCTTTTAATGCTGCACATGCTACCACAGCTTAACAACCATTAACAAACATTACAGAACACCTTGATGGAAAACTGATATATATGCTCTAGTAATCATGTAGCTTATTCATGTGTAAAAGTGTAAAGACAACAGTGTGATCTCTTATATAATACTATCAAAATAATATTAGATATTATAATTAAGATCATAAGAAATTAATATATTGTATAAACAGAAAATCTGGCAGCATGGGGACACTGTGGTTAGCTTGCAGCACTAGGGCCCTGGGTTCAATTCCAGACCTGATGTGCTATCTGCGTGGAGTTTGTATGTGTTTGTTGTGTTTCCTCCTGGTGCTCTGGTTTCCTCCCACAGTTCAAAAACATACTGGCAGCTTGATTGGCTTCTGGGAAAACTGACCCTAGGCATGAGTGTGTGTATCTGTATTTATGCCTGAACTGGACAGGTATCCCCCCTTCAGGGTGTACCCTGCCTTGCGCTCGTTGCTTGCCAGGATAGGCTCCAGCTCCATGACCATGAACTGGAAGAAGCGGTTCGAAAATTGATTATAATAATTATTGCTGGGGCGCAATTTTAAATGATATAAAAAATGCCTGTAATTTCCACGATGAAACATCCTCGCTGCTCTTCCTGAAAGGAGGAAATGCATATTTGACGTGACTATCCATTCAGCAGTTGAACAAATATTGGAGAAAGAAAAACAGTGCACCTAGTTATACAGATGCAGCCATTCAAAACGAGCAGGGTACTCTGTGGTACAACGCGGTGGGCGTGTCAATCAAAATGCATCATAACGCATCATTTTGCGCCATACCGTGCTTTACCGTATGCAAATTATATTATGTTAGTAGTATCCGGAATCACCTGGTAAAACCGCCAGGTGGAGCTAATAAAGCTTCATCTCTCATGTACAGCATTTGAGCCATCACCAGAAAACACCCGGTTTCGAATCCCGATCACTGCTGAGGGACAATCTTTATTCAATTACGAATTTAAGTTGTATACTCTTTAGACTTTTAAATTTCAACTGTGTATTAGAGCATGTTAATCATTATACATTGTTGGTATATTTTATGAAAGCAAGATTGCTTAGTTGGACAAAAGCACACAACCTACCACCTTTAATATTTTAATTATTCAGAAATATTTTATGCATCAAAGTCTTTACCGAAGATATTACTTAAAGTATTAATAATGAATGACCTTGGACAAGCTGTAAACTCAAAGTATTACCCTGGTCCACATTCTTTGTAAGCGTCTTTGTAGAAGAAAATACTTTATTTTTTCATTGACAAAAAGTAACACCACAGCATTTCGTTGATCCGATCACATATTCGTTTCCAATCATACAAAGTAAGTCTTGAGAATCTCCGATTCACCATGCCTTATATCATAAAATATATTAATTGAGGAACATAAACATATTATGTAAACTGTACTGTATATGGCTGGTCTTGGTAGTTTAAAGAAAAAATACACACCAGTATTCCATTTCTCCCTAAACATTTTAAGCATCAAAGTCTTACATGTGGTTATTTCAGAAACGTTTTTATGTGCCCCTTCTGACCATATTGCTGTACGTTTATATACTTTGTGAAAATTGATTGTTTTAACCTTTTCTGTGAATGTTGGTCATTTTGGCCAGCCAATCACGTATGGCGCGGTGGCTCATGCGTAGTTGCGTGCGGTACGGGTTTGTACCATGCATTTTGAATGGCTGCATCTGTATGTACAGATCCGTATGCAATTTTTGCTACTTGTTTTCTTTATTGAGCTTATCTATTTTTTTCTGTTGGGCTGTATATTTAGAATGGCTGCATCAGCCCTAGAGATCGTATGGGTGTACCCTATGATGCAAAAAAAAAAATCAGATGGAAACATTGGGGATCTTCACAAATAAAGGTATTTAATATAAAAAAACAGCTACAGTATATGTAAACACTTTTAGCCCTATACCTGTGAGAATCTACCCATCTATACTTAACTTTGTGATCGTGATGTTTAATAAGTGAATAGAGTTGCATAAAGTGTCATTTTTGCTGGGTCCATGTGGCAAAGAGTTCCCAGTTGTACATGTCAGATGGTACACAAGAACAGAAATAAACTTCTGAGCTCTATAGACTATGCAAAATGATTTTTATTTTGTAAGACCTTTTGATGTTTTCCCCACAGGTCATTAAAAAACAGGAAGGTTATCTGCTGGGACTGACTCAGTGAGTGCCTTTCTTTTAATGAGGTTCCCATTACAGATTTAATTTAGGATAAAAGCAGCTATATTCTAATAAAGGAACTTCATAGATTACTTAGTGCCACAGATTAGTGGTGAATGTTAAATGCACTTTTAACAGTCTAGTACATACAATGGTATTCATGTCAAAAGCATTTGATTTTTTGGCAGTTTGTGTTGACATTTAATTTCTTTCATTCATAAAAGTGTTCAGTTTGAGTAATGATGTTTTAATTAAAAATATAAACCTAGCCATCCACTTTCGAATCATGGCTTCCAATTCAGTCGCAGGGGATCTGGAGCCCATAAATTAAAATATTCACTTGAAAATTGTGTAGACAATTTTAAATTCAACAAAATGGGGCATCACTAGAAAGGGCAAATACTTTGGCAAGGCAGTGTGTGCAGATCAAAACAAAAAGTTAAAAACATCTAATGAATTCATGAGTATCTTTGTTAGAAATCTGAATTGAAAAGCTTTTTTATTTCTATAAAAGTTGATAATAACAGCTCTGAGAAATGCGAAATGTTTTTATTTCTCACCTGGATCCTTTCTTCACAGCCTCCTTCTCATATTCCTCTTGGAGGAGTTCTAGTTTATTTGGAACATACTCTTTGCAAATCCGCATAGCATCACTCCACATCTCCGCATCCTAAGATAGAGGAAACAATAACTATTTATAGAACCACGACTCTGCTAGAGCTTATCACATAGCCTATATGCCTAGACGCCATTTTAACAATGAAATGAAACCACATTCCACAGCATTCATCTTTGAGGAATAGCTTTTCAAATATCTATTTTCAAAACATAAACACATGAGTTACAAAAAAGTTAAAGCAAGACACAATGGCTTACAGCTACCCACGTGGAAACCTTGTACTTAATATCTGATTACATTAAAAGCAAAGCCATTCTTACTTTGTAGTACTTGATGGCTATCTCTGGTCTCTGTGCTCTGAGAAGGAAGGCCTCTGCTTTCTGGTATTCCTTCTGATCAAAGGCGAATTTGGCCTGTCCCACCAGCACATCTCCCACACTGTCTGGGTCATGAGCTTCAGCCACCCTCTGAGCACTATTCCAGTCCTGGTTGTGGACATACCTTTTGCAAAACACCAATACATACAGTACATTACAATGCAGCATTAATTGATTTGGGCTCTCTTGCAACATAAATACAACATAAATCAACAACATACATATGAGAAATCCTGAGAGAACAAACCAACACACGAGACCACACTCGATCCTACGGTCCAGAGTTTAATGGTTTAAACTTAGGCAGGCTGATATCCATCAGGCCTGGTTGGGGTCAAAGCTGGTAGTTTGTAATGTTATTGGTGAGAATATCAGCAGTCCACATTTGCTTATTTCTTCACTTTGTGCAGTGTAAGAAGAAATTGTATCAGAGTGGTGTAATAGCAGATGTTTTGGTGGACACATGTAGTTGTTTTCACAGTACAATTATTTTCCCAGTGAACCACACATTGCTTAAGAATTTGCAATTCAAAATTAGAAGGGAACATGAAAATAAAAATATGTTGTGATTCTTAGCTGAAACAAACAAACAAAATGAATCCAATCTACCTTCTGAAGTGACATTATATTTTACACATCAGTCTTTTCAAAGGTCTACATCCATATGGCAGTTTGGCAAACCATTAAAAAATAAATAAAAACAGATATTCAGAAACTATAAGCTCCAGGCTGGATTTTAAGTAATGTCGACAATGCCATTCATGGCTTGAATAAACCAGACCTCCAGTGAAGACAAAACCATATGAGATAGCATCGGTTTATTTCAGGAAACCTTTCATCTGTCCTCCAGTGTATTACTTACATTAATACAGCTTCTTTTGGTTTTCCAGCTTTTATAAATTCTGTCTCAGCCTCTGTAAATCTCCCCTTAAAAATAAAAATACACAGAAATACCTTAATTTCATACATCATGTAGTATAAATTTTACATAAATGTCAGTTTTTTTGTAAAATCTTGTGATGTTATTTAGAAACAAAACCACATGCTATGAGAGAAGAGTCTTCGAACATATTGAACAACCTTATTGGAAATGGAACAGTCCAGGCTTCACCTGAATGTTATGCAGATTAAGTAGAGTATGATCATTAATTTGTAAAGGGAGGTAGTATCATACTTCATCCTCGAGGAACATAGCATTCTTCAGGTGGATATCTGGGATCTTGTGCTTCATTGAGAGTCGTGCCAATTCAAATGCAAAGTCAAATGAACTGAAATGAAATGGGATTTTAAAATAATGAGAATACAGGTACTTTTTAAAAATGATAAACAGTTATGCATCAAATAGATCTTACTAGCAAAGTGTCGTTTTGCTTCTAGACAAGATCTTATAGCTAATTGAATCTTCTTGAAAGTTTAATTGTACATTTTTATGCAATTACATTTCTGACTATTTACAGTACATGTCCTAAAATCTGTTTGGTAAGACTCGAGTTGTTTGGGTACAGTGTTATTGCTATGGCAGTACAGCTTTCAAGAAAAAAAAACACCTAAAGACTTAAATCTGATCTTTTTGCTGGGAAAGAACATTGGTGCGGTATTCTGAAGGACTGGTTTCAGTTTTTCTAAATGTATTAATCAGGCTGTGAGCTCTTGAACACCGAGGCTGCTTTTGGGAATGCAAAAACAGGAAAAATGCAATGCTGATAGTGTTAAATTATTCTGTTTCTCACAAACCAAAAAAAGGCTTATATAAGCTCACCAGTTATCAGCTGCAAAGTCAATGGCGGTGTCCAGCAGCCCAAACTTATTCAGCAGTTTCACAGCAGCCTCTCCTCCTAGGCTCTTCGCCCACAGGTAAGCCACCTGCTTGTGGGCATTTGCTCCCCCATGGGCTTTCGCCACCTGCCAAACACAGGAACAGTGAGGAGCAGGCGTAATAAATATGCTACCGCTGCTTTGCTTCTTCCTCTGATGGCATTTGATAACGCCTTGAGATACAGGGAGAAGAGTATGTTTGTGTGGGTTTTAATGAGCAGGAGGGTGAGTGGGCTCAGGCAAAGGACAAAGTTACAAGCCCACTGAAGGCCCGCACTTGTTTTGAGATTTTCAAGTGAATTGTTCATTTATAGTAAATGGACAACATCCAATATTAAGTTTCTGGGTCTTTATTGTCCAAGTCAACAAACTGCCCCCCACATAAATAAGGAATTAGATTACGAATTTGCCTATAACTCAACAACAAGAAAATTGGGTTTCTGAGGTTTTAGAACATTTATTAAGCACAACTTTTTCTTTATTACTATTTTTATAATTATTTGGTACATTTAGTTTTATGTTCACAATTACTGTTATGAAGAATGAATAATTCTGGGAATCAAATACAACTTAGCTGCACACAAATACAGGACGATGCTGTATTTTGAGACATGTTAATGCAGGACACCACCATTGTGTGAACACATTACAAAATTTATCCATTTTGTTTTGGAGGTTTTAATACTGTAAGATTCTATTGCCTTTCCATGGCCTTGAGTTTTAAGCTTATACCTTTATCACAGAAATTAAATAAAACCTTCTGTAAGTAAAGGTGGTTTCATAAAGTTCAAAGTGGACCTGACTTTACTGAAGGTTTTTATTTATTTGTTCAATTCTTAACTTAGGCAGACACATTGTATGTGACCCACACATTTCCTGATGTGAATGGTGATCACTTTATAGATTCCAGCTTCTGTGCAGTTTTGTTTTGCTTTAGTGGCCATTTCCAGTAGTAACGCTGTATGGAGTCAGGATATATTGAAAAAGTCATACAAAAGGATGAGCAAATAAAAGAAAAGGCATGCAGGGTGCCAAAGCTTACACACTCATCTCAGAATTGGTGTCATAGTGTTATTCTGTCAATTGCTTCTTCGACATTGAACAGGCCAAAGTCTGGATAAAGCTGTTCAATACACAACACTGCTGTGACATTGTACTGATAACTATGACCAACTACAAAACAACAGCAGTGTCAAACTAACTATCTTTTTTACAAAGGTCGGGTTCTTGTTACTGTTTACAGTACTTTGACTTGAAACCTTTCAGATTTTCTTTAACTCATACTCCTCCAGGAAGGATAGTAATATAAAAGGTGCAAATGATTAAACTCTAGTAGATGGATCTAAAAATATACATGCATAGAATGTTTACAAAACATTTTTTTCCACGAGTGTCAAACACCTATTTGCATCCATTCTAAAACCAATTATTATATAAATGTTGTGTGAAGTTTGACTTTCTTAAATCTCATTCTTTATAGCCATTCTTTTTCACCTGTAAGTGACTTATTTAGCTTTTTCTGTTTCTAATCTAAACAGAAAACACACTTTCTGTTAACTCCTTACTCTCTCTACTACCGCTGAGACACTGTTTTCTAGCTTCATACTGATCAGTACAGCCTTTCCCCTATTGAGCAACCCTAAAGTACAGGTTATTGAAACAAGCAGTATTTCTTGCAGTGAAACTTGAAAATTTAAATAGCTTGAAATTAGTCCCATATTATTTCATTTACATTAACTGTAAACTAAATTTTACCATCTATCTAGAATGTGATTAACTTCTGAACCTTTTCACTGAACACAAAGTGTCACAAAGTGCTCTGACTGAAAATCTCTTTCAAATGGTGAAAATGCACTAAACAAAACAGAAAATGATTTTAAATTTTGATTTGTGGGATGACAGAAGTAATACTTAGACATACCCTGTAAGCTTCATCCCACATGTCATTGACTCTGTACATGTTCACTGCTGCCTTCCATTCCTTGGCCTCCAAGAAGTGATATTCAGCTTCCTGAAACCTGGATTCTCCTTCCAATTCCTTGAAAAGATCAAATTCTCAGACACAATGTAAAAACGCATTTAAACCTCAGTGTATTGGTGGAAGTAAAATGTCTTCAAGATGCAAATTTTCTTGTATATATGCTTTCTTTGCTATTTACCACCTGAGGGTGAACCTTCCTATTTTTTACTTATATTTTGGAGAAGAAATAAGACTCAGGTCCTATTGTAAGTGACTCTACAGAAGCTGTTGTAGTCCAGCTATGGGTCCCTGCAAATAATAAAGATAATAGCATCTTCTAAAGGACCAAGTATACATTTACACATTTTGCCTATTGTACATGAATTTAACTATGATTCACTATTTTACACCTCTGCTAAGATGCAATAAATATTGCAGAATGTTTAGCAAATGTACAAACTAAATGAAGAATCCTCCTACCTTAGCCAGATGCAGATGCGTCTCTGTTAGCAGGTCTCTGTGATGTTTTGCAACCAAACGGATCATATCATCATACATTTTGTTTTTCTTGTACATTGTTATGGCTAAATCTGGTTCATCCACAGTCGCAAAAAGCCTATGAAGAACATAACGGTGTTATTTCCAATTCCAGAAATGAAATACTGAAACACAACAACAAAATCATTTTCATACTGTCCTGGGCAATTTAATTCAATAAATTGCTAAGGACTTTATTGAACAAAGAGAGAAAAATGTATCTGAAATTTAAAAATATGACTTAAACTTAAAAAGGACAGGAATTCATCCTTTTATCTGGAATGAGCAGAAAAATTAGGGTAATTATCATCTGTAGTTTTAATATTGAAATGTTAACATGGAATATATTTTATATTTTATGTTATGGAATATGTTATATTTTATAATACAAAAACAGAAGATATTTGCATTACAAAATTTAAATTATATTACATTAAAATGAACACAATAAGACAGAAGTAAATTCCATTGTCAAAGTCTATAGCAACATTTTGATATATAATAGCAATTTTATTTCTAACGTTTTCCAAGTCTGTAGAGGTTGCTATTTTATTCCTCTAAGTGAAGAACCCAGTCTTCTCTAGAAGGATTTATATTAGTCAGCATTATCGTATCTCTCGAACTGCACGTTCTATTAAATTGAAATTTTATAATGCTACCAGTACCAGCCACATTTCAAAAGACCATAAGAGGAATTTATCTTTTACCTTTCATCCCATCCCATAGCCTGGCACTGCAGCTCATTTCTCTTGAAGGTTTCCCATTGCTATGATTACTTTATAATGGATGGAAGGATTTTCCTGAAATATACCTTCATATAGCCTAAAGAGGAGCCAATTCAATTTTAAAGAAGATCTGTCTTGAAGTGGTTGAAGCAATCACTATTTTGATTTGGTCCAGTCGTTCAATATGATTATAGTAGGAATTGTCAGTTTTGTTTTTAAGCTCTAAGTATTCATTCCAAGACCCTTGTTATATAGAATATACTGTAGTAGCTGGAGGGGTCAATTAGATAAGAGTGATTGACAAACAGAGCACCTTGCCAAAACTTTTATATATTGTTTCTGTAAATACCACTGTACAGTGTATTTCATACCTGCATTTTCTAATGATAATATAAACCAAAAATAAAAAATTAGTCTTAGAAATATCATATCCTTCAATTTACCTCTCAGCATCTTTGTATTTTCCCTGTTTTTCCAGCTCTTGAGCCCTGCTGATATACAGAGCAGAGACGTCCTCTTGCGTCATACACTTCACTGCCAGCTGCAGGGGTTACAATTAAAGCCAACGTTACAACACTCTTCTCACCTTGAATACCCCATGGGAGTGTACACAAAAAAGCACTGAAATGAAACTGTTCACAAGAGGCATGCAGAAAAAGACATAACCTTTTTACATTTTTAAATGTTTTGTGACTGCCCATACTTGGCCAGCAAACCTTAGTTAAAGCATGTTAGTTCACAGACTGAGTCTAAATACAAGAAAAATATTTTAAAATACTTTATCAGTACACAGACTGAACTCTGTAGTAAAGTAGGGAGAGTTTGATACTTTTGATACTTTGGGTGCTTAGGTGCTCAACACCCAGAAGGCATCTAAATGGATCGTGCTGTCCATTAACTACTGCTGCTGCTGTGTCCTGAATCTTTTCAGTTTTCCCTCTCATCCCCTGTTTCTCTCCCCAATGTCATTCCAAAAGTTGCTTTTTTAAAACAGAAAATAATATGGTACCTTATGAGCTTGTTCCCATTGTCCAGCTAGAGTGTACATATCAATAGCATCTTTAATATGCCCGCCTTTAATGTAGAAGCGCTCTGCCACCTAAATTTAAATACATAAAATTGGCACATGC
This sequence comes from Lepisosteus platostomus, assembly GCF_059453375.1. Taxonomy (NCBI): domain Eukaryota; kingdom Metazoa; phylum Chordata; class Actinopteri; order Semionotiformes; family Lepisosteidae; genus Lepisosteus; species Lepisosteus platostomus. The sequence continues at coordinate 21,211,462 of NC_142613.1, forward strand.
TACATGAAGTTATAATTTGCTCCTGCACATAAAAAAGAAACATATGCTATATTTCAATGTAATGTATTCATTAACATTCAGCAAGCTTTCTCACACTGTCAAGAGACTTACACTTATGAGTCCTGTTATTTAGAACAATTTGCCAGCAGACCGTTCTGCAAAACCCCAATCCCAAAACACTGCAGAAGGTAATTGTTTTGCACACACTGTGCACTTTTGAAAGCAAGACAGCATGGTCTAACTGTGTGAGCCAAGAAACCCCTTGATTGCAGACCAAGCTCAATTCCTTTGGTTCCTTGGTCATGGACTTGTGACTCTAACCAATAAAGTGGCACAGTAAGACCCTGAAAGAAGGCAATCATTTCAAGGATAAAGGGGAAGTAGCAAGTTAAGTTCAGAATATTCTTTAGTGAGGCACAAGTACTGAGTTTCCAAGTGAACTGTTTATACATTTTACACCCAAAGTCTACATCAAAATTAAGTTGTGACAAAATCTCTCACACATTTCCTCCAGCAGCTTTCACTATGGTAGAAATCAACTCAATCTATTTAGAAACCATGATTTGTGATCTTTGTCATGAGTACACGCTACACACCACTGCAGATGAAACATTGCACTGGAACAGTTTTATTCTTACATTTAACTCCGTTAACCAACCTTCATTAATCAGATTTTCTCGATAAAGCAAACCACTTGAAAAGCATTTTTACCAATACAGCTTGACCAGGAGCAAACAGAGATGGAACACAGCTCTCAGCTTAGTGTTGAATATGCTAGCTAACCTGAACATTTAATAACATGAAGGCACAATAATGGGGTAAATGTAATAGGCATAGGTTTGGGAACCTTTATTCTTTTTTTCCCATTTAACAATAAAATCAGTTATTCACTGTAGTGCAGTCATTTCAAAATACTTTTTTTAATTCAGGTTTATGAAATCATATACTACTGTAAGGGACACAGAAAAAAAACGAAGACAGGAAAACTAATTTTAGAACGTTTATTTACAGCAACCAGAGCTGAGGGTCCACGTCTAATTTAGCTTACCTCATACTCCTGAATGGAGGAATAGTGCTGAGCTATCTTCAAATAGTACTTCATTGATGACTTGTCATCCTGCAGTTCCAAAATATTGACTGCTTTTTTCCATTGACGTGCCCCTATTGCTGCTTCAATTGCCTTTGATGAGCAACTTGGAAGAAAAAAAAACAGAATTAAAGATTTTGGTATGAAAAATAAGACTAATTTATAAAACACAGATAAAAAGTCCAGTCATTATAAGGAATAATGAAGGAAAGGTATATGTATATGTGTGAGATTTTAATGTTTTACTCAAAAGAAGTCTTTTTGACCCTGAGTGTTTGAAGATCGTCAGAGTGCTTCCCCTTACTGTTGGATTAGTTAGGGTCTGCAGCACTCAATTATCAACACTAGTAGATTAAATATCTTGGACAGGACCTTGAGGATAGAAGAGCTTTGTTCAGCTGCAGACAGGCAATGAAAATACACTCTACTATCTACTGAAAACTGCCCCTGGGAGCAAATCACTGTGAATTGTAATGAACAGCACCTGAATTTGATTATAGAAGAAATTAGTATTCATGTTATTCTCCAAACAAGCCCACGTTCACTCTCTTTTTTACAAACCCTTTGTGCTGTCACCCTATTAAATTTGTCCATTCAGAGAGAACACACAGAGAGACTCACCCAGCTTCAATGTAATGGTTAATAGCAGCATCCATTTGCTTCTGCTGGACCAAGTAATCTCCCCATGCCTCTTCTAGCTTCACAACATCAGCAGGAAAAGCAAATCGAGCCAGTTCCACAGCTTCAAAACACCACAATAGAAGTGTGAATGTGAAAGCTTCTCTTCACAAAACAGCAAAATTAGTCTTCAATAGCTAAAACAGGCATATGTTCTAGCAACTATGATAAAACAAACGGTATTAAATGATTCATGTTTAATAACAGCTTCTAAATGGTGGATATGTATAATTATTTTTTTTAAATAATAATGCCACCAAAGAACAAAAGTGTCTGTCTATACATAAAAGTAAGGTGTACAAAACAGATCAGTTGGACCATATTAAAAAAAATAAAGACTTCTAAGGCTAAAGAAAAAAAAAATATTTCTAAATATTTACCTAAAAACTATTGTGAGATACAGTATATCTCGTTATGAAAATGTAAGAAATGTTCCTCTGTCTGTGCTGGCACACTGTTTACCTTTTCTGAAGGCGAACCCCTTGCGGTAACAGTCAAGGGCTCGCTGGTAGTTTCTGATTTTTTCAAACAGATCTCCAGCCTACAAATTTACAAAAGTCATCTTAATATTAATTCACCTGTCAGGTCAGGAGAGTCTTGGCAGTTCTTTTGAAAAGCAAAGAGACCAAATAAGTTAGAGTCTCAAAAAACAATAAAACACAACTGCTTCTTGGTTGGAGCTAAAGCAGTGGTTGCAGGAGGCTAGAATGAGCATCCCTTAACAGGATGGAGTTTTCTTGTCTTCTTAGAATAGTTTAACATTTGGGGTGTAACTAGGTACATTCCTTTTATAACTATATGCATATATAGAAAAGTTGAACACTCGTAGAAACAATATACAAAGAAGCCAGCATAACATGGTTCTAAGGTGATCCTGATAGAAACATTTTAGATCTGACTGATATAATAAAGCATAATTGTATCATTATCAACAGTATCATGATCAGCTCCATTTTCCAGACATTGTGGGTCTACAGTAAAAAAGTGAAAACACAGGGAAAGTAAAGTACTGAAGACAATAAAATTATCTCTGCATTTCTTTTTGGATTTAGTGTTTTCTTCTAAAGAGAATACCAAAATGGCATTCAAAGAGGTAGTGTTCTAAGAGTTATACTGTATAAGCCTTCTACACATGCGTCAACATCAGGCACTACGAGATACACATGGCCAATCTATAGAATATTGCTGAATCTGGGTCTGTGCTTTGTGCTTGGCACTACATTCTGTAAATATTAGTGTTATGTCCATGCCACTTATTTTTATATAGTAAGGCTCTGTATTAGTCTAGCTAGTTGCACCACGGAAGCACAGCAACAGAATGCTTACCCGTTCGTAGAACTCCCCTTTGATCAAGGCAGAAGCAATCCTGTTGACGACATCACTATTGGCAATGAGCTCATCCTGGCTCATTGCCAAGCGGGCGGCCTTAGCAGGGAGACCTGCTTTCAGGTACAGGTTAATGGCACTAGAATAGTCTCCCTCGCCTTCCTTCACCTCACCGGCCTTTTCATCCTGATTAGTTTCCATCAGCCATTGGTAGTAACTTCGTCTTAGGTTGTCCAGCTCAGGGTGGCCCTAAAACAATGCAGAATTGTACCCAGAGGTAAGTTATCCAATATTACAAATATTAGCAATAACAAGGTGTTTCCTATTAACATAATTCACACATGATAAAAACAATAAACCCAAGGGTTCAAGGTTAATGGTTGACAAAGAAAGAGAGCAAATGTACAGTGCATGTCATTTTCAGTTTGCACAGATTCATGTGGCCTTTGTATTCCATAAGGATACAGTATTACTTCTTCTTTGGGACTCTGCTCACCCAATACTGACAATCCATTTTATATGTTAAGTGACTTTTAATAATATACCAGGCTTTATCAGTATATGTTGAGTGGCTTTTAAGAATATAACTCAATCAATTTAAAACATAAATAATATTACAAATAATATTAACTATATTAACTATTTAAGATTATAATTTAAAAGACTTCAAACAATAGGAAGATGGTGCTCTTTTTCTATAGTTTCAGATTACAGATGCCAAACGTTGTTAAATCTTATAGCCCTGCAAACAAAGATGTCCAGACAGGCATGTCCTTAAATGAGCTGCAAATATTAGTACAGTTTAACTTACCCTGCCACTAGAAGTTTGTCTGCATCTGAATTCTGATAATACCTTATTTGAACTGGAATAAACTGGAGCATTTTCTAAATAATTCTACCACAGAGTCTTTCTTACACATTTTGTAGTACGACATTTTAAACTCAAAATACTTTAAAGATCAGCTACACTTAATCTAAAGGTTTTATAACTTCACAGAGGTAAATCTATTTAAACCATTCTTTCTGTGTAGTAAGTACTGTTGCTATTTTTATTTTAACCGTGATTACCAGAATCGACAACAAAATAAAAAGGAAACAGTGGTAGAATGTAAAAGTAGAAAAATGTACTACCTTGGCTTCTGCTACAGCAATGCAGTCATCCCACATGTGCAGCTCCTGATACATTTCCATCACTTCATCAATGGCATTCTAGGACATAAAAACACAAAAAGGTATAAAATAGCTCTTGTGTTTGAAACATCTCAAAAACAACTCTGTAAGGTGTTATGTGTCAGCCAACCATGGTTCTGTGAGATCACAGAATTGACTCCTACATCCCTGTTCCTTACAGTATGAAATTGTTCAGTATAACTCAATGTATAACATTTTTAAAGATAAATGGGGATTCCATGTTCAATAAAGTTTATCCTCAGTATAAGGAAAAAGAAACCCTTCACTGGAAACTTTTACGACTTAACTGTACTGAAAAAACATGGCCTATATATTGTACAGTGATATTCAAAATGGCAATGGGCAAATTAATCTAAACAGAAATACAATTTCTTAGGTTTTCTGTCAATTGCCTTTTAAAATTTAAACAAGCACAATTTTGTTTTTGTCATCATAGGCACTTGTTTTAATTGTTACTTATACCGGCTTGCTGAAAAACATTGATGTGCACATCTGTTGCACATCAATGAAGTCAAATTACTTTGAAGCTGAAGCCAGCCATAATGCAGACTCCAGCAAACAAATGGAACTTAAACATAAAAATACTGCCACATAAAATTTACCTGCTCCAAATAATACATTTCGGCTAGTTTGTAATTTTTTTCAAGCATTGCAAGGCGGGCCTTCACTTGGTAATACTCCGTGCCATCACCACCCTGAAAGCAAAGCATGAATACTTTACTAACACTTGAATAAAAATACAAATGCAAGGCTACTTTTTTTCCAGTTGGAAACAAAGCATTTCATGAACGTGAACATTAGGGTCCATGGTTCCAAACTATAATCGGGCAACTCTAGACAATTCTCTATGCCCAAATATTCCTCCTATTATTTTTTTGTCCATACAAAACCACAACACTGCCATCTACTGGCCAACCTTTCAATTCAGCTTATAAAAGTAAAGTTCGATAATATATTTAGCATCTCAGATGCCTGTCAACTGTACTGTCAACAATAGAGAGTCCCTTTTGCATAGGTTATAACGTTGTTAGAGATGGATAGTAATAGTAGTAAAAACAAAACAGGGTGAGTCTGGTGCATTTCCACGACACACCTGCAGTCATTATTTAGCTATACAAACTTGGCAATCCTTTAAAAAAAAAAAAACAGAAAACAAAAATGAATTTGTTGGCACAGCTTGAAAAACGGCAGATGTTTGCAGATGTTCAGTTGTGGATCAGTGGCATGCTGTTGCTTGGTTTCGAGTGCCAGTTATACTATCCAAAGGGAAAAGTCAGTCTACATTCTCTCTGAGCCAGGGATGGTAGCCCCAAGGCAGCACACCCCAGCTGGCAGAATTGTTTTCCCCTACATGGGATTCCAAGTCTGTAAGTTTCCCTAGAGAATGGGGTCAACTCAGTGAAGTGCAGTAAGTCAATACCCCAAGCACAACGGGAACGAAAAAAATATACACTACACTTTGAGTCTGGAGTATCAGACACACAAATCATATTACATGTGAATCAATGCTTAAATCAATGGACAAGTTAAAACAAAAATTACATACATATTCTTTCGCTATTCGGTCTGCAAGTTTGTTAGTCTCATTCAAAAATCGAGCTTTTGATACATCTCCCAGGGCAGCGAAACACCTAAGAGAAAAATATTATACAGTGCATTTAAAAACATGGAAAAACACGTTGATTTTATTGTTGTTATTGCTGCTGATGCAGATCTTCATGAAAAGCAAAATTAAAATATATTTTAATAAAAGCCCTGACAAATTTACAGATTTCAACAATGGATAAATTTGATAGCTGTGTCAAACCTTTAATCAAGTCAATTAATTCAAATGAAACAGATGAGACGAATCATTAGGCAATCAACAATCCAGCCATTCACTTAACATTCTCCAACTAGCAATGGACCACTACAGGCATTTGAAAACGGTTGATTGTAAATATTTTTGTATTATATTTATAATACAAGTAATATTATTAAATTATATTATATTTAATATGTAAAAATGTTAAACAAAGATTATCTGTAATATTAATAATGCAATTGTTAATTCCCAAATAATATTAATAGATTAATTTCTGTTAAAGCTTATTCATTTTCACTGATCTACATTTGTATTTTCCTTTAATTATTAATGTGAAACTGTACAGGGAAAACTTTCAGAGTTTGTTCTTATTGAAGATCTATGTTTTTAAGTTAATTAAGTTTAAACTGTATTATTATTATATTGCCTTATTAGGGTAATTTGGTTCATGGCAGAGACCAGCACAAGAACACAACATAAAAACCATCACTTACTAAATAATCAAGAACATAGCCTCTGAAAAATTATAATAAGAAAATTATTTAACTTCACCTTCTCAAAAGAGAAATTGCATAGTGTGATAAAGGATTTTCTATCAATCTTACACCTTGGGACACAGACAATCCTCCCAGATGGGAATAGTGTAAATTCATAGTGGGTGAGGTGTGACACACCACCCATAAAACTGTTAGCCTTCTTTAAATCTCTTAGCTTCTAAAGTTTTTTAGACGGGGCCATTTTGGAGAGGTTAACGAGATTTCAAAGAAGCTTCAAAAAGGCTGACCTTATTATGCTCAAATATGTCAATAATTTTGCTACTAAAGTTCACTGTTTTTCTCCAGCAATCACAATTTTCTCTACTGGTGTTAATAAATGAAAAGATAAAACAGTTTATTAAGATACTTTCAATATGAGATTTATTAAAAATGAAGATAGATATTTGCATCTTAAACAAGCTAAGCTTCCTTAGAAAAAAATGTCCCTTTTTGCCCATTTGTATTGGACTCATAACAATTAAAGTGACCTTTAAATGAGTCAACTATAAGCCAACATTATTGCCTCTCACTATTATGTAATTTCATTAGCCCACAGCTGAAGTGTTGAGAGTTATTATTTGGATCAATTTTATTGTAGTAGCCTTATACACATCTGGAGATCTGTGGGCTGTAACCACGGTTATTTTGCTAGGTCCTTTTCATAATACACTGACGTCTGGACTACTTGTAATACATAATTACCCTAATAGCAACACATAGGTCAGCAAACACCACTGCTCTTTCATTCATTAACTGATTTTTTTCATATTCTGTTACATAATTTCTGTTAAGATCTGTTAGTGTTCTGCCATTTACTAATCCATTCAAGAACCCTATAAAAACACTGCTGCATGTGAAATAAAGGTCAGAAAGCATCCTTACTGTACCAATTAACTTACTGTACCTATATGTCTTTGGACTGTGGGAGGAAACCAGAGTACCCAGATACATAAAATAAGTAATAGTAACAGCACGATAAATGTGATACTGGGGGATAAATGGGACATAATTAAGTCTCTGCTTCAAGATTCTGAAAGTTATAAAACTGACATGATTTAAAAAATCTGATATTATTATGAAATATTAGTTTTAAAATAATATTGACTACTACCAATAATATGGAAATAATAATATTTACAATTACTGAATTACACTTTTATCAATGACAAATGTTTCTAAACATTATACTTCGGTCCAAGGGTAAGTCATAATGAAAAACAGTTTTTTTTCACTGAAAGCTTGTTTTAATCCCTTCATGTAGTCTCTCTTAGACTATACTGCTTTACTTTGCAGGTTTGTCTTTCATGCAAATCCATCCACTCAATATTAATGGAAAAACAGCATTAAGATGTATATTTCTTTAGTACAGGTTGTACTAAAGTGACCCAAAGATATGTTAAGTTAGGAAAAAAACAGAATGATGAGTGCAGAAAAAGCATGCAATGTTCTAGGTGAGTCTAAATAATTCTATGATTGCCACTAGTAATACATCACTCTGAAAAGAAGCGTTTATTTTAGCTGAAAATGTAAACATTTAATTGTAAACTGGACCCAAGACAGCAAAGAACTTTTGAAATTCCTCATCCGATTGCCTCCCCAATTTTTTTTAAGAGAAGGCCATTAGGCTTAACAATTTTAACTTTTGTATTTAAAAAGCAATTAAGCTGCAATGCTGAAGTCAAGACTTGCTTGAAGAGTAATTTTTCAACTGGATATAAATCCATCTGGGGTGTTAGCATTTCTGCCTCATAACTTTAGATTCCTGTCTTGATTTTAGACTGAAATTTCTATGAAAGTTCCATGTTCTACCTTTTTTTTTGTTTTCTACAGGAACTCCAATTTCATCCCATGTCCCGGAATCATGCAACATCAGTTGGTCTGAAAACTTTTCTATGATTTTATCCCTGGTCTGTATACCGTAAGGAAGCTTGGCACACTGCTGTATTACTTTGCCCTGATGAGATTAGTTCTAATGCCTCTTTGCCGTAGGTTAAGAATCAAATAAGGATTGAATAGACTTGTAATATCAACCAAGCACTAACATAAGAGGAATATATTGATATATTTTACTAAATAGATATCAACTAGGAGTCATCTAGTTGATGAGGAACACAGAGGAAACATTAGTCAAGTTCAAGATCAACATCTTTACGCAGAGGATCTGTTCTGATAATGCAAACACTAAATATGTTTACTTAAAAGCTATGCTATTCATATTTTAGAATAAACAGTAGTATTTTATCATACAAGGCCCTTATTTTGATTTCTTGACAAAAAGAGCCCTAGCTAGACCCCCCCATCATACTCCAAGGCCTTGGTATTTGCTTCCAGTCTTCACATTTCAAAATAGACTATTATTAGTCAAAGAATAGACATAAAAGTCTGAACTACTTTCAGGAAACCTTGTTCATTCACAAGCTAAAACGTTGTTGGACTGTTTAGCTACAAGCATTCCTGTGGGCTACAGAGGCTCAGCATTCAGAGAGACAGTGCACTGACCTTTCTGCAATGTGCAGCTGTTTGGCTTCCAGCGAGAGTTTGCTCAGAGTTTTCCACATGGCCTCAGTTTCTGTTGACATTTCAAGGGTCTCCAGGAAAGCAGAAGCCCTAAAATAAAATATTATGTCAATAACAAAGATTTCTTTCACTTAACCATAGAAGTTATTGGCAAAGGTTTAATCATTTTGCACATTAATAATTTAGGTTTTGAATTATTTTTATTCCATTCTGACAGATCAGCAGGATTAACATCTCCTTAAGAACAAAAACACTAGACCAAACTTTGCTCCTGTTATCAATGGATTTTGATCACATTTCAGGCCTTGTAAAGCTACATTTACACATCAACAATGAAACATAATTGTCACTTTAAGTGTCCAAAAAACACATACAGTACAATTACATTGCCATCTATATGTGATGTTCTCATACCTGTAATAGTCTCCATCATCAATGGCTGTGCCAAACTCAATGAGTCCCTCATCCAGAGTATATGACACAGTGTTCACACCTTCAGTCACAATGACCTCTGTTTTACCATTGCTTCTCTCCAGATCTATTATGTCACCCTACAAATGGCACAAACAGAATCTGAAGATATCTCTTTGCAGTTTGCTTGTTTACCACAATTTGTTGTATTTTAAACAGGTAAAATGGCTACTTGATGGACAGTGTTTAACACTGTGCATTATTATATTAAGCTCAGGAGGGTAGCTGCGTCAGTATGCGTAGGCTCCAAAGGAACAAGTAATAGGTTTATTCTATGCTGAAAAGAGAAGAAAGAAAACACAACATTTCGGTTGTGGAGCCTTCTTCAGGTGTGAGCTCACACCCGAACAAGGCTCCATGGCCGAAACGTTGTTTTCTTCTCTTTTCATTTATATACAGTATGTTATATTGTTTCTGCAAAATATTTTGGCTTGCAAGTTAGAGCCTTTTATAAATATTCAAGTACATGTATTTTGAAAATGAATATCAAATACATCTGCTCTTACTCTGACAATGTAAGCTGATGCTTAAGTAATCTATAATAGGATAATACATACCCTTATGTTTTGATCACTAAGACACCTAAGACTCAAAAGTGTTTCTAAACTAAAGAAGCAATAAACAAATTAAGCATCACTAGATAATACACATGTTCAAAATATGGATAACTGGGAAATAAGAAGTGACTATCCATGATTGTTAAACATTTTTCACAGAGGTTACCTCTACATATAATTAGAATTAGAAAATAAACACTATTAATATTACATGAATATGTATTTTAGAATAAGGATACTAAAGTCAGATTATACAGTGTTGTAATAATCTAAAGACATGCCCAAAAAAACAGTTAAATAAATCATTTAAGGCTAAAGTTACACATGGAAAGTAAATTTACAGTAGATATCTTCCAAGTAAAGAGCACTGTTAAACAAAGCTACAGTACCATACTGTATAAGTTGTCCTTAATACTTAAGAAAGTACACAGATGGATCTCCTGCTGTTAATATTTCCTTACCTTGAGAGGGAACATAGTGACCCTCTCTGGACTGTCAATGTTATACCACACACAGAGATTGCCTCTATTCTGAGCAACAATCACATCGCTGCCAGGCACCCATTGGACATAAGAGCAAAAACTCAACACTGTGGTCTTGACACTATTTTCGATATCATATAACTGCAACTGGAGAAAGAGAAGGCCAATTTATCTATATATCATTACTCACAAACAATAGATACAGACAATGTACATATACTGTAATTTCACAACTGGGCTCAAACATATTTACTAAAGTTTACTAAACTTTGACTAAAGCAATTTCAAGAGATACCTTACAGAATTGCATTTTCACAAGGAAATATATGAATAGACAGAGGTATCATATAAGTGGTTCATAGGACAATTTGCATTAAAAAGTTTGAGGAACCTGGAGGAATGCTAACAGAAAATTGCAGAATTGAATGGAAAGAGGGAAGACAATGCATACAGTATATTGCACACCTGTTCACTCTGTTCTTTGTTTTGTTTCTTGGTCTAGGATGATTTTTGATAGAACTAAAATTTTAGAATGTCTTACCCGTAATTTTTTGTCCCTGAACAGCAATTGGCGTCCAGTCTCATTCAATTCCAGCCAGTCAATTTTGGTGTCATGACTGATGGTTCCTATGTTAAAGCCACCTATAAGATCAACTGAAAGGGTATGGAGAAAAAAAATTAAACAACTGTTAATGAAAGGGGCAGATGTAAAATAACTGTGCATGTATTACATAACATAAACACAAAGTCAACAACAATGTTCAGCTTGAGAAATGTATAATTATTTTTTTAATTTCTCAAAAGTAAATAAAACCTGAATCATCTTTATTTACATTTAAATTTACACTGTGTAAAGAATGAGGAACAAATTGTTAAATTCCTCCTCTTTATGCACAGAATATAGTTTCAAAGAAGTTAAAGGCTGATATTTCAGAATGACAAGAATACTGTACTATTTATTTCATGACTAAGCTAAAGATCAAAATTACTGCAAGGGTAAATATAATTTCACCTCTTAAGACAGTTCAGTTTTATTACATTAAATGTTTCCTCCTGTTAAATTGTAAATTGTGTGCAGTTTTGTAACAGATATCTTGATGACAGTGCCCAATCTATATTAATCTTAATCCACATATACTCTTTTGCATATGTAATGCTGTTCCTCTGATTTTAGACCATTGTTCCCTCATCTAAACAACTCAGTGACCCCATTAATTGTCGATAAGTCTGAATTTAACCATAACAGAAAATGAATTATACTATTAAAAATGAACATAACATGTATTTTGTAGTAGGTGTGTTTTCATTCAACAGCTACTGCTGGTGTGGCTGTCTGTGGGCTCATAACTCCACATTGGAGACTTTGAACTGTAACAGCACAACCAACAATTCTCTTTGATTCTGTGACCATGTATAGACTTATGAGGTCTAACCATCATAAGAAATGTCATCCTGACTTTGAAGCTATAAGATGGTATATTTATAAAGGTAATATAAATTATATCACTTTAGGACATTTCTAGTTGCATTGTTCAAGGTACTACAATTATGGGACACATCTGGGACTCTTGCAGATTTTCTTTTCTTACTCACAATACACAGAACTGTAACCCATGTACAATGGGTAAAAAAGAGGACTTAAAAATCTAAGGTGTTTTGGTAAGGCAGAAGAGAAAAATGGGTCAACTCCTTGGAAACTTTACAATACATTAAGACGTAGTAAAAGCTACAGCTCAAATTTCATTTAAACACAAAACTATTTTCCACCTGCATGGTAAATTAACAAATTAATTTAAATTATAAGAACAGAATGAGGATGTTTGAAAAATTCTGTATTTTCCATTTAGATTGGGATTCTTGGAATGTTGAAAAAATAAAGATATAAAATGGAATCAGGTTTTCATTCTCACAGGCTGAAAAAAAAAGACAGAAGGACTTCTTTCAACCTAATTAGCATACTAACTGGACAGTCCCGTAACAGATGGTGCTCAGTGTTGACTGATTTGAGCTTTGACACTATTGCTGTGAAGTCACTTTTTAATTGAAAGACACTTACTGCACAAACATATGCTTAGTTTGAGGTCTTCCAGAAAGTTTTTAAGTAAGAAAAAGGAGTAAAAAAGCTACACAATAAATTCAGTCATTACTGCATTTAAATTTAGAAGTGCTTGTTTAGTATTAAAGTATTAATTTGTGAAGTTATACTTATTTCTTAAATGATTAACATTTAATGATTCACTACAAATTTTACATTCATTACTATTAATTTTATTATGGTACATGAATAGAAAGTGGTCTGAAGCATCTTACCAATTGCAATGGTCTTGATATCAATTAAGTAAGCTAGCTTTTTGTTGTCTTCTATGCCCCTCTGTTTTCTCTCATTCAGTCGAACACTAAAAGCATAAACCATTGTTATTGTATTACAAAAGTATAAATACTTTTCTGAAATACTCACAATTAATTTAGGAATATTTGATTTGATTGCTTTACGTCTGACCAAACGACACATACTGAAGTCCATAGACAGTTTTCTGTTTGTAGCATTCTCATGGATTTCAAATGCAACATATGTCTATAAAAATACTTGAAATGTGAATGAAACTCCCAAGAACTGATAATAGAAAAAGTATCAACAAACATGAGACCATCCCCTGCATTATCTGTTTTTAATGTCACACCACAAATACCTGAAGGTAGGCAAGGAAATTTTAATTTCCTGGCAGAAAACAGTATAGTTGAGACTACACTTTTGTAGTTAGTTTGTAGTCACAAATTGCACCTGTTAGCTAAATCACTGGGCTTATGTTTTATCTTGCATGACTATGAATACACTGTTTGGAAAAATTCAATGCAACCAATGTCCTAGAAGACAGACAGATAAGGTGTAGACAGTTAATGTGTGGAAAGGAATGCCTAGTGACCTTAATACAAACCTTATAATCTACAAGTGCCTTTCATAAAAGCAAGGAAGGTAATGTTTGCAATCAGTATATGGTATTCTACCCAAGTGGTTCTTTAAACAGAAGAAGCTGGTTATTGTGATATTCAATTTTTTCATGATAGGATTACCTTTTCAAATGCTCTATCTTTATCATCATTATAATAGTTATTCAGTTTCAGATAGATATTAAGTTGATTGACTGCATTATGAGTGTATGATACTCTGTTGTCTTTGACTGTTGGCAAAATAGACAAGTGAGCAAAGTATCTCTCTAGATTTTTGTAAGCAGCATATTAAGTGACCGCAGTGACATTTAAATGAGAAACACAAGCACACAATAAAAAAACTAAACACAAATAGATAAACTTGTAATAGCATAAGAACCAAACTGTACATTACTTGACTATTATAATATTCAAACTGTGACAACTAGGTAGAATAGGGCAAGACAATTTGCTTGGACCAACATGAACGCAGAGCAATGATTCAAACATAGTTAATTTATTCAGTTAGTTAAAAGATCTTCATGCCATTATACTACTATAATCCCTAAGATAAACACACTATAATAAAATTATAGCTATGCTTTTAAAATTAATTTTCCAAACTACAGGGACAATTTCAGTTAAAATGGAGAAATACTGCCACCTGCTGACAGATAAGTTTGGGCAGTGCTGCTTCATTCATACCCATGACTTTTTTTCGTTAAGCAATTTTCACACCACATTTAAGCAGGCCTTTTCTCTTAAATGTATTACGTTTACTCATTTACCTTGGTAGAACATTTCTGAAAAGTTAACCATGCAGGAAAAGGAACTTAGCATCTAAATGAAAATGTTTAATAAACACAAACAGATTATAACAGTAATAAACTTCCATATCAAGTGTATTTAGCACTTATTTTCATAATCCTGGTCCTTTGGGCCATTGTGTCTGCAGATTATCCAGGTTAAAGAGCTAGGAAATGTTAATACATGGGCCTAATTAAGCCAATAACAAGATGATTCAAGTCATTAAGAGCTCAGCTTGATTGAAGATTTGTAGACATACAGTACCATCACTCAGGACTAGGATTAATGATCACTAATCTATAAAAAACATATTACAACAAATGCAAATATGTCCAATTGGTAAACAGGTAATTAGAAAGGCAATGAATTCCTTGAAGTTGTTTTCTATTCTGAATAGATTATTCTCCTTTGCTCAAAAAGCCAAATTACCATTTACCCTGAAACACTCCAGCTGTTTTCAGAACACAATACAAAAAAAATCAAAATTGCACATTTTAAAACACGCTGAAAGAAGCCTCACCTGATGAGATGTGGGTTCATGAACTCTGTTCTTACAGATCCTAGGATTTCATTGCTTCCATACTCAACCAGAGTCAGTTCCCCAGCATTGAAGATCATACACACCTAGAGATTTAGAGATTAAGAGATTATAACAGTCCAATTAATATCTAGATCAATCATTATTTTAAAACGGTCCTTTGCAGATTACATTTAATAAACTACAAAAACTGTTTCAGCAACATTTTGCATATTTGGTCAAAATGAGGTTGATTTGTGAATTAAGATCAAATGTAATGATTTGAGCCTTTCAAAATTTAACAATTTCAGATACTAAGAGTACTATACTGAGCATTAAAAAGGTGATCGCAAAGCTGTATCTGTAAAAGTGGGGGCCCTAACAAGAAAGAAAAAGTACATTGCCTACAGTTTCGTTTTCAAAGAAAAACTTCTCATTTCCTCCTGATCCCTGCCATGCAACCTGGAAGACAACAACAGATCTTTCAGGAGACATTACCTCGTTGCACCAAAATATGACATTGTCATTCAATCATTTTGTTTCTGCTACATTATATACAGGGAGTGGAGAAACTGGGAGAAGTAATTCTGTGCATTTGTTATTTTGATTTTTAATTGAAAGCATCTGGGAAATAATGAATGAATGATTAGCACACGACAGCAATAAAAAGCCTTTACTTTTTATTAAGACTTCAACTTCAAACACAGCACCGGGATAAGTATATTAAATGTCTCTTATTATATCAAAGAAAGAAAAATATACCGTAGGGTATGTGATTAGGCTTAACATATGGTGATTACAATTCAAACATACTGAAATGAACAACTACTATAAGAATAGCATTGTTAGTCATTTAACCTGTAATGTGAGGTAAACCCACATATGTTCAAATCTACTGTGCTTCATTAATTAGCCACAATATATTATGGAACATTGTTTTAATTCTATGCCCACTTTAGCACTTTGGAATCATCTTTGAGAAATACAGTACTTTCAGAAGATATTTGTTCTTGGTTTAGTCAAATGATCAGCAACCACAAAAGAGAGACACACATAGTCAACACAGCAAGTACAAAATAAATTAAGGAACGTGTACAACTTTCTTCCATATGGTATATTCAAGACAGGCATTTCTTACCTCACTTAACTTGTTAGAGCCCAGATCTCCTAGAAGCAAAGTGTCCGAGGTGTGAGCCACTAGATACCTATCCTTTCCCATGATCTTAACTTCATCAACCTCATAACCGTAGTGTGACTTCAGCACCACACGGGTTCCAGTGGATAGGTTCTTCACTATCACCTGCAGGCATGAACATTTATGCTTATGGAGTTTGTGAGATTTTTTCAGTGCCATAAAAAGCGAATGGTTCTCATGGTCAAGTGTCAAGCCAGTTGATAAGGTCAGATGCTGGACTGGATAAAATTACTATAATAACATAACATAGGACAGCAACACAAGTTCAAAGAATTTGACAGTTTATCATTTTAGGAATGGCAATTCAAATCTACAATCCCCCTTCTAAGAGGAAACAGAATTCTCTGTCAACAGTTACCACATGTGGTTATTAATAATAGGAGTGTCCAATTCTGTTACTGGAGGAGCAGTGTGTCTGCAGGTTTTCAAACTCTCTTTAAAATAGTGGCACCTAAAGATCTGTTAGAAATTTTTAATCCAGTTAAACCAGTAACCAGAAAGATGGTTTAACTAGTTGAGAGCTGAGTCGGAATAAAAAAACCTACAGACACTTCTACCGTATGGCAAATGTTTGCTTCATAATGTGTAACCTCAACATAAATGTAATATATAATATTTAAAATTAAATTAAAAAATCCACATGAGAACAGACCCACAGATGGGTTGCATAATGCTGTGTGGTAAACACTTGGTTTAAAGGACTTTACTATACTGGATGTTGGATTAAACAGACAAAATCTGATAAAATCCAAAACATCAGACTTTCCCTGCAACAGCGGAGAAATGCACAAATAATAAAACAACGCAAAACTAAAAACAACTTAATTATAAAATTAGGAATATCAATGGTGCCCTACAGGGAGATAGTCAATTGCTTATGATGGGTGTTGTTTTTGTTTTATATGCTTTAACACATTTTATACAGTATATGACATGAAATAAAAAGCTTGTTTATATTAAAAAAGGCACAGGATCATTTTTCGTTGAGTGCACTGATTGCAGTTAAAAATATCCATCCAAAGATGAAGTATGCATAAAAATATTATATTTATTTTCTCATATATAATACTGTGTTTTAGGGTAAAATAAATGGTATTTGTGATTTAACAGACAATTACAATAACATCCAATAACAATAATTGGCAATAACAGACATCCCTTTCTACCTAGTTGTCTTTTCAAAGGAGGGTTTACTGTACATGTACACAAAAATACTGCACAGTGGTATGGTAGATAGAACTGCTGCTTTACAACTCTGGGTCTTGCATTCAATTTCGAGCTGGAGTGCCCTCTATGTGGGGTCCATGTAAATCTACAATATGTTTTCACTAGGTGCTCCAAGAGACACGCTGGTTAGGCTAATTGTTTGTCTCTAAATTGCCTTTTCGATTTGTTACACATAACTGGCTGGAATTTCAAGCATGAGATCTTTAAGAATTTAATAATGTGATCTTTAAGAATAAGAAACTACCCTTTTTTAATAATGCTTCAAAAACAACATTGGTGTTTCTATAATCCAATCTGTTTTATACTTAGGCATACAGTAAGTACCAAAAATTTAACAAACCTCTAACAAGCATATTCTGCATACTGTACAGCTTACCTGACTCAGTCCTACGTAAGTCATTTCAAATTTGTTCTTATATATGCTTCTCCGAAGGCAGCAATCAAACTGTTCTACTCCTCCACATAATGTACCCTGCACAAAGAACGGAAAACAGCACTTTTGAACATTTCCTTAGCATTTTATGTGAAGGATTTACTTTGCCCAATTAAAGTACATCAAAGGTACTGAGACAAAAGTACTTTGTCTAATTTTTAACTCCTCAACCCACAAGCTTCTAGTTCAGATCATACAAGTTCAATGTACCCTGTAGGTTAAGCATTATGCAATGAAATTTGGGGATGTAACAGGAATAAACTTAAAGTCAAACTGCATGCACACTCAGTGAAAATCAAAGATAAGAACCAAGAAAGCACATAATTGATTTTATAGTAATGTCCTCAAAGGTTTTTTTACTGTTGCTTTTCAATTATCTGACAATTAATACTAACAGCACAAAGGCGTGACCCATCCCTCTTCCAGGCTAAAGCTGTGACAGTGTACAGATTAGGAATTTCTTTGGGACTGGCTTCCTCCCAGGCACTTCTCCGAGGACTCCAGTTAAAAACTCGGAGTCTGGAAAAACAGAATACAAATACGGAGAGAAAACAAATTCAAAATCTCAAAGGATGTAACTATTGAAGTTTAAAAAATGATCAATTGTGTTCTGGCCACAAATTATTAAAGATCCAACGGTCATTCTGGTCATTCTTTTAAGAACAGTCCATCAGAGAATTAATTTTAATGCCCTCTAATATCAAGACTGACCTGTCATAGCTGCCAATGACCACAGACTGGCCACTAGGACTGGTGGCTGCCACAGTGAACTCCTTCTCAGAGTGGTCCCGGCTATAGTCAAAGGTCTGGATCACACTGCCCTCCTTTCCATAGGCCACAATCTTCTTATCACACCCAGCAACCAGAATGCTGTTTGCACCCCACGCCAAGGCATAGGGTGGGCAGGAATGTGTCAACAGTTTGCCCTACAGCAAACAATGGAAGGAAGATGCATGCAGCTCTCAGGTACCTCAAAAAATATATCTAAACTGCCATCAAACACAAAAAGGTTCAATTCAAATTTGTACTTTTACAATATTCTTAAATGCAAGCTATGTGACAAATATGTAACTCCCAAAATATTTGGCTTAAACCTCAATAAAATAAATAAGCAATTTAGGACATCCTGTGTTAAAATTATTTGGCCTTTAAAGGAACAATTATGACTATAGAACTACCACACCACACCACAACTACCATAATAATATGCCCAAACACAAGTGTTATCACACTGTTTTTGTAAAATGCAAGATGACTAGAGAATGTGCATTGCTTTTCCAGTCATATAAGTCTTATTTTCTTCTAAACGAAAAGTATACTTTAAAGTATGCACCCTGTGCTCCCTGTGACAACCACAAGCAAACCTACCCACCCGTCTATGACTGAAAACAAAAGCAAACTAACTATAGCCACTCATAAACACAACTCGGGTTGCTCAATTTAAAATGCACAGGGAATCCTGCCAATTGTGTGGGACAGGACCAATTCAGGAACAACCAGGATCCTGCCATTTTACTGCAAGGTGGTGAGAAAAACATAAATGTCATACTTGGGATTCACCTGATCCTTCATCGTCAAAGAAATAGCGCACCACTGTCCCATCTGCGTGGCCAGAAAGGATTCCTTTTCCGGACACACTGACAAAAAAGAAAATTCAATGAGCACTTGACTCAAAGATCACAATGCCACTAATAAAAAATGAAAGTCTTAAATACTTAACACATAATACAGAGAAACAGGATTAAAGTACTTTACAAAATGTGTAGACAGACTGGTCATATACAATGCAATTCTAAGCATAAGACTAAAATACACACTTTGTTGTTAAGGAAACCGCATAGGAATCTGTCCCATAAACTGTGGATGACTTGTTGGTTTTAGTATTGGCAAGACGGACCTGTTGAGATAAGACACATGGATAATTTTTTTTTTATTTTGACTGAAAATTTCATTTTTACTGAGAATGTAAACGTCATCAACAAATATATGTGTTCAATTAAAATTGCATAAATGTATTACTTGCTATGAAGGACAAAAAATAGAGCTAAAATGATGCAAAATGAGATTTTGTTAATAATATTTTGTAGAGAACTTCACAGCACATTTTTAGAGGAAAATAATTATGATTAACAACAAGGCAAATATTCATTTGTCATTTAAATATAGTCTCTTCTTTGGTTTGAAAACTGAACTTAGTTTTCAAAATACTGAAACAATTTAATATTACTGCTGTATCTTAGACTTAAAAAAATGGTATCCTCTCAACTACATTGTAGATATGTATTCCTGCATTACAAATAAGAAGAATCACACTTATGGATCTGTAATTTCTGTGCAGTACATACAATTACTACAAGAAAGGTAACAAATTTGCCACACCTTTCCTTCAGCTAAACCAAAAATAATGGCATGTTCTGCAGGCCAAAGAAGACAAGTCACGGCACTCTGTAAAAAAGGGATGTCATATACACAATCAAGCACGTTGCCATAATAACCAAAATACAAAATAAAAATCAAAGATAACCAAAAAGGAGGACACATGAAATAAATGAATTTATTTTGTTATTATGGGTAGCTGCGTCAGCATGCGTAGGCTGCAAAGGAACAAGTAATAGGTTTATTCCATGCTGAAAAGAGAAGAAAGAAAACATAGCGTTTCGGCCATGGAGCCTTCTTCGAGCGTGAGCTAACACCTGGAGAAGGCTCCACGGCCGAAATGTTGTGTTTTCTTTTTTCTCCTTTCAGCATGGAATAAAACAATTACTTGTTCCTTTGCAGCCTACGCATGCTGACGCAGCTACCCATAATAACAAAATAAATAAATGCTTTGACACTATGTTTTGTTTCTAAGTTGCTCACAAGCTGTTGAAAAGAGATGCAAGCACTTTTTACTGTATCCATCCAGCAATTTTCTAACAACTTCTTTTAATGCGGTGTTACTTGGGAGCCAGAGCCTATACTGGCAAACAACAGGCGCAAGGCAGGATACACTCTGGATGGGGCGGCAGTCCACTGCAGGGCAAACGCACAAACGCACACACTCACATCTAGGGCCAGTATTCCCAGAAGCCTATTTACCTACAGTACCAGTACATTTTTTTTTTTCTGTGAGAGGAAACTGTACAAACTTTTTCTGTCGCTTGTACATCATAAAGACTTTGTTTAAAACAAAAGTACAATTAGGTTGAAGGATAAAGGTACCAATCATAATACCACACTCAATATCTTTGCATGATTTAAGACATCCAATTTAATGTAATCTTTAAAACTCCAACATTAAGGAGACGTCTTAACATAATACAGCCTTCATATGTAGAACTGTTCAGGGAGAACTGTGAGAACTGAGAACTGTGTTTATTACTTTCACTGATAGTTACTTATATACATAATGATTTGATAATTCTGTCACCATTTCCGATGAATATTAGTATACAGTACATCTCCTGAAAGCATGGTTTAACTCAACAAAGTGGATAAAAAAAGTTGGATTTTACTCACTGTCTGAACAAATTTATTGCAGATGACCTTTTTTTCACCCCTGCAAATAAAAGTACCAAGATGTTAAACTATGAGCACACAACGCAAACTATGCAATGAACATGAGAAAAAAATCATTATCCTCTAAAAACTTTTTAACTAACAATTCTGTATCACTCAGCCCAAAGATCCCATGAATTTAATTTAGAATAAATCTGACTTCCAATGATTAACAGAAATTAAAAACTTACCATTCTTCGCCAATTTTGTAAACATAAATGATGTTATCTGTTTGACCTATGGCAATTTTGGTGGAATCGGGGGAAAATGCCATGGACTTGACAGCGTAGCTTTTCTTTCCATACTGAAATGATGAAAGAAAATGACTGAGAAAGGTCTGAGAGCTTTTTTCCCCCCTGTATGTGCTATGAGCATTTTTTTATGTGGTTTAATATTAGTTGGACATCTGCCACAGTCACTAGTTTTTCACAAAGTAAAATGTATCCCGTCTTCACTGGAATCCCAGAATTCCACCATATTATTCCTCTGAGGTCCTTCCCGTTATCTTTTACGTCAGGTGCCGTTGAGAGACAAAATTACATTTTGTTTTTATCATTACACCTAAGTCTTAAAATTTTTTAAGATTGGTATGAATGTGGTGGTATGAATTAAAAAACATTCATACCACCACTGCTTCTGTAACACACAGCCAAGTATGTTCATTCACCGAATTAGTAATTATATAAAACGGCTGAGAAGCCAAAACCGTCCTTGAAGATAAGTAACCAAAACCCAAAAGGCAGAAAGACAAAAAAATATCCATTGAGACCACACTGCAAAACTCTTGTCAGATCAGACAGATCGAAGTGGTAGACACATGGATCCGATAATACTACAGAACTCCCCCAATCTCTCTACCTTTGAATCAGCAGGTTTGGTAGAAAACTTGTCTCTCCTTTCCCCTTGCTCGTCATAAAGCAAGACGACTCTATCCACAGTGCAGACTGCAAACTTCCCATTGTTTGGTGCCCATGCCATGCAAGTCACTTTAGCTGCACCATCCTGTAAAAGAAATCGTTACGGTATGTGCCGCAGCGCCGTTCATATTGAAAAATAACACATTTGTGCTTAGTATTATGATAAGGAATAAGCAAATTAAAGGCCTATGTCACAAAATTATTTAATATACGTCTGGGACGATGAGCATTCTAAAATGCAGTATTATACACTCAGATTTTTCAGCCAAACGGCCACCTATAACTTGTGAACCGGTCATTAGGCCACCATTAATCAAAGCAACGATCTGGTCATATTTATAACTAAACCTATAACTAAACGATAACCTCCTTGAAATTAATATACATTTAATTAAGTATCTTTCACATTTGTTATATCTAATCCCTCTAATTAATTAAAATAATATGCAATTTTTTAAAAGCGACTTACTTGAGGAGTTAGAAGTGTCTTTAGGTGTTTTAGCTGCATATCTGATACGACTGTAAAATATCAACAACAGGCCTCCGCAATAATTTGTCTCATTTAAGAGTTGACAAAAAGCAAATGACTACGGATAGTTTTCAGTTTACATTAATTACTGAAAATAATCTCAAATCCGAAAGATTCACTATGCGCTAGAAACATTTCTGTATACACTAGCTTTCACCCTGGTAACCATGTACGCACAAAGGAATGACGAAACACACTGTTCTGACATCACAATTTGGTGTAGTTTGTAAACAGCCTTTCAGCTCTAGTAGGGGTGTGGACGTTTTCTCGAATATCGCAATGCATCAGATGTTTGTAAATATATATAGGGTCGTGAGAATTGTGTGGGAATGTGGTTTAGTGAAAAAAACATAGATACGAACAGAAAAAAAAAAAGAAGTGGAGATGCCGGGGATTGAACCCGGGGCCTCATACATGCAAAGCATGCGCTCTACCACTGAGCTACATCCCCTACTCGTAAACAAGGATCTCAACTCTTGATTAAGAATTGTCTAGAATTATTTTCTTTTATTCACATACGTACGCGCTATTTTGGGAAGACCACAACCTGTATTATTATTATTATTATTATTATTATTATTATTATTATTATTATTATTATTAATAATAATAATAATTGCTTACACTTATATAGCGCTTTTCTGAACACTCCACTCAAAGCGCTTTACAGGTAATGGGGACTCCCCTGCACCACCACCAATGTGCAGCATCCACCTGGATTGTATCAGTACGTTTTAATATACGTGGAAACAATGTTTTCTCCTGGAAACAATTTTTTAGCTCAGTTTTGCTTCGAACAAAATTTAAATTTTTGGTACCTCTCTGAGCTCTGTCTATCTGCCACAGGCCTGACGGACGGTGGGTGAACTCACTTCCGTGAGAATGAAAATTAAAATTCTCACTTCCTACACAAGGATGGACTACACATACCACTGAAGTTTGTTATACTGTATAGCAGGTCGTACAGGGGTGTATACTAATTATGCGGTGTGGTTTACACTTTTGTAACTTTTTGTACAAATGGCTATACCTTTGTAATATCTACCTATACAGTACGTGTATGGAGGCAAGATTGTTGACTGCAACTTTGTCTTGTACAGTTCATTGACTGCTGCTAGTGTGTAGAGCCAAAAGAATGCAAGAAATAACTCTGGTATTACACCTGAGCGTATGCTAACAAATAAGCTTGCAACTCCTGGTTAGCAGAATAGTTCATAATTCAGGAAGATGGATAATGGCATTTATAAATACAGTATGACCTGCGCTTTTACTGTCATTCCATTCCATATAGTGCTGATTCAGGTTTGGTGAGCATATTTTTTATTGTCAGACTGAGATTTCTGTTATGAACCCACTTGTGCAGATTTGTCAGAAAAGTGCACTATGGATGCTGATTTTGCTCTCTAGTGGGCTTGGTGTCCTCCAAAATACCCACTGAGGATGAATGACAACTACCAGTTTAAATTAGAAAAAATTCCTGGACTTTGAGAAGACTGCTGTACATGTACCGATCACAAGGACTTGGCATTGAGGTCCTGTTTTAGTTTAGTCATATGATTACAAATATAAGCCAGCATGGAGTTGTTTATTTAGGATGCATTTGCTACAAAACACTGAGCACACAATGTGAATTATCATCATTTTAATACTCTTAGGTGTCACCTTCTGATACGGAGGTAACAATAGCCAGACAGTGTCCTTGGATCATAAGCAGAGCTCTGACAATGCACTGTGATAAACTACAGTACCACTGGTGCAGTCTGGTACTGATTGTCAGTGGTGACGACCAGCAAACCGACCCCACAGTCTGTGTACACACTGCAGCTGCTCACCTCTGGATAAAAGAAAATTATGGTAGAGAGAGTCATAAAAAAGGAAATCATAAATTCTAAAATTTAGAAAAAATGTTTACACACTAAGTAATGGAAAACGCTTGTCTTCAGGTCAAGCGATGTTGAGTTACTATACCTGTACATATAGTACATAAAGCTTTTACTTTACTGACAAGGGTTGCTTATTTTCACATATTTACTGTGTATAGGAATGACAGATTTTTCTGTGAAGTTTCCCTTACTATCTTTTTGCTTTATACTTAAACACGGTATTGGAGACCCCTTTCGTACTTCTCTGATGTGTTTTTTTGGCTGTGTTATGGTTGAGAGTGTTGTAAGAGCATTGCTTAAGCAGGCTATTTAAAGTTAACTTTTGAATGTCCTCCAGGCATGGGGTTATACGATGAGCAATGTGACACAACGTGGATTCCTTGGTAAAAATATACCACACATACGCAGACGACAGTACTGGAGCTTAATATTGAGCATGGGAAAACAGTCACGACCCAAATGTTAGATTTTTGTGTTCAGAAAATAATGACATCAGGTATCAGGCTGGATTGTCTACGAAGCCAGGAAAGATTATGACTAAAGGAGTCCATTTGTCATTTTTGCCCTGATCTAAGATCTAAGAGCTTTGTCAAAGAAGTGAAGAAGGCAACACAAGTAAGAGAAGCTCAACTCAAAGGAAGTCTGCAGGGATGCACAACTATATAATTCACTGCATTGAGAGGGTGATGATAAGTCTACAGTCCATGAAAGAATTTTTCATTTTAATTATTGGGACTGTCTTCTATTTTTTTGAAGCCTTTGCACGATTGTTTATCCAACCCCCCAGGAAGGATGTGGAAGGGGAGATTGTCCTGGTAACGGGTGCAGCCCAGGGCATCGGGAAGCTCATAGCAGAGCAGCTTGGCCAACTTGGAGCCACCCTGATCCTTTGGGATACAAACTGGGAAGCTCTTCAGATAACCACTAAAGAGCTGCAGGACAGTTTGGATGTCAGAGTTTACGCATACGTCTGTGACTGCAGTCGACGCACAGAGGTCTACAAGGTTGCTGAACAAGTAAGTAGTAGAACTAAAAGTTGTAACAGTAAACTGCTTAAAAAATGACATAACATAATACATAAATTGTGTTTTAACTGAGACAACTTTTTGTGGTAATCTGTTTTATTTAAAAAACAAACAAAAAAATGTACTGCAATGTGTGAATTTACTTGTTCAACATTTGTATAGTTTTTAAACTCATGCTTTTTTCCCTTAAGCCTTATTAGTTGTAAAACATCTGTAGTAGGTTTAAACGTGAATTACAGCTTTACTTTTACTTATTGAAATTTACATTTTGGACATTACTTGTCAAAGGTTGTCCAATGTGATAAAAACCCTGTGTGTCATTGGTTTTATTTTTTCTGTTTTTGTGTTGTAAGATGTTTCCTTTTCTGCTATTATGTCAATAGGTGAAACGCGACGTTGGCGATGTATCCATCTTAGTGAACAACGCGGGAGTTGTCACAGGAAAGTATAATTTTACTGATGCCCCTGACAATCTTGTGGAAAGAACACTTAAAGTTAATGTGGAAGCTCATTTCTGGGTGAGTGGATTTGGTCAAATAATAACCCAAGAAAGACAAGCATAGGTCATTCAGCCCATCTTGGCCAATGGCTGATTAGTAGTTAATTGACTCAAGGATCTTAACCACTTCTTAAAAGAAGTATTGGCTTCAACAATATGGATAGATAGCTTTCTCCATACTCCCACAACCCCTTTGTGTAAAGAGGTGGTGCCTGGTCTTTATTCTGCATGCACTTCCACATAGTTTCCACTTGTGTCTTCTGGTTCATATTTCACTGTTTGTTCTGACGAAATCCACCGGGTGGACTTTGTCAGTGCCTTTGAGGATTTTGAATATTTGTTTCAGGTTCCTTGGTAATCTTCTCTGCCCAAGTCTGGGTATTTAGTATAATGGCACATTAACTCCAGTTAATAAATGGAATAAAAGTGCAGAGCAAATTTTATGTTACACTTGCTGCACAAAGCAAATCAAGCCTAAGATTAACACCCTCTTTAACACTTTGGAATATATAGATCCACATAAAGCTAACCTAGATCATGGTCAAAACCTCAAAACTTACTGGCACTCATGTAATATACAGTAATTGCTACAAACAAACTGTGTAGACAGCTTTTCTTGCAATATATGTGGGATTCCTTACAAGAGTGAGTGGATTAATTTTGTTTTAAGATAATAATAGAGTTGTGTTGAAACACAACTAGCATTTTGCTTGCTTTCTTTACAACTGCAACTACATGAAGGTGAATATGATTCTGTTTTAACAAGATCAGATTTGTGACTCTAGGGAAATGGAAAAACAGAAGAAAATACAGCATAGGGAGTTTTGGTATAACAACAGTAAATACATGACACCCAGACTAGTACTAGTTTTACTGGTGAACTAGTAAAGAGACACTCTGATACTACTTTTACTTATATTTTCTCCTTAATTCCATCTTAATTTGTGTGCCACAACTTACTGTACATACAGTATGAACAAATCAATAGTCAGTCATCTATTACTGACTCAGATTGTTCTTTTCTCCAGAGCTCTATGGAGCTTATATAGCCCAGCTAATAAAATAATTGTAAGCTATTTCCTTTTGGCCTCACAAGGCACCTCTTTGCTAGGATCACGGTTGTGTACTTTCTAGTCTAGTCATGTTTTCTTCCTTTTCCTCTTCAGGATCCAAGTAAAAATTTCCTGTATTTTAGAGGGCTCCTACCAGAACCTCTTGAATGAACTTGCCACAGGCCAGTTGGAAACCCCCAGCTCTTGTATTTAAAAACAATATATTTTTTCTATTAATGCACTCTAGGAAGCACTATATTTTCAGGTGACCTAAAGCATGCACAGATTCTGTTGTAGCATCACATTCTTGATACTTCTGATACCAATTTTTCTTTCTATCTCCAACTTATAGACATACAAGGCATTTTTACCAGGCATGGTTTCTCGGAACCATGGCCACCTCGTGTGTATAGCTTGCCATGGGGGGCTCTTTGCGATGAATGGTTTAGCAGGCAAGTGAATGCATTTTTCCTCTCATTGCTCTCCTGGTGAAATGTACTAAAAGCAACTTCAGGTCATGAATAACATGATGTTTAGATTTCGCTTGACACACCTGATTTTTCACTTCATTTTCTATGGGCAAACATACAGTAAATATATCCTTGACTGATGCCACTCTACTTGCTTAGAATAAACATTTGTTGGTCAGATAAGGATTAGCAAACGAGGATTTGAAGTTTAGTCTGTGTTAGTCAGGCAATGAACATCTGATTATATCAGTTGAAAAGACAGTTGTTTTTCCTCTCTAAAATATGCATGTGTTAAGTGATTTTTAAGGTTATATTTTGGTTAAAATTATTTTGAGTTCATTAGTAGATAAAGTGTTGTATAGTTTTATATACTCTGTGAGGAGTTGTAAAAGCCTGTCATCACCAAGAAATTAGAAACTCCAATGAGATTGTACTTTTAAATCAGAATAATGCAGCAGTAGAAATACTGTACATGGGATTGCAGCAGATCTACAAGAATGTCCTCTTGAATTTGGAAATGTCAGGTATTGTTGAGTGCAAAGTAATGGATAACCTCGTAGATGTTACTGTGCAAAGCAAATTGTGTTTGAAATGATCGGGCTCTACAGACCAAGCACTTAGCCTTGACTCAGAGAAGTGTAGCAGACTAACGATAATGAGAAAAAGTTACTAACATAGAGCACGTGATAAACAGTGGAAAAGAGGAAAAGAAAGGGAGTGGGACTCGGAGGTAGAGGACAGGATGTGCTTAACTAGACTCCTGAAATATGATAACAAATAGTGAAAATAATTAGACAATAATTAGAATAAATAGCCTTTTGTAAAATGAATTGATGCATAAAAGGTGTACGTACATAAGCAGCTGCATCGTCTTTAGAATCTGAGAGTTGGTTTAAGAGGTGCCCTGTCTCTGAGATTCTCTCGCATTGAGTGAGAGTGAATAAAGCTGGCTCTGTCAAACTCCTTCTATCAGGGCTCTGATTTCTGGTGATGAATTTAACATAATAATCAATGTTTAAGCAACCGTGGGAACAAGTGGCATGTCAAGTTTTAATATAAGTATGCAGTACATGGACAGATTAGACATTGTTTCGGTTTTTACAGTGATGGAGCAGGTAATTTCAGTGTAGTGCAGGCAGTCCTGCACAATAGGACTGGCATTATATTAAGGCTGGTTATATATACTAAAATTAGCCAGCAGTCATATCACCTTGCAACTCACAACTGACAACCCAGTGAAGCTCAGCAGGTGTGAGCCCGGTCAGTACCTGGTTGGGAGACGTCCTAGGAAAAGCTAAGGTTGCTGCTGGAAGAGGTGTTAGTGGGGGGCACTCACCCTGCAGTATGTGTGGGTTCTAATGCCCCAGTACAGAGACAGGGACACTACTATAAAATGGCGCCATCCTTTGGATGAGATGTAAAACGGAGGTCCTGACTCTCTATGGTCAATAAAAATCCCAGGGTGTTTCCTAAAAAGAGTAGGGGTGTTAC
Source organism: Lepisosteus platostomus (assembly GCF_059453375.1). Taxonomy (NCBI): domain Eukaryota; kingdom Metazoa; phylum Chordata; class Actinopteri; order Semionotiformes; family Lepisosteidae; genus Lepisosteus; species Lepisosteus platostomus. The sequence continues at coordinate 21,240,621 of NC_142613.1, forward strand.
CCTGGCATCCTGGCCAAATTTCCCATTGGCCTGTAGCAATCATAGCCTCATAATAATCCCCATCTATAAATTGGCTTCAGAACTCTGTTCTCCTCCCCAGTGTTAGCTAATGTGCGGTGAGCATACTTTGCACTATGGCTGCCGTAGCATCATCCAGCTGCACATTGGTGGTGGGGGAGGGGAGTCTCCATTACCTGTAAAGTGCTTTGAGTAGAGTGTCTGGAAAAGTGCTATAAAAGTGTAAGCAATTATTATTATTATTATTATATTATTATTATTAAAATGGAGATTCCCAGCACTGAGCTCCTGAGCTTCCACACGCCTGCTGGCTCTACTAAATTGAATCCTTAATCAGTAACATGTTGCTTGCTAGGAACATTTGCAGGGTTTTTTTCTGTAAATTTGGAGCTTTTGCGTTAAAACGCAAAGTCTAGCGGTGGAAAACAATTTAAGAGTTCTTATTATTTGGTCAGTTGAGGGTTCAATTATGTGACTTGACAAGCTCAGCTGAAAAGAAAATCAGCTTTACTATTGTTTTGAAACCACATCACTCCAACAAAACAGGGAATTTAAAATTAACCTGTAACCTGAGCTGATTTTTGATTTATTCACAGATTATTGTGCAAGCAGGTTTGCTGCTGTAGGTTTTGCAGAATCAATTGCTTTGGAGCTCCTGGTTTTGAGGAAAGAAGGCATTAAAACAACTATTGTATGCCCTTACCTGATCAATACGACCATGTTTGCAGGCTGCCAGACAAAGTAAGTTATGAGTGTGTTGTGAATGCGAGCATTAGTAAAGAAATGGAAAAAAAACACTAATTTATAGTGTATGCCATGAGGTTATAAATGCTTATCATGTCTTTCTTTTGTTCTTTGTAGGTGGCCTTCATTCCTGCCAATTATGGATAAGCACAAAGCTGCTGAGGAGATCATTGATGCAATCCTCAGAGAGAAAATGTATTTACTGCTACCTTTCAGTTTGTACTTTCTGATGGCCCTGAAAAGGTAATGATGAAATACATCAACATAGCTGTGTATCATTATTGCACATGGAGTCAGTGTAGTTAAGAGGCACTCTACTGTTGACATGAATTATGCCTTTAACTAAGGCAGATTGTAACCTGCCTGTTATATTTGTATGAACATCCTTTCAAGGTTAGGGTGGGAGTCAAGAGCAGCAGTCAGAGTGAATTATGGGAGTGAATATTAATGAGCTATTTGGTAAATCAATTGGATGAACAACTAGTTAATATTCTTACTTGTGATTTACATCTAATTGTTCTCAGTGTGCCTATGATTAATTTGTTTTAGCTATCTTTACATATACAGTAACTGAAACAAAAAACATTATTATTTCTGTTTTGTTTCAGTTTTATGCCAGCCAAACTTGGGATCATATTTATTAATTTCTTTGGGGGTTTGGACTTAATGGATAAATTCAGAGGCATCCCTGTATCACCACCAGAAAGCTACAGAGAACCTGCAACACAAACACAGTTTCCAAAGCAGAACAGCACCCTTGAGGAAACATGGACAACAGAGTATAACTAGACAACAAAAACCTGTCAAGGGAATATGAGCATTTATATTTTAACTGAATTGTTTTTTTAGATAGTGCTTCATAAAGAATATAGTAGCGAAATAAAGAGTAATCAAGACACTGTCATGCATAACTGAGGAGAATTGAAAATGGTTGATTAATAAATTTTATTTCTTCAAATTATGAAATTTGGGCACTGTTATGTTATCGTGGAATTAAACAAAATAGCTGTCATATGTAAAAACCGACATCAAATGAAGTTTAATAGAAATTATTTTTGGGGTTGTAATAAATCAGGATTTTGTGTGGTCAATTTGTATGGTCATTCAGTTTGCCCTTAGCTCACATGCAATGTCTATAGCAGGATATATACTACAGGTGTACACTGCCTAAAGCAAAAGGAATCTAAAGAATATGGTGTTAAAGGATGAATTTCCCCAAATGTGAACAGAAAGAATGGATAAATGTAAATAGCTATTTTATATCTTATACCTTCTGTTTGTTCACATTTTGTTTCTTCTATTTTATATATTCTGTTTGAAGCATGCACAACTCAGCTCATGGCTTCAGTTTCAGCAAAAAACACAGCAATGATCATTTCCTTTCCAGCTGTCCATCCTACGACATCCTGACTGTTGTCACTACTTAGTACTGCCTCTTTGCTCCCTCATTCAGTTACATTCAGTTAACAATAGTAAGAGTAATCCAGTGCTAAGAAAACACATTTATAACATTTTTAAAGATTTCTATAAAATCTTAAAACCAATTTCTGCACATGTTAAATGGATTATACTGGGTCCTTCCATAGGTAGTGATCTTCTAAAACATGACACCAAGCTTACAAAGGCAGGATTCGTTCCCAGTGCTAAGGTTTTGTTGTTTGTTTTTGCAGAAAAGCTCTTGAAGCCATAGTTTTTGCTTATTCATTTTGCAGGTATGGCATTATTATGAAATTTTTGAAGAGCGTGTTTTCCGGAATTGGTAAGAAATTTCTAAGAATGATCCACAGTTAAAAAATGTTTTTACAATTTCAGCGTTCATATAGTTAAAAAGCAATGTGCTGGACTGATCACAATCCAAGGATTTTGGTGTGAGGAGACTGTGTCAGTGTGCAGAGTGCTGAAAAATAAAAAAGAAGAAGAAACAATTTGAGGAATCTTATTCAGATGTTTGGAGCACATTACACTTATTTTGCATATATAGTTCTTTTCATCCCAAAAGATCTCCGAACCCTTTGTGCATACTGTAGGAGATGACACACTTTATTCACCTTTAAAGTGCAGCACATACTGTACTTGATTGATGCAAGGCAGCTATTATACTCCAGGGGACCTGCTACACAACAGATAAGATGGAGATGTGAGGACTTGCTTCACTGGTTGAAGTAAGGGGTAATGTTAGTAAGGCTAGATTATTCAAGGCCAGAATGGACATTTGCCTAGACACTAGGGATAGCACCCCTACTTTTTCAAAAAGAATGTTGGGATATTTAATGACCTCTGTTCAGTTTAAGTGCTCATTTGAAGGATGTCACCTCCTACAGCACTGTGTAGGGGACACAGTGCTGTAGGAGGTGACATCCTCCAAATAAGCAGTTAAACTGAACAGAGGTCATTAAATATCTCAACATTCTTTTTGGGTCACAGTGAATTAATTTTCACTACATTCTGAATTTTCTAAATTCTTGTACAGAGGGAGGAGTAACACCATCTGAATTACAAACTGGAGGTCTCCCAGTCTTGCTTAATTTTTGAGATCTGACAAGAACAGTCTTCAGACTGGTAATGTTGCGGTCTTAAATTATGATGATAACGTGCGATTTCAATTGAACACCAATTTAACATTAAGATTCAGATTTTCCGCTCTGGTACCCTGAAAACAATAATGTTCTGTGATTATGCTTCAGTTGTTAAGAACCCCGTTGAATTTTATTATTTAATAAACCGTAGTCTCTGACAACCCGTTCTCTCCTCCTATTCCAAATCACGTAGTCACGAGGTAGGGCCACGCACAGATACAAGCACTGTGTGATTGGAAAGAGAGGTCCCACACTGTTGTGGCTGCCGAGTGGTGCAGTGTGGGCTCCGGGTTACCTATCACAATCTGGAAACTTTCTTCAGACAAATCTCTTCAGAACTCATATCGTTTTCCGGTATTGTACGTTTAACAGTTATTAGTTGTTTCGCATTTATTCGCAACCGATTTCCACTCTGGAAGCGAAATACTAAGTCTCCAGATTATACAGTACGCAGTGTGGTTGTTCACGTGGAGTCTTGCAGAGCTGCAAAGTCGGATGCACGTTTAGGCCAGACAGGGTTGGCTAATTGCGCATATTATTTAAAACAATTCTTACGGCGAAATCGGTATTTAGGCTCTGAAGACAGTATTTAGAACAACAGACGACATATAGAACAATGACAGCGAAAATGGCTTCCCTCGTGTTGGAAGACGGTACAGTTTTTAAAGGCCGCCTTTTTGGATCGCAAACTTCAGTGTCTGGTGAAGTTGGTAAGTCACTGTCTGGTTGTATTGTTTTCTCTCTTAAGGTGGAAGGGTTTTACGTAGGATGTAAAAGGGTGTACGTCTAAAAAAGGTGCAGTATAAAACATGTATTGCATTGTATATAATTAAGGGTTACTACTGGGCAGAGTTTTATTTTTGAGAACCCGTTTTTTAACTGCAAAAATAGTTGAAACAGTGCTCCAGTCATATCGCAGTTCAGTTTTCGCGCTGCAAGTTTAAATCTGCTCTGTGAACAGCACATAGGGACTGTTCCGCGGTCTTAAATTACTTTATGGAAATAACTATGGAGTACTTGGCGAATTGATAATAAAGAGAGTATCGCTGGCGTGGAAACTGGTATAAAACACTGTATCATATGCAATGCTAATTACATTTAGTAATACAAAATCGTGCCATATTGTCTTTTAAAATTGCATAATATTTGTTTTGTTTTTTTACCAACGAGACAACGCTATGATAAATATCCCCCCAAAATTGTGAAGTGAATAGCATGTCCACTTTGTGACAAAAAATTAACAACAGTCTCATCGTTTCTTGTAAATTTGCTTGATTGCTCTTTGTGGCCATCCTTTGAACGCATTTTGAAGGTGGGCGACTCTGGGATCTATAAATCAAAAGTTTTAGCTGGAAGTTTATTGCATCATTCCTCTGTACCACATGTGCTTGTTGGTTTAGGTTAGGGCTACCAGTTGCAGCTGGAAACTAAATGGGCAGAGCCCTCTTGTAGTAAGGTAACTGAAACTATAATTAAAATAGAAAGATAACATGCTTTCCTGTTTCACATGTGCTCCTTTTAATTTCTGTACTGCCTGATGCTGGTTCTCAATCCAGGGGTTCCCAGCCCTTGGCCTCGGGGAACATTGTGTCTTGTGGTTTGTGCTTCACAGGCTAATTGATTTCAATTTTCTGTTTGGCATAAATGTCAATTTTTCTTCAGCCCTTAAAAGGTTTAAAGGGATCTGTGCTTGGAATTAACCATGTATCGATTTTCTTAGTTTCCGAACTGCCCTATTTAAGGTTTTTCCTGACTTGTACCCTCTGGAATATGAAATATGCTCACTGTGGAAGTGGCTGATATAGTGTAATTCCAATTTGTCTTTTGGTCATGGTGGCCAACTAGTAAGAGCTGGAATGATGAGCAAGTCGGGGAGAGGCTGGGTAAAATCCTGTTTTTACACAGGATAAAGGTTGTTGGGGGTTGAATAGTTTTAATCAATGTTTTTGAGGCTGTTGGAAACTGTATTCTTGAAGAAGGGTGTTTTTGAAACTCGGGACTGACTGAAGAAACAAGTTAAAAGTCTAAGCAAGCAAGCAGATCAATCAAGTAATCAGTTAGCTCTTGAGATAAGATGGGACCACTGGAATTTACGAAGACATGAAATCTAGGAGACAGTTCTCCAGGACTAGGACTGAATATCTCTGACCTTTGGCAATAGGAAGAAACACCATATGTTACCTCAGGGTGTTTCAGCTTTGGATGTGGAGGGCCAGTGTATCTGCATGGATTTACTTTCTCGGCTCTTCACAACCAAAGCCAGGCTGTTGGTGTAATTGGACTACTTTGCCATCTTCTCCTAGCTTTTGAAGATTTTAAAGACATAGAAGAGGGGTTCCCAACTCTGGTGTTGGAGGCCCACAGACACACACGTGTCCCATTGCCTATTACACCTTAAACCCCTAAAGGATTAAAAAATAGGATAAATTCTAACTCTTTGACTCTTTGTTCTCAACTCTTAAATAAGTTTGAAGTTATCATTTACATGTTGGAGGTTACCATATTGGTGACCTGTGGTGATGAGTTCTGGTCCTGGTGAAACACCTGCCAGTCCATGTATCTGCTCCAAGACGAGTAGCTCATGGTCTAGCTCTTTCCAAACGATTTCCATGGAAGGGTGGAGAAAAAAAAAACAGGTCTGACCAGAAAGAGATGGGGAACACTTTCGGTATTTTAGGTTGTGCATGGTGTTGTGAAAGATTATTTTGGTAAATGACCGAGGCCTCGAGACATTCAATTAGCATGTTTGTGAACACCCAGCACAATATATACTCTAACAAATACAGGGTAACTGATGTCCCAAATGAAAATTAGCAACAAATAAGCAAGGTATTGAAGAAGCTAGCTTTAATGCATTGTACAGTATGCATTTCTGCCAACTGGCACCGAGTTAAGGTCAAGATATATTGGAATTTTGCTTGTTTTAAATGCAGCATTAAGATACAGTAATATTTTCTATCTGTAATAGTTCTAAGGTTGTAGGGTTTAAGTATAATATAGGTAGTGTTATAATCTCAATAATTAGAATCTCTGTAAAGTTATAATGTCAAATTCCAATATATCTCGACCTTACTTCAGTGCTAGTTGGCAGAAATGCATACTGTACAATGCATTAAAGCTAGGTTCAGGGTAGGAACATATGTAGTTCTTTCTCAAGCTTTGCATCTCAAGGAAGGTGAGGTTGCACTACCAATTTTACAACTTTCTTCATTTAAAAATTAAAGGCATCTTTATTTTTCTGTTTTCCTATGATTATTTCAGTGAATAATTTCTTTGGATTCTCTGTTTGTGTGGACACTTACCGTGAACTTGTAAAAGTGAGCTCTTTTTTCATGTATTACACAACTCTTGATTCCTTTCCAATGCCACGTACACACTGTGGAGCTTCTTCAATATGACCTGGGACCTTTTGTTTATCTGAAGGTAGGATTTGTCAGTTAAATAACAATTCTGTTCTTCCTTGTAGATAACTGGATTTTAGTAGTCACTTTAGACCTAGGTGATCTAGTGGTTTTGAAAATTGCCTTGGTGCAATGTGGCTCTCAATGTGCAGTAGTTTTTGGGGTTAACTCAAATAGCACCCCTGTTGAAATGTAGAGAGTGAGTAAAAAAAAAACTGAACTCCAGGAACTTGCTGGCATGGATGTTATGACTACATAGCAGATAGCTTGTGACTTGGACATCTGCCACCTCTGCCAACATGAGTGAAGAAAAAAATTCCCCGTTCCATAGAATCAGATTGAGTCCAGTTTTGCTTTTGTCCCTTATTCTGCATCATTCATCTAAGATGCTTCTGATTTAGTTTTGATTTAAGAGTTTGACAGTGTTTTCCCATGTCTTTCCTGATTAATCTTCAGTGTTTTTATTTATGTTACACTCTGGTGTTTTTTCTGTGTTGTCTGTAGTCTAAATTATATATGTAGGTCCCTTTGAACTCTACTAGTAAACAAGTTCCCTTGATTTTTTTATTTAGTAATAGTATCTTGTTTATTCCTTGAAGAATAACTGTTTTACTGTTCTTGATGTTTACAACAGGTTTACATGCTGTGCTGTAAATTCAAAAATAATTTTAAGTTAAACTTAAAAATCCCTATAGTATTATTCGGATTTAATGGTGAAAATCATTCCAGGAGTCAAAAGGAGCACTGCAGAGTTAACAACACAATGCACTGTTTTGCGCAAAGTGTTGTGGGAGTCTGGGACAAGATGCTGAAACCATGTTGTTTCTTACAAGATGGATGAAATCCTTGAATCATGTATCTACTAAAAACCACATGAGCCAGGTAGGCCAAATGGCCTTCTGTGATTTGCAGACCTGTTTCTTCTTATCTTCATTGTTAAAAAGGAGATTGGGTTACCTGTAAACAGTATTACAGTCCCTGATACTGTATTTTGTAATTGTCTAAATTAGTCTGATTTATTTTTGTGGCTCTTAGGAAGAATGCCAAAATCAGCAAAGTTGATGCACAGTAATACGTTGTTATTGCTTCCTCATCAAAGAGAAAAGATGGATCCCTTGCCAGATGACTGAATTACTCTGCACAACTGTAGGTGGAAATGTAGGACACTCCTGTAGGGTGTTCTGTGCCTTCCTAATGAAGGTAATAGTCCTGCAGGGGAGGGATCCTCTTTCGTGTCTGGAGTTTATTTTTATTTTGGAGTTTTTTTAAAACTGATTAAAAGGAATTTCAAAACTACCAATCGAGGGGAAAGCTGTGTTTTTCTTCAGTGCTTATATTTGAGACTAATTCCTTCTTTTCCTCAGTGTTCCAAACTGGCATGGTTGGCTATCCTGAAGCACTGACAGATCCGTCTTACAAATCTCAAATTCTCACTCTCACATACCCGCCGGTTGGCAACTATGGCATCCCGAAGGATGAAGAGGAAGACTCTGGCCTCAGCAAGGTATGTGGAGAATCTGGAACGCTCAAGCTAACATCTGCTAATCAATGAATAGCACATATTTTCTAATATGACTGTTCAGTAACTGACATAAGCATACTTCGTCTTTATGTGTCAGAATTGAATTTAAAAAATAAATCTTTCAGTGGGACCATTTGTGGCGCTGTCAGGTTTACTTAGTTGCTGATCTCTGGTGAACTTGTCAAGTAAGATTCTGTTCCTTACTGAGAAGGTGTAGTATTTTAAGTAATTTTTTCTGCTTTGTTCTAGAGCAGTTCTAAACTGCTCTTTTCATATCTTAATTGGAATAACTGTGTTTTCTTGGTGTTTAACCTACAGTGGTTTGAGTCTTCTAAAATCCATGTTGCTGCCCTTATTGTTGGGGAGGTTTCCTGGAACCCAAGTCACTGGAGCTCTGCTATGTCTCTGGACCAATGGTTGAAAGAGCAAGGAATTCCTGGGCTTGAAGGTACGTTGACCCCAAAGTAGCAGACTTTACAGAAACATTTTGGTAATTTGTTACTTGTAATACATCAATCTGCTGGTTAAAACCTAAAACAATAGACAGTTTGACTTCTGATTTAATAATGGTAATTAGTACCACAGGCTGGAAACATGAGGTCCCTGTAAGGCCTCTGAAGTCTGGTATACATGTTGTAACCTGTTCACTCAAATCAGGTTTAAACTAAATGAGTTAGATGGGCAGAGTGGACCGCTTTTATTTGTGAACTTTGTTATAAATGTGACACCGGGACCAGGTATTTTTTCCTATTGACACCAGAAGTTTTTCTTATGTAAGTCCTACAAGGAAAGAAAGAATGGTCTATTAAAGATTTATCATCCTTTATAATTTTGGCCTTTTATCTAGACTGACTGTTACAGTTAGTTTTGGGCGACTAAACTGCACCTTTCAATCTTCTTTCTTCACTTAAACTGATTTTCTTTACTGTTCATATCCAGAAATGGTGCATTAACAAAGCAATAAATATTAATAACAAATGCCCAAGATAAGAGATTCTGTTCTCCAGAAAGTCTTCTTTGAATATGTAAATTCTTGTGTATGCTTTTATTTGCTGCAGGAGTGGACACCAGGTGTCTGACCAAAAAGATTCGTGAGAACGGGACCATGCTGGGGAAGCTTGTGTTGGAGGGAACACCAGTTGAGAACATTCCATTTGACAACCCGGACACAAGGAACCTCGTCAAAGAAGTCTCTATGAAGGCAATTGCATTTTTTTGAAGTAATCACCAAGAAGTTGGCAAATCAGGTTGACTAGTGACAGGCTGGTCCCAAGGGACAGGTGGGAGTGATGGTGATGGAGGCTCATTGTGGTACAAATATTTAAAGAGGATATCGTCACTAGCTATATTTTCTTAGGATAAAGTATCTAGTTTAGTTAGTATCTATCTATCTAATATCTTAGTTTAAAACTACTAAACATCTTTAGTCTTCAGCAAAGGTGCCTATGGGGGACTTGTTAGATTTATTTAAAAGTGTGGAAGACAATGATGAGGTCAACCCAGAGGTCTACTTGAGTATCACTCTGGAAATTAAGACCAGTGCATTTGGGACAGGAAACATCACACAGGATCGTAGGGATCTGGAAAATTATGAATGTTCTTGTTGCTGAAGAGTCACTAGGAGCTTTCAGTAAGTTGCTGGATGATGTTCTTCAATTGACAAGAAGTTAGTAAATCGAGAAAGATGGACCAGATTGTGTCGTCATGTCTAACTTATTTTTCAGGGGCTGAATGAAGTGCCACTTCAAACAGTTCTATTACTTTACATGTAGTAAAGATATTCTATGCTGCTCTCAAACATGGCTGAGTTTAAACTCAAACTAGACTAGACCCTCTCCACATGCCTTTTCTTGGCTTGTCATAGGGGTGGAGGTCACTCCTGTGTTTATTGACTGGCTGAGTCGCCTAGGAAAGTGGTGTGGTCTTGTAATTAGTTGTGGCAGGGCAGGTGGGCCACCCTGCCCCTAGCTGCACAATTAAAAAGCATGGCCTGAGTTTCAAGTGTATATGAATATTTAATCTGTAACATACAGTACTAAAATAGTACTAAAAGTAGCTTTTAAAATAAAGTTGACTTAGACCAGTCTAGCCATGCAGTGTTTTAGTTCAATTATAATTATTATAATCATTTATAAATTATAAAACGTGGGGTCTGTAGATAGATACTTTATTCATCCCATGAGGGAAATTGCAGTGCAACAGCATCTTAACACAGACAACACAGCCACAGTGTAACGAATGATACAATAATAATAATAGTACAATACATACAATACAATCAGTACAGTGAGGGGTGCACTAAAAGAGTTACTCACAGTCCGGGCACACAAAGAACAAACTAGAACAGAACAGTACGCAGAAAAATCGTATCGCACATATGAATATAAATATAGTAATAGATATAGATATAAATATAGATATAAATGTATTGCACAGGTCCCTGGCATATATTGCACAAAAAACGGTTGTAGATGGGAAAAGAAAAAGAAAGAGAACAGATGTAGCAGTAGAAGCGTTCAGTCCAGAAACAGGTCACTGTCAATGTTGCCTCTGCCCAGACGCAAGGTGGATGCGTTGTACAGTCTTATGGCAGAAGGCAAGAATGACTTCCTGTAGCGCTCCCTGTCGCACCGTGGATGAATCAGTCTATTGCTGACATGCTCTTCATTTCTGCAAGCCTGTCATAGAGGGGATGGGAGATGTTGTCCATGGTGGCCTCTAGTTTGGACACCATTCTCCTCTCAGCCACTACCTCCAAGGGGTCCAGGTCAGACCCAATGACAGAGCTTGCTCTCCTGATGAGCTTGTTCAGCCTTTTAGAATCCACTGCTCTAATCCCAGGGCCCCAGCATACCACTGCGTAGAAAATGGCGCTCGCTACCACCGACTGATAGAACATATGAAGTATCTTACTACATACATTGAAGGACCTGAGCCTCCTCAAGAAGTAAAGTCGGCTCTGTCCCTTCTTATAGATGGCCTCGATGTTCTTAGACCATTCCAGTCTATCGTCGATGTGCACTCCCAAGTACTTGTACGAGTCCACCATCTCCACGCCACTCCCATGGATGTAGACAGGAGTAGGTTTGACCTTTTTCCTCCTAAAATCTACCACCAGTTCTTTTGTCTTTGTTACATTCAGTTCCAAGTGGTTCACCCCACACCACTCCACAAAGCTGCTGACCAGTTCTCTGTACTCCTCCTCCTGCTCACCCTTGATACTTCCCACAATTGCAGAGTCATCTGAGAACTTCTGCAGGTGGCATGACTTTGAGTTGTACTTAAAGTCCGAAGTATAGAGGGTGAAAAGGAATGGAGAAAGAGCTGTCCCTTGAGGTGCCCCTGTGTTACTCACTACCTGTTCAGACACACAGTTCTGAAGTCTCACAGACTGTGGTCTGCCTGTCAGGTAGTCAGTGATCCACGAGGTCATGAAGGCATGGACTTGCATCTCCTCCAGCTTCCTCCTTAGAAGTAAGGGCTGGATGGTATTGAAGGCACTGGAGAAGTCGAAAAACATGATCCTTACAGTGTTGCCAGCCCTGTCCAGGTGTGAGTAGGCCCTTTGCAGCATGTAGATGATCGCATCCTCCACACCAACACTGGGCTGGTAGGCAAACTGTAGGGTGTCCAGTGATGAGCTGACCAGGGGTCTCAGGTGGGATAAGACCAGCCTCTCCAGTGTCTTCATGACGTGAGAAGTCAGTGCAACTGGTCTGTAGTCGTTGAGGAAAGAGGGGCGCCCTTTTTTTGGTACCGGGACCAGGCATGATGTCTTCCAGAGCATCGGGACTCTCTCCAAGCACAGGCTCAGGTTGAACAGTCGCTGGAGCACTCCGCTCAGCTGTGCAGCACAGGCCCTCAAAACTCTGGGACAGATGTTATCTGGTCCTGTGGCCTTACCCTGGTGCAGCCTCTTCAGCTCCTTCTTCACCTGGTCAGCCGTGATGGTCAGCCTTGCCTGGGGGATGGTGCTCTTAGTGCTTTCAGTGCTGCAGGTGTTAATGGCGGAGGTGTTGGAGAGTGGCAGCTGTGGGGGATGGGTGGGTGAGTAGCTGTCGGGGGTTGTAGCTGTAGGCGGCCATGTTTGTGGGGGGATGGAGGAGGTGTTGGGCAGTCGCAGCTGTGAAGGGTTAGGGAGCGTGTGGCTGTGGGGGGATGGGTGTTGAGCCACAGAGGACCCAGAATCAAACCTGTATTACGTACATGGAGAACATGAAGTTCTGAAATCTGTACTGTGAAGTAGTGAAATTTGGTGTAAATAAAAAATGGGACCTTTCAGAATGTTCTTGTAGACATTGAAGAGCTTTGTGTTGGTCTTTTCACACATGACGAGTTGCTCACTACCTTTGGACATGGAGCTGATGAAGTGTGCTCTGGTCTGTGCTGTCAGTCTGAGGGATCATGAAGAATATGTATTACGTTTGTTTTTTCAGACTTTATAAACATTCATATTAATAATCTTAAGCGTTGTCTGAAGTAGTCCCACTCAAGACTTACTCTTGAGCATTTACATATTAACTACTTTTCAAACAGTTTTTTTTTCAAACAGACACTGTTGAATTATTCCCCTTTGTTTATTCCAGTTAATTATTTTTGTGTTGAGTACTTAAACATTTTAACTTCAAGGATTATTTTTTTTCTTTTCTCGGTCTCCATAATTAGCCTTGTATGTAAACGGGTTCTTAAGTCCACGTTTTGTTTCTCACTTTGTATCTCAAGACGTTAGTTATTTATTGACTGTTTTTGCTCCCTTGTCAACAGGAGCCCAAGGTGTTCAACCCCACTGGCGATGTCAGGATCACTGCGGTGGACTGTGGCATTAAGCACAATCAGATCCGCTGCCTGTGTCAAAGGGGGGCCTGTGTGACGGTGGTGCCCTGGGACTACCCATTGGACAGCAAAGGTCAGTGAAGTCTTGACCAATCTGTATCCTATCCTGTCGTGCTTCATTAAGTGACATTCTCCATTGCCAGCATTGTTGATTGAGTGGAAGGGCTCTTAGTGTTCCTTTGCTCTCATTGCACTCCAGTGTGTTTACTGGTATATACTGTATTCCATCCTGCTTTTTCACAGGGACTGCATTCATCCATCAAATTCTGGCTTGTCTTTATAGGGAAGTTTCTTTTCTTGTTTTTAAGCCAGACATGCTTTGTAGGCAAACAGATGATTTTCTGTAGTGTCACTGGATTTCCTAATATGCTTGGCACTAATGCCTTTTTATATGTTTCTCATGAATCCTGTCTTGAACTTTGACACTTGCTATCCTGACAGTCGATAAGGGACACAGTATGAGGCTGTACTGGTGGTGCAGTTTAAATTCTGTTTCATAAGTATAATCTGCTACTGTTCGATAGGAAGAGAGTAATGCGAATGTCACATTGGAACATCTTGGAAGCCTTTGGCAGTTTATTTGAATACACTGTGGCTTATTAAAAAGTTGCGGCAGGATACTACCAGGTTAACCTGGTGTCCATTAAGCTCTGACAGCATCCTTCAAAATCTCCCACATTTTAATTTTCAGGAAGGTAGTTGAATGTCAGGAATATATAGTTATTTTAATATACAGTATAAGCATGTTTATGTTTTACTTTTATTGATCTACCAGTTAGTTAGAAGTTACCAATGATAGGCTGTGAAACAAGAAATCAAATGTACTTTTTAATAGTTATTTGCATTGAAAATTACAGTTTTAACACATTTATGTGCAGAACAGAATTGGGAACAGCAATCAACAGTTTTATCAGAAAAACCTTTATATTCAGTTGAAGATATATACTCCGAATTGTATTTAAAATAACCTGCTAAAGCATTAATAAAGAACTACATATTATGAATAATAAACTAGTTTTACATATTGAATATTCTCACTGAAAGCAGTGTCTAGATTAGTTGCTATTCTGCCAGAGCTGTTTCACCCTATCAAAACATCCTTTTCACTTTTCCCCGCAGACTTTGATGGTTTGTTCCTCAGTAATGGTCCTGGAGATCCAGTGTTTTGCAAAGAGACGATTGAGAATGTGAAGAAGGTTGTGTTTCAAGAGAATCCCAAGCCTGTGTTTGGAATTTGTCTGGGCCACCAGATCCTGTCTCTTGTCATTGGAGCCAAGACCTACAAAATGAAGTGAGTTTCTACTTTTGTAACCCTTTTTATGGAGGAAATATTACCAATAGCAACAGGCTGTCAGGATGGTAGGGGTGTGCTGAATGACTAAATATATGAACACGTGTTCTTATTGATTTATATACAAGTAATTTGAGTAATTTTATTTTTATTTACTGCAAAAAAACAGAAATCAAGACACCCCCACTCGATACTAGATGGTATGCTGTAATATTCTCTCTCCTGTACTGGTCTAGTTGTTTTGCTTGTCTTTTGGACTTGACCTAAATGGAAAGAGAGAACTCAGTTAAGAATAGATGTTTTTCTTTTTTTTGACTCAGAAAGTGCCACTTTGGTTAGTTTATAACTGGACAAAAATATGCATCATGGTTCATGAGGTAGTTAACATACAAGGAGGGGACAAAAAATGGAAATGCCTGAGTAATTGAAGGGGAGTATCTTGAAAACAAGGGCTTCCACACTGGTGTGGAAAGTGACATCCCAGCTTGCTGGAAATGCTGGTTGCCTATAAGTTTGGCTAGCATAAGAGCTCCTCAGGAAAGAGAAACATTGGGCAGAAGACCATGCTCCAAGATCAGTAATCAGAAGGGCAGCTCAAGAAAGAAATGAACAGGAATAAACCTACCCAGATGTAACACTGCAGGAAATTTTGCTATGGGTATTTTAAATACCAATACAAAACTCCTGCTTTATCAGTTTTAATTTAACTATGAAAGAGTGCTACTTTTGCCAAAGCTGGTATCTAAAGTAGAGAACTGTGGACTGACATGGTGCCTGTCAGGTGGGTATCTGAAGTAGGGATGCACCGATATGGAATTTCTGGGCCGATAACAATAACCAATAATTTACAGCTTGTTGTGGCCGATACAGATTCCAATAACCGATAACGTTGACTTTTATACATTTTAAAACAAGTTCAGACTATAATCCACCATTGATGTGTAATGAGTTTGTAAGAAAGCTGAAACTCTGTAAAGCTTAGCGTACTCATCAGACTAAAGTCCATATGTCTGTTGTGAAGCTAATATCTCTGACCTTAGCTTTGATCAGGTTGTGTATGTGTGTGGGAACAACAGAGAAGTGGCGGCTTGGGGGATTGTAACGGGGTTCCAAATGCTCAATTAGTTGATGGAATCCTCGATCCTCCACAATCGAAAAGGGTTGGTCATCAAGTGCTATAAACGCTATGATTTTGTCTGTGATGCCTTTAGCCTTCAGACTGTCCTTGGCAAATTTTCTGTAATTTTCAAATGCCTGTTGGATAGGCATCGCTGCACTTGCTCCTGTTTCTGTTTTCTTGCTAATGCTAGCTGCCTCATGTTCTTTAAGTAAATCATTGGAATGACGGGTTTTCCAATGACTAATTGGAGTATTAGTATAGAAACTCATTACTTTGTTTCCTCCTTGCTGTACTTTGGCTGAACGTTTGTTGCAAATTGCAATTCTGTTGTCCTCTGCTAAAATGGTGAAAAAGTTCCACCGACATTTTCACTCTGCAGCAAATGTACTGTACCCAGTCTAGTGCGTCAGTGCATGCACATAAAAAAAGCAAGTTGAGCAGACAAAAATAGGGTGCCGCATTATCGGTTGTAATTATCGTCTGTAATTCCAATATCAGAAAGATAATAGGAAAATATAATCATTTATCGGAGAACAATATATCGGCCTCCAATACATTGTGCACCCCTAATCTGATGATATCAAGCCCTCGACACCTATGGGCCTCACCTTCCTTTAAATCAGGTATTGTGGTTAAATTGTGAAGAACTGCTGATCACAGCACGTCTGTTACTAGTCTCTTGTTTTTCATTGAATCTTAGCATAGCTATTTTCACTCAAGGTCATATAATTCTCCTCTCCCTATAAAACAGATGTCCAATTCACTAGAGTTCTTTCTGGAACTTATTTTTTCAGTATCGAAAGACAGTAAAGTGTATTTATATAGATACACTAAGCAAATATTAAATACTAAGCAAAATTAAGAAAAAAAGTGACCAAAAGAGAATGTTTAGTTTACCTCATATAACACATTACTTTTTCCAGCTCAGTAATATACTGTATACCCATTTTCAGTTATACATGCAAGAGCATCAGAGTTTACAACCAAGAAGCAATGCTGTTTTTTTGTTTAAACTTGCAGTTGGCAGCAAGGAACAGAAGGAAATGGGGCATTGCCAGTATTATACAACCCCTTTTTTTGGCCAAATGTCGCAGCCTGTAGGTCAGTTGGAAGCACTGTAGATCCATAGAGTATCAGCAAAGACTGATAGAGGGGGTGGTAACACTGATAAGCAAGCAGGTGCTGTGGAAGAAGAATTTTCATAACTAGCATTGTTTAGGCTACAGGAGGAACACGCATGAGTGGTACAGTACCATGGAGGTTAGCTTGGCTGCCTTATAGTCTTTGTGTACTGCTGGGTTTTATTTGAGCATGTGAATACCTCTGTGTGGAGTTTGAATCTTTTCAATATGAAGTTTCTGTTCTTTTGAATTACCCCAAAAGAGACAGAAGGGGGCTCTATTACCAAGGGAAAGACCAGTGAAGTTCTACTGTAAGCTGTGTTAGGTTTTCCATTTGAATGAGTGCAGGGATGAATGTGCTTTATCTAATAAAGACTAAGGCAAAAATGCATGTGCAATGCAAGATCATTTGGACAAACTAATTTAAACAGTTCATGGCTGGTTCTTAGATTTGTTCATTTGTAGGTCTGGTTTTGGTTATCCATTTTCCTTTTGGTAAAGAGGTTCCTCTAAAAAATCTGTAGGCCATTGTACATAAGAATATGACTCTGCATTCTGGAATGGTTACATATAAGAGGTTTACATTTTGCCCATCTAGCTCGGTTGGTAGTTAATAGTTGATTGATCCAAGATTCACATCCTGATTTTTCTTGAAAGAAGCCAAGATATCAACTTTGATAACAAGGTTAGGTAGCTTGTTTCATACTCCCACAATCCTTTATGTAAAGAAGTATTTCAGTATTCTGTAGAAGTCTGCTGGGCTGGCCTTTTTACTGCCTTTGAGGCTTTTGAATAGTTTTAACAGGCCCCGTCAGTCTTATCTGTTCAAGACTAAAAACATTCAGTTCCTTCAGCATTTAAGCAAGGATTATTCTCATATACTGAAGAAAATATTGCTGCTCTAGAATCAAAGAGCAACCAAATATATTTTCTGTAATATGGTGACCCAAATTGTACACAATATTCTAAATGAGGCCTTATTTGTACATTATACAATCTCTTGATTAAAACTTGACTATATATGCCAACATTGATTTTTTCTTTCCCACGTTGTCTAAAAGTTGTGAACATGTCGGTGAAATCACTTAAGACCTAAGCTCTCTTTCCTATCTATTTATAATGTTACTTCCTGTTTATAAAAACTCTCCACTTTACATTAAACGTCATCTGCCAGGTGTTGGCCAAGTCTTTTGCTTCTGTAGTGTTTGCTAATTCTTCTGTATTCGTTTACTAACCATACCCCAACCACATTCCAGTTGTGCTTTGCCATCATTTAAGGTTTTAGTTCATTATAAACCTGTGTTCTCTGTGTTGTGCTCAGGTATGGGAATCGTGGACACAACCAGCCATGCATTCATGAAGACACGCAGCGCTGTTTCATCACCTCTCAGAACCATGGCTTTGCGGTGGATCCCAGAACTCTTCCGCAGGACTGGTCTGTGCTCTTCACCAACGCCAATGACCACAGCAGTGAGGGGATCATTCACAACTCCAAGCCCTTCTTCAGGTAGCAATGGTTCCACTCTGTTGGTTCTTCAGTGTGTCTGTCCTGAATGCTTTATGGTTTCCCCGTTATTGATTTCTTGAAGCAAATCGTATTCTTTGTAGTTATAAATGGGTGGTGCCATGGTTAGCATCTGCCTTGCAGCGCTGGGGCCCTGGGTTCAATTCCTGGGGTGCTGTCTATGTGCAGTTTGTATGTTCCGGGTGCTCTGGTTTCCTCCTACAGTCCAAAAACACAGTGGTTCATTGGCTTCTGTAAAAATTGGCCCTGGTGTAAATGTGTGCATGTTTGTGTCTGAATGTGACCCGTCCATGGTCTGTCCTGCCTTGTCTCCGTTGTTTGCCGACTAACGCTTCAGCTTCCGCTGCAACCCTGTACTGGATAAGCGGATTAGAGAATAGATGGGAGGACAGACATTTAAGCTCTTAAAGTGACACAAAACTTGCCCCATATTGAATAATTGCATTCTCACAATGCATACAATTTGGCAGCACAGCATGGTCCAATCTTATTTTAGAAATTTAGAAAATTTAAGAAAAAAACTATCTGCTGTTAATTGCTGCTTTTTTATTTCGATTTGAGAACTGAAAAAAATGAAATTACCCATACATAAGGCTTTTTTGTGTGAAATGTACCATACCTCCCTGATTTATGGCTCTGAGAACATGACTTTTTAGTTGACATAAACAAGATACAGTAGTTTTATTACACAGAGTAGAAGTCTTCCCTAGTCGGTGTGGTATTTTGTTTCAATACATTAATTGATTTGCACCTAGTATCACTCATTCCTTTGTTTCTGGGGTAGTGGTGGTATCATTTGGGGTTTGACATGCATTCTTGCTGTCCTGAATCTTGGACAGACACTTCATATCCAACCAGAAATACTCTTCCCCCGTCAGGTCCCAGCTGCTCATTTACTGCCTATAAGACACCCATCTGGGATCTTCCAATAACATTGTTGCACCTTTGTCCATCACTTCTGGGGCATGCAAGATGACATTATTCTATATGTCATGTTCTTCCCCCATTAGCCTGTAGCCTGTTTGAGATAATCACAAGACAGTTTGGCAACTCCTTTATCCTGCTGCAAAAGCAAATGGAATTTCCTTATTGCCTAGTCTCCTTAGTCTTTGGAAAGAAATAGAACATTATTATAATCCAAGTTATATGTACATAATATGTAAAATATTTAACCCAGAGAAATATTTTCTTACTTTAGACCAAATTCTTCACTTTTTTCCCCCATTTTCAGACTTATGTTTTCTTTAGCCTTTTCCTTCCTAAAATCTCAGTGATATTCTGCTGTTCCACATTCATCAGTGCATGCAACTTGTGACCAGTTATCAACAGTCTGCTTTGTCATCTGTTCACACAGAGAAGGTACACTCATGCGTTTACCACAGTATCTCTTGTCCTGCTACAGGTCCTTCGTCTTCCCTCTTTGGCTTTGTTCACACCTTTAACTTTTTTCCAAAATTAGACAAATCCAAATGATTGCCCTGCATTTAGAGTTGTAAAATACCGGGTGCTTGGGTCTATTTGATTTTTAACTATTCCTCATTTTTCTTTTTTTAACAAAAACAGTGTCCAGTTCCACCCAGAGCACATGGCTGGCCCAACAGACCTGGTCAACCTCTTTGATGTGTTTTTAGACACAGTACGAGACTTCAAGCAGGGGAAGAACTCGATAACAGGTGAAATATAGAAAGTTTTAGCCCTGACCATACATTTTCCTTCTATTGTTTGCCTGTCTAGATGTTGTCAGGTCAAGCTGTCCTTTCTTATTTTGCAATGTGTTTCTCGTGCAGAGATCAGTTTTCAGCTGGTACCTTGTTTGAGACCAGCCCAGTTGTTTTACATGATTATTAAGGGCACACCTTTCAGAAGAATTTGACCTGATTTTTGAAGTAGTTTAATAGCAACAGAGCCAAACCGAGCACTGACACTTTACTAACTAAGGCGTTTGGTTTTAAAATGACATTGGCAGAGAAACCATTTCCTGCATTAGCCATGTGTTTTCAAACTACATTCTTTAAAAGGTCACCAGGGCAAAGTATTATATTGAGCAACTTGGACATTTACCTGGCCTTTGCAAACAATCACTTGGCCCATATTTGTCCTGATTAATATTAGTCCTAGATATGAAATTCTGCAACGCAGAATAGTTTAGGAAATCAATAGATAGATCTTTTCTTGATTGTTCGTTTTATATGTCAGGTGAGGATCAGGAGTTTTAACTTGTCATTGTTTTCATAGGCTGCATCATTGTAGTTTGTAGCGTTTTTTAAAGTATTTTTACATATTGAGCATGATGTTTAATTGTTATTAAAATTGATAGTTGTATGGCAACTGAGCCACAAACCTGTTTTTTATATATATTTGCTTCTACTTCTTACATTCATCATTTTTAAATAAAATGTATTATAAATGTGACGGTATTATAACTTTTTGCCTCTCTAATTTCCTGACTCGTTTTGATGATCATGCAGCTGCAATACAAATTGGATAGAATGTATAGAATATATTTCCATCTTTCTTTCACACAGTTAAACAGAGGCTGACTGAACATCTTACCTATCCGAAGGCCCCAAAACCAGAGGACATTGTCCGCCCACGAAAGGTCCTTATTCTGGGCTCAGGTGGTCTGTCGATTGGACAAGCAGGAGAGTTTGATTACTCTGGATCTCAGGTATGTTATTCTGCTCGAAAATGTATTTTTTACAGCCTTATTTCTAGAGTGTTATAATATAGTAGGTCATTTAGGGCCCTTAAAATCAGCCTTAAGACCAATTTAGACTTGGTAAGGTAGTAAATTTGTCGATGGGCATTTGTACTATAAACAGTATCTTTTAGGTGAGTGAAAGAACTCTTATACAGATGCAGCCATTCAAGGTTCGTGGTACAAACCCGTACCTCGCGCATCTACCCACAAACCACTGCGGCGTACCGCGGTATGTGATTGGCTGGCCAAAATGACCGACAGGGGCACTCGTGGTGCATTGGTCGGTAGTGAAAAGATTGAATCATTTGATCTCTTTACTGTGCACATTTTAATCCGCTTAGTATTGAATATTTATATGGAATTTTACCACTAAAGGGAAATTTTAGTAGCTAAGCATAAAAAGCAGAGGAGCATGACGCATGTGAAGGTCATAAACAAAATTAATTTAGGAACATAAACATATTATGTAAACTGTATGTTGCTGGTATTGGTATTTTAAAGAAAAAATACACACCAATATTCCATTTCCCCCTAAACATTTTAAGCATCAAAGTCTTACATGTGGTTGACCTTCTGACCATATTACTCTATCTGTATTGCTGTTTCAGTGCGTGTCACATGACTTGCCTTGGGTGGCGTGACGGCTTAAGTCACCGATTTACAGTATAAGCGTGAGGGCGGGTGTTCAAATCCAGCAATCGCTATAAGTTTTCTTTTAACAGAAACATTTCTTTGAAAAACTAAAATAGCAAATATTATGGACACTACAGTATATTTACATTTTTAAATTTCAAAATATTTTTCCGGTTCTGGTCGAGAGGGAACGCTGGCATGTTTGGCTGCCGCTCCTCTCACCAGTTTTTCATTTTTATCTAGTTATTTATGTTTTTTTTTCTTTTCTCTTCTCGGTGACATTGATTTCTAATTTATCTATTTTCATCCGTTTTGCGTAATCCGCTCCACTCAAAACCACTTGCTACCGCCTTCTCTGGATTTCCTTCCCGTCTTGATTCATCGATCATGTCTCTGAGGTGCACTGCAACTTCTTCAACTAAAACAAAGCGACTTCCTGGTAAAAGACACATTCGATTGTTGCCGTTTTACGATGATTTTACGACCGTTTTTTTTGTTCGTCTGCCAGCGGAGTCTCTATCCCTGCCTTTCGGCACACGACTGTAAGTCCATCACGTACCGGCGCCGACCTAAAAAATCTCCTCTCACTACCGCACCTGGAGCGCACTCTGCTTCCTTCTAATCCCCGAGACTGGCCAGATCAGCGCTATTCAATACCCGCTCCATAAACAACAAGGCTCTTCTCTTATGTGACATTATCAAAGAAAATAAACTGGACCTTCTGTGCTTAACTGAAACCTGGCACAAACAAAACGATGGACTCCTGTTCAACCAACTAGTTCCTCCTGGATATGGTTTGTTTGACCTTCCGTCTTTCAGGCAGAGGCAGGGGCATTATTGTTATTTACAACCTTTTTTACAGTATAAGTCCTATTACTATACCTCCTCCCTCTTCTTTTGAGTGTCTTGTTTTAAATGTTTCTATCCCCCAATCTACTATTATTGGCACAGTTTATAGACCACCCAAACCCAGTGGAGCCTTCTTAGGTGAATTTGCTGATTTTCTCTCATTCTTATGCCTTAAGTTTAAAAGGATCCTTATTCTAGGGGACTTTAATATACACTGATTCAACCTCTTCCAATCTGGCTAAAGACTTCCTTTCTCTTTTGGGATGCTTTGACCTTACTCAGTTTGTTTGTACCCCTAAACATAACAAAGGACACACCTTAGATTTAATTATTGCAAATGGCTCCTTTGTTTCCCACTGCTCTCCCCTTGATCTAGGCCTCTCTGACCACTTAGCCATTCTCTTCAATCTGGAATTACCGGTTTCTAACACCTCCCCCCCAAGCTCTGTAAATTTCCGCAACTGGCGATCAATTGATCACCCAAGGTTTGCAAATTCTGTTCTGTCCTCCTTATCCTGTTTCTCTTCCTCTGACCCTCTAGAGGACAAAATACAGTTACTTGACAGTGCTCTTTTATCTACCCTTGACACCTTTGCTCCTTTAAAAACTCGAACCATCTCTTTCTCTCGCCGTGCCCCCTGGTACAATGACCATCTGCAATCCATGAAGGCAGCCTCTCGCGAACTTGAGCGTAGGTGGCATCTTTCCGGCCTAAATGTACATTATCAGGCTTGGAGAGATTACTTATCTGAATATAAGGTTACTATAGAGTATGCTAGATCCACCTACTTCTCTCACATCATTGAAAATCACCAAAACAACCCAAGACATCTTTTCTCCACCATCAACAGACTGCTCAAGCCAAACTGCCCTACCACATTACCTGCCTCATCACAACTTTGCAATGCATTCTTAGATTTCTTTAGTTCTAAGATTGACAACATCCGGCATCACATTCTCTCCACTACGCATATAATTTCCATACCTCCTCCCTCCTCATCCAACTTCTCTGGTTCCCTTCTCTCCAGCTTCTCTCTTCTTGACTCAGCATCCCTCAACAAACTAATTACACGCATGAAACCCACCACATCTATTTTAGATCCCATTCCCACCACTTTATTCCAGTCCTGTTTCTCTTCTCTCTGTCCCATTGTCCTCAATATTTTACATGAATTCATGAGCACTGGTGTTGTACCAACGGTCCTCTAAACTGCTGCCATTACCCCCGTGCCAAAAAAGCCTAACATGGCTCTCAACAATCTTAACAATTTTTGCCCCATCTCCAACTTACCCTTTCTTTCTAAAATTCGAGAACATTCTGTCACACTCCAGTTACAAAACCACCTCATGACAAACAACCATTTTGAACCCCTCCAATCTGGCTTCCGTCAACTTCACAGCACAGAAACTACCCTGGTCAAAGTCACCAACGATCTTCTAATAGCTTCTGATTCTGGTTCTCTTTCTATACTCATCCTTCTTGATCTCAGTGCTGCTTTTGACACTGTTGACCATAACATCTTACTTTCTCGTCTTCAGACTGTGTTTGGACACTGCCCTCAAATGGTTCAAATCTTACCTCACTGATCGCTGTCACTTTGTCTCTCTTAATGGGTACAGGTCTGAAATTGGTCTTGTTAAGTCTGGTGTCCCTCAGGGCTCAATACTAGGCCCCTTGCTCTTCAGCATTTAAATGTTCCCACTTGGTGAACGTTTAAAATCACATGGCCTCAGCTTTCATTTTTATGCTGACGATACTTATATACATCCATACCAAACCTGACACTGATGTGGCTGTCTCTATTCTATCTAATTGCATCTCTGACATAAAAATTTGGATGACTCAAAACTTCCTTCATCTTAACTGCGACAAGACTAAAGTCATGCTTATTGGTACCCCCATCAACTTTGTAAAGCCAGTCCTGTAACCCTATCTGTAGATGGCTCTGTACTTGAGCTTCAATCAAAATTGAAAAACCTTGGGGTTATATTCGATTCTGGTTTAACATTCGACCCACATGTGCAGCATACTGTCAAAACATCTTTTTTTCACCTTAGAAATATCGCAAGACTACGCCCTATGCTATCATTAACTGTGGCTGAAAAGCTGATCAACACATTTGTATTCTCTCGAATTGACTACTGTAATGCTCTACTCGCTGGGGTGTCTAAATCTACCCTGAACAAACTGCAGTATGTCCAAAATTCAGCAGCCAGAATCCTGACCAGGTCTAGTGCAAGTGTTCACATTACTCCTATTACTCCAGAGTCCTTGCACTGGCTTCTGGTCAAATTCCATGTAGACTTTAAAATCCTCATGCTCACCTATAAGGCTCTGCATGGTTTGGCACCACAGTACCTGTCTGAACTATTTTCGCCCTACTCCCCACCTCGCAACCTCCGCTCTTCAAATTCTGCCCTCCTTACTGTCTCCCAAGCCCGTCTACATTGTATGGGTGACAGGGCCTTCTCCTGTTATGCCCCCAGCTCTGGAACTCTTTGCCCAAGAATATCGGAGAGTCACCTTCTCTAAACTCCTTCAAATCCAGACTCAAAACCCTCTTCTTCAGAAAAGCCTTTACTTAACTGGTTCCATTCTTCACCCCTCTGCTCTTCTTAGTGCCACCATCCACGGTCTCCTCTATATATTGTAATTGTCTTATCTTGTGTATTCTTCTTATTTATTGTTGTATTCTTCTTATTTATTGTTATTGTCATCCTGTAAAGCGCTTTGAGAAGCCACCTTTTAAAGGTGCTATATAAAATAAAGTTTATTAATAATAATAATATTATTATTGTAAAATAAGACAACATGTTCGTACTGTATGTACAGGTTGAACTGTAGGGCGCAAATCCACCTGAGCCTAAAAGCCCAACATTAATCTGCATTCGCCTGGCGCTGCGCACTTTTCATCACTCTCTGCGGGTGAGATAAGCTCGCCCCTCACCCCAAGTCCTTGAAGGCACTCTGCACAATGTGGGAGGCCTTGGAGGCGAGGGACGGGGTGCTGCACCGGGGGTGGCAGGTGCTCTCCAGCGGCGAGCTTATCTCACCGTTGCGCTTGGCCTCCGCATTCCCCCCAGTGGCTGCCCTGTCAACCGCCCGGCCGGGCGGCCCGGGAGTCAGCTATGGCACGCTCGCCCCGACACCCGCGGCTCCGACAGGCCCCAGCGATGCCCGCCGCTGCCGTCTCCGCTTTCCGCTCCAGTCAACGCGTGCGCCCCGGACACCGTGAGACTGATTCGTTACCCCAGCCCCACCAACTCTCGCCGGCCCAAGTCAAGGCAACCACCCACCTGCTGCAACCAGTCCAACCCCAGGATACAGTCCTCACGGACTGGGGCAAGGTAGAAGGGGTGTTTCACCATCGCAGCCCCAAACTGCACGGTGAGCGCCAGCTTGCCGAGGACCTCTGCGTACTGCCCTGTCACCGTCCTTGGGCGCAGGCTGGTGGTTTCCTATCCTGGGGGTCTGGCTGCCTCGGTGCCCGGCAGGACACCAGGCCGCAGTAGGGTGATGGTCGAACCGGTGTCGACGAGGGCCTGGCAGGGTCTGGCCTTGATGAGGCAGGGAAGAAATAAGCCCCGGCTGTGGCCAACCCTTCCCACGGCAGCAGGCGGGGTGACGTGCTCCTTCTGGCTTTCCGTAGCGGGGGTAGCTTCACCCCCTTCCACCCTTTAGGCCACCCCGCTCCCGTTTCCCAACAGCCTCCGGAGTCCCTGGGGCTCCAGCGCCTGGCACTCCCAGGCGATGTGCCCCCTCTCCCCACAGCGGTGGCAGATGACCCACAGTTGTCACTCCCCTGGCTTCGACGCGCTGGCCATCTCCTCTTCCCCATCTGATTCCCTGTGTGCCGCCTCTGCTGCCCGGCAGGGAGCACCCCACCGGTCTCCTTGAATATGGCATCAGCCTGCTCAGCCAGAGCCAGGGCCTGCTCCAAGGGGACCGGCACGGCCAGCATCACGTGGCGCTGCACCTCAGTCGGCGCCAGGGCCCAGAGGAACGCCTGGAGCGCTATCTCCCGGCGGGCCTCCTCCGCATGCACCCTACACCCTGCGGTACCGCTGTGTACATAGAGTATGAACATGTTGTGATATTTAGAAATATAAAAAATGTCAATATAATGCCAATAATTTTTGCTATTTTAGTTTTTCAAAGAAATGTTTATTTGTTTAAAAAAAACTCATAGCGATTGCTGGATTTGCACAACCGACCTCATGCTTATAAGTCAAGTCACTTAAGCTATCATGCCACACAGTGACATAGATATGAGATTCCCTATTATATTTCCTTTTAATCAAATTCTAAAAGTATGCTTTTGTTTACCCCGATAACGAGCATATTTGCAGAAAAGGTTAAAACGATCAATTTTCAAGTATATAAACGTACAGTAATATGGTCAGAAGGAGCACGTAAAAACGTTTCCGATACAACTACATGTAAGACTTTGATGCTTCAAATGTTTAGGGAGAAATGGAATACTGGTGTGTATTTTTTCTTTAGACCAGCCATATACAGTACAGTTTACATTCAGTAATATGTTTATGTTCCTAAATTAATCTTTTATGAGCATGTGAAAGGCATGGTGAATTGGAGATTTTCAAGATCTACTTTGTATGATTGGAAACGAATCCGTGATCGGATCAACGAAATGCTGTGGTGTTACTTTTTGTCAATGAAAAAAGTTTTTTTGTTTACAAAGACGGTTACAAAGAATGTGGACCAGGGTAATACTTTGAGTTTACAGCTTGTCCAAGGTCATTAATTATTAATACTATTAGTAATATCTTCGGTAAAGACTTTGATGCATAAAATATTTCTGCATAATTAAAATATTTAGGATAAAGGTGGTAGGTTGTGTACTTTTGTCCAACTGAGCAATCTTGTTTTCAGAAAATATGCCAACTTTTTAATGTATAATGATTACCATGCTGTAATACACAGTTTAAATTTAAAAGTCTAAAAAGTATGCTACTTAAATTTTTAATTAAATAAAAATTGTCCCTTAGCAGTAATCGGGATTCAAAACCAAATGTTTTCTGGTGACAGCTCAAATGTTGTACAGGAGAGGTTAAGCTTTATTAGCTCCACCAGCCGGTTTTACAAGGTGATTCTGGATACTATTAACATAATCTAATTTGCATACAATACAGCATGGTATGACGTGTTATTACGCCTTTCATTGCGACATGCCCACCACATTGTACTACAGCATTTCCCGCTCGTTTGGAATGGCTGCATCTGTACCTAAATGGTTAATATTTTTAAAAGCTTCTCAAATCTCTTCTAAAAATATGACTTCTGGTTATTTTTACAATAAAGACTTTTGGCCTTAAATGATGCCTTTAGTCCTTAAACTTTTACTTAATAGACTAAAGCAGGGGTTCCCAACCGGGGGTTCGCAAACCCCCAGTGGTTTGTGACAGTACTGCAGGGGGTTCGAGAGATTGTGATAAAAACATCAGTCAAATTAACTAGTCCTATTCATAAATAATGTAAGAATAAGAAAAACAACAGTAGTAATTAATGTTTTACAAAGTGAAAAGAAGCATAAAGATAAGACTTTATTGATCCCGTAGGGAAATTGATGCATGTTAAAAAATTGAAGCATGTTAAGATGGTTGCTGTAGCATTTATCTACATTTATTGAAAAGTTTGATTTAGTTAAAATCTCAAGGGGGTACTTGAGGCAAATAATTTAGGTTGTAGCTGACAAAAAAAGGTTGGGAACCCCTGGACTAAAGTATAGTAAAACTACTATAGTAATGGTCTGGAAGCAGTTGGAATCATACCTCAGTTGCCACCTTTTGCCCGCTGGCAAGGCAGAAACAAGTATTTTTAGGCATGTTCCTTCCTTTTCTAAAGGGTTTCATTTAGTTTCTGATAGTGGTAAAGTAGGTTTGGCTAGGAATTAAACTGCAGTTGAGACAAGCAAGTTACTAATTGCCCAAAAAATCACCCTTTGCTATCTCACTCTGAGGGGCATATCCGTCATAATATTAATTGCACAAGATATTTAATGTAAAGTGGAATGAATAAAATTCTTTATAATATCACTTAATACAGAGACCACAACAAGAAAGAAATAATTATAATATAAGCCACTGAAAGTGAACTTGAAAGTGGCTGAAAATCCTTTCCTCACTGAAAGTGAAATCTTAAAATTTAAAGCAAGAATTTAGAAAGTTGTGGTCCTATTGATTCTGGTTGCTTCCGTTAACTGTCGTGTTTGTACAGCTTTTTGGACTGGTGTTTGGAGAAAACTCTCTCGCAGCACACAAACAGTGGCACCCTAATTCCTCTGTTCTTTTCAGGCCATAAAGGCTCTAAAAGAGGAGAACATTCAGACAGTCCTCATCAACCCCAATATTGCCACGGTGCAGACATCCAAGGGGCTGGCAGACAAGGTGTATTTCCTTCCTATCACGCCAGAATACGTCACGCAGGTAAGCAATGATGAATAGGAAAATGTGATCAAGAAAAAAACCCTTTTACAGGTATTATTTACCACTGCAAAAGCTCACTTCCTTGTAGACTGTTAGAACTAAGGTCTCTTGTTCATCTCCAGGTGATCAAAAATGAACGCCCGGATGGGGTCCTGCTTGCCTTTGGAGGCCAGACGGCTCTTAACTGCGGCGTGGAGCTGACGAAGCTCGGGGTGCTGGAGAAGTACAACGTGCAGGTGCTGGGGACACCCGTGGCCTCCATTGAGATGACGGAGGACAGAAAGGTGTTCGTAGAGAAGATGGAGGAAATTAACGAGCATGTGGCGCCCAGCGAGGCTGCTCACACTCTGGAACAGGTAAGCCCTTTTCACAACATGCCTCATTATTCAACTTCTTTAAGGAACAACTGTTGAATTTAAGAAAATGAGCCTGTTTTCTGTGAGAATACAATAAAAAAAGGTATACGCTAGATATGCCCATCCAGTTAAAACTACAGTGAAAGCCCAAATGGAGTTCAAAGCAGTTCTGCTTAAATCAGTGAGGAAAACTTTAGTTCCTTCTTTTCCTACTCCCCTCTTTTGAGCACCATCTGTCCACTGTTAAGTGGTGAATGTAAACCATCATATAAAACCTTGATGATTTTTCCACAAGGGAGTAATACAAGGCACATCCTTTAATGGACAATTTGTTTCAATTTATTTTGAGAAATCATTGCGATTGTGAATTCGTCCCAGCACCACGGAGTCTGCTTTGGGATTTTTACAAAAGCCTAAATTATGTTTCTTAAAATTTAGAAACCTCATCATACCACTTTGACACTGCTCTGCCAAGTGTGAAGACTTGTTCCAGAGGCCACTGGCTCACTTTGAATAAGCCGTGATGCATGTTTTCAGGCTCTGATAGCAGCAGA
Source organism: Lepisosteus platostomus (assembly GCF_059453375.1). Taxonomy (NCBI): domain Eukaryota; kingdom Metazoa; phylum Chordata; class Actinopteri; order Semionotiformes; family Lepisosteidae; genus Lepisosteus; species Lepisosteus platostomus. Next base: position 21,270,312 of record NC_142613.1, read on the forward strand.
GAGGTTGGGGTTCCCTGTACTGGTCCGTGCGGCCTTTGCGCTGGGAGGACTGGGTTCTGGGTTCGCCAACAACAAGGAGGAGCTGACTGCCCTAGTCACACAGGCCTTCGCCCACACATCCCAGGTCCTCATTGACAAGTCCCTGAAAGGCTGGAAGGAGATTGAGTATGAGGTGGTGAGGGATGCATACGACAACTGTATTACGGTACGCTTTTCCCTTTTGATTTCAGACCTGCATAAAGTTATTTTATTGTACCAGTTTGTAGAGTAAGCACTTGCTCTTGCCTGTGGCGAGACCAGGGGTTTGCCGTCATGTGGCTACTTTATAGTACCTTCACAAAGTTCACGATTTTGTGCTTTATTCGAAATTTGTCTTTTTTTCCAATACTGTGAAGTAATTTATTTCATTACTAAGATTTTATAATCGGTCTGTGAAATTAGGACTTCAGTTCCCTTTTAATCAGATTGGTGTGTTCTATGTAGGTATGCAATATGGAAAATGTTGACCCTCTGGGCATCCACACTGGAGAGTCTATTGTGGTGGCTCCTAGCCAGACTCTAAATGACCATGAATACAACATGCTGAGGAATACTGCCATCAAGGTTATTCGCCACCTAGGAATTGTGGGAGAATGCAACATCCAGTATGCTCTGAATCCAGAATCCGAGCAGGTAGGCTTCCGAAGCCCATGTATGTCTGAGCCTCATTTGAGGTTAAAACTTCAGTGGGAATGTATGTTTGAGATTGCTAAGGTCTTCAGGGAATCAAGCATGATTTTTTTTCTTCTCTGAGTAAGAAAATTTAAATACTTGTAATACAGTTATATCATCTTTCCTCTTTTAGCAGTAGAAGTGGATCAAAGAGGTTTTTTTGCCCCCCCCATTCACGAGAAATGCATTCCTTTTTGCAGCAGTACACAAAAAAAAATGTTAAAGGTTAAGATGAAGTGTATCCCAGTAAAAGTTCGAGGGATTCTGTTCACTACACCGTAGAAGTGCAGACTCTTATTTTAAGACCGAGAATTGACCATTTGGGTTTTATTTTTCACGTTTTATTTAAATGTTTTTCACTCTTACAGTATTATATAATTGAAGTTAATGCCCGTCTGTCTAGAAGCTCAGCTCTGGCGAGCAAAGCAACAGGTTACCCTCTGGCATATGTGGCTGCCAAGCTTGGACTGGGCATTCCCCTACCAGTCCTTAAGTGAGTATGAAGATATCCTTTTATCCCAGCTCGTAAGAAAGAATGTTTAGTTCAAAAGACTTAACTGTTTTTGTAGATCTGATATAGATGCTGGGTAAAAATGGCATTTTCCTGTGTGACAATCTGTAGATAAAAATGTAACTGAATTTGCTTTTGCTCATGATTGGCACAGAGGTGTCCAGCGAAACTAATGTACACAATTAAGGATATAAACCATAGAATGACCCATCTGCCCCAATTGTGAAATTGTTGTTTTTACCATAGTTTCCACACTGAAACGGAAGGCTATGTTTTCTGTTTCTGCATTATTTTTTTGATTGAAAACTAAAGTTATTTAAAAAGAGGGGCACAATTAGAAAAAGTATGCATATCTCTGGGTCCTTTATCGATAAAAGTCCTATGACTAAAAGTTTTTTTTTCTTTTTTTTTTTAGGAACTCTGTCACAAACTCTACAACTGCTAACTTTGAGCCGAGTCTAGATTACTGTGTGGTTAAAGTCCCTCGCTGGGACCTCAGCAAATTCCTCCGGGTCAGCACCAAGATAGGCAGCTCTATGAAAAGTGTGGGTAAGTCTGGATCTTCTCTAGCAAGATTTGTTAATCTGCTACCGAAAGATTGTGGAGGTATGGCACACGTTACCCATACATATTGACATTGATGATCTGGCATCTTTCAGGAAATGGCTAGATGACATCCTTGGATCAATTCTCTTACTACCTAAAGAACCAGACAGACCGAATGGCCTCTTATCATTTGTTTTCTGTCTTCTGTTTTTACTGACTTGTCCTTGGAATTGCTACAATGTTTTTTCCAGCTTCCGGGATTGCTTAATATAACTCCTGTTAAAAACAACTGAGTCTTTTTGGTTAATCAAGCCTTTTTTTACTCTCTATACAACATTGTTAAAGGTACAATGTAACAGTAGTACTTATTTGTATTTTAAAACTCATCTGTTGTGTAGCTTGATTTTTTTGAGAGAGTAGATTTGTTTGGACTTAACTTGTGTTGTGAGTGGAATTAGAACCATTGTAAATACATAGTATCCCTTTCTTCAGAATATTCCTTTTCTCCAAAAAAAAGTCTTGAGGGGGAAAATTTGGTTAACACTAGCAAAGGTAGATGTGTTGAATGAAAAGTGTTTTTTGTCATTGACTGGCTTGTAGAAATTGGGGACAAAGTGCTGTATTAAGCCTGTTTCTGTTCCAGGGGAGGTGATGGCCATAGGTCGTAGTTTTGAGGAGGCATTCCAGAAAGCATTGAGAATGGTGGATGAAAACTGCGTAGGTTTTGATCACACAATCAAACCAGTCTCTGATGAGGTAAATGGATGTTTAGTATTATGTACTAATTAAACCATTTTTACTTATTTTAGTATAGAGCAGGAAGTAAGGTAAGCCTTCAATTAAGACATTGTGCAGATGTAATCATTTGTTTTATTGTCCATTATCATCAGTAGTCTTGCTATAGAGTTTCATATGACATTTGCAAATCCCTAATATCTTGCCACACTTCCTGTCTTCCTCAGGAGTTGCAGACTCCCACAGATAAGCGTATTTTTGTGCTGGCAGCTGCTCTACGAGCTGGATATTCAGTGGATCGTCTATATGAGTTGACAAAGATTGACCGCTGGTTTCTGCACAAGATGAAGAACATCACTGACCACAGCCTCATCCTGGAATCGTACCGGCAGGGTGAGACTGCCATACTCCCTGAGGTGCTGAGGACAGCAAAGCAGCTGGGCTTCTCTGATAAACAGGTTGCTCTAGCGATACAGAGGTAACTAATTCTTCATGAGGAGACTCAGGAGATTTGATAGCAAATATGGATGTGAAAACTTGAAGCTATTTTTAACGTTTTAATGACATTGGGATGCCTTGAGACATTTTTTTAAACCTAGTTATCCCCAATATAACATTGTTGGCTTGAAGCCTATAGATTAAGACCTGGTGTTGTCATAAGGGGTTGGTTTTGTCTAAGCGTCTTTACTACTGTCTCATTGTGTACTGGACTTGTGTTTCTCTCCCTGTGCCCTGGGATCACAAGTTTACAATACAGGGTATGGCTGCAGGCCACAGGGGAATGACAGAGTAGTTGGAATCAATTCAGAATTGCTAAAGGTGTTACATTGCAGGAGTGTATCTCTTTACCTTGTGTGTCCTCTGTAGCACAGAGCTGGCTGTCAGGAAGTTGCGCAAGGACTGGAAAATCCTGCCTGTGGTGAAGCAGATCGATACAGTGGCAGCTGAGTGGCCGGCCCACACCAATTACCTGTACCTCACTTACAACGGCACAGAGCATGACGTGAGCTTCGACGAGCCCCATGTCATGGTGATCGGTTCAGGGGTGTACCGCATCGGCAGCAGCGTGGAGTTCGACTGGTGTGCTGTGGGCTGCATAATGGAGCTGAGCAAGGTCAGTAGCTAGGGCAGGTCTTTAGAAAGCAGCATTCCCAGAATGCTACTGGGGATACTGGGAGTCACGTGCACTGGGCACAGTCTTGAACTGATTTCTGCACTCTAAATTTACCCTGCTTCAACCAAAGTTTCCAGTAACTTCAGCGTTACATACTTGTAAGCTGTCTCAACTTATCCCTGTTTCAGACCATGCTTCTATTAATTTGTGACAAGTTTGTGATGAGCAAACTCAGGAGGGAGTGGCAGCGTGTCAAATATTCTTACAATGAGTGTAATTCAGAACTTGTTTGGAGCACAAACAAGAAGTGTTATTGATTGCCCCAGCTGTTTTAGCCAGCTTAGGTGGCTTGCACTTTAAGCATTTCTTATAAGAAAAGAGCTGTTATATTCATCCATCCATCCATCCATTTTCTAACTGCTTCATCCAATTCAGTGTTAGGAAAGAGCTGAGTCCATTCCAGCGAGCAACGGGCACAAGGCAAGGTAGATGCTGGATGGAGTGCCAGTCACACAGACACACTCACACCAGTGCCAATTTTCCTAGAAGCCAGTTAACCTACCAGTATGTCATTGGACTATGAGAGGAAACCGGACTACCTGGAGGAAACTCGTGCAAATGCAGGGAGAGCATTATTTGAAGTGAAATTGCTAGAGATGTGTCCATCTTCATTTAATTGTTCTGCCCTCTCTCTTTCAGATGGGCTACAAAACAATCATGGTGAATTACAACCCTGAAACTGTCAGTACAGATTACGATATGTGTAACCGGCTCTACTTTGATGAAATTTCTTTTGAGGTAATGTCTGCATTTTGTTTTTGTCTCCTTGGATTTCTTTCAGTATGCCATTTATGAATTAAAACTTGAGGTGTTTTTGTCATTTCAAGTTTTTGGTTTTATTTTTAAATTTAAGTTGAGCTTAAGAATTTAGTCAAAGAAAATGCTGGAAAAGACCCTTTCTGAATCTCTGTTAAAGATGGTATAGAATAGAAAAATTATAGATAATAAACATTTCAGTAAGCTAGTAAGTAGTTTCCAAAGGAAAAGGGTATTTGCATCAAAACTAGGAGAGGCTGATGCTGCTGAAACATGCTGGAATCAATATTGCTTGTAGTATTGTTAATGTTCACGGTTTTACTTTCCTAGGTGGTGATGGATATTTATGAAATGGAAGACCCTGATGGTGTGATCCTGTCAATGGGAGGGCAGCTTCCCAACAACATTGCCATGTCGCTCCACAGACAGCAATGCAGGATCCTGGGCACCTTGCCAGAGTTTATCGACTCGGCCGAGAACAGGTTCAAATTCTCCAGGATGCTGGATTCCATCGGAATAAGCCAGCCCCAGTGGAAGGAGCTTTCAGAAATGGAGGTAGAGCAAAACGTGTTTGCACTCAACAAATGTTGCTGTAAACATTTTAGATGGTTTTTAGTGTGATATTCAAGAGCATTTTAAAAGCCGTTTGCCATGCGTCCTCACTTTGCTAGAGGCTTCTCTTGTCTACCTAATGGGAGAACTACCATTACGAATGTGATGTTTCAACTGGGCCAAATACTGAATCCTGTTTATAGATCACTTGTGCCAAAGCAGTGATTGTGTGCAACTTGAAAAGGCCTTTTGGTTTGCGAGTGGTTAAATAGCTTGACCCTGCCCTCTTCCACCTCTCAGTCAGCCAAGAAGTTCTGTGAGTCTGTGGGCTACCCGTGCCTGGTCCGCCCCTCCTACGTTCTGAGTGGGGCTGCCATGAACGTGGCCTACTCGGACAGCGACCTGGAGAAGTACCTCAACAATGCCATGGCTGTGTCCAAGGAACATCCTGTGGTTATTTCCAAATTCATTCAGGAAGCTAAGGTGAGAAATCCAAGTGATATTGTTTGAGAAGGGTTGGGTTTTTGTAGGAACTGTGGGTGCAGAATTTCTCTGGTTTTAATTCATTCCATACATTTTTTCTAGTCTACTTCTTCGCTAAAATGTCTACTTGTACCCCTTATTGACTTTTATAATAGACATACATTTTCAATAAAGCATAAAGAAGTGCTGCACATTTAAGACATAGTTACACAAATTGTACTTATGACTTTTCTTTCTGCAGTTTACTTTGTCACCAAAGAAGTCATAGGCAGAGTTAAGAGTTAATGAGGTTTTTGGACCTTGTCTCAAATTGGAAGCTAAGCCTCAATTTAGTAGAACTAAATAGTATTTCTCAGTCCTTTTCATTTGACCTTGATTCAAACTCCAGGTTCAAGTCTGGAACTACAGTAGTAAGCAAAATAAATAACTTTACCTTATCTTGCTTGCAACTTAGAAACTTCAAGTTGAAAATGTTGGAAGTGGAGTGTCTAGTAAGGGTTATTTGACTTGATGATGTGATGTAATTGAGCTCAGCAGGAACAAAAACAGCAAGACTGGGGTCCATCAAACAGAATTTGGAAACCCTCCTGTAGAATTTGTTGGAGATGTTCATAAGATCTTCAGGAATTGCATTTCCAACTTACAAAATGCAGGAGGTTATAGGTAATTGGAATTTCTGTTTTGCTGCTACATAATTCTAAGACCTTTTAGAAAGGGCAGTTGATCTAGAGGTGGAAAAATGTCTGGGCCAGCTTGTGACTGAAATCTGGCTTCGCAGGAGATTGATGTGGATGCCGTGGCTTGTGATGGGGTGGTTATTGCCATTGCGATATCTGAGCATGTGGAGAATGCTGGGGTTCACTCTGGAGATGCCACACTGGTTACACCACCCCAGGACATCAACCAGAAGACCATGGAACGCATCAAGGCCATAGTACACGCCATTGGCCAGGAGCTCCAAGTTACAGGGCCCTTCAACCTACAGCTTATTGCCAAGGTGAGGACACTCTTTTTATGGACTCTTGAACACATGTAGATGTCTTTCCCCTGAAGATAATGCCAGTTTGTGTGAAATTAGAATGAGTTCTGTTTTTGTTAATCTTCCTAAGATTTTCCTGCTCTGTGCACTAGTGTACAGTGACCTGCGGGCTTCAAATGCAGGAGTGAGTGGTGTACTGAAATCAGTTACATTTGAACTTACAATGGGTGTGTTTAAAGCTATTTCTTATCCCTATGGTGTTACTTATAATCAGAACATGAAGACCTGACAGCTGTAAACAGTCCAGCCCCTTTTTTCAGGGTCACTGTGTCTGAACAGAGACCCTGAAACATAGAGTAGCGCTGATGGATGCTTATAAATCAGCTTAATAGGGAATATTTCATCAGTAGCCGCCAGTGATGTCTTCAGTGCCACTGAAAACCTGAATCTCCAAGCTAAAAGTGTCCCTAATCTCCTGACAGGATGACCAGCTGAAGGTGATAGAGTGCAATGTGAGGGTGTCCCGCTCCTTTCCCTTCGTATCCAAGACTCTGGGCGAGGACCTGGTTGCCTTGGCAACCCAGGTCATCATGGGGGAGGAGGTGGAGCCCGTGGGGTTGATGAAGGGAAGAGGAATTGTTGGTGTCAAGGTAATGATGAGCTGGAGTAACTTCCATCACTCTTCCTCCGGATTTTTCTTTTTATAGTGCTGATTGGTTCGTAATGTACTGTAGGTAACAAATTAATTACACTGTAGAAAAATAAAATAGTAAATTCTGATAACAGAATACACAATAAGCTGCTGTCAGCACCTTGGCTGTGTTCCTGGTAAGTTTTCTGAAATTGAAGACTATACTTTTATCTGTACTTTCACCAGGTTCTTTGAATTATTAATATTAATAAATATCCATAGTGATATTAAGATAACGTGTAGAAAACTGAGATATATTTACAGTTCAGTTGATCTTAAACATTCTCAGTGATTTGTACCTGAAGGAAGTAAGTCCCTGTAGCTGTTGCTAGTGGTTTCTTTTAGTTGTCTTTATGTTCCCGGTTTAGTGTTAAAGGGGGGACGGTTTTGCTTTTATCTAGCTTACTCATTTATTTTTACTGATCTAGGTCCCTCAGTTCTCCTTCTCCCGGCTGGCGGGGGCAGATGTTGTCCTGGGAGTGGAGATGACCAGCACTGGGGAGGTGGCCTGCTTTGGGGAGAACAGATATGAGGCCTACCTAAAAGCTATGCTGAGCACTGGGTTCAAGATCCCCAAGAAGAATATACTGCTGTCTATTGGGAGCTACAAGGTAAGTAATTTCTTCTTATACCAGTTCTTGTACCAGAAGTGTGAACCTTTTTGCTGCTAAACTTAGTGACTTAGTAAGAAAGCCTGTATAACATACTCTACAGAATAGAAGTTATTCTCCTAAGCATATATTATATAAAAAATACTTTATTAACACTTTGTTAATGTTGAAATTCTCTCATTAAATGTTTTAAGCTTGTGGTCAAGTTTAAGAATAAACAGTGTATATTTTAACGTATTCATATTGAAGTTCAGCTAACAGGTTTTCACTTGTTTTTCAGAACAAGAGTGAACTGCTACCTACAGTGCAAACCCTTGAAAGTCTTGGATACAACCTGTATGCCAGCCTGGGCACCGCAGATTACTACACCGAACACGGAGTGAAGGTGAGTCAGGGTGCAACACTTCAGGCTGTTTCTCAACTCAACACCAGAAAAGCTCCAAGCCCTTTATGATCAGAAAAAAAATTAAAAAGCACTCAGAGAAATTCTGCACCCACAGTCTCTACAAAAACCGAGCCCTTCTCAAACAAATTCAGTTTTTCTTGACCACGTGATCTATGGGACTTCAAACCTGTGGTGAAGTCATTATCATTGTGAAGTGCAGTCATGATATAATCACCATAGGAACCAAGTAGAAACTAAACACGTTTGTTGGTAAAATCAACAGTATGATTAGTTACTGTAAATAGTGGTATTCATGGTATTGGTACTGTATGTACTTAACGATAAAGGAGGAAAGCCTACAACTTCATCCCATAGCCCTTGGTGATGGATCCAGCTTTCCAAACTGCATTTGTACATTAGCCTCAACTTGTAAGGAATTAATAGTTAGATAAGAGCTGCATATGAGAAAGATGTTCTTTCTCATCTACAACTACTATGTGTGGCTTCTACGAGAGGATCTTTTTTCTCTTCATAATCTTATTTTTTTGTAGCCAAAATTTAGGTTGATTTAGGTTATCATAAGTCAACATTTTAAACTAGCTGCACTCCTTTATGCATTACATTTGCAGTGCACTCTGGAATGCGATAAGTGTGATAACAATGGCATCTTATGATTTCATAGTCTTAAACAATTATACACTGGATACTGCGGTACATGTATGCTGCCCCATTCCTACCATTGACACCATGTCTATTTCCAGGTAATGGCAGTGGACTGGCCATTTGAGGAGGAGAGCGATTGCCCAAACAAAGAAAAGCAGAGGAACATCATGGACTACCTGGAGGAGAACCACTTTGACATGGTTATCAACCTGTCCATGAGGAACTCTGGAGGCCGCCGGCTCTCCTCCTTCGTCACCAAGGGCTACCGCACTCGCAGGATGGCCATTGACTACTCTGTCCCCCTAATTATCGACATCAAGTGCACAAAACTCTTCGTGCAGGTGAGGGAGAAACAAGGGAACCGGCATGTTGGCTTTTTTAATTTCCGGGTTTTGGGTGGTATATTCCAAATGAGTGTTTTGAAGTTGCTTCAGTGTTTAGTTTTTTCCAAGTTTCGACATCTGTTTCGACTATATATCTTAATATGTGAAAATGGAAAGTCTGATTGTTCAGCTTGTCCCGCTAAATGTTGTTTTATACTTTGTAGGCACTGCGTCAGATTGGGGAAGCTCCACCAGTTAAAACACACGTGGATTGCATGGCATCACAGAGACTTATTCGCCTGCCAGGTAAACTATAGAAATCTGGAGTCGTGGCGGATGCGTGTTAAAGGAATTGGAGGGGACTCCCGAGTTAGGTGGTTAAACTACTTAAGGTGTCTATGTGGAGTGGAGGTTTGGCCCTGTACTTCAGGCATTGCTGGTATAAATCGGGGTATGTCTTTATCCCATGTCTGTCCAAGTGTCCTAAGGTTAGTTTTGCTCGAAGTCCAGACATCCTTGGGCATTGGCTCCATGAGGCTCACACGGTGAAGAGGTGGATTTCCTGGAGGGTTGTCTGTTTTATCTTCATCTTTATGCTTTGAGAACACAGGGAATGTAGCAGCATGTTGAGTTGATGATTTACAGATTGGTAATTCCAGTTATTGGACATCTCCATTTGCCAATGGAGTCACTCTTCTAAACCGGATTCCCCAATATGTTTGTCTTTCTTCCCCAGGGCTGATTGATGTCCACGTCCACCTGCGTGAACCGGGGGCCACCCACAAGGAAGATTTTGCCTCTGGCACTGCAGCAGCCTTGGCAGGAGGTGTCACTCTGGTGTGCGCAATGCCCAACACAAACCCCGCAGTACTAGATTCCAGCACACTTGCCTTGGTCCAGAAGGTGATGTTCTCAAAAGGTTCATTTACCCTGAAAAGTCAAAATCTGTGACAGTCTAAATGCAAGAATATTCCAAAACCAGGGACATTATAGCCAGCTTGGGTATTCCCAGTCAGTTTGGACAAAAGCTGCATGTGCCTTGTTTATAATTGTATTGCTTGCCAAGCTGGTCCTCCTGTCTCCCAGCCTTTGTGCACAGTGTGTTATAACCTGTCTCACTCTCTCATTTCAGCTGGCTAAGGCAGGCTGTCGTTGTGATTATGCTCTCTTTCTTGGAGCTTCCTCGGACAATGCTGCCATTTTGCCTTCAATTGCAAGCTCTGCAGCTGGTTTGAAGATGTACTTGAACGATACCTATTCCACTCTCAAAATGGACAATGTATCCCTCTGGATGGAGGTTTGTATAAATGAAAAAATAAATGATTTCAATTGCAGCCATAGAATGAAGTAATCTGCTTGCCTCTGCCATTTAGCCCTTTGTGTAACATATTTAATATTTCATATGACAGGTTTGTGAAATTGAGGTGTTGCTGAAATCGCACATAATTTCAAATCCTAATTAAAACACCATGGCAGGGCAGTACAACGATATCAAAATTAAATCAGTCTAAGCATACAGATTGTTTATTTAAAGTCTTATAGAATTCATGTTTGACCATATGTTTATTTTCACTTTTTCGAATGTACTAGGTATATTGTAAATCTTTAATTGACCAGTTCAGAATTTTGAAAAACACCTGAAAAAAATGCCCACCCAACTGTGGAAAAGAGGGGGAGAATTAATTGCGTTTCAACATATTATTTTAAAACAAAGCAACAAAAAAAGGACAGCCATTTGCTGCTTGTTCCAACAGGTATTGTTCCTAAATGTAGAAATTAAACTGCTGAATTTAGGCATTAAGTAATTTAGACTCTTAGTTGATTGGGAAGAGTTTCAGCCTTCACACTGTGGATCACTGGGAAGGTACTGTTCATTTCAGAAAGGTCTGAAGTCTGCTGTAACACAACAGTGTCATCCATTTGGACAAGTTTTGTGTGCACTTTACCTTACTGTTAAGCACTGAAAGAGAAATCTGAAGAAGTCTCTCTTCTTTCTCTAGCATTTTGAGAAGTGGCCAAAGCACATGCCAATTGTTGCCCACGCAGAGAAGCAGACGGTTGCTGCCATTCTGATGGTGGCTCAACTGTACCAGCGACCAGTTCATATCTGCCATGTGGCAAAGAAGGAAGAGGTAGGATGAACATGTTGTCCTTTTTGTCTTTTAGCATTAATAATAGACATCTGGAAATGGTATCGCTATGTTTTGAGAAGCTAATTGAGACTATAACTTTAAGTGCTTCCTTTTAGGATTATATAAATTAAATGTAATAGATGCCTTTAAATGATAAATTAGACCTAAATATTTACACAGGCATTCAGTAACCAGTAGAAGTGGAAAGACCTGAAATCATGTTTAATTATTTACACATTCAATTTCCTGAAGTAACAGATGAAATGTTGTTAGTCTGGGTATAATCAAAGAAAAGCTGGAGCCTAGAGTGTGTCTGGATTTTGACCTTCAACAGATCAAGATCATCCGAGCTGCTAAATTGAAAGGGATCCAGGTGACCTGTGAAGTTGCCCCTCACCACCTGTTCCTGTGTGAGGAGAACGTGTCGGCCATTGGGCTTGGTAGGGCCCAGGTCCGCCCCATGCTGGGCACAAGGGAAGACATGGAGGCCCTGTGGGAGAACCTGGACATCATCGACTGCTTTGCCACGGACCACGGTGAGTGCAGTGCAAGGTTACCGTGCCAACGGGATTCTCTCCTTTTTGTAAACGCTGCCTTTGTTAGCAGCATCAGTCTCGTGGTGTAAATACTCCCATTTCCGCCACAAGTATGACTGCAGTATGGTTTCTCACACAGCTCTTGTAAAGCTGGTTTGGAGCCTTCACTGTGTAGGTGGCAAAATCTTTCAAATTGTACAAAAGAGTTAACGTTTTACCATTAAAAGGTTAGTTTAAGGAGTTATACTAAACGGAGTAAAACCCTTACACCAAAGCTATGCTAAGTTAAAACTAAGAGAGAGTAACATGGCTCTTGCTGTTATTGGATTTTCTATGACTTGTGCATTTTGGTGAAATTTGTAGTTGTGGCAGAGGCAAATGACTGATGTCAGCTGATAAATAATTACACTTATGTAGACGGTGTCATGAGATTGGAAAAAAATGTTTGAAGTTGTGATTATTTTAGACTCTCATAGAAGGAGGGTGACTTCTATGTAAAGAAGCAAACAAAATGTGCTTTGGACCGACTGATGGCAGAAGTTGTCTCGTTGTTAGTTTGAAGAAGACTGGCCTGTTAATGTTTAGAATTAGTTTGCAATATATTTTGAGGCAACAAATCACTTATGTATTTATGGGATGTACCAATTTTACAATTTAGAATTTAATTACTTTAATGCCAGAGCCATATGATCATATTTTGTCATACCTAAAATTCCTACTACTTTTTCTGGCTTCTTTAGGTTACTGTACAATCCTTACTAGGCTATGGTACATGTTGTATATCACTTTTTATTACAAAAATGTCACCTGCATTTGTCTTCATTGAACATCAGCTAGTATCGGCAATCTGGTATCTCTTAAATCCATGCTACACATATATTTTTTTTACTACAGTGGGCGCAGAACATGCTATAGTTTGTAATGTGAGTGTTAGCTGGTTGCAGTTTAGATATTGACTGTAAAACGCGTAAACTGAGATCCAGTCACCTCTAGGATGGTGCATCATGAATTGTTGGCGACTGCTTTGTAGTTAGTGTGACACTTAAAGCTAATATTAAAGCTGAGTTCACTAACCACTGGCTCGTCTGACTAAAATCAGGATTAATATATTACTCCGTCCTTTAGAGAATATTTATTGTTTGATGTGCTTTATTTTTGTATATTGCTATATGATGTATGGGAACTCTCTGCTTATACGTCTATTTGTGTCTCTTGGTTTGTAGCCCCTCACTCTGTGGAGGAGAAGGACATGAAGAATCCACCCCCAGGATACCCTGGCCTGGAGACCATGTTACCGCTGCTGCTTACTGCCGTGAGTCAAGGCCGACTCACTGTTGACGACATCGTGAAGAGGCTGTATGAAAACCCCCGAAAAATCTTCTCCCTGCCTGTCCAGGAAAACACCTATATAGAGGTATTTCTCTCTTCACTGCTACTAGTGTACAATGGTCACTGGCCTCAATAATGGTGAGGAAGATGACAATTGATTACTTTTGATTACAGCCATCAGTGAAACTACTCACAAAAGCAATTGCAGTTTACAATTACAGTTTTGATTACTTGATTACATATTATTATATGTTATGTTATTACATGTTACTGTTTTTGCTATTGTGTTACTGTATATTGTCTTATCTTCTGTCCTATTTATATAATGCACCTGAGTGACTAATGAGAAACACTTTTCATTATACTACGCACCTGTGTAAGTTTAATGACAATAAAGTTTAATTGAATTGTACTCCTTCTTATGAAAGCACCAGAGGCCAATGTCTTGGCACTTTCATCAGAACAATTTTGGTGCATGCTGTCCTTCATACAGCCATCTGCAAATCCCCAGTAACACATTGTTCTAGGCAGATATTTCATCAAATAACACTTTTCCATAAAGAAAATTGAGTTTTTGCATTGTCCAATCTTTTTTTTTAGGTCTGGGTTTCATTTACTGTGTATGAATATAAAACTTTTTCCTTCATAGCCATTTGCACAGGAAGGTGTTACAAATAGGATTGATCAAGATTACCAATATACTGTTTGTAAAAACTGGCAGTATATGGAGTTAAGCCTTTTCTCTATATACTAGACCACGTTTAATCTTGTGATACTGGAATTAAAATTAAAAGTAAAAAATGTATTTTAATGGACTTTGTTTTAGAACTTTAGTTCAAGGAGAATGACTGAAAATGTATTCCTCTTTGAATTCAGGTGGACTTGGAGCAGGAGTGGACGATTGCAAGCCACATGCAGTTCACCAAGTCCAAATGGACTCCCTTTGCAGGCATGAATGTAAAGGGCAAAGTGAGAAGGGTGGTGCTCAGAGGAGAGGTGGCCTACATCGATGGCCAGGTGAGGAAATGGAGAACAGTCGTGAGCTTCAACGAATTGGATTGTGCAGCAGGATGACGTTTATAAACCTTTAATCTAGAAAACCCAGGAAAACCGTGACCTAGAATTGGTACTCGCAATGCAGGATCAAAGGTGTTTGAAAGGCACTCATTCTGAAAAGTGTCTGAACCTTTCGTTTCTAGCTTCAGAAACCTGTCATGGCAGCATATCATTCAAAACTATACCAGTTAGAAAAATGACATGCCTTTATTTCCCAGGTGCTGGTACCTCCAGGGTATGGGGAAGATGTCAGGACATGGGCACCAAGAATGCCTACTCCTCTTCCTACTGAGTTGGCAAAGGACAGCACCAAGGTACGAATTACTCACTAAACTCAGTCAATGTCAGTTACTGCTGTTACATAAGTATATTGTCTCTGGTAGATATTTATCTTACTGTTTTCCAGTTGTATGACTTTATTAAATTAGGCTGATTTAAAGCTTTTAATGTTTTGCACCCCGGTTAATCAGGTGCTGTACAGAAATTTAGGAAATGCAGAATGTACAGAATGTTGAATGGTACAGTTGGGTACACAGGGTACAGTTTGGATTCTGCTTTCAGTGGATATTTCCCTCTCTTTATGGCTGTAGTTGTCTGTGTACCTCCGAGGCAGTTGAACACGTATGGTTGGTGAGGGCTCTGCAGTGCAGAAGGCCATCCTGTCGTCCTAGGTTTGGGGGGGGTGAGGGCTGTGGCAGTAATGGCAGTGTGTTGGTGACAGACTCCAGAGCGGACCCGGCAGGGAGAAAGGGGAGAGACTATCCGCACCCGCGTCCCCAGCCCTCGGAGAGTCACCCCCGGCGCCGGTGACAGCCGCTTCATGTTGCCTCCCAGGATCCACAGAGCATCTGACCCCGGGCTGCCTCCAGGTAATGAAGAAAGACTCCAGAGCACGTTACGCTTGTATTAAAGTGTGGTGCACTCGCATAGGGCAGAGACTGTAAAACGAGGAAACACTACTTGTTTGGAAAGCATCTGCTAAGGTACCACACCCAGTGCCCTGTGTAACACTTCGCTTGTTTCTGTTTTGGTTGTTCTCTGTAGCCTAGGCACATGCCTACTGAAAAGTATGAATATGAAGTCCACGTTAGCAGCTATTTACAGCTGTTCTGCCTATATAAGGACAATCATTATTGAGACCAGTAAAATGGACATAGATATGCATCTAACAAACAGCGTGTAGGGTTGGGGTTCTGTCATTTGTTGCCTTGTTAATCTTAGCTCTGACAATTTTGTAGTGCTAGGAAGCAGCACCATATAAAGAGACTTCCAGTTTAGCTTTTGCATATGTAAGATAGCATCCATTGATGTCTGTTTCACCATTAGCTGGGTTCATAAACTCATTATGGCTAACTTCTATCGTGTTGTAGCCTCCAGCTCAGATTTAGAAAAAACTAAGTGCGGTCAGCTGTAAAATGCCATCCTAGAGTGCAAAATACTGTATTTGTGTCAGGAATATATATATATTCAGTCTTCATCTCTATCAGCCATCAGTGAAACTACTCACAAAAGCAGTGAGATGATGGTTCTTGGCCCTTTTGCTCTTTCATCCAAAAGCCTAGTATGTCCTAAAACATTCCACTGATGAATAGAACACTTTCAATGAAAGGTACGAGCCAAAACTCTTGAGAGAAGACAGCGCACTGATACATTCTCTGTGACTGTAACATCCGAGGGTACCCCTGGCACATTTCAGATCCTACACATGAAGCAGAATGTGGGGCCCACATGTCCCTCCCAAACCTACCGTCGCCGATTTCTCTCTCTAAATGGTTACAGTCCATTTTCATTTAATTCCATCTGTAATACTGTCAAGAATTTGACTGTTCCCTGTCTAGATCTTATTTAAATAGTAAGTAGGAAGATAAAAACATTCTGTTTGAAGACTATACTTATAAAGGCGGTTAAATTTCTTCATTAGAAATTCACATTGAAAGTATGCTCAAACTACATTTCATATTAATATTTTTACATTTAAGTAACTGACTTTAAATCTGGAGTGAGCAGTACACTTGTTTATGAGGTCCAGAAGCATAATAAATGGGGTTTAATGGTTAGTCCACTCAGGAGAAGGTCCATGTTACTATTACAGTGCCTTTTTTAAAGAAATATTAATCTTCTGCAGATTTTTCTTTTCAAAATGCCTTAAATAGACTTTAGATCCATGACTTTAAGGATGTCCAATGTTGTCTGCAGGTTCCAGGAAAACTGCCTCAAAGACCTTTCTGATCCGCACAGGCTTTGGTAATGTTTAGTTGATGTGCCTGCGGTCGACCCAGCCTGTGTGATTTTTAAAGCAGTCTGTTTTCAGAAATTATTTCCAGCAACAAATCAAAACTAATCAAATATAACTAGAAATGGGGAATGCACCTTGATCATCGGAGGCCTTGCTATTTTTGAGAATGGAGATGCTTTTAATAAAGGAATTAATGGCGAAGTTTTTGCACTCCACTACAATAAAATAGTTAAACTGGAATGTGCAAAAACCTCACCTACATACAAGTAGGAAAAATATTAAAACATTTACTGACCACTGAATTTTGACATGTAATACAGCTTTTCCAATTAAAATCTACACACAACAAAGTAGGGAATATTTATTTTATGAAATCTTTCTTTCAGAAGGAGATAAAATGGATTAACACTGACCAACTCTAAAGTAACAGTATTTCTTTCAAAACATTATATTAATAAGTACAACCATACACAGTATGTACAGTATGTGGGTATTAAAATTGCTCTGTATAGTTATAACAGTAACTGATTTATTACAAGCACTTTATCTTCAGAGTATCTTAATTAACATTTCAGAGATGCTGTATGTTATATCAAGAGATAGCAATGATAATTTTGCTTGGGATGTCATAAACTCCTCAAAGACACTTTGTTACAGCTGCATGCAAGTCTCAATGCCAGCCAGCATTGACAAACGTTTTTAAGTTGATTGCAAATTCTTACTAAATGTATCCTTCTCACTTAGCAGAGGTAATGAATTTAAACGGTGTGAAAATCAGTTTGACACTAGCCTGGTGTTTTGTGAATGCACTCTCTTTGAGATCTTTTCTTATATAATTTATTCTGTCTAGGTAAATGTTCTTCTAATGCTTACCTCGCTTGGTATCTACATCACTGTTTCCCAATGCTTTCCAGTCAGAGGTTTAAATAATAGGTTTTGTGCAGTACACCTCTCCTCTGTGTAATAAAACGTCCAAGGTGGTCTTAGTTTACATAAATTGATTTTAACAGTCTGTACAGTAACTCCATGTTTCTTAGATTTTTTTTCTCAATTTCAATATGATTTGGAAAAAAATTAACATGTTCAATTTTGGAAACCATTACAGTGCGGACAATGATTGGTTTCAACATTTTTTTCTCTCCTATGTGGCTATTCCAAAATTCTATGCTTCACCTTAGTTGGGAAACACTGGTATATGATACATCAGGTTTTTATTGTAATGATGCATGATTATACACTTTGCATCAGTGTGATCCAACCTCACCAGCCTTGATTTCTGTCAGTTTCCGTTCTTCACCAAAGGCAGATTCATCTTGTTACCAAAATAAAGATCAGTGAAAATGCAGAACTTATTTCCATTTTACCCATATTATCCAGTTTTAATATTCATAGAGACAGGTCTTCAGCACAGTCCCAGTCCAGTATCTTATGACCCACTGGCGTTCATTACAGCTGTGCCAAATCTACTTAATATAAACCCTTCCTGAGTTGTTTTCAGTTCTATCACAGATTTTAATTTTAATATGTTTTTGAAAATAAAGCTGAAAGTCTGTTGAACAAATCATTGTCATAGTTCTTTTAAGGGGAAAGTTTCACATCTGGCCCTTGGGGTTGTTTGTATTGAAAGTAGTAGAAAATGCCCAGTAGTGACAGCGATTCAAGTTCCTATAGTGCAGAGACTTTATAGTACTTGTTAGTGCAATAGTACAGTTAACTTTGTTTAGTACATCTGATCTTTAGTCCCCCAGATTAATTGTGCACATGCTATTGGCTCAGGTCAAAGTTGCTGAACAACAGTTTTTGGTTGCATTTGTTAATGTCACTAACTGGTGTATTTTAATTTTCTGTACTAATTTTTAAACAGCTGAGGAGGCAAAGGAGAAACCAATAAGAGCATCTTTTGATCAAGGTTTGCAGTTTGTTTGTAGCTCCGTTTTAGCTGAGATACTAACTTCTTTGTTTCTTTATGGCCTTATAAATGATGTCCGTTTGCTCCTTAAATGCTAATACCTGTTGTTTTTGTCGCTAGATGGTTATATAGCTTGCTTCTTCTAAGTCTAGCAACATTTGTGCAATGGTAATTGGAGGAGTTCTACTGATACAGATTAGAAAAGAAATGCAATTATTTTGTTTAATAAACGCTTTTCTAACAACCTAACCATTTGCAATGCTTTTAAGAATATTTTAGTTTGACTCCATCGCATACTTGTTTAAGATGGAATCTGGATGAGTTGCACCATCAGTATTGTGAAAAGCAGTAGCTTGGGGTGGGGTGGAGGGGGTTTTCTAAGATCCAGAAAAACTATAACACTGTTTCCAGTTTTAGGTTTTCTTTAAAAATAGTGTTCATAAAAGAAAAACTCTTGTTTTCTCTAAATCTTTCCCTGCCTGGAACAGACTCTCTTTCCCTGGAGGGCGCCTCTCATCATCCTGTGTTGGGTCGTATCCTGTCCCCTCAGACCATAGGACACCAAAGTGTCAGTCACCTGCAGACTTCTCCTCTCCTGCATCCCTTCATTGGGCAGCACGTCCTCTCTGTCCAGCAGTTCACCAAGGAGCAGGTAACCCTTGTTACCTTGACCAGCTCACTGGATTTACACATCGGAATATTTAGCTCCTTTGCTAGCCTGATAGGGAATCTTTCCAGAAGTATGCCCACTCGCAATCTAGGATTTGTATAGTAAATAGGAAGCCATTTTTTTCAGGGGATGTTTATATTTAGCAGGGGATTTTGAAATTCTTTCCTTATAGATGTGTGATGTTTTGAGTATCTTAGCCCTTCTACAGAAAATCTTTTGTTCAGGTTGCAAATGTAACCTGTTCAGTGCAATAACCTGTGTTTTCCTGTCAGATGTCCCACTTGTTCAATGTGGCCCATACCCTTCGCTTGATGGTGCAAAAAGAGAGAAGTCTGGATATTTTGAAGGTAAGGGCCTAGGATTTTATCAAGCGGCTAATTGTATTTTTTAGTGAAAGTTCAGAAACATTGATCTTGAATCTTCTTCTTAAACCTGTCAACATTTTTGTGGACAGCAGCCTCCCTATGTCCTCAGTAAACAAATTAATTTTCTAAACTTTCTAAACCTGCATTTACCCTGTTTAATTCCTAAGTAAAAATGACCACAACCAAAGCCTTCAGGTAGCAGTTTGAAGCCCTATCCAATCTGCCACCCTTTACTTAACTTTGGTAAATAACACATCTCCACTTTATTTCTTTGAATTTTTGCTTTCTTGCTATGGAAAAATATTAAAATATCTACACAAATGTCTACCAGAAGATGTTTTAAATGTTCAGTGATTGATGGATATTTTAAAAGTATTTTGGCTTATATGGAAACATGCAGTTCTAAAATGGTCACAATATGGATTGAGCCAATTATTGATTTTATTCCTAAAAGTCATTTATATAGATGTTATACACCTGAAAACCTATCACCCTGATGATTCCACTCTGAAATTGAGCTAATGTGCATGAATTATTTTATACTGAGAACTGGACTAAAAAAAACACATTTGAATGTCCTTGTTTGCAATGTGGTAATAGCTAAGTTGAATCAGACTGCCGGTTGGAAGAGCTCTCCAGACGACTTCGACATCAATTACTTTGCATTCTCCATGGAGAGCAGAGCATTTTTTGTGCTGGAAAATAAAATGGGAATATATATTTTTTTGTGATTCAAAATAAGTTTCAAACTTTCTTCATTCAAATGCTAGTGTGCTGATTTTATGACATACTCTATAGGCCGCTAGTGTTGCTGATTTAAAAAAAAAAAGCAATGAAGTGACATTGCGATTAAAATTATATCTGGTGTGCTAATTTTATATATTTATTTTATATATATTTGTAGAAGCTGATTCCCTTCTGGTGTGAAACCGGGTGTTTGAAATTGTAAATGGTAATGCTGTACACTGTAAATTAAGCTATAAGGGTAAAAAATTGTCAGTTCAGCCACTGAAGGCTCCACCAGTCTGGTAATCAAGCTTGTTTTGGCTTGCAGGGTAAGGTGATGGCCTCCATGTTCTATGAGGTGAGCACCCGCACCAGCAGCTCGTTTGCGGCGGCCATGCACCGACTGGGAGGCTCTGTGGTTCATTTCTCGGAGTCCACTTCGTCCAGTAAAAAAGGGGAGTCCCTGAGCGACTCTGTGCAGACAATGAGCTGCTATGCTGATGTGCTGGTGCTGCGTCATCCCCAGCCTGGAGCTGTTGAGGTGAGGAGTAGAGAGGCGATACGATAAAACTATAAGGTCTCTAGCAAGAAAACAATGTAAACCAGATTCAGCTAGAACATGCATAAGAACAAGTTAGTGAATTTTGTTTTGTTTTGTTAGTGAATTGATCCAAGAATATCACCCACTTCTGGAACGAAACCAGGGTGTTTCCTTCCAGACCACAGCCGAAAGAGCTTGTCTCGGTTTTAAATGCAGTTCCTCTTCGTGTTCTGTTTGTCAGCTGCACCGACTCTCATAGTTGATGAGTTCATTAATGAAGTGAGTTTTATTTTTCAGTGTTTGAGGATGTTATATACTTGAATCATTGCTCCTCTTAATCCTCCCTTTTAAGGGCTAAAAAGGGTAACACCTTACAGTCTAATATCTGCCAGGTGTTTGCACAGTCCTGAATTGTGCTAGCTTTACCAGAATCTAGATTTATGACATAAACTGTAGTTAGAGCAGTGGTCCAAATACATATCCTTGTGGTACTCCACTAATTACATCGCCCCAGTCTGAGCATTACTCCTTATCTGTGCTGTTTTAACAAGATAGCAATTTAAAAATATTTCCTTGAAAAGCCTAGAGCCTGCAATTTGAGAATTGCTCATTCAAGATTAA
Organism: Lepisosteus platostomus; assembly: GCF_059453375.1. Taxonomy (NCBI): domain Eukaryota; kingdom Metazoa; phylum Chordata; class Actinopteri; order Semionotiformes; family Lepisosteidae; genus Lepisosteus; species Lepisosteus platostomus. The sequence goes on from NC_142613.1 coordinate 21,291,553, forward strand.
CTGTCATAATACTTCTGAAAGTCTAAATATAGTATATTATATGCTCTGTTTGTATCCATTAATGTTGCTGTTTGTTTAAAGAATACTAACAAGTGAAACCCCCTTTTCTAAATCCACATTGACTGCAATCTTATTACCATAAAACTGATTCTCTAAATTAGTTTTCATAACCTTGTAATATAATTGACGGGAGACTTATTGGTCTGTAATAACTTAGTTCACATGTGTTACGCTTCTCATAAAGCACTCCATTACCAATTTTCCAGTCAGTAGTGGGGCATACTAGGGGAATGATCCATTCATGCTTTGTGATAATGTGTGATTATTTGCAGTCTATTTGTGTTTAACAGCAGTTGAGGTGTAGAGTTTAAAAGGAGATTATATCTGACAACACTTAGTAAACAAAATTGTATTCATTTTTGTTCATTTTATTCATTTTCATAAGTTTTAAAAAAGAAAAAAAATTGTTAAGTATCATATGTTATACTCATTAGGTGTTAGGTTGTAAGTCAGATGAGGTGATGCGTTCTCATAAAAGCCAGTCGTAAAGTGACAGATAGCTGATCTGCAGGACACCAATACTGTTTGATCCCTGCAGACTGCAGCTAAGCATTGTCGGAAGCCTGTTATCAATGCTGGGGATGGAGTGGGCGAGCACCCAACACAAGCCCTGCTGGATATATTCACTATCCGAGAGGAGCTGGGAACTGTGAACGGCATGACGGTAGGTCACGCTCCACCTCAACTCGGCCTTCCTGTCTGGAGAAATAATAGTATGTTTATTTCATCTGAAGAAGCCTGAAATTATTTTTTCTGGTTGTTCAGCCTTTTACCGGTAACTCCTTGTTTTTGTTTTTTTGCTTTTGACTGTTTTTCTCCGAAATCAGTCTGCTTGCACAGTGTAGTCGTGGCAAGGTTTGTTGTCAGTGTTGCTGGACATGGACATTGTTAAGTTTGGATTTGATGCAGTAAATGTACACATCCACATAGAAAACTATGCTTTTAATATTACAGGTCGCTGGAAAGGTAATTTTTCCAAGTTTATCTACAAATTAATATCCAGTAGGCACATTGCAAGCAGACCCCTAGCTATTCATATAGAAGAATGAATGTGAAAAATAATGGGGAACTGGAAGATCGGTCAGTTGTGAAGGATCAGACATTGTACAGAAGTGTATGTCCTGGCAAAGGGTTAGAACATTGTCCAATCTCTAGAGCTCTATCTCATAGTATATTGCCTTGTAAAGGACTGAGGGCCCTTGCAGACAGGATTTGACTGTTCATTCAATATTCAGATCACGATGGTTGGGGACTTGAAACACGGTCGAACTGTCCACTCCCTGGCCAGGCTGCTGACTCAGTACAGAATTACTCTGCGCTATGTGGCTCCCAAGAACCTGCACATGCCTCCTGACATCATCAACTATGTGGCTTCCAAAGGCATCAAGCAGGTGAATATTCTTTTGTTTCAACTCTGACCTGAGTTTCATTTAATGTATTATTAGCCTATATTCTTTACAGATGTTCCTAGAACCTTAGGTTTTTGAAAGGCCTCTTTAGCACAATACTAGGTCTCCCATTACTATGTTTAGACTGGCTGTTGACTGAAGCTGTCACTGGCTTAAAAAAGACAGCCAGCAGCTGGATTCACAGATCCTAATTGTGGGTACTAATGTCCTATGTTTCATACAATAGAAGTTATGTCTCTATAGCAGGGATTGTAGTGTCTGTATGTATAGTTCATTAATGTACACTCATTGTTTTAATGATTAATGATTCTGGGATGTTTTAATCTAGGGGTTTTAAATTGCACTTCTTAAATGTAGAATAGTTATCGACATTATTAAGTTACAGATTTGTTAATAAAGCTTTTATATTTCTGAGAATCTGATATCTGATAATAAACATGCACTTTTTTAGCTTGATGCTTACTGATCCTTCCATAATATTTTAAAGCTATTAGTCTTCTTAAGTTAAGAATTTTGAAATAGTATTTGTAGCCCCTAAACAGAAGTGTTACTGTGTTTTTGTTAAATGAGAATCTGTTTAAGGGGGTAAATGTGTTGTCTTCTCACCCTTCTGCTATGAACATGTGTTGGTTATGTTTAAAATGGGCAATTTTGATAATATTTTAAATCCAGGTCCTTAAAGCGATGTCAGAACAGATTTCTTGGGTTAGTGTGAAAACTAGTTTGGAACTCTTTCTCGTCTGATAACTATATGTATATAATGGCTATATCAGACCCATGCCATCTCATCAGGGAACTAAGATAAAGTTGTAAAATCAGTTACCAAAGCAAAACCCTTCATCTCATAGCCTCAGTGTCTATTTAAACTGTTATTTTTTACTTCACATTCCTAATTTGATATCCAACGATAACTAAAAAAAACTCAGCGAAGTGGACATAAAAAAATTCACGAACCCACAGCCAGTTCAGAACAACTGACACTCTTGAAGACTTATTTTTATTCTGTAGCTCTTTCATCAAACATAATTGTAGCATTGATATGCATTTCAGGTTAAATAGAATTTGGTCATAGGTTTTCTGTTATTTCTGCATACCTGTGCGCTCTATATTTCTTAACTACACTCTCAACTAGCTGTATCTAGTGCACAGTAGAACAGTGTCTGTGTTCTGAATTTAGATTTTCATGTTTGCTTAAAAGATTTAAAGCAAGGCAGAAAACCAATGTGTGTTTTGGTCTTGATTTTTTAATCTACAAGTCATACAATATTTCCTCATTGAAATGCAGTGTTCTGAATTGACAAGGGGGAAATGGACAGAACCATAGCATAGCATTAGCCAAACATTGGTCAGTGACATAAAGACATCTAAGGGATGTAAGGATTTCAGACGGAAGACAATCGGCAATGGATATTAAGTCGGACTACATTGCCTCATCTTCCGTCTGAAATCCTTACATCCCTTAGATGTTTTTATTTCGCTTCAGAGGTATTGGCTAAGCTTGTTTTTCAAAAATACCTTCTGATGGTGATATTGTCTGTGTGCACATTATTCTTCTGTTTGATAGCCAGGATGTAAGTGAAATTACCATTTAATAACAATTGTGCTGAAGTTCCACATGCTTTTTCTTAACATTTATCTTTTTCCTTCCCTCTCGCACAGGAGGAATATGATAGCATTGAGGAGGCACTCCCTGACACAGATGTGCTGTACATGACCAGGATTCAGAAGGAGAGGTTTGCTTCAGAAGAAGAATATAACGCTGTAAGAATTTAATTGCCTTCTTACCTTTTTAAAAAGGGTCTCATACTCATTTCTTAATAGGGTCAAGTGTTTTATGTTTTTATGTTTCAATCTGAGTAGTCAATTAAATCATTAATCTGTTTGATATGGAAAAAGATTGAACACTTCTTAGATGTACTATATATAGGATTCTTCTGCAGCGGGTCTTTTATAGTTGGTTGGTTGCTTGAAACATTCACTTCAGTAAAGATACAATTTTCATTCTTTTTGCGCACTTTTGTGCAGATGGACACTTCAGATTAAAAACATTTCCATTAAAATGTATCATTTCACTGTGAAAATGAACTAAGTGGGAATACGTCATTCAGGGAATTACTGTATACGGAGGAACAAAAACACGGTGTGCTCCTTGCAGTTTCAAGCTTGTTAATTTCTTGTTTTTGTAAACATGGACAACACAGTTTATTGTTGTAAAGAGGAAGGAAGCAATTAGATTTTTTTTGTTTCTTGAACTGACGTAGATCTAGGCCCCAAAAGTGACTACAGTGTTTTGTTTTCTGCAGTGCTTTGGGCAGTTTATCTTGACTCCACACATCATGACTGGAGCTAAAAGGAAGATGGTGGTAATGCATCCTTTGCCCAGGGTGAATGAGATCAGGTAGGACACTGGTTTGGGGGGGCTTCACAAAATGTCCACTTTTCCTTTCATCCCTTTCATGGCCACGACATTATTTGGAGCAGTTGAGAAAAAAACAAAACAAGTCTTATTGCTGTAGCTGTTTTGATGACAGATACTTGGGTTGATTAGGCATATGGTCAAGTTATGCTTTTGTGGAAGATGTGAAAAATAAACCTACCACACCAACCTACCACAAGGATTGGTAGAGCAGAGCAACAGCAAGAGCAACTAACTAATGATGAGGGGTGACTGTCAGTGTAAATGTGACATGCCGCCCAGCAGCACCGTAGCAAAATCTGCAGGTGAGTGTCCTGATAATGCCATTCAGGCTCCCTGGTCCTGGAGGGTCTGTTTCTTTTCAGGCCATGTGGGCAGAATTTACTCATTATTGGCTGAATTGAACCTTATTAAGAGCCTCTCCCAGCTCTTCAGATGCTGGTGCTTTAAAGAAACCTGGAACACCTGCAGACATACTGGCCCTTGGACCCCAGATCATGGCTGTTTCAGGTGGAGTGAATGATTCATCATCAAACTGATGTTCCTCATCAAGGCAACAGGAAACTTTGTTTAATGTTTGTTGACTTGCCACCCTGGAAGCCCTGGAAGGGGCATCCTCTACTTTTGTTTACTTGATATTTGTAAATCAAACAGCAAAAATGTCAAGTATAATATCTTGCTTGATTACAGATAATAATTTAAGTGCCTGAATTTCACATTAATCCCGATTTGTAATTTTTTTAACATGTTAGTTTGACCTTTAATGTAATGCTTATTTTAATGGTTTGACTTTCACTGTAATTGTGTGCGTGTTACCATTTGATCTAGTCCATCACTCAGATTCAAAAGTATTATTTTTAATTGGATTGATGCAGACCTTTTTTTGACCATAATGCCTTTCTTTATGCATGGATCTTTTATTTAATGGTTGTGTCATTAGCCTTTGAGTAAGGTTGTTATTTCTGTCTCTGATGTGTAGTGTTGAAGTGGACACAGACCCTCGTGCTGCCTACTTCAGGCAGGCTGAGAATGGCATGTACATCAGGATGGCTCTGCTGGCTACCGTTCTGGGCAGATAATGGCAGTGACCTGGAAACTGCCTAAGAGTATCCACCCCACTCTTGGAGCAAGGCTATGGACCAACTCGGCTTACTTGCTGCCTCTGAAGGGACCAAAACTTCTGCTATTACAGACTGCAGTTTTTTATGTAATGGAAGTGGCTCATTTCTTGGATTTAACACAGAAGAAAAAACAAATTGAAAACTGAAAAGACCTCACTGACTGGTATTTACCCCAATGATGTGTTCAGAGTTAAAGAATTGGACCGTTAAAGTTGGTTAGGCTGGCAGAGGGATTTCAAATAGAAACTTAACAAATTACACACTGCGATTCTTCCTATCTGCGGTTTGTACACTTAAAATAAAACTCATTCCATATACTGGAACACAAATGTAAAATGGCTCTTGGGTGAAAGGGAGTCAATACCACTGGCAGAAATAAAGTACACCAATGCCTTTAGAAACTGTACACACTTTCGGGATGTAAGATTCCTTTTTAAAGATGGTAAAATAAGTTCCAAAGGTTTGTCGGCCAAACAGGTTTTAAGTCTTGAATTTGGTGTATTTGCCTTTTTTAATTTTGCAAATAAAATTTCAGTTTTTATGTATCTTTATCATTTATTTCCCCACTAGTGATTTCAGGACAGGCCCATAGCATTGCTAGTCTGAATGTTGAAAAGCTATCAATGTTGGAAAATTTCAAATAGGATAGTAGGATAGATGAGGAGCACAGCAAAAGGTAAATAGTTACCCCTCTCTCCCTCTTCAGAACAGATTTATTTAGCTTGTAATTTCACAACAAACACCTTAACAAATGTAGCAGAGTTAAGAATAACTCACCCAAATACATATCCCATTCCTATTGTATAAAACAAGAATGCTGTTCAGTATATATACTGTAGTGGAATGTTAATAGAAAAATGGTAATGAGGTCACCGTCTTTAGCTCACACCCCAGAATTCAATAAGTTTTTTTTTATTCCTGATCACTTTCTTAAACCTCAAACCAATGTTGACTAAACAAGGTCCTTTCTGTATAAGAAAGCTACTGGAGTTACACTGTGTGTACTTCAGCATTTGCTGCTACTGTACATATGGATTTTTACAATGGCAAACACAATGCTGTAACAGTACTGTATACTGTGAGAGGGAATGCAGTTTGCTGGCTGTGTTATAGGTTTGTTCATCACTGAGATAACACAACTAGATGGCAGTAAATTACCCTTTTAAGCAACTGGCATCAAGATGTCCCAGCCCAATACCCTTTACAGTTTCCTTTTGTGTAGTGGGCACAGTTTGCCTTTGAAGACTGGAGTATAGGGAGAGAGGTTAAATAAAATATCTCCATATACCATTTAATATCTTGATATATATTATTTTTTATATTGGAGGTTTACAGGAAGTGTTACTGAGTAGAGCTTGAAATTGGATCCAGAAGCTGCGTTTCTATGTACAATTTTATCTACATGACCATTCATTGCATTTTATTTTCATCACAAAGGATCACAGAAGAGCTGACTTGGTGTATCCACCACTGAAGTGCAGTGACCACATATATCTTGTGTCCTATTCTACATTGAACTTACTAGTGTAACCATGCTACGCTTGCTGCAGAGCCTTGCTATATTTAAAGACCGAATTATAAGGACATCCATTTAATGTGTCCTCTGAAAAACAGTACCTCTTAAAAGCAAAGTGTCCTTTGCTGGCACACTTCTGGTCCAGATTGAAAAATACCACCAGTAATGCTTTATAGATCGCAGCAACCTGGTGATGCTTAGAAAAGTGATTTCCAAACTGTGCTGTGGATTCTGTAGACATCATGTATAAAAAAAATGTGGATGATTTGTAGCTCTAACCGGCACTTAATCAATTATCAACTAATCTCACATTTCACATTGAAATCCTAGTTATGAATGTTAGACTATAATTTTAATTAAGAAAAAAGTCCAGTTCAAATGAATTTTTCTTGCAATATCAGTTCTGAATTTTAAAACTGTTAACATTATTTAGTCTGCCATAGTTTAGTTAGACAGCCTAAAACGAAAGGCAAAATGAAATGCCCATAGCCTGTTACAGGACAGAAAAAAAGTTGATACATTATAATCCCTACCTAAAATGGTAAAGCTGTAATTGCCTTTGCTTGTAAATATTCAAATTTACAAAATAAAAGGAATGGAATAACATTCTGTAGAAAAGAACTGACAAAGAAGAAGAACCTAAAACTGAGCAGTACTGAAAAAAACTATCCAAATGTTTGAAACAAAAGTGCAATTATCTTGTATAACTGAATATTGTTTACCAGGAATGACAAGGTTATAAAAGAAAATCATGGCCAATCAAGAAAGCAGACTTCACACCTGGGGTAATGAAGTTTTATAGTGTGTTTTGCAATGTACAAAAAATAATAAATTGAAATACACCACAATATAGTTGTAATCAACAAAATATAAATGTTGTTAAAAGGACAAGGCTTGTGGAACCAATCAAACAATAAAGAGAAGTGGTAATCAGCAACTCAGGACGGGAGAACTGCTGACTGCATACTGTTTTCACTCAGAGCCAGAGTACAGACATTTCTGTTTTGAACAGCTTTTTGAATGGAGCATATGTAATGGCTTTATATTATTATTCCATATGTATTCTGTCTATGGAACGAGTGCATTGGATTCTTTTAACAGTAGATCTGAATGATGCCAATGTATCACATCCCTCCTGTGTAATCAAAATAAATTAGGATCCTCTAGTACTAAAAATACTGTTTTGACCAATATAGATGGATTTGCAAAGGCTCAAACCATCATCCTAGAAGATGGAACATTTCAGTCTTGCTAAGATAATATTATTAACCAAGAAAGAGCAAGTGATCTGAGAAACACTCAAGCCTTTATTGACATGTATAACTGATCTCACTCTTCAGATGTCATAAAATGTCAAATGTCATAAAATTCTTGATTTAATCTAGACAATTTCTAAATTTCTCATTTTTACCTTTTGTGATACCGTGGAACATATCTGAATTTGAAAGAAGGTATCAGGCAGGTGCCCATAATGACTGCATCCAATTATTAGACTTGGGACACTGGCTCGGTTCAGCATTGACTGAAGGTGCCATTTTGACCTTTGTAATCTGAAGCTAAAGAGTTAACTTTTAGCCACAGGAACTGGCACAATCAATAACTTTTTATCCTTTTTTTCAAAATGACAGCACTAAAAAAAAACAGTTAATTGTATTCATCACAGATGTTTGATTTGAGGTTTTGATAGATTAAACTTTTGCACACAAGAAATAATTTTGACACTGAAACATTAAAAACAAGAGCTCAGACACATGGTATTATTTCTTGTTGCAGCTTGCCATCAGATCACCAATACAATTTTCAGGAAAGAAGTGGGGTATGTGTTCCTGTGTTCTGACACTGTGCTGCAAAGCAATTCTTGGCGCACACAATTTTTTAATGCAATTCCAGTCGTCCCAGGTAAAGCTATGCAACTCTAAACAGTATGACTATCCGCATACTTCAGACTGTTAAATGCAACAGATACCTATATACTGTGCATTCCTACCAAATCCTGCACAAACAGGTTCTAAAAAAACATGACCAAGCCTCTGAAACTAAATTCTCCCATTTACATCTACAAACCATGATCAGTGCTGATGGTATACCTGTACAGTTAATGTGCACGCCACTTTTCAGGTGCTGACAGCATGTAACAATGTTGGAGATGAAGGAAGTAAGGGACCTGCACACTCCAGCCGCATTTGTGCGGCTTGGTTGTTTATACATTTCGTTTTATTAAAACGCATTCTTGGTTACCTTGGTTTACTTAATTAAAATTAACGGCATTTAGAATTGTAATACATTTGGTTTTCTTGGGTTTTTGTTAGTGTTTTGTTAGTGAAGAAGGCTCCACGGCCGGAACGTTGTGATTTCTTTTTTTTTTCAGCATGGAATAAACCTATTACATGTTCTTTTGCAGTTTAAAACGTAGACGTGCAGTGAAGGCTAAATAATTATGTTTAATCAGAATATAAAATAAAGTCTAAATAATTGTTTCGATTTAAAAAAGTCACAAATGTTTAGTTAAAATACAACTTTAATTGCGTTCCAATTTGCAATTTTTCCCTTCAATAGTTACAAATGTTCATCAACCGATTCGTTAATGTCAGCCTCGCATCCAAACGACACAAGGACTACAGCTAGCCATTTAACATATTGTAACGCATACGGCCACCATTGCAGGTTGTTCGAGCCGGTTTACCAGCAAGGTGACGTCACCGCCCTTCCCTGTGAATAGCATGGACCTCAGCCGTCAGGCTGACGGGCAGATTTCCCTTTGGCTCAGGAGGCTGGGTCCCTGTTGGGTGATGCCAGAGGCCCGGGTTCGAGTGCCCGACGGTGGAGGGCTGACCTGAGGCTGCAGAGGCGAGGGCGCGTGCCCACGTGAACCCCGGAGCGTTACAATACTACTTATATTTACAATTAGGCATATACAATATTATACGTTTAGCATATATAAATACACAAACCCAGTGAATACTTTTTTTCTTTAATATTAAAATTATATATTCAGAACAATCCATAAAATCTAACTACGTTGGTGGTATTCCAGTCATAAAGAACTAAACGTACTCAAAACATATTTCTTGTGCATAATCTAGAGGAATTAACCCCGAATCCTGCTTTTCTATTGGTAATAACCCTGGCGGGAACCTCTGGAAAATAACCTCTTGTAATCCAGAAGAGATGGACCAATCCATGACAATGTTTTAAAAAGCATAACGCTAGCAGCTCTTCTCCAAGCATTGCTGTCTTGCACGCATGCGTTCCGGTATCTGACACCGGAAGTGCCCTGCCACGGCCGTTCTGCTTCCTGAAGCATTCGATCTTCCGAGCTCAGGGCAGTAGCACTTCCCGCTTGTGCGGTACTTACCAGGGAGTGGAAGCCAAGAAACCGAGCAGGAGTGTGGGAATTCCGGATTTCGAAGCGGGTGCCTCTATGATCCTGCAACAGTTTTACAGCCCCCATTTTATTTGCACTAGGTAAGCCGGCGTGCAGCTTTGAAAAGTGACGAGTGGCCAGTGATCAAAGAAAAAAGGTGTTTTTCTTTTTTGCTTTTACACCAATCGGTAAGGGTCACTTTAAAAGTTGAGAGAGGCAACAGCGAATTTAGATTTTGGAGTCTGAAACGACCTGCCCTTTATTGTTTGGAGCCTAAAACAGAGCGATTACAAACCATGTGGAAGTCAGGTTAACGGATTGGGTCCGGGGGAGTGAGTGAGCTTGGCCGTCGGTACTGTGTTGTTTCGGGGAAAAGATGTCTAATCAATAACTGGTGCGAATGTTTTATGAGATCTGGTGTCGGTCCGGAAACCCGTACTTAGACTTATCTAACCTTTATGTACTTTCGTTATCTGGAAACGGTGCTCTAATAAAGTACTAGCAATTAATCTTGTTTTTGTATTGGACATCTTACGTTCGGTGAGAATTTTCTTTATCCCACCCAAGCACTTAAAGAAATGAAAAGACAATTGGTCATTTAGAAATTCAAACACAATGCAAAGACTTTATGAATAAATATAACTTTGCCTCCGGCAGTGAATGCGTATACGGAATTCAGAGTTGGGAGATGGCAAAGACACGACAGACTAAACAGTATTTCTTTCTAAAGGGAGTTTACTAAAAGTTTTGGTAACTGCTTTCAAAGTTGCTAGAAACAACGTAAGTACTTTTCCAGTTGTTCTTTTTCGTGGCTTAGAAAAACTATTCACACCAGTGCTGTAGACTGCAAGTGTTTTTGTGGAACTAAGGTGGAATTCTTTATTTTTTCCCAGGTGTGTCCGATGAAGTTTTCTAGTGTGCATTTCAGAGTCACACGTTTTTTTGTACAAAGTAATATGTATTTGTAACTGTATATGTACATGGTTATTTTGAAATAGATCAGGATATAATTCAGAGAGTCACTTCTGTCAGTTAATAAGTGCTGTTCTATTAATACTGTTTCCACAGGCTGCTGTCCAAAGTCTCAAGTTAAACTGCTTGAGTTTTTTCTATTAGAAGGTGTATTCCTAGTTTTATCAGCCTTGATTATATTGCTACGCTTTAGTAAGGCTTAGGTATTTTGTAGTTGGAGAGTGTCAAAGGTTTTTGGAAAGGCCTTAATAATTGGTTTTATGTGTTATTTTGGAGACTGTTGTATCAAAGCTTGTAGCAACTGGTTTTAATGCTAGGCACAGACGGGTTGTGTGTGGCAATATTGCAGGATGTTTTGCAACTGTTTTAAAAACGTAAGTCTAACTCTGGTTTTCTTTGGTAATCTTATGAATGTGCCCAAATGCACCTGAATTTAAGATGTCTTTAAATTGATGGGTATTTATAAAGTTTTTGTTTACACCTATAGATTTTTTTTTTCTTTCTAGCAACAATCTGAGCCTACGTATCATGTAGTTCATCAGAGTAGCATCAGATTTAGACAGTTTTAATTGACTTCAGACTTTTCTCTGTGTTTGGCAACATCTTTTACCATCCTTATCACTTAGAGCAGAAGTTCCTAATCCTGGCCCTGCAGGACCCCACACCTGCTGGGTTTTGTTCCAGCCAAGCTCTTGGTGACACAATTCAACCCTTATTGACTTTAACAGGATTTATTTGATCTGTTTCACCGTTCTCAGCTCTCAAACTTGCGTATGAAGTCGTCTGTTAACTATTGCCCTTTGTAAGCAAAAGCGGAACTTTTGGGTAGAAACAAAAATTGCAAGTAGTCCAATCAAGTTTGCTTGGCTGGAATGGAAACCAGCAGGTGTGTGGGTCTCAATGACCATAATTGCGAACTCCAGACTTTAAGCATTTTAGCGTTTGTGCTGAGTTTACTTGACCTGCTGTGTAGTGGGGCTGCTGGTCACCCAAGAGGGTGCTGGGTGAAGTAGGGCCCCTCCTATATATAGAGAGTTTTTGGGGGATCCTGATAGCTGTTATATAAATGCATGGAATGAATAGAAAATAAACTGTACCAATCATAAAATCCATGGACGGAAAAGCACATTTTACATTGTGTTCTTAAAAACCATTGGTTAGCTTGGCACACATTGCTTAAAAGATGTTGGTAAAATGGATTGCCACTATGTGTGGCACGGTGGTGCATTGATTAGTATTGATGCCTCACAGTGCTGGGGCCCTGTCTTCAGTTCTGAACCTAGTGCGAGTGTGTGTCTGTGCATTCCCTGTGATGGATTGGCGTCCCATCCACAGTGTATCCTGCATCCTCGCACCTGTTGCTTGCTGGGATAGGTTCCAGCTTCCCCATGACTCTGTATTGGATAAAACTATTAGAAGATGGATGGATTGTAAGTATGTCAAGCTAAATTAAAGGTAAAGTTACAAAATTAATAAAAGACAAGGCTGGAGGTGAATTGCTGACTTGTGGGTATCCACACAAAAAGCATCTCCTCTTTCTCTTTCCCCTGCTAACTGAAGTGAAACCAAGGCAACAAAGGTGTTGTTTTGAGTTTCTGGTGGTGGTTTTCCATTGACAGGTATTTACAAATAAGCTGGGGAAGCTGGTGACGTGAGCAGATGATCCCTGTTACAGAGACAGTGATGTATTAGGGCAGCTTTCCCTGAGCCAGCAGAAGTGCTTCCTGCCTTGTTTGCACTGTCAATTAAAACTTTCTTTTAGCTCTGCCTCCTCATTGGTAAATGTCAGCAGTCTTCTTTTGCAAATAAGGTGCTGTTTGTGCTGGCCTAGTGTTAAACTGCTTGGTGTCATTTTAGCATCTTGCATAGTAGTGATGCACCTATAGGCACCCGTTATACACTGGCAGCCCCACTACACAACAGATGAGGCAGAGAAAGGAGACATTTCTTCACCTATTAAATCAAAGGGGAGCTTTGCAAAGGCTAGATTGTATGAGCTCAGAGTTGAAATTAGCTGGGACAGCAGGGTTAACACCCCTCCTGTTTTGAAAAGTGCTCTGGGATCTGTATTGAACAAGTAGTCAGGACAAAACAGACTCTTTTCACATCACTATAAACAAGTACAATTTGGTGTGCATATGCCCAGTTCTTACTAAGAGACATTCTAAGTGGCAAAGTCCATTTTTGCAGAGGGAAGATGGTAAATCATTAATTTAATAACTGTAATTAAAAGTAAGTATGTTTTTCTTGTGGTTGTAATGAGCAGCTTTTTCGTGCATGGCCTGTGATAATCAAAGGTCATGCTTAACACGGGTGTCAGAGTGTGCCATGACTACAGTGGTGCTTCAGTACTGCTAATGTATCTTCCCCAGTGCTCCGTTGTTGTAACCAAGGTTGTAACTAAGGTGCTTTTCCTACCAACTGATGAAGGCTTTTTGACTTCAATAGATTTTTTCTATCCCTACTCTTTCTTCTGCTGTATTCAGTTTTATCTTGAAAGACACTGTAGTTATTTTCTGTCCATAGCAAAATACCGATGTGTTTCTGTTATATTACTTAATGTAGACCCTGGTGCTTAGTTGCATTCTGTACAACACATTCCAGGAAAATAAGGACATGTTAATTGTTTGGATTGTAACAGTAGTAAATATATCGAGGAAGTAAAACATAACAAATGTGTTTAGCAGGATATTTGAATAAAACAAGAACTAACCACAGATGTATGTATTTGGCTGAAGGAATGGACTGCACATCATACTGGGGCACGTGTAGCACATTCATGTTCCAACCTATTGTCAAATCAAAGGTTAGTAAATACCTAAAGGGGTTATTTTTTTTGAGCATGAGGACTTTTTCTTGTTACAGTATGCTGCAAGCAATGCTGGCATCCTGTGCACCAACAATAGAAGGCTTTTTGTTTCTCTGTGGGAAAGCCTATTCCACTTAGTGACAAGTATACATGGTGTGAGTCATCAGCATCCAGTTCTCCCTAGAATATAGCAGATATAGATACAGTAGTGTGCTCTGTTGTGTTCGTGTCTGTTCCATAGGGTGACCGGTTCATCATATGCGTGTTGTGCCTTGCCAGGAACATCTGACAGATGTATGCAGAGTATGACACATGTATAGTCTTTGTAGGTGAAAATATTGTCTAAATACTATTAAGCAGTCAAATGGTTATCAGTAAATACTGGGATCTCTATTCATGCTGTTGTATTGTACTCCTCACATCACACCTCTACTTGTGAACAGATCCACTTGTGCAACACAACATTGTCCTTCTAAATTGAAGAACCTGGGGATGATATTTGATCCACGCTTGATGTTTAACCCACATGTGAAAAATATTGTCAAAATGTCATTCTTCCATCTCAGAAATATTACCAGACTATGTTCTATGTTGTCGCTAACTGTAGCTGAAAAGCTGGTCAGCACTTTCGTCTTCTACTAGGGTGTCTAAATACACACTGAACAAACTTAATTATCTCCGTAATTCTGACCAGGTCTAGTGCAAGTGATCACATTTATCCTATCCTGGAGTCCTTGCATTGGTTTCCTGTTAGGTTTCGTGTCAACTTCAAAAACCTATAAGGCCCTGCATGGCTTGGCATCTCAGTACCTGTCTGAGTTACTATTGTCCTAATCCCACCTCACAACCTTTGTTCATATGTACTTCTGGTTTCCTGTCTGTTCCCCAAGCCTGTCTACATACTATGGGTGACATGGCTTTCTCCTGCTGTGCCCCAGAACTCTGGAATTCTCTATGGAGAATCTTCTGGAAATCTCTAAGGATATCATAGTCACTTTCCATGAGCTCTTACAAATCAAGACTCAGAACTTTCTACTTGAGAAGGGCTTTTATTTAACTGGTTCTCTATCTCCTCTGTATCATTTCTACTATATTCCATACCCTTATTGTTATTGTGTGATTCTGCTGTTTCCTCTCTTGTGTGCTTTTTTTCTCACTGTAAAGTGTTTTGAAAAGCCACATTTAAAGGTGCTGTATAAAGTCAAGATTATTATTTAATCAACATGGATGGCAACCCACCTTGTGTCTGTGACATTCCCTCCTTAGCATCATAGCAGATCATCTTGAACTATGACCCAACTGCCTTTTGGCCAATTTCATTTGAATATCTTCATGGCCTGGCATGCCATATTGTGCTACTCTATATATTCGGCCCCCATCACAACATATATGTTGAGCTCTTTCTGGATTCACTGTTTTACTGAATGACAGCCAGTCCTACTAATTTCCAGTGTCTCTGTGCCATTTTGGGATGCAGAACGATGGCGATCTTGGAGCTGTATCCAGCTAGATGTACAGATCTTGTGCGGGTGGAACACATTGTTGCCACAGCTGTTAGGTCAGGGTTTGAACCCATCTAAATGTTGACAGCAAAGGAAAAAATAAAGTTTAATAGAGCTGTAGAACCTTCATCATCATGGTGGTCATGGCGTTTTTAGACTTTTCATAACCACGATCACGAGTGCAGTAACACGTGAACGTTGCCACAGTTCCGTTTGCGTTACCAGCTCTGCAAAGCATTCTAGCATAGTGTGTTAAAATACACAATTTACCTAGATCAGGTTTGGTAAATTGTTAGTGTTAATTCTGAATCTAGAGATATTCATTATTGCATTTTTTGCTACCTCTAAGTATGTACATTGATATCCAGTACTGCATATGAATTTAAAAGTGAAGTTTATGGATTTGAGATGTTTAAATGTTTCTGGTGTGCTTTTGATTGGTGAATGAATCATTCATGACTGACTATCACACTCTAGTGACTTTGTCTGAGCACTAAGCCTTTTCATTAGGCACAGGTTAAGGGGTGATTTTACCTGAAAGTACTGCCAATTTGCCCTGCTTGTCAGGAAAGTAATGCCTTGGTGCCAAGCAATGGAGCCAAGTCCTTAGTGATGAATCAAGGTTTTTTTTTTTATAGACCACCCTAATGGATATCAACAACATGTGGTACAGACATGTGGAACGATGCAGCAGTTGTTGAGGTTTCCTGATGTTCACAAGTGTTTTTAGTCGCTATACAAGTTCCCTTGAAATAACCTCAGTGACCTGCACAGAGCTACATTGATCAAATCTTGGGGCTTCCCTTGCTGTCATTCCTGCGGGCTCATCCTGATATTGACAGCTTCCCAGCAGGAAACGCAAATCCACTTGCTGCTTGTAGAGCGTCAGCTTTCCTTGTGAGACGGGAACGCCACGGTTATAGATGCCCTGCTTGCCAGACAAATTGAGAATTTGTGGAATTATCTGGTTTGACATGTTGCACGGGCTCAGCAACCAGTAAACAGGCAGAGGCTGACCAGACTCTGTGGGAAGAATTGGATTGAATCCCACAAGGCAGAATTTGCATCACATGCTTTGCTTATAGTTGCAGCTTCATGCTGCTGTCTTGTGTCTTTCACAGTAGGACTCTTTTTGATGACCAATATTAATCATCTCACTGCACCGGCTTGATAAAAGCTTTTCTTGATGATAACTTTGTGAATGCAGTTATATCTGATAAGATTCTTTAGGTGTGTGATTTACACATGCCAAAAATCAAGCTGTATCATTTTAAGAAACATGCCTGTGTTTACAGAACTCCTCTGGGTCTCATTTTGACTCCCTAGGCAATGCCTTCTGACCTGCAATTGGCTTCGCCTGAAAGGAAGCAAAAGTTGTCCTAATATCCGTGTTAAAAAAAACGTAACCGCAATGGAGAACTGCAAGAGAAAGTCCCAGAAATAAGATGGCAAATGTTCATCTAAAATACTGAAATCTTTAGAACAGAAGCATTCATTTGCAGAACTGCGTTACTTTTTTCATTTTATGCAAACCGCAAAAAGCACTCTCTTTGACAGTAACATTTAAGTTTGCAAATGCAGTAGTTGTCATCATTAAAGAAAAAGGGAGACCTAAGAGAGGCAATGTGATATTTCCTATCATCTTATTATCAATATAAAATATTGCTTTTTAATGTTAAAAAGAGGCAACAACTAATCCCACATCACACAGTTACTATGTGGGCTCTGCACTTTTTTCTTTGTAACTAATGAACAATAACTACACAGTGTTTGGCAGGGAGGGAGCTCAGTTGGTTTCAGTGTGGTCTTTTTTGAATTACAGACATTGTAGGTGAGATTGTTTATATAGTGAGTGTAATGTGCCCGAACTTTTTTTTTTTTTCCTTTCAGACTAGCACTTCTGCCTGGGCCATAGTGAGAGGGTTAGCTGGGCAGTTTTAGTCAATTCAGCACAAGAGAGAATAAATTGGCACAAAGACAATCATGTAGCTTTCTGAATATATAGTTGGATATCTGCGTGCACCATCAAGGTCTTTTTTCCAGAAAGCAGCTTTTTTCTTGCAGTAGAAACTGCCTCACCACACTCACGCTCTTTTGAGGCCACTGTGTTATGTAAGAAATGTGAAATGTGTAGATGTTGCAAAATGTGATATTGAAGTGTTTAAAAAAAAAGACAAAGGTAAAAGCATTTACAAATAAGTTTTGAAGTCTGTAATTACACATAACAGGGTCTCAATGTTATCACAGTCATTTAAAAAAGCGTGCTTTACTTTTGATCGTATTAATCTGGAATTGATAACATTTTCTAAATGATCTGTTAACCCATTGCTTAAGGTAAGAGTTTAACAGGTCAGTGATGGCCACAGTTGATCTTGCTGTCTATCCCGGAGCGATATTGAAAACAGGACAGAATTCCAAACTGTCCTTTTTGGAAACATTAACTCTTCACCCTCTGAAACTCCCAATGGGTTGCAAGGTCTGCTTCGAGCCGTTTTGAAATTCGAAGCACATCTACTGAGAACAAGCACTTTTAACTTGACAATATACTTTTACTATTTGAGTGATCTTTGTTGTGCCTTTTCTAAGCCAGATTCTGTCAGGTCATATTCTGATAGATATTGGGGCACAAAGTCACAATTAAATTAAGAGGGAAAATTGCACAGGCTGCTTATTGCTGAGTTTATTGTGAGGAACCGCCTCAAATACAGTGAATGTAACGGAAGAGGAGAAAGTGAAACTTGCAGAACATTCCCAGAATGGAGAAAAGCTTTTCTGTGACTTCCCCGGGGAGAGGGATACTTTAAAAGCTTGCTTCTTAGAAACATTCTTAGAAAACAATTGTGGTAGACCTGCTTCCTCCCCTTCAAAGCTGAGTAACCCTAAGGTCTGGGTTAAAACAAGGACTGGGCAGCACTGCTGGTAAGAACAATTATGGTAGGGAGAAGGTTGTGATTGGATTAAGATGTCTCATTCACTAAGGTATCTAATGTATGTAGCACTGGGTTGGTTTGTTCCCTAATTGATAGAATGAACTCAATTTAATTTGACAAATGGGGATATTATGTGGCATCCTCTATCTCCCTCACCTTTAAAGCTGGAAGTGTGACAGCTGGCTCACCAAAACATCATTTTCTCTTTTGGAGTGCCTGGAGAGCTAAGCAGAAACAGGCCGTGGGTGGCATTGATATTTTTGCAGACTGTTAAGTCATTCATTTACCTCGTGGTATTCTATTCTTGGTCAGAGTTGCGGCTCTAATCCCAATTAATCTTTCTAATCTCAAAATTAGGGGTGACCTCCTTTTGTTTTGTTCAGTCATGTAGAAAGTAGGTGGGGATTTCTCTCACTTATTCTTCTCGCAAAGTTTGGCACGTTGAGCTGTACTCGCGCTGATAGAATATGTAGTTTAAAATAAAAAAAACAAGCTTTAAATGGTTCGCAATGTGTATTCATTTTCTCAACTTGCCGCTTTTTACAACATACAACAAAAATCTAATTTCTGTGTATTTTATTTATTAATACAATCTTGTGGAATGGACCATATTTTAGTAAGTTCTTTTTAAAGTGTGGGCAGACACAGATACCTCTATAGAAAGGCTCTGCAGCGGAATACAGAAGACAGTTATTAGTTCACATTCATCAATTTGATCACTCATTTTAAATACGAGATTGAAGTGACCAATACATCTTACGTTATCGGACATTGTGCTATTTGGATTTTTTATATGCCATTTGTGGGCAGCACAGTGATTGGCATTGCTGCCTTGCTGCTCTGTTGAGCTCAGGTTCAATTCCCGGGGTGCTATTGGCAATTGCCAATCTCCCTGTGATTGTGTGGGTTTCCTCCATGTGCTCTGGTCTGAAGATATACTTCTACTACATACTGCTAGATTAATTGGCTTCTGAGAAAACTGTCTCTGGTGTGAGTTTATGCGTGTCTCTCTTTGTGTCTGCCCTGTGAAAGACTGGCATGCCATTTTCCATGTGTCCTGCCTTGCACCCATTGCTTGCTGTGCTTACCTGCAACCCTGTATTGGATAAAGTGCTTATAAAAGGGATATTCTCTTTTGATTTATTTTTCTAGCATTGTGGAAATACTAATTTAGACAATTGTGTTTTTGTCAATTTGAGCACTGCAAATGCTTATTTTATTCCTGCCTCTTTTACATGTTATTTATTTGTATTTCCTGTCTGGCTGTTTGTTAAATCCAGAGGGAGATGCCCTTGACTGAAAGAGCTGAAGGCACGACGGGTGAACATTCTTTCAGAAATAGAGTATGCTGGACCTATTGACTAAAACCGGTTCTCTAGGTGGATGTCTTCTCCCTTACTGAGAAATGTAAATCTACTGAAGAATTGTGTGCCAGCGTGTTTAAAAGATATCCTAAGGGCATTGTCAGAGTTTTCAAACACTGTACTAATAGTGCTTCCATTTACCAAATTAAAATTTTTTATGTAACTTGTTTTTTATATAATTTCAGAATCCGTTGGAGGGGAAATTTTCAACTTGATTCATCTGTACTAAATTACCATGCTACAATTATTGTGTGTAACATGTCAGCTTGTAACTAGGCAGTTTCACACTGTATACATAACTACACTTTGCACCACTTAAGATGACAAATCACCAGCCACAGTTTGCAGCTATACAGCTACTTCCTCAAAGTATCGTCTTCTCTAAGGTGAAAGTGGAAATGTCAAGTTTAATCTTAGCAAGTGAAACTGAAAATGTTAATTACAAGTGAAACTCTTTAGTTCACAAGAAGCATAATATGATAAGCAGTGCAATGTTTTTAGGTGTGCTTCTCTGTCAGTACAAAAGAAAACAGTAAAACTTGTGGGCATTTTTATTGTCCATGGTAGTATTATCCCTAAATAACTTGGACTGAAAAAACAACTTTGTTTTGATTTTGTCAGTGGTTAGACACTGGCCTATTCATATTGCAGCACTTTCTGCAAGATCAATGAAAGAATCTTAAAATGTATGCAGTTATAAACATATACTCTTAGAAAGGTATATTTTCAAACTCTGAATGAGTGGAAATGAGAACAGTGTAAGTTGACCAATGAGGGATGCAAAACACAAGCAGGTAGCATCCCGAAAATGTAGGAAGGCTGAATACAGCAGGGATGCCAGGAGAGTGAAACATAAGGATATGAAATGGCAAGGAGAGAGGATCAGGATCCCACCAGCCATGCTGGAGAAAATGACCTAGAAACCAGGAATGTTCTTTTTTTTGCCAGAATCTTATATACCTGCCAAGACCAAGCAGCTTTCTGAAAAAGAAACAATAGTAGGATTGACACTGGTACTGCCTCTCATCCTTATGTAAGTAGATGTAGATCAGCAAATCTAACTACTTTGTTGCGAACAGCGTGATGATACCCAGTTTGGGAAGTCTTTCAATATGCCATTTCAGTAATGTCGCACTCTTATTAATGCATGGACTGAATTGTCAGGACATGTATTGGAGGTTGAGATGCTGGGAACGTAGTTTCTTGATACTGCAGTATATTCATTCATATTGTACAGAGAATATTGAGAATACTGTTCTCTTTATCAGGTTTCCTGGCATTCTTTCAGAGTCTTTCTGTAATTAACACTAATCGGCGTCTTAAAGATGAAAGAAAGCTTCTACTTAGGATTTGTACAGAATCATAAACATGGAAGCACCAGGAAAGAAAATAGTAGAGGTGAAATTTGTAGGTGGGTTCTAGGGGCATGGTGGCTCACATTTAGTACTTTACACGTCATGTCTGAACTGAAGTCTGCAATATTTAGATTTATTTTTGGATGGTGTGCAGCTATCTTCATTATGTATGCTTGTCTCATTTGGTTATATCATAATGTTACTTCACTGGTGTTCACCAGTCAGTGCTGGAACAGATGGTGTGCAAGATAAGCAATCAAATCCAATTTGAAGTAAGCGTGAAAGAAAGGGCAGCTGTCTGGTCAGAAAGAAAAGTGATTCATTACCAGGCATATATATATACAGCTGTTTAAAAAAAAAAAATCTAGATTTGACCTGAATGGATTAATGGAAAAAATGAAAATGATTCTAAACGTTGAAGTGGTGAGCAATGTACATTTGTTTTTGCCTCCAGTATACATCCAGTATATATATCTACTATATAGTGAGAAGCTGATGCAGCAAACATCTTACATACATACATATATATATATGTATCACTGTCTCCGATGCAGAATGCTAATTAACGTGATTATCCATGTCAAAAAGCAGTCAATGAATAGTATAGCTAAAATATTTAATACATTTTACTACTTTGACATCATAGAGAGAACAGTCAAATAAATGTCAGTAGTGACAACAGTAATGTGCATTTTACTATGTGTTATTGCATTATCATAATGTCATAATTTCCTACCATTTATGTTTTCTTTGGGTGCACTCGTCTTTGAGAATGAATTGTGTTTTATCTCACACCTGACTCGAACCTTCCAGCCCCATCTAACATCCACTTATTTTGCTCGGGCATGTTTTCGTTTTTGCCGTTTCATAGTCATAAATGTGGAAATATAAGTTAGTCTCATGTGTTGCTTTCAGAAAAATATAATGATTTTGTAATCTAATGTTGAATATCCTTAATATGTGGTTAATATTTTGACAGCCAGCTCCAATATTAAGAGGCTTGATATTACAAGCCGTGGATGTGCCTCTTAAAAGAGTTTGCTGGTTGCTGAGGCTCCATTCTCTGAGACTCGGAGCACTTCTAATCTGGGATGAGGGTAATTGCTACCACAAATAGCTCCTATAAAGGCTTTGCAAAGCTGAAGGCCAGCAGTGTGCAGTGAGAGCAGTTTAACTCTGTATCTTGAGTTAAAGGCCATTGAAGCTTTCTGTTCGACACTGATACCGTACATCTCCCAGTCACAGAAAGGCTGCTCTGCAAGGGGGTATCAAGGTAAATTGTTCAGTTAACAACAACGGAGAACCTTGCAGAACTTGTGCGGTCCAATGTGAAATGGTGTTTCCTCCAACATGATTCCTACCCTTGATAGTATAAATGCACTGGAATTAGGAAAAACATGCAAGTACACATTCATTGTTTGTTGGATCAAAGAAAATTTCAAGTCTGTCAGTATTGGTGTAAACACAATATATTGCATATTTTTTAATCAGGTGATGCTTTAATGTGAATATGTTGAAACAATATTTTTAATTTTTAGCCTTAGTTTTCCATAGTAGCTTTCATTTGAATCCTCTCTTGTTTTTTTAGTTACCTGGTAGTTTCATACAACCGCAAAGTTTATAAAACCACCTGGAACTCCCCTTTCTTCCCACTAGCTATTAAAGGAGGCAAATTAGAGAATTGAAATGCTTGTTGCCACCTCATGGAGGAAAGGTAAAGAAGTGCTCAGAGATCGAAGGTAAAAGATTGTCCACTCTCAACAGCTATAAAAAAATCTAATGGCCTACCACTTTCGACTGTGGTGCCAAGAAGACATCCACCAGGATAGTACCTATTCCATTAGAATAGAGGGATATCCGAAAGATTAATCCCAAGGAAGAGTGGTTTTGGAAAAGGGACTCATACCAAAGGACAGAAACTGGGAGAGGTCAACTGGCATTTACACTGGCATCAACAGGGTACAGTGCCTCCATGACTACCGTTCAAGGTTGACCTCATGGATCTGTTGTGGCAGAATTTGCCAAACAGCAACTCATTGACTCCCTTGTCGAAGTGGACTGGTTGGCTGAAACACAGGTATAATTAACACAGAAAGCTGAAGCCAGAATATTCTTTCCTTTGTAGAAGAGGAACTGTTCGTTATGCTTTAGGGATGTCCCGAGGGACTTTGTGTGCAACGATCCCGTTTCCCTTATAAAAACGATAAAACTCTGCTTATTATGACCTCCTTTTCAATGAACGTCCCAGCCACTGTGTGCTTTGCTGCATCAGTCTCTGAAGGAGAGTGTACAGGTAATCCTGATCACGAATCCCACAGTTTTGCTGAAGTTTCAATGCTGAAGTTTGCTAAATGATACTGTTGTGCAATATTTATTTCAACAGATGTGTATGCAGTGTATTACTTCTATGATGTGTAAATTAACTGTGGTTAATAATAATTGACAAATCCTTTACCCAGAGGGAGGGCAGTGAATCTTTTCCAAAATGAGGATCTAGTGAAAAGGTAATCAATGCTTAATTTTAAAGGGAGGTGTTATATTTTAAAAATACACTAAAAGTGCAGAATTGTTTTTGGTATCAGTATTTCATGATCAATGCTTTTTATTAATTATAGTTCTTTTCTTAGGAACATGGTGATACAGAATGCTGGTAGACATGAGGTTAGTCAGTCTGTAATGAAAGAACTGATATTGTGAATAGTGGCAGCACAGTTGTACTTAAGAATTGAGATGGCTTCTTGAGAGCTGTTATTTGATCAGTCTTCTTATCAATTAAAAATTAAACAGAGATGAAAGAATCACACAGAAGACTTGAATGGAGCTACAGTGCCAATTTCTTAGATCAGTTCTTAAATCTCGGTAACAAAATAAATTAATTGATAATATCACAAATTCTGAATTCACAATTATGTACTTAACTTTGTGGAAGTATTGTATGGTCGCCATGTGGTCACAAAGTGCTGGTTTTGTCATGGTAAATGAAATAACCTGGCAGTGCAGTTGATAAACCACATTTTTGAGGTTGAATTGCACACCTGGAAAACTTAATAGGCATGGCAGAATATTTAATCACATTTGTTCATTGATTGGGTAGCATCTAAAAATGGAAGATTAGTCGGATGTTGAGACTGAATTTGGGACATGTCTTTGAGCCTATTGATGTTATTAATTGTGTGTGTTCTGATACAGTGGTTATTGGTTACGATATATTTCTCTGCATGCTAATGTGTATTGTTTCTCATGAGTGGAAAGTATCTGCAAGATCAGCAAAAAGCTTATCGTCTTAAACCCTGAGGCCTTACCATTGGGTCACAATGATGTCACTACATAGCAACAGATTGAACTGCATGTCCTGAGTACCTCCAGCTGATCCTGAGGGTACTCTTAAAAACAGCTTTGGGACCTCATTCTTATATATTGTGTGGCTTTGTCAAGGTGTTAGTAGTGTGCAGCCCTGTACATAGAAGACTGATTGTTTAATCACAGGTTAGAGTTTTCAGGTTGTAAACTAGATTTACAAATGAGTTTTCCACTTATATTTGAATCATTAAAGCCTCTTTTGTAATACATCTCTTATATATTCCCCGGGGCAAGATAAGACCCACTCGCTTCCAAACAGAAGCATTCACTTTTACTGTAATACAGTGTTTTGACCACACCATCAAAAACTTTGGTTTTAAAGAACAAATGCTGCTTACAGTGGAATTCAGGCTCATGACAATTAAATCATGTATTTTATATTTTAAACCCACCTAGTTTGAAATCCTAAGTTATAACCTCTGCTTGCTGCTTTTTTATGCTTTCTTGCTGTACCTTTCTCTGTGAATCTGTCATTTTGTAATTGTGGTAGCCAGCACTTTAAGATCTATCTGATATTGGCATAAAATTGCTTCCATCTGCACTAAAAATGAATGTTTGGATTTGAATGTGTGAAGTAAAGAATTTACAGATGCAGTTTGTGAAAAAAGTGAGCATAATTATTATTGGTTTTATTTCCCTCATCATAATGACATCATTGCACTTCAGCTTTTACATATTGATAGTTTGTCATGTTTTATTTTAAGCAGACAAATAAAATGCACAACCAATGATATTGGGTATTAGAGCTGTGTGTAATTCATTCTATCCAGTAGCAAGGTTTTGGATAAGAGCATTCTTGCTAAACTGACTTTTACTGAAACTTTCAAATCCATTTCAGCAGAGAGTAGTTGTTGTGCTCTTGACATGTGACACGTTGACAAACACTGGCTGTGTTAAGCTTAGTTTCTTACCCTGATTTCACTTAAGCCAGTTGTCTAATAATGGGTACCTGCATTTTCTGAGGGGCTGATTTGTGATGTAGTGCCATTCTGTTTAGGACAGTCCTTTTATTCTGAAGTCTTAATCTGCAAAAGCTGAGATGTTCTTTGGGCTAATAAAACATTTGATGCTACGTGTCAGAGTGTTTTAACAGGGATGTTTTATTTAAATGTGGTAAAATACTGTCAGGCCTTTAACAAATAATACACACAATGTATATTTAGTGGTTACACCCAGTAACTTGGGTGTTATGAGATCGTTGGAAGGTTTTGTCAATAGTTTAATCAAGATTCTTGGGATGGGACATGGGATCTTAGTGATACAAACTAACTTTGAAAAGACATGCTGAAGCCCTCAGAAATCTAAGGAGATAAATCTGTGAGAAAGAAACTAATCAGTCTTCTGTTTATCTTTCCAAGCAGAATTGAACCATGGCAGATCAAAACCGACCTCAACGAAAGATGTCCACAACAGGGGACAGCTTATACAAGATGCTAGGGCTTGAGAAAGGGGCATCAGCAGAAGACATCAAAAGAGCTTACAGGTATTGACAATTACCACCAAAGTATTGGTGCAGGTTCTGTTGTCTGCCTACAGTGTATTTGCCATGGTATGGCTCTGTGTGACTCAATGCAAACATTAAAACTAAAGTGACTGGTAGCCTTGGGCCCTTCAGGGTTTCTGGGCTGTTTGTCCATAATGTTACCTAGGTTACTGTCAATACATGAACTACTTCCTGGGGCTTTATTTTTTCCCCCAGAAGTTTTGTACAGTTGTCTTGCAACATTCGATGTCTACTCATTCTTGCATAGTCATTGGCAGATGTGAACTTCACATTGTTCTTGCTGACTTTGAGCTTGCATCTCAACTTGTCTATAATAACTTTAGTTTTGTATAGTGCCTTTCACGGTGTATCACCTAAAGGCACAGTAATTGCAATAAAAAGTAATGCATTCTCTCATTTTAAACAGTTGTTTTGTGCATGGTTCAAAGCCAGAACTACAGTGTGTAGGTCTGCAGGTTTTTATTTTTCCAACAGGTTTTGTGCAGATTCCTATGTAGAAGGTCTCTTGGACTTATGATTATTATGGTGATAACAATATGACCACTCTAGGATTCATACCTGTTCAAGGGTGAGTTTCCCGAAAGCATCGTAGCGCTAAGAACATCGTAAACTTGCTCTTAAGATCGATCGTTAGTTTACGAGTGTTTTCCAAAACCTATCGTAACTAAAGTAGAACGTTAAATCATTCGTAATCTACGTGCTCCCCGACCCACTCGTTAATCACTAAGTGCTTCTTAAACTGGCTACCTCTTGCGCCAACCTTAGAGACAGAGATCGCCAGACAGAGCACATTCAATTCACGTCATGGGAATTCTCTGGAAATATAGAATACTAAGATTTTATATTAAGGATTTTGATATTTTGTTGTACTATGTAAGAGGAAATTCAAAAAATAACATTTATTTATACAGTAATGAATTTATTAGTCATCTTGGGTAAATTTCATATTCATAAGTCAGATGTTTTAATAATACTCCCTCTTTTACTATTTAAATTCCATAAAGAACGTGAAACACGTAACATGTATTACAATGTAGCGCCACGCAGGGCGGGCTGAGAACAGCACATGGGGACTACCGGACTATATATAGTGGGACGGAGGCTGGGATACAGTCTCTTCCCTTCGTGTGTGTGTGTGTATGTTAGTGTAGGTGCAGCGCTGTAACCCCTGTCCCTGTGTGTGTACCTTTCCCGATTCGAGTTATTAAATGTGTTGTTCAACCCCATTCCCTGAGTCCCATGCCTGCTCGATTCCGTACCAAAACCCATGGTCGATACAATATTTTAAGTTCGAAATGCCGTTTTATGTTCTGTCTTGATTGTTGACGGTAAAGCTTAGACCTACTTGTTTTTAAATTTGATTATAGGTCCTGTATTTGTTGAGTGACACGTGCCAAGCTTAGTAGTTAATTTTTCCAGATGTCATGTTAATAAGACCAATTAAAATGGAGTTCCAACACACCCAACAACTTTAAATAACAACAGTATTTTCTCATGAAACACTGTGATTCTTAACGATGGCAGCGTGACAAAAAATATTGCTTTAAATCAAAGACATCGTGCAGGACGCATACACTTTCCACACAGTTAAACTTGGTTTTCTTTTACGGCATGTCAGTCATTTATTTTATTTTCTCTTAGAAACAATAAGGGTCCCATTTTGTGCTTATCTATACGCTTTCGCTTAAATGGTTGTTAAATTATGATGTCATGTTTACTTCATATTCCTTTTCACAACTTTGTCATCACACTGAAGGACCAAAACCGACACCATATAATGAAAGTATTGTCAATCGATTGTTTGTCAATCGACTTGTGATGCTTTTTACTAAGCGACTTCAGGGGCGGGGTTAACAGAGAAGTATTTTATACTCGCTCGTTAAATGATCGATTAAGAGGGGTTTTGGGAAACCCACGAAAAAGTAGCTTGAATGTTATGTACGTACATCGTAAAGTTGCTCGTTAGTCTCTAAGATTCATCGTTTTCGGGAAACTCACCCCAGAACTCTCTGCTACTTTTTGGTGTGGTGGGCTTGATGTGAGTGCTTGTGAGGGCACTTTGGATCCCAACCAAGACCAGGCGCACCCTATTGGTGCTAGATCAGTACGACTGCTGCCTCTCAGTTGCTGAGGATGCTTTAAGCTTTAGGAGGGGGTGGGGAATACCCAGTCTCAGATTTGTAAAATGTTCAAGGGGAACTGCAGTCTCAATTTCTCTGCTATTAAACCTGGGTAACAAAGTAAGTTAATCGATGGCGTCGGAAAAATTTACAGTTTCAGAATTAAGCACAAAATCGTTACCTTTGTGAAAGTACCTTGTCGCAAACCACGGGTGACATCGAGAGTTGTGCAAATTGCAAAATGAAGTGGCCCCTTCCTGCTTACTAGCCACTGTAATGACTACTGTAATCTGATGTACAGGTTGTGTAGTAGATGTTTCACTGCAGTGAGTTGCATGCAGAGTTAACAAGTGAGTGGTATTTGTCTGCAAAACCATCTTGAAGTCGAGAGAAATATTTCTAGGATTAAAATACATGTTTTCACAAGCCTGCTGGTTTACAATGTATTAGGACAGCTTCACCTCACCGGAAGTTTGGTTGCCTCATTCTGAATCGCATAATATGAAGCTGAACTTACCTGGAAATGTAGTTTATTTTGCAATGTTAATTGGAAGTTTTACAATTTATTGGGTACATTTTACTTTGAAATGCACTCATCAATGCCAGTTCTTTCTAGCCCCGCAATCTAAAAATAGAGTTGCAGTTTCCTTTTCATTTCTCTCTTAAGAGCCTTCAGGACCGATACAGTCTAGAAAACCACCGAATTCCCTGCAAACATCAGGTGGTTGCAGTTGTTAGGAGTTTGATTGCACATGCACTAGACCTCTATTCTTCTCATGTCCTCGTGTTTTATCCTTAATTCTACCTTGGTCGAACAAAATTTAGATGGTCAAGAAGGAACGCAGATGCATTATTCCATGTAAAAACTACCTGATTTTGGCATGACCAGCTCTGATTTTCCTGAAATTTGGCACATGTATCCTGTGGAGGAAAGGATTTAAGGCAAAGAATTGTCAAATATCTTTCTGCTCATGACAAATATACAAATGTCTGGATTTCAAGAAAATTTAAGATTATCATGCCAAAATCAGGGTGATTTCACACATGGTGCTTCTGTAACCTTCTAGCACATTATTCTTAAATGCTGAAGAGCTGTATTGAGTGCCTCAGTACTGACATCATAACAGGCTTTTTTGTGACAATGCACTTGTTTTGCTTTAATGTCTTTACTTTCTAACTTTCAGGAAACTTGCACTGAAGTATCATCCTGACAAGAACCCTGACAACCCAGAAGCGGCAGATAAATTTAAAGAAATTAACAATGCGAACTCTATCCTTAACGATGAGAACAAAAGGAAGATCTATGATGAGTATGGCTCTATGGGACTGTACGTGGCTGAGCAGTTTGGCGAGGAGAGTGTGAAATATTACTTTCTGATGTCCAAATGGTGGTTTAAGGTAGGTGCTCTTATAAGAGCTTGTGTCTTATTGATATTGGTGTTACTTATATCTTTTAAAAGGCCTAACATACAGGTGGCATCTTCTGAATGAGCAATATCTCAGACACAATGTGGGAATCTTTAAGATTTGACATAGTGTTGTAAAAATGTCAGGTATTTTCTGTTGCCGTCCTTTTTCTAAATGTTCTCAGTTGTATTTTGTTTGGTCAATTCTGCTTGTATCTTTTATTTTTCACTTTTCTGTATTCAATTTAATTCAATTTGCTAAACAGGCCTTAAGGTCAAATTCTAGTATACAACATTTAATGCAGGGGTGTACAACTCCAGTCATTGAAGGCTAGCAGGTATCTGGTTTTATTTCCACCTTAACCCTTAATTACTTAATTGAACTCCTTATTTGCTTAATTGGTCAAGTTGATTTTAAAGCATAACACCAGCTGGATAGTGGCCTTTGTGGACCAGAATTATTCACCACTGGTTTGAAGTCTGTAATCTGAAAAACAAGATTGGATGGTTAAGCATTTTGTTTAAAGGCCACTTTTATAATTTGATATGTCAGTTAACTGTTACAGTACCATTCTAAAAATCTGCAAGTGCTTTGTACTATTGTGCTTTAATGGAAAGAAAAATGATTGAGTTCTAAAGCATGTTTCAAGCAATATGGTAATAACACCATAATCTGGAAGTAATTAATCAGTGACCTTAGCAGGATAGGTATGCAGTAAGATTTTGTAACAGCTGACGATGTGAAGGGTCGTCACTGAAAATCTGTAGTATTAAAAAAGCAGTTGTTTGCATTGCATGGACAGTTATCAAGCCAGTGCTGTTATGAGGCGTACAGCAAACAGCGGGGCATACATTGCACATTTTAAACTAGTTATGAAAGATTAAAGAAGATAATTCAAGATTATTTTTTCTGAATGGGGAACTGATTGAAATATTGCTATTTTTAACACCCTAGTCATCCCCACAAAGCTATTTATGATGCGTTTATCATACAGGACATTGTCACGCAGACAGCAGCACCACAGAGCAATGGTAGGTCTGTTGACTTCTGTGCCCATTTCAAAGTAAGCTTACAGTTATGTAACTTGCCTTTAAATGGTTCGGCACTCCTGTGCTGTGAGTGTTCTAAACAAAAAAAAAAAAACAGATCTCATTATGGTGTATGAAAGTTTACAATACATATAGGTTTTTAGTGTGGTCGATAAGTGGAGAAGTCCGTACTTTCTGTACCACAGCATCTGCTTGTCAACTGTGCTATAAGGGTATTGACCAACAAAAGGAGTATGGAATTCCTTGAAACCAATATCAGAAATCACGAACATTTCACTACTAGAAAGATAAACATACAAATTGACAACATACCCCATAATGTTAGGATAAAAGGCCTGTAATTTTAACATTGAAAGCAGTATGTTTCAAAATAACTCATTTAAACCACTGCCCTATTTTGAATACAAAATTTTAGTGCTCTTTGGTTTTAAATAATATAATATTCTGTTCCTCTTAACAGTGAAATGAGATTGCTCTACTCAAAAATTGAGTCCATTACTCAAGTCCAATTAAACCTGAACCTGAACTTGGACTTGGTTCAAGAATTTTCTTGAACCAAACAAACATTTTGTTCAAGGAAAATTTTGTAGAAGAGTTTGTAGAGTTAGTTGCTATATTTTAAATTTTCCTTTTTGGTTTATTTCGATATTTAACCTAATTGATTTACCCTTGTAAGTACCTAGTAGGAATTTACGTCATACTCCCTTATGTGCAAAGTTCCAGATGTTTTAAAATTGGTCTCAAAAGCAACAGCATATCATTATTATGAGTCTGCAAACAACCAAACATCATACATTTGTCATTTTTGGAGAATGACAGCTGTGCTGCTGTTCAGTCAATAATAACCAGTGCTATTGATTACAAAGGTTGCATTCTATCTACCAAGGTTAGCTCTGCGTCAGATATGTCAGATACCGAGTGATCTACACAGTAGGAGGAATGAGGAGTTGAATGACTGATTCTTGTAAAAGGTGCCTTGTGTGATTGTGTAGACAATGGTTCATGAAAGAATGTCTGTAGAATGTCTGTCTGTCTGAAGGTCTGTATCCTTGCTGCATGTCAGAGATCCCATACAAAGCAAGCAAAATATAGCAAAAGCACCACACAGAGCATGGATCTGCGTTTGAGGCTTTTAAGGACTGCCCTCTAGTGGTAATAATGATTAACTACTGAGCTGCCTTGCATAACGGTGATTTTGACCATTGAGAGTACAAAGCCAGTTTGAAGGACTAATATGAAATTAGACACATGATGGGTATTAAAACAGAGATCTAGGCACTCAGGTATTTTCTTCCTGGCAGTTGCTGTGGTTCTCTACAGTGACAAAAATGAACGCTGCATCAGGTGAAGGGCTAGTTTAAAAAAATACATTGTCACAATTCTGAAGGTAAGCCTTTTTTAGGAAACACAGCTGTTGATGATCATTTAGAGAGGTGGTTAAAACATGTTTAAAGTCTAATATTTTACAGGGACACTTTTTTTTTTTAGCCTGTCATGATCTATTTATGCTGTATTGGATCAGCGAACTATAAGTGCTGATCACAGGGATAGGAGCAAAGTTCCAGCTGCATACCAGTTTGTTCCATTTCAGGTTTTATGAGGCACAAGCTATTATACAGATGGCCGTGATGTAGGAAGGCGGACTTGAATTCTATTCACACGTTTACTGAGGATTAGGCAAGAGGGAATTAAACATTCATCTGCGTTGGCTCAGACTGCTGTTCTGTGGGAGTCTCAAACTCAAACCCTCAGCCGAATGCAAAGCACTTTCTTCAGCCCAGCTTGTCGTTTGCTCCTCTCACTCTCACTCAGGGAGGCTGCAGTGAATTCGATCAATTTTCCCGTCACCCTTTGATCTCATTTTTCATCTAACTCTTTGCTTTCAAGTGTTTTTTTTTTGTTTTTCCTCTCCCATTTATGCTCTGTGAAGTATATATTTATATTCTGTTATGGAGTATGCAAAGCTTTTCATTGCATCACATTGAAATTCTTAGTTGAGCAGATCATATGTAGCAGTTGGAATGTTGTGTTCTGTGACGGTCTTGTCGCGAAGATGAAAAGACAATGTGGTGAATGAAGGGCTCAGATGCAGGGGGCACAGTTTTAGGAGCACAAACCTAACTGAGGCGGTAAAAAAAAAACTTGCTTTGATCTCCAAGACGGTTGAGGAGGGGAGGGGGAATGGAGAATGCACGGCAAAACCCATCTGATCCACTTTGTGTGCTGTCTGTAATGAAGAGAGGGAGAGCTGGCTGATCACCCACAAACAGATTCAGCGTTCGCACTCACCAGTTGCGAGCGCGCGATTACCGTTCTAACCAGACCCTTAAAGACGGGGGCTGTTTCATGGTGAGGTGCTTCTTGGTAGATATGGTCTAAATCCTAAGGATTAATCTGTGACATGACGCTGTGGGGCTCCTTTGTATAGCACCTGCCATATGAGGTCTCTGGAGAGGTTCAGGAGCGAGGTGTGAGGGTTGAGTGTCCTTGCTGCATTCCAATGAGTGTTGACTGTTGTTTTGTGGTGATGATTCAGGCCCTGGCGTTCTGCTGTGGCATCTTCACTTGCTGCTGCTGTTGCTGCTGCTGCTGCTTCTGCTGTGGGAAGTGTAAACCGGCCGAAGACGACGAGAACTACCAGTACGTGGACCCAGAGGACTTGGAGGCCCAGATCCGAGCCGAGCAAGATGCAGGTGAGTCGCCGGCTCTTTCCATCCTGATCACGGGCGGGAGGAGGGGGGAATCGGTGACTTTCTGAAACCTGCCTTCAGAGCCATAATTACTGTCGCCTTTCCACCAAACAGTATTGCTGGCTCTGTTGTAAGCTTCACACAGCAGTGCTGCTTTAACACTTTGAACAGATCTCTCTCTTTTGGTTTGGCTCAGCAGTTACAGTTTCTCTGAGTGAGCACTGAAGAGAAATATTTTAAGAGAGTATTGAGCCAGGAGTTTGTAAGGTACTAGCAAATGAATTCAGTTTCTGTTTCCTTGTGAAGTCCTACCAAATGTAAAGAGAGCGAATGCATGTCTTTTAGTTTGAATTCATTACATTCTTAGACCTTGCAGACCTTGGAGAAACAAGGATGTCATTCTGCCATCTTCAAAAAATAAGATTAGCAATAAAAATAGTTAGGTGGAGTTAGTGAGTGACTTTTGAAGTGCAGGAGCTCTGGAGACCACAGGTGTTCCAGCTATGGGGTGTTTTCATGGGGATTATAGCAGTTACTCCATTCATTGCATGAACAATTCCTAATTGTAATAAATGATAAAGTATAGGTGCATATTGCTTTAAATTACTGAAGTGGTGGAAGAGGGTTAACAAATAAATGGCATTTAAAAGTAAAATCTGATTTCACAGTGAAATTGAGAACTTCCAGGCTCAATTTCATGATGGAATCGGAGAAATACCAAGGCTGTTTCTGTATAAGAATAACGATGAAATGAAATCAGTCTCTTTATTCTTAGGTGCTCTGTATTAAGTTACATGTCTTACTTCAAGCCTTTAAGTATGCTAAGCACTGATTATTCATATTGTATTTTTAATTCATTTTCTTCAGTTGCTTCATCACTAGGATGAATAGTCCTGAAAAGGAGTAGTTGACATCCTACCCTTTTTTCTATTTCAAACTTGTACAGCACGTTTTGTATTCTATTTGCTGTTGTTCTGCATTGTTCCCCTATTTGCAATAACAGATTATCTCAGTGTAACTGTCATTTGTTTGGCACCTGACCAAAAAGCATACTGGACAATATGTACCTTGCTTTATTAATGGACACTGGTATAGTTCTACCGGAACGTGAGAGCTTCATGCACCTCCTAGCAATACACTTGACCAAGAACAATCTAAGCAAAAAACCTCAGAGCACCGCACTCAATAAATAAAATCGACATGCTTGGCCCTACATATTTCTCGGGGGAGAATTGTTTTGAAATCACACAGTACAGTGAAAGGGAGGTTTGATTTTAATGGCAGACAGGAAGTAAAACCTTTGTACACACTGCAGTACCATTGTGTCCTGTCGGATCAAAAAAGTGGCACATTTTTTAATTTGCTCTGAAGAGGCAGAAGGACCTCTGAGTTTCTGCCGATTGTGAGAAATGAGCAGAGGAGTTGGGAGCTGTCTTCTTTTATTCAGAAATATGGTTAGATATAAGAAAGGTTGCAAACGAGGGAAGGCCATTCAGCCCGTTTTGCAAATAACTATTATTCTAAAACATTATACTGTAGCTATTATTCCATATCATTATAAAAGTACAATATATCACTTTTTTTACATGTGCAAGATAGCAGTTTTAAGTGCTGTATGTGCACTATATCTTTGCCTATGACGTCTTGGCACAACAACCCCACAGGAGCTCCTTCCTGTTCTCTGAAAAGACAGGTCAGGTTTAATTACCAGTGACTGTTCTGCTATCAAGGGGGCTTAGTCACCCACACTAAAATACCTTTTCCTGAGACCAGTGTTCTTGCCTTGATGCTATAAATAGATGAGCAAAAGGGGGAATGAGTCAGGCTTTGACTCATTCAGGTTCTGTTTGAGTAATGGCAGGAATGGGCTTTGGTCC
Source organism: Lepisosteus platostomus (assembly GCF_059453375.1). Taxonomy (NCBI): domain Eukaryota; kingdom Metazoa; phylum Chordata; class Actinopteri; order Semionotiformes; family Lepisosteidae; genus Lepisosteus; species Lepisosteus platostomus. The sequence goes on from NC_142613.1 coordinate 21,326,378, forward strand.
TGTTATTAGGAAAGGAGGTTGTGGATTTAAACAAAATGCTTTAATGGCCTGTGTTGTCCTTTCGTACATTATTTTGTTTTTCTTTAAAAACCCAGCAAGACAGCAGATTGTGACCCAGTCACTTAGTTGCAATGGGGACCAGGGTTCTCTTCGGTGATTGTTGCTCTGCCTGCTGGAGGGGTTGGGCTGTGGTGACCACAGGGACAGAAGACGGCCACTCAGACATCTCTCAGCACGCACCTGAGACGAACTTCATCACCCATCTGAACCCCTTCCCCAAGATCGTTCAGTGTGATGGATGAAGTTCCTGATTTTTAATCCATTCTTTGTTAACTTCTGCATTGAAATCTTGGTTAACTTCTTCTTGAAATCCCCTGGAGAATAGGCAAATGACTAAAGGCTATTTTTTGAGGATCGCCGAAGGAGAGATTTAATGAGCAAGAGAGAATAAAGATCCTGTGCCTATGCTATAAACTGCACATAAGAGATCTGGACCCCTTTTTGCTTCATAATCTTGTAAATGAAATCGTGTTTGTTCATATTTTAACATGTATATAGGAGCAGTATTGTATTGTAAAGTCAAAGTGCTGTAGTAGTTCCCAGGAAAGCAATTCTAGAGTTTATGGTCATATTCTTAGGTTTTAGGTCTTGGTTTAAAAATCATTCTACTTAGAGTTGGAATGCCATTACTAAACTGAGTTTTGATGTTGGAAAATTGAGAAAATTGCCTCTAAAAGTGGAGAGCACCCCTTAAGGAAAGAGAGAGGTTTTGTCTGCAATAACTCCCACATCCAAGGTATGGTTTGGTTAAAACCAAATATGGTTTGTGTTTGTAATGAGGTGCGGTTTTTCAAGACTGCTTCTCTGTCACTTGTCCCTGCTGGAGAAATGCCAGGCAGGGGTTTGGAGAAGGGGGATTATTAGTGACTTTCGGAGCAACGATACACTGACGAACATGAGTTGCTTCATAAAAATGGGTGTGCTGGGACTTTAAAGTTTAAAAATCAGAATGTCAGCAATAAAAATTAGTTATGCCAACATGGTGATTGTGATGCTCTATTTTCTAAATCCTGTATGTTATGATTATTGTCTTTAAAAATACTAGTTCCTTTTTAATTTAGTTTTTAATGTGTTTAGTAATGTACTTTAATATTTTTACCAGAATAGCAATTTATCTTGGCAAACAGATACAGAATTTAGAATTAGTAAGGGTAACGGATATCCATTGTGTAAGTCAGTGAATTCAATGAGAAATGAACTTCTAGTGAACTTTAAAATTACTGTTTTTTTTTTCATTCATCAGGTGACAACGTTATAATTGCACAGCCTGTCCCTAGTTCAGCCCCCGAAAACTCAGGTGAAACTCTGCCGGAGTCAAAATGATTTGTAAGCACCCTTCACTGGGTTTTCCGTGTCGGGGTCTATGGCAATGATCGCTGCTGCTGCCTCTCCTGAAATGGCTACACCTTGCATGACAAGGCGCTTTGCTCATGTATCCCATCCGATCCTCTGTCACTCACGTTAACATTTTTGTTTGAATTTTGCATTAACCACTTAAAGTTCACCTGCACCACATTTAATGCTAACTAACCGCTTTCTTTCATTGGAAGTGTTCTGCTTGCGTAATTGGCTGTTCATTAGCACTTGCACAGTCTCATTTTTTGCGGTCTTGCCAATGTTGTTGTGTCAGAAAATACATAAAGTATGATGTATTCATGTCCATTTCTTTTGGATAAAATGCATTTCCTTTTGTTTGTATGTGAATGTCTTGTGCATGTGGATGAAAACATCAACAGATTGAGATATGTGAACGACCCAAGTCAATCAATATTTAATTTAAATATAGATGTGGGAAAACAGTCATCAAATTTAAGGATTTCCAGAAAAAGATTGTATTTCAGGTTGCAATGAGGGTATTGATGTTGTTTTTTACTTTAACCTAGTTGATGGAGGCTGTAGTTCAGTCTAAACCCCAATATCCGTTTTCCAAACTTCTTCTTGGTTGTTAAGTGCTCTAATAATCTTTTTAATCTTGGTTTGCATTCTTCCGGGAGGACTAAAGTAAAATCACTAATATTTCATCAGTTGAGTCCTGAGTGTCATGCAAGCCCTGGAAAAGTAGAGCCTTTTTCCCTTTGTGGTTATATCAGTACTTGATCGAAAAGAGGGCTGATCAAAAACAAATCTTGCTCCTTCAACCTGTCAGTCTATGGTCTGCGTGTTAAATGGAAAGTAACGACAATATGATTTGTTTTTATATTGGTGCTTTTGTTTTACAAAGACTGATTAACCTTAACTAACATCTGAACCCATGCTTCATCTAATTAAAGAAAACCTCAGAAATTGCATTATCTGCTCACGAACTGCTGATTCTATTGTGAAACTGTTCTTTATTCAGTTATGTAATCAGGGATTTCCTCCAAAAGTGAGAATCCAGTCCAGGTGATAGGTGATATGATCCATGGAGAAAAGACTTATTGGGATTTATTGGAGACAACTGTCTTTGCTGAATATGAGAGAGAAAATACCATGTTGTAACATTGCTATACTGTATCAACCACCTTCTTTTAAAAGGTTTCCATTGTAAACCTCTCTTTTGCTTGAGGAAAGATAAAGGCAGTGTTCATCTTTAACCGTACCTTGGTTTGTAGGAGCAGTGGACTTTGGTTTTGAAATGAGGTTTTCAAAATAGTGTCATGAAATATACTCTTCTCATTTTATTCCGTGCTTCCCTGGAAAGGACTCAAGTGAACACGTGGGTGAGCTGTTTCAGGGGAGGTAGGTTTGCTCTTCAGTGCTTATGTGTTCTGAAGCAAGCTTTTTCAGTAGAAAATGACAGTGAAGTACATGTTTTTGATGCAACTGATTTGATTTGCATCCTTGTTTCCTCTTCTGTTCCACTGGTTCAAAGTGAATTATTTGGGTTGAGCTTGGTCAAGATGAGTCATCCCTTTTCAGCCTGTGTTAAATCAACACGATTTAGAAGGAAGGTTTGGAGTGATTTCTAGTCATAGTGATTTGTTAAATCCTTACTTCAACTATATTCTGTAAGCTGAAAACCTCATATCAATATCAAGGATAAAAAGCAATTTTGGACAGAACTGTGGAAGACAGACTTGATTGTTACGAAAGATAGGAGTGTAGTTGAGAGCTGCCCGTCTTTGCTCAGATGGTGAAATATGCCATCTAAACTTGTCTTTCTTTTCAGATACAAGACCTCCAATTGTGATTCAGCCACATTCCACAATCTGCACTTCAGAGTCCACCCAGCTTTCCACAGGCCAAAAGCTCAGCTATGTGACCGAGAACTAACTAGCAGCACCAGCCCTTCGAAAGACTTCCTACCTTGACGTTCGCAGATGCCAATACCTATGTGATTTCCCACACGTTTATGGTTAGGAAAGTTAATGGCATGTGATATGAAGCATAATGTGGCACTCTTGACAAAGGAAAAAAAAATGTGTTGGGGAACAATTATTGCCACCATCAAAGTGTAATGTTGCTCTGGTATTGGAAAGCGAATTACTACTGTACCAAAACAGCCCAGTCAAGATGTGAAAGAGTTTCAGTTTATCAGGTCAAAACTTTGTCCAAGTGCCATCCTGATACTGTTGCATGGGTAGGTGGATGTGCTCGTGTCTTAAGTGCATGTACCTGATGCATGTCCTCTGTTGTACGTTTTGACCTTGTGCCATGTAACAAGAATCTTTGCCGTGTCTGTAGTTCTCTGGAGTCTCACTTAAGAGGGTTTAAGTGTTTACAAGCTCAAGGTTGTGTTGCTTTTTTTTCCTAATAAAAAGCAGAAATCACCCAGTCAACCTTTTTTTAAAATGAAAAAAGTAGCACTTTAATTCCACTTTGACCGTTCATTACATTTTGTAGCCCAAAACCGAAAGGTATATGTAGGTGCTATGCTAAAATATAAATGCTTGACCAAAATCAAAACATAATTGTATTTTTTGATCAAATAACCACATTGGTTTAAGACACCGAGATCTGTGCCAGTTCCTGAGTGAAGAGAGCATTATAAAACGGCCTCCTGCTTCTGGTACAGAGATCTCGTACCTGTCAGGCCCTCCGTGTATGATTAAAGTACTTGATTTTAATGGAAATTGGATAAAATTAAAATAGTTTTTTTTGTGAGATTTCAGAGTCCTAAAGAAATGGTTCTGGGTTCTTTTCTACCAAAATGAAAATCTACAGGGCCTTTTTTTGGAAACCAAAAAGGCATCATAATTAATGGAAAGGATTACCAGCGATGTGCTGGAATGTGTTTTTACATTGTTTCCAATTAGTTGTATTGGGTGGATAGTCAGCCTTTGCATAGTAGCTGTGGAAAGTGTAGTTTTTGGAGTGACTGAGAGGATGGCTTTCTGGGCTCTGGTATTGGTGCTGTACAGAGGCAACAGAGTGGCCTCAGGCTCCATTAGCCTTTGACTAGCAAGAAGGAAGATCTTGGTATGTTAGATATGAGTCACGCCAAGCTCAAAGTCATCTGCAGGACGGGGTTATGTGTGCTGACCACTTTGTCCACAACCTCTTGGAGTGCTGCTACTGAAGGAACTTTGTTTCTGGATTCTGGATCAATCAAAAGAGTTTCAAGCCTTTTGTACTTTTCTTTAAAGTAATGCTGTGTAGTCAGGAAGCTTCACTCGGACAATATATGCAGCATAAAAGACTGCTATGCCAAATGTATGTTTTTTTTTGCTTTCTGTGCTACTTGCTGATAATTTAACACTGATCTACTGTTGTAACAAGAAGGCCATTTTCTTCACATAAATGGTCTAAATGTTTTTGTCTCTGTCCTTAAACTATTGTGAGTATGAGATGAGCGAGGTAGATAACTATTTTTCAGTGCTAGACATTTTTATTGCTTGAACTCTAAACACAAGACTGTGTGCAAATCCTTCTAAGTCCTCCAGCTTATTCATAGTTTGGATATTTAATAAGTATAGTTTTCCATTACTTTTTTTGTACTTTGGGGAGCTGAGCACATTCAGTACGTTTCTGGGTTTTGGTGTCATTGCAGCATTTTTAACAAACTGTGAATGTTTGCCAAATACTGTTGTTGGCTGTCTTTTTGTATTTTTCAGCTGTATGTTGTGTGGTGCAATGTGGTTTCTCTAATTCTGTGGTTTGCCCATCATCTGTCCCCAAAACTATTTCATGGTTTTATTTAGTGATGATCATGGATTAGGAAACCTAGATTTTAAATGTTGGTCATTTTGATTTTTTTTTGTTTTAAATGTGTTTCCATCATCTAACTTATCCCAAATAAGCAATTTAATATACATGTATCTAGTCTATAAGGCCACTTTATATTTTCACAGAGCACAGTTGAAAATGGCAATAATAAAGTGCCCTGATTTCGTAATTTAATTTTGAATTGACTAACCCACCTTGAAACCTGTAAATAACAGCATTTATACTTTTTTCATTTATAGTAAAATGCCAATTTGTTTTGTGTCATTAGATTTTGTTATTGATATGTGACTGATGATGCAGCACTTTAGTGAAATACAGAAGTATCAGTGTTAACAGAATGAGTGCATCAATTAAATAACTTGTAAAACCACAAAGTGCAAAATCCACTTATCTCATAATTCACTGAATTCTTCTCCTGAAATCCATTTTAAAAATGCACCATCTTAAACTATGTTTAAAGGCAGGGACTGCTGTCAAAAATAAATACTAAAATACCAGCTGCACTAGATGTTAGTCTTGGGCCTCTTTCTCGGGAAAAGGTTCATTCTAGTTAACAGGAAATTTTTAATATGGATGTGTACAACTGTTTAAAAAACTAAAATAGATAATTACACTGGTGGCTTAGAAGGTTTTGCTTTAAGTACAGTATTTACAGTTGGGACCGAGGTTCAAGCACTAGTTAGCTTTATTCAATTTTGAAATTTAACAAAATGTTTCTGTTTAAATCTATGTAACGGAGGTTATGGCAGTCTGTTTGCAAATAAATCATACAATTAACAGTCAGCAATCAATCAATATTTTTGTGGAAATCACGGTTTTGTACTGGCAACTAGCAATCTTAACTACCAATAATTGTTAGAAAATGACAGATTCATCTCCACAAGATGTCAAGGCAGATATTTTAAGAATTCTTTCCATTTTAATGTTTACTTTTTAGTTTATATATAAAGTTTAATTTTAATGAATGTATTATGTTTATTGGCAGTTTTGGAGAGCTGACAGTAGCCAAAAAATTGGAACAGTTGTTTGAGGCTTAAGAAATAAGGAGTATCTATGGTAATGTTGGATATACTGGCAGAGAAGTCTGTTTGTTTTAGGTTTCTTCACAAATGTGTAAAATACTTGTTTTTTTTTGGTCTTGCTGATTATTGTTCCCTTATTTTTCTTTTTCTTATTGTTCCAAATGTCCTTATACAGACCTGACTTGCAAACATGTATATTTATACCACCAAATAAAAAAGGGAGGGGAGGTGGGGTTTATATCAAGTTTGGTGTGGCTCATTTTTTCTTTTTTTACTTAGTGGGTGTCTTCAGAGTTCTGCTTTCAGGAGGCTAAGTAGTAGTACGGTAATAAGATTTTCTCTCTTTTGATTGAATTTTTCTGAATCTTCCTTTCGGATTTTAAACTCTTGGAGTGTAGTTTTAGTAATAGTCCCTCTCCACACACAGAAAGAGACATCTCTATTAATAATGACTGTAAGTCGTCAGTTGTACACCTCAAAGTGAGAGCTTTGAAAATTGCAATTTTGATGAAAGACTCAAATGACGTTAGGATCTGCTGGGTGTGAAGACGGAGTTGTTCCAAATCGGATTGGCTGTGTTCCATAAGATCTGGCAAATGATGAGTCATTAATTTTGGAGTCATAACGATTGTATTAATTACCATTTTTTGTTTTACCATTTTAAAATGCTTTGCAAGGTCAAAATTTGAAGATAAATATAACAAGTCTTGGACACGTGACCGTACGTAATCTGAAATGAAAAATGGATAAAGACATTTCTGTGACGTCTTGGAGATATTTTTTGGAATTGTACTTTTATTGATCAAAAGATTTGCAGTGTGAATTTGTAAATCACTAAAGCACTGCAGTATAGGGTTATAGAAAACAATGACACTAAAGATGTAATGATCAGCTTTGGCATGTGAGCTTACTCTGGACTACTTCTGCATATACTATAAATGTACATTTAAGCCTGTTATCTAATCCTGAACCCATCTGAAGGTGTTAATGAGAGAGAGTGTGAAACCAAGCAGGTGCCTGTAGTCCTTGTGTTTAGAGGTTTCCACTCAATAAATGGACTCCAAGACACAGACATCATCCTGTTTTCTGTGGATGTTCCTCCATTAAAGATACATTTCCAGAACGATTTTACACAGCTGTCATTGCCTTTTAGTCCCTGTTTTGCTTAAAAATGTAAACAAATTTTATTTTAGTTGTCCTTCCTGTCACTTGTAAATGTTTTAATTTCCAATAAGAGATGCAATGTTTTACTAGTTTTTTTTAATTAAAAGGGGGTTGGAGGGATAATATTTTCTGTTATAATCCACCTTTTGTAAACTTGTAAAATCACTCAACAGCATAAAGGCTGTCATCTTACACTGACTTGCTTATGTTTTGTTCAATTCTCAGGGCTGAGCTGAAAACCACGATAAGATTATAACCACAGCCAAAGCTTCTAAGGTCAGCTTTAAAGTAGAAATGTTTTTGACTGCTGGGAAGAAGCTGTGAAATATAGTTTTTAATTACGTACTGATATATAATACTGCAGAGATTTGTTGCAGAGAACAAGGTGATTGAATTGTTAAAGACCAAGGTTTCATTTGGCATCTCTGATCATGTCCTCTTGTCTTCCTCCTAGTGTTTACGGTTTAAATACTCCATGTCGTTGGTGCTGGCATTTCCAGCAGTCCCTCGTGGCTCCGTGACTGAGAAACATCTGATCCAGGCCCGACAAATGGTCTCCTCTATCCCTGTCAGTCATTCCCCTTATCACATTTCAGGAGTTAAAAATGGAACAAGGAATGCTGTTCTCCCCCACATCTGAGTGCCATTGGCCAGAGGGGGACATCCCAGTCCCTGTGTAGTGTGAGGTTTAGAGAAAAAGTAACTCTAGCCAGAACAAAGTGTTGCTAAAATAACATAGAACCATTCTGTTGAAGGCATCGTTGAGGAACAGAGCAGAAGACTGAGGGCAAGAAAGAAATAGGAGGGAAGTGGTCGATAGTTACATTTAACGATTTTCAGAGAGTTGGCCGTGCACTCTTGAGGGGATGAACTTTGCGCTGGGCTACAAACCATTGCTGGGGGACTCGAACACAATGGACAGCTTGGAGAAGCAATTGATTTGCCCCATCTGCTTGGAAATGTTCACAAAACCTGTGGTGATACTGCCCTGCCAGCACAACCTGTGTAGGAAGTGTGCCAATGATGTCTTCCAGGTAAGGGATTTTTTTTTTTTGTGTAAGTGACTTAAGATTTTCAACATAATGTAATAGTATTAAAGACAGTGGGTGCCAAAATGATGGTAAAGACAAGCTTCCCTTGACCTCTTTGAGGTCTCTTGGGCTTCAGTTGAACTTTTATTTGACAGTATTGCACAAATCATCTGTATTTTCTATCAAAACTCCCATCAGAGAAGGAGTTGAGAGAGCTGGATTTTGTATTTCTGGTGGATGACGATGAGGACAAACTGTCTGTGAAGAATGTAAACATACTGTCAACACAGTCTCCCGTATGATAACTTAAGAGCTGAGGAGGCTGAAGTTCAACAAACAAAATACAGAAAAGGAAATTCGGGTTAGAGCACAATACACTATGTTTGAACTAGCTTATCGGGTTTTTTTGCAACCTTTTAGTCCTATTGGAGATTAAAGGTTGAACTAAAATGGTCTTTTTTCAGTTTTCTTCAGCACTCCAGAATGATAAATACTTCATTTCCATTTGCATGCCTCATGGTAGCAGTTCATGGTTGAGTCTTTCCTTTTATTTGTGTATGTTGTCTCACAAAGTTTAGATACCTGCTGGGTTCTTGGTTTCCCTCATGGTATAGTTTTTGGTTAGACTACTTTCAAAGTCTAGAACAGAAAGGAACACTCAAGATGTTCTTGAACACGAATTACTGTCAGTCCTCACATCATGTTTCCGTCTTCCTTTCAGATCACTAAACTATTTTATTCTAAGGGCTGTGTAGTGCTTTTGTGGGTGTTTCAGAGTGTTCATTTCCTTTCACCTATCAATTTGCTATTATAAATCAATATGTACATTATTTACATAGCATCATTTGAGAATGCACCTTTTCATAAATTGCTTTAACATGCCTAGAACATATATCTTACCTACAGTATAAGGAAATTTGTCTTTGTCTTCAGAAGAGTTTATTGAATGGTGCTGCACTGGCGGTAGTAGGGCTCAACGTACTTAATGTGAATCTAAGTGTTAGGTGCAACAACACATTTAATGCCGAGCAACAGTTCACATAGGGGGTGTTGTCACAGCTGCAAAACTGGCAAATCATTCTATTATTCTATTTTATAGAGTCAGCCTACCTCTGTTTTTAATAGGCATGACAACAGTATTAGATGTAATAATTTTGTTATCAAATATATGTATTTTAAAATTGAGTTAAAGCAGATCAGAATAATATTATACTTCTCACTTTTGTTTACTAATTCTTCTAATTCCTGTGCAATTTCATATAGATTTAGTGTATTTCATAGATTTTTTTCTAATTATTTTCTGTGAAGATTTGTGATAATAGGGTTGTGTGATAGTTATACCAATATGGATATTTACCTCGCCATTGATCATCTTTACCATCTAGCAAATAGAGGCTAATAACTAAGGTTAAATAATAACAGTTTGCATATGCCACCTGTTGGTTGGCTCCAGTCTGTCTGCCGAATTATGCAGGGTGAAGACTTACAGGGCAGTTGGAGGGATTAGTTGGCCTACAATAACCCAGTATCACTATGGCAGAACTGGAAACTGGAATGAATTAAGTAGCTGTAGTGGGCTAGGCACAGAATATCGATGCTGACAATCTCCACCCACATATACATAACTTCTTTCCTGGGAGTGGGAGTTTAGCAGAGACCTTTGTGAAAGATGTCTAAGCAAGGTAACTCAAATAGCAAGTTAAAAGATGAACAGCTGGTCCAGCTGTTCCAACAGAAGACCAGCTTCATACATCAGATGTAGGGTCTTCCATAATGCTTACTGTCACCCCCTGAGATGAAGAAACTTGACACTGTGAGTGACTTTCACATTCAAACAGACTGAAACTCCTGCTGTTTGAAAATTGAAAACCTAGTTATTTTTTTAGCTCTGAAGAGACCAGAGGTATTTCAATACTAAGTGGGTATATTCTACTCAAAGGTTCAGTGCAATCATTTTTGTAATTTAGCTATTACAGGATATCAGGTTGTCCTGTGGAGGGTTATACACAAACCAGCATTACTTCCCTAATGTGCTACTGTATGTCTCAAGGATAGGTCTGTGTTTGAGGGGTCAAGTGATGGAATCTTTGGATTGTACAAGACCTTGACTCATCGACTAGTCTGTTACAAATTTGAAAAAAAAAAAAACAATTTGTGTTGATGTGTTAGCTTTATAGGCATTATCTGTCTTTTAGGTTTGTCTTCAACTTATTTTACCTATAAAATATAAAATTGTGCCAGGAAAGAAGAACCCATATGACCATGCTCAGATGACCATAGAGGCATTTTGTTTTGTATTTAACGTGTCATTTGATTTACATTATTACATTGATAAGACATGGCATCATGCCTGATTTAGAACATTAGTCACCCTAATTTATAACAGTAAGTGACAATGTGAGATCTGTTCATAATTAGCATGTCACAGTGAAATGTCGTGCCTTAAACGTACCCTTCATGTTGATATTTCTGGATTAAGATGCTGTACCAAAGTTTTCAAAAACGTTAAAGATAAAACCCGACAGTTGCACTCACTCTGTAACCATATGTCTACACTCTCAGGCTGCCACAGAAATAAAGCAGTGCTGGTAGGCTGGGTTCTAAGGAAGCTCCTAAACAAGGGGTACTGTTTTCCGGAGCTTTCCATTGGACACCAGGTCTTCCTTTTCCTCCCCACAGGCATCAAACCCCCTGTGGCAGTCAAGGGGCTCCGCGTCCATGTCAACAGGAGGGCGGTTCCGATGCCCTTCCTGCCGCCATGAGGTGGTCCTGGATCGTCATGGCGTCTACGGCTTACAGAGAAACCTGCTGGTGGAAAACATTATTGACATCTACAAGCAAGAGTCCACCAGGTCTGGGCCTCATTTATTCACTAAAAGTCGCTGTATTTCCTGAGTTCTGCAGTGCCTTATGAAGGATAAACTGCATTCAGAGCCCTCAAGTTTGTATTTAGGCACCCAGGAAACAAAAATCAAAGCACCAACATACAGCACAGCTGTGTGCTCTGAAGAACCAGCGTAGTCCGGTACTGTACAGCGTTATCTGGTACCAAACAGTTTTGTCATGTGTTTCGCAGTGTTGAGTGGAAACCTCTTAACACAAGGACTTTTACGGCCACCTGCTCTGTTTCACACTCTCCTGCTTCATGCTGACCAGACTGGTTTGGGGTGGGTTTTTTTTTCAGGTGATATCCTTTTAAGTGACACTGCTCAGAATCTACATTCTCAGTACTTTCACCAGTTGTTGAACGAGACTCCAACAATATTCGTTTCAACAGGGCTGAAATATAGATAACTCACAACAATGATCTTTAAAATAATTCTGATTATAGTTTAATGCAAATTTATATCTGGAATAGGAAAAAGGTTTGCTAAATTAGGATCTAGTAAAGAAACACTTATGTCTAATTGCATTTTAAAAGGAGATGTGTGGTAAAATAAACACAAATCTAGATCCAAAATGCATACTATAATAGTTTAACATAATGTAATATTCACATTTATCATTTGTGTTCTCCATTGTAATTCAAACCTGAATGTTCTATGATCTTTACTGACCTACATCTACCTTCGGAGCAGGAACAGAATAATCCTGGTATCTTGGAAAAGTCATCCTGAAACCTCTTTCATATTTTGCAGAACAAGAATTCAACTTTTAATTGCAATCAAATACACGACGAAAGGATGACTGACTTAAAAGAAATCTTGAAAACGATCAACCTGACGGCATTTTAATGTTTAAAAAACCTCAAATCTGAGATATAATCCTAGCCATAAGGCAAAATCTGATTTCCAAAGTTTTGAAAATCTGGGCCCAGTAAATTATCAACCCAAGGATTTTATCTAAACAAGTTTTGTAGGATCTCAGCACCTTGACATCCACAATTTGAATAAAAAGTTTGGTGGAGGCACCATGTACCGATGGTCTGTCCTGATTGAAGTTTGATGAATGCCTTTGGCAGTTCTTTTTTGCTCCAATTCCCAGTCCTTCACAGCAAAAGTAAAAGGGGTTTTCATTTTTTTTCTTATAAGACAACCCATTTTAAAATAAAGATTAAAGTTGTTCCTGAAGTATACAGATATGATTTTGTTATTTTTCCTACTAAGGATGTACAGTATTCTCCAAAGGTACTAGGACTGCAAATTCAAAACTATTATTTCAGCTTTAAGTCAAGCAAATACTTAATCACTATTTGTGATTAAGATTTATATGAATAACGAGCACAATCATATATATATTTCTCTTAACTTCTGATTGGGAAAGTTCCAGAGACTGTTATGCATGACAATGCTATGCTTCAGAAATTGTTTGGAAGTGCAAAGATGAGCCAGGAGGAGTTTGGAACAAAGTTTTATGGATAGATAAGCCCAAGATAAACTTTCTTGAAATTGATGGAAGGATTATAGTGAGCAGAAAGCAAGGAACAGCTGATGCTCCAAAGATACCACCTTATCTGTGAAAGATAGCCTGACCTGGCTATAGAGACCTAATCTAACTATACAAATGGGTTACTTGTCTTTGTATGTGAGATTCCATTTGGCAAAAAGCATCAGAATGTGAAAATATTAAAAGTTTCTTAAAGCATCAATAAGGCAGGGGGAATGGGCTGGCCAGAGTGGGAAAAACAAATTATTATCCTTGATCTTTAAATTACTTTAACAATTCACCTGCTTAATTGGTCACAGTGAAATTTTAAGTTTATAGAACCAGGGTTGAATTGACAGAAATAAAGATGGGATTTCAATGGAGTGCCATAGATTATTTACCATTTCTCAGTTTCTAAAACAGCTGATTTTTACAAACATGGTAAAAGAGAAGTACAGTACATTCCTTTCTAAATATCATTTTTATCATTTATAATTACTTTGGGAAATCAATAAGGCATTATAAGTAAAAAGGCTGCACTAACCTTTCAATTTATAATCTATATAAAAATCCAGCCTTCAGAAGATGTCCAGTCAAGATTTTTGAGCAAAAGTAAGAAGTTGAATCGTGTATCGCTTTGTACTTTAGATATGACATGATTCTTTACACAGTTTACCAATGAGAAGAGACTATTTGGCCTCTTTCTAAACATAATTCATCCAAGAATCTTATCCAAACATTTCTTGAAAGAAGATGGCATTTTGGCTTTGAAAACATGCTATGGTAGATTGTTCCAGAACCACACAGCCCTTTGTGTAAATACCTCCTGTTCTCAGTTTTCTTAATTTTTCTAAACACAATTAATTTTTAATCAGATTGAATTATTTACAACCCTAGAGAGAGAGATATAGTATATTGTGTTTTACTTCAGAATAAAACATTGCTAGAAGCTTTAACTCTTGTCAGATCTCTGAAGCTAAGAAGGGCTTGGGCTAGTTAACAATCAAATGGGAGAACACACAGAGTTTTGGAAGTGTTGCACATGTATTTTCCTTCATCTCTAGACCATAAATAGCCGATCAAAGCCCTTGTATACCTACTGAATATTTTTTCTAAAAGGCTCCATCTTTCTAATGAAATGTTAGTTCCTGTTCTGACTGTAGACATTACAGGTTAGAGATCTGTAACAGATGATAAAATCTTACCTGTTGTAAACTGTTGCCATTCACTCAAGTATTTCAGAATTCTCATTCAGTTACCTACCTGAAGAAATTAACTACTAGCCTAAAACAGCCATATGAATTGAAAAATAAAAAATGGGAAATCCGTCATTTTCACAGTCCCTAGTTGTAAGATATGGATCAATTGTCTGTTGTGTTTGTGAAATTTTATATGTGCTGCAGCAACATTGCAGTTTATCATTTATTCCTGTTTTTTTTAAGCTTTCTTAATAAAGGGCCAGTGCAATAGACTGACAGAACCGATACCACAGCATACCTGCGATCCCTCTCATCTTTGCTTTCTAATGCTGTTTCTAAATGCTGTTGTGTCCTCTTTTCAGACCAATCCATACGAAATCAGAGCAGCATCTGCTGTGTGAAGAGCATGAGGAGGAGAAGATCAACATCTACTGCCTGTCCTGTGAGACGCCCACATGTTCCATGTGCAAAGTGTTCGGAGCACACAAGGGTTGTGAGGTGGCTCCTCTGCAGAATATCTACAAACGACAGAAGGTAAATTTGGATTTTATTTTGTTCAGCCTTTCCTTAATCAGAAAATCTGACTTAAAGGTTCTTTCTTTTCTGAGAAGGTGGCATAGGGGAGTGGGGGATCTCAGTCCTAATTAATGTAGGGACCAGTTTTATTAACCAATTTATGGATTCGGTCATTAGGGGTAAAATGCCTTAGGGGTAAAATGCCTTGCTCTTGTGAAAATCCTCCTGGCACCTTCAAACTCAATTCAATTCAATTTATTTTTATATAGCACCTTTCACAACAAGGTTGGCCCAACAATGCAAGTGACCATACATTTTGTCAATACAGAACAGAAGACAACGGAGGAGAGGAACCAAAAACTCCTTAGTAAGAAGAAAAAAAAAACTCTAGGGGTCCAAGGTCAACTGGTTGCCCAACCCCTTTGGGCATGCTAACATTATAAAATTAAAAAAAGGAAATAAATTAATGTATTTATTATATTTAACCTTTGTATATAAAGAACTAAGATTTACATCTCAGCCCTTCTGAGGTAGTGCGCCTAGTTACCATACTGGGAGAGAGTGCCACCTGCTGGTTCAATCTGGCTAAAAAGAACAAAAAATGACCCACTTCTCCATCCATCACATTTCAGTAACTGCTTTGTCTTTAAAAGCTTGCAGTTTTCTTAATTTGTCCAAACTCTTCTTCAGAATACAACAACAAATAAAATGCATACTAGTAAAAGTAACTCCCATACAAAAAGGGGAGACGGAAAGGGGGGATAATCAAACAGGTTCTTCAGGGAAAAAAAAAACATCTTACCAAGTTGTTACATACAGTACATATGTTCTAGCAAAATGTGGGCTTGAAATGAATTTTACTGAAGGCTGTGTGTATAACAAATATAAACCACAACTTTAAATGTCACAATCTCAATCTTTAAAGCAACAAAATGTGAAAACTGTGAGAGGGTCAGAATACTTTTGCAAGACACTGTGTAACTGCAACAAATTATTCATAAACTTACCAGGATAATTTTTCATTTTTTTAGCAGGTACAATGACCTTTTGTTGAGCAGACACAGCATAGGTAAATTAATTATGCTAATTATACCATCAAATAGTGTGCCATCAAAAGGGCTAATCTACAGGGGATGTACCGTGAAAGTCACAAGCTATTTTCATTGCTGTGTCCTGCGTGTGGATGTTTGAATAATATTTTTTCTGTTGTAAGGAGAATTGGTTTGCAAATTAGGTACATACTGCACCAGGTGAGACTCGGTTTGTGTTTATAGGTGAGGTGATCTCACCTAGAAGAAACTGAAAGAGCATCATAAGATGAAGAAGCTAACAAATACGACAGTTTTGTACAATAAATCAGCAGAGTGCTATCACACCCACTAGTTCCAGTATGAGACAAGGGGAAAAAAAATAATCTTATCCAGACAACATCCCATAAAATCAATATATCTACTTTATAACAGCAAGCAAGGGGTACAAGGCAGGGTACACACAGGATGGGATGCCAGTCCACTGTAGGGCAGACACACACAAAGTAGGGATAAGAAGCTTATTATTATTATTATTATTATTAATAATAATTAATAATTGCTTACACTTATATAGCACTTTTCTGGACACTCCACTCAAAGCGCTTTACAGGTAATGGGGACTCCCCTCCACCACCACAAATGTGCAGCATCCTAATGAACCTGCAGTATCAGCATGTCTTTGTACTGTGGGAGGAAACCTACACAAGCACAGGAAGAACTTACAAAATCTACAAAGATCGCACCCCAAGTCCAGATTTGAACCCAGGGTCCCAGTGCTACAAAGATACAAAGCAATTCTAGTCACTGTGCCACCCACACCCCTCACCTTGTACCACCAAATCAGTTCTCACACTCCACTTCCTCGAGATGGAAACTCATTCAGCAGCTACCAGGACACAGACATCACAGTATACATACCAGTGATTATGCCTGGAATTCAAGCAGGTGGTTTCAAAATGAAAGCTAGGTAGTGGCTGTTAGAGACTGACCTCAATAACACTGCCACTAAAAAAATAGAAGAAGACCCCTGTGTAAGTAACAATTTACTGTTTAGGTTTTCCTTGTTAGAGAAGGCCCATGTTATTCAAATGGCAGACAAGCTCCTAATAAAGGCAAGTGAAGAACCAATTGTTATTTTTCTTGTTGGAACTAACGCCATTGCCACACTGCCAATGACAGCAAGTGCCTTGCACTTTGAAAAGAAAAAACGTACGTTTTCTAAACCCATGTAGAGTGATAGGTATGTTTTGATGCACAGTATGTACGCAGATGTTTATAGGAACAAAAAGTAAATAAAATTGATTGTTAGATGCTGAACCCACACACAAAAATCCAAAATGAAGAAACGGAGGGAGGCCGATGATATGAAATGTATTCTGATGAGGAAAATCTGTGTTGAAACTCCTAACTATTTTCACAGCCTTCAGAGCCAAAACAGTTTTGTACCAATCAGGAGCACATGGTGTGCTTCATAAAGTACTCAGCCAAGATGGCCACTTTGAAGGTACAAAACTGAGCATTCTCATGCAGTACAAAGATTCATGCAGCATCTGAAATAAATACAAATGCCGCATGAGGGTAAAAGTGTTCTTACAAAATAAATGGCCGTACTCAGGATGAAACTGCTCTTTAAACGAAAGCACAAGCACCTAACAGTTTTTGGAAGGTGGGTGAAAGCCAACACAAACATGGGGAGTATATACAAATTCCACAGAGATAGCATCCAAGATCCAGAACTGAACCCAGGGCCCCAGTGCTGTAACAACGGTACCACTGTGCTAACCATAAAGTTCAACCAGCTTCTACAAATTCTAGAATATATTATTCAACATTATTGTGGAACGATTATTGTCAACTATTGTGCCAGTGCTTGTTTCTAAATATTTTACTAAAACACTTTTATATATTTCTGTTCTGTGCAGGTTTTGTCAGTGTTCATTTTTGTCAGTCTGAGGTAGTAGTACTACTTTCTTGAGTAGTAGCCATTAACTGGCTTCTATCTGCATACAACGTCATAATGCCCAGCACTAGATTGTCCCACTCAAGTTCTCAAAGTGCTTAATTGCTCTAATTCACTGTAGTAGAGTTAAGTCTGTTCTTTTTCTAGCGTGCTTGGGTTATATGAGCAATGAAAGGTTATACAACAATGAGGACTTGTTGACTTGCTGAAATTGCCACTTCTTTTGCAGACAGAGCTGAGTGATGGGATAGCCATGCTAGTTGCTGGGAATGACAGAGTCCAGGCAATGATTTCTCAGCTGGAGGAGATCTGTCGAACCATTGAGGTAAGCTAGGCAGTAACACAGGATTTTTCTCTCGGAGAAAAATAAATGGACCTACAGTAGTACTGTGTATCAGCCATGAAACCTCTGTTCGTCCCTATGGAAGAAAAGCAGGGTAGTGTTTTTTAGTTCATCTATTGTAAGGAGTCATATTACAGGCTGAGATGAGCTTGTGCCTGGTGTGGCTGAAGTTCACCAGTTCGCACTGCACTGTGTTCAATACAATAATTAGCTAAACAGCCATGAAAATCCATTTGGTTCTTGAATAAACAATCTCATATAGTATTGTGCTCCTTTTAAAGATGAGACTGCTTATCACTCCCTTATATCAAAGACCATAAACCTACATAATACAAGTGACCCAGGTACGTCAAAGCACACTGCTGTATTTTTAAGGTTTTCAGGCCCTAATGGGCTCAGGGTGTGTTAGATTGCAAATGGAGACCACTCCTTGGTTTTGTTGGACTTCACAGGACAACGGCCGGAGACAGAAGCAGCACTTGTGTGAGAAGTTCGATTCACTCTACGCCATCCTGGAGGAGAAGAAAAAGGAGTTGGTGCTGTGCATCAGCCGGGAGCAGGACGAGAAACTCGGCCACGTCCGCTCCCTCATCCGACAGCACGGGGACCACCTGGAGGGAGCCTCCAAGCTTGTGGAGACTGCAATCCAGTCCATGGAGGAGCCCCAGATGGCCGTCTTCCTACAGGTGGGCAACATGCGTCTGTCACAAGATGGACACAAGTCATAATTTTGTCAAAAACCTGTGCAAGCCCGTGTGATAAGTTATTGACACAGAAAAAACCTTAAGGCCAGCAAACACTCTGAAACTAGGATGAGTATTGCCATTTTCCTGTAATTCATACATTTTGTAACTTCTACTTCCGATTCAAGGTCGCAGGGGAACAGGAGCCTATCCCAGTAAGCAAAGGGTGAAAGGTAGGGTACACCCTGTCCGAGACTCCAGTTCATCGCAGGGCAGTCACACCAACACAAGCATGTACACACGCAACGGGGCCAGTTTCCTGTGACTGTGAGGGGAAACTGGAGCACCAAGAGGAAACGCATGCATACATGGGGAGAAAATAAAAAGTCCATAAAGATAATACCCCAGGTCCTGAATTGAACCCAGAGCTCCAGCAATGTACCACCATGATGATGTATTTTCCTGTAATTATACTTATTTTTTGTGATGAAATTTTGCTTCCTTTAATCCATTGAAGAAAACCTGGCACAATGTTTGACACAGAATTTAATATCTCCTTGCCACTGATTACGACAAACGCATCCACTATGAAGCTGAGAGTTTTCATTTCTTTATCAGTAACATCCTTGATTTTTTTTTACCATGCAGATATTCAGCTTTTTATTCTGCTTATCATGTTTAAGTAGGTTTTTTTGGGGCCACTTCCTTGGTACTACTGTTTGCAACAGCTTTCTGGAAAGTTCATTCTTAGACAGCCCAAGTGCTGACAAATAATTCTGACAGCCAGCACACTGTAGCTATTCTGGGTTCTTTGTTCTCTACTGCTGCAGTTAAAGTCCGTTTATAAATTTACTTCCAACACTCAACACCCTCGAAGGAATGAGAACTATGAAAGTTACACAGTTGGTGTTCACTTGCTCGCCCAGCCACAGCTCTCTTGGTATTTCTGGATCTCTACCAGCTTTATGGAAATCATTCCCTTCTCACACTCAGTTGTTAAATCTTTAGAACACGTTTAACATCAAGGTCTGTTGATGGAGGTTTCTCACAGCTTCCTGTCCCTCCCTTCTGCTCCTGTGTCTTTTCTGTCCTCTTCCTCTTTTTCTGTCAGTGGTCTGGTCGCTGTTGAACATTAGTAGATGTTTTGTAGGTGTTTGGCCAGCTGGGACGTTTTTTTGGCTGCCTCAAGAGACACAATAGGATGTATTTTATACAAATACGATCACATATATCCATTGTTTTACCTTTTTAGAATTGTGTGCTTGGGAAACTTAAACATTTGTATATTTACAAATATTTTGTATGTTTTAGTGTTCACATCTTTATAAAGTACATGTTTATGTGGTTTGTGTAAGTCAGGTTATGTTTCGTTTTGTAGTAGCTGGGCTTCCAAAATGTGTAACATTGTGGTAAATCTGCTGTGGTTGAGAAATTATCTAAAACAGGGGTTTCCACTCAACTCTGCTCCAGGAGAGCCCCTATCCTGCAGGTCTTGTGGGCAGTCATAAGTTAAAAAGGTGATTTGATTAGTTAAAAAAGGTGATTTTTAAAATTGAGCAATTTATAGATCATTTAAGACCACATGCTTGATCTATAACTTACAGGTATAAGCTATTGTTTTAGGGTAATCTATAAAACTAATTGGCTTGGGGCTTCTCAGGATAACTGCTAGCTTTTTTTAAAAAAAAGCTACCTTAATTTCTGCCTTCTTCCTGAGCTGGTAACATGAGGGAGTATTCTGATACTGCATTAGGTGGTGTGCAATGAAACAGCCCATACATTTATAGTCAGCTATACACGTGTTCAAATGAAATATAGAAAATCTGTAAAAAAAATATATTCTGTAAAATTGTGTCTTCAACATTAAGTATAAAATTAAGTAAATGTTTTTTGTATGTTTGTCTTCCACAGAGTGCTAAAGAGTTGATTAAAAAGTAAGTAAACATTTCATAGGTGTTTTCTTTTTCCATACTACTACAGTCATAGATCACCTCAGGTTAGCATTCTCTGTTGTCATTTACATTGAATTCCTTCACACCCAAATTTCATTGTGACAGCTTATGCTCAGTTCTTCATATCTCCTCTACTAATCACTGCCTCTGATTTCCCTTTCTATGTGTGTTACTGTCATTTTATTGTGTTTTTGGAATGTACTGATGGAATTTGGATTTGAAAATAATATTAACCTGGAACCATCTGTCTGTAAATATGATCCGGTTTCTGCATTAAATTTAAGACTAAGTTTTTGACTAGCACATTTTGAAAAATAAATGAAGTGTACTGTTCAGACTAACGGAAAGGATCTAGGATTAGTAAAGGGTTTGTATAGGTGTTTTGCTGGGTCTGGTCAGAACTGAGATGGGAAGCTTCTAAAGAAAAGTCTTGCTGCAGTAAGTGATGTAGGTGGGCCAGTAGGTGGCACTCTTGCCTCTAGATAGAAATTTCCAAACCAATACTCTTGTACTGGGAGAAGGCTCACTGTGCTGCCCTCGGTTATTGAACCAAACTACTTGATCATTTCAAATTCCATTATTCATAAAGTAAGGTGAACTAGGCTAAATTATATTTTGGGCTTGTTCAAACTACCCTACCTTATTTTTCTCCATAATTTAACTGAGGGACATCTCCCACTTCTCCACCAGAGCTGCTGTGTAGTGAGACTACCACACAACACCCAAGTTTGTGTTGCACTTCAGTGGTGAATGAAATGAGGTCTCCCCCATGTGTAAAAACACCTTGGGGGTGAAAGGCATTATACAGCTGCAATTACAAATTAAGTTTGCCTACTCAGAAGACCAAGAACACCTCTATGTACAATATGCAAGCCACTCTAGTTTGATTGGCTAAAAATGTTGACTTTCATTGTTACTGTCCGAAAGAACATTTTTTTAGAGAATCGCCATGGTTCAAAAGTAAGTCTGTGTTAATAAAATAGATGTGTAGCTGAATGCTTTGTTTGAACTGTTTTCTGTTTATTTAATTTCCTAGTTTTTGCTGTAGCTCAACAGTAGAGACGGATAATGCATGACCGTAAAGATCTGATAGAATACCTTCCTGATCTGCAACATGGCAAACCACAGGGAAAGAGTGCTAATCATCTATCTTGATCCTGTATGTTTCATCATTAATCAGTTGACCTCAGCACTGTGACCTTTACAGGATCATTGACACTTCCAAGGCCTCCAACATAGAGCGAACAGACCCAGGGTACGAGAGCATGGACCACTTTATTATCAACACTGACGACATAGCTGACATGCTGAGGACAATAGACTTCCAATCAGGTACCTTCCACTGCCAGATACCATAGGTTTCTATGTCAAATGCACTGTGTAAGTGTTAGCTCATCTTTGCCCTCTTGATTTCTTTCTGGAGTGGCTCAGCCCACACTCTTATAGTCACGGACTCCTCCTCTCTTGTTTAATTCAACTTGCCCCGGAACTTTGCTGTGCCTTTTGACCTAATAACTTTTTTTTATGTTCTTGAAATCAGAAGTACAGTACCCCAGTTTATTATGGTTTATTAGTACCTTGGTTTATTACGGTTTATGTATAGTTTTAAACTGATAAAATAGCAATTACAGATGTGAATAGGAAAGACAAAAGCCCTATTATTTTTATTTTACAGGCAGGAGTTAACAATAGTAGAGCACAGAAGAATGCTAGCTCACCTAATCACCTAGACTATGGCTTTCACAGTAGACCCCTAGTTATTGACAAATAGTACCTGGGTTTACCCATGTCAACAGCATTACATCAAATGTCAGCACACCTGCTACAAACATGTTTTTTTCTCAGGATAACTTTGAATCTGTTCCAGTTAAAAGGGATTCTTTTCTTTTGATGCTCAGTCTGGAATAGCACAGAAACTCCATTTACAGTATGTGCAATTGCAGAGCCAAGATGTCAGGGGTAGGGCACACAGAATCCTCTTAGAATGGGCCTAAAGTTTTCGAAGAGTGGACAAGATTGAGATCTGAGAGTTTTCTTGGTAATGCAGTCTCCCAGGGCGAAGACGCCGAGGAGGGCTATGAAGCTGAAGAGGTGGTGGCAACAGAAGATGAGGTGTCACAGCTGAACGCGGAGGGAGAGAGCAGCATATATGACTCAGGTGGACTCCTTTCAGGTCAGGCTGCAGTCGCCAGATGACAAAAGTAAAACAAGAACCCACTCTTAAACCATGTCTGCAGCCGAATGTTTCATGGTCATTTGTAAGCACACATTAGTTGCTCCAGATGTTTAAAAAACTAAAAAATGAAAAAGAACAGCTTGACACTGATTTTAATGGTGAGCAATGTAATTTTCCAGATTATCGCCCTGCCAATGACCTGCTTTGTTCCTCCTTTCCCATTGCTTTGTGTGGAATGTGTGAAACTACTATTATTAATATCGTCATGTGAACAATTTTACGCGACTCGTCACTTATCAAGCCCATGAGTACCGGCAATAAAGATGAAAAAAATGTATTAAATTTCATTAATGATTACAGGGAGTGCATTTTATTTTTCCTTTAACCTAACAAAACCTCACTGAGGTCAGTCCATCTGCTTTTGCATAATTGTTCGGACTATTCAGTTAACATAATAGCCACTCAGCTTTCTACTGACAGCTTGCTGTCCTCACTAAAAGCTTCTCCATATCTCACACTATCTGCTGCTATATATAGTTTTTGCTGACTTAAGAAAACTCAGCAGCAATGACATACGGCTTCAAATCAGGTGTTCTTCATTTCATGTGCTGAAGATGAAATTTCCTTTTCCCCAGCAGACTAATTCAAGGAAAATGACCATGACATTTTAGCCTGGTTGTTATCAGTTCTTTATACCATATTCCTCCCAAGGTTTTCAGAAGGCAGGGAACTTTGCTAATAACATCACTTTGTCGCTGAATAATGACAGGGATCTGTACATTTCAAAAGAAGGCTCAGGTCATAGGGACTGAAAAAAAAGCTTCTTTTAATGTTGGGTAATATTCATCTTTCACAGAGGAGTCACTAATAAAAAAATATTTCTACAGTTTGATATATGACACCCATATGCAAAACAATGAAAAGATACTTGAGAGAATCGGGGACCTATATTTTCTTCATCTTGTGGAATAACATTTGGAAATGAACATACTTTCCTAAGCTCACAGCCACTGTAATACTTAGTATTGACAGACACAATGTGCAGTATTAAAAAACAAACAACAAAATGGAAACATTATGCAAAGCCAAAATTTTATATAACACCTTTCTTTTTTTTCAGTCAAAAAAAGATACTAAAATCAAACTTTATTTTTTTAACTCTGCCTATCAATAGCCTTGATCAAACTATTAGACCTTTGTAGTAGATGCTGATAATTTACTAAGAAACTTTCATTGGTCAACATAATTTCAAAATATTTGGTTTTAAACAAAGCTTAATATTAGATATACAGTTAGAATTGAAAGGAGGTACATCAATGTCAGGTTAAGATTATAAACAGTTCTGGATATTATTCACTCCATAATCCATTATCATAGTAAATGTGAATGTTCTCAAATGATTTATCAGGATAAATAATTAAAAAGTACCATGACTGACTTTGAGAAGGGCTGTTTCACTACTACAGTATTTAGAAGTCTAAACTCAAACTGAAAACATACAAAGTTTATTGTAGGATGATTGTTTAATTATTACAATGACCCAAAGTTTTTGTGAAGGTTTTCCTAAACTTTTGGTGAAGATTTGACTTAGTTTAAGAACATTTGAACATTTGAGGTTTGAGGTAGAACAACATATACAGTACTTGGGTTTTCCTTTTCTAGGGTTAGAACGTTTAGGCACTGGTGTAACAGTAATTTGAAATGCAGCAAATACTCAAGTAATCGAAGACACATTGATCATTTTTGTTCAAGAGGAGAGGAACTAGATCTAAGCTAAGACAGAATATATTTTAATATCCTAAATGTGAAAAAAACAGTGCGTCTTGTATGAGGTGTCTGAGGATGCCAAACTTAGGTTGAACCCATTCTAGGATATTGCATATGTTACACTGAAGATTCAGTATTAATGAATGAACTGCATATGAAATACTAATAATCCAGATGAACAGCTGACTCTAGTTTTTAAGTGCACACACACACACATTTCCCTCCCTCTTTTAACCCTTTTTTGTGCTATTGACCAAATCAATTGTAATGCTCTCTTATATTAAAAATTCAACCACATATATATGAAGGAAAAGGTGGAGATCATGGTAGATTTGAATTTGGCTCACACTAAGTTTTGTTCTTACTACGTTCTTAGTTCTTACTACTGTATGTTAGAACACATATTAGAAGGAACAAATGTGTTGATTAAGTTTTTTCAAAGAATTTAAAGTAGAGGTGAGCCCTAAGGAAGCATTAGAGAACTGTAGTTTACCATTTGGGGATTATGATGTGATGTATATTTTACATTATTTACATTATTGTAAAAGCTGACTATGGGGGATTGAAAGAGCTTAAGAGAAACAGGATTTTAAATCAATAGAGAATGAAATAAAATGCTTAGAAATAGATTATTTCCAACGGGAAGGAAAACACTAGAAACAGTGGCCCAAGTGGTTTAATAAGTCAAGAAAAATGCACAGATCAAGCACATTATAAGAAAGGAATAGTGTGAAAAAATAGTTCAGAGCATACCAAACACAGGCTTAAGTAAGTGTTTATAATCTTAGAACAACAAAAGAACAGTAAAGGACTAAGTGTTTAAAGTTAATAATGGGAAAGGGAAACGGCTGACATTCAGTGAAGCTCACTCAGGTTTTCAACAAGGGAGAATTTGGCAACATGCCTCATGCTTAGGAAAGAAAGTTCAATGTTAATATTGTTTAATATAGAACAGGCAGAGGTGTTTAAGATACTAGAAGCACTTAAGATAAATATCCTGGCCCAATGATATTCTACCAATTATACTTAAGGCAGCATTATCAAGTGATGGTAAAAAAAACCCTTTCAAATTTAATTCAGGACAGGGGTAAAAGCTATTAAGTAGAAAATTGTTAATCTAGCATGAACCAATAAAAAGGGAGACAAAAACAAACCTAGTAATTATAGGCCAATAAGTCTCCCCAAGTCATTCTATTGTGTAAAGTCATGGAAACATTAAACATAACTGAAATAGAGGACCACGTGTAAGTTCTGTAGGATCATTTTAATTAAGATATGTAGAAAAGGATGGTTTCACTGAATTAATCATCTTTGTTGAAGCAAAAGCCAAATGAAATGGTATAGTTACTAAGTAGAAAATGTAAATGTCTCACAAAAAATTAATTCTTAAATTGCAGGCAGTAGGTACTCAATAAATTGTATGTCTATAGATTGACAACTAATGTTTTGAAAAAGTATGGATCAGAGGTGAATATTTAACTTGGAGTGACATAATGAATATACCACAGGGATCTATATAAGGACTAATACTAATCTGATATAATAATCCCAGGGTGTTTTTCGAAAAGAGTAGGGGTGTTACCCTGGCGTCCTGCCCAACTTTCCCATTGGCCCTTACCAATCATCGCCTTCTAATAATCCCCATCTGTGAATTGGCTTCATTACTCTGTTCTCCTCCCCACTGATAGCTGGTGTGGGTTGAGCGTACTGGTGCACTGTGGCTGCTGTCGCATCATCCAGGTTGATGCTGCACATTGGTGGTGGTGGAGGGGAGCCCCCATTACCTGTAAAGATAATCCGAGTTTATATAGTTTATAACTAATCACACCTGAAGAAGGCTCCACGACCTGAAACATTGTGTTTTCTTTCTTCATTTTTTCAGCATGGAATAAACCTATTACTTGTTCCTTTGCATGTTAGTTTATATCAATCATCTACCTCCAGGCCTCTGATCCATGGCTTTACAGTACTTTGGTGTAAACATCCCCTTTATTACTGTACTAATCCTTCTAATCATAAATAATAAAGTAGTTGGCTTTAGAAAATTGGCTTAGAAGGGAATGCAAAACAACCGTAGCCCTGATACTATACTTGTAATGTTATGTACTAGACACATTTGAAAACATCAAAATATAAGACTTAGTAAACATTGTAGAAGTTGTAAACAAAGAAAAATTATATGCAGGTAGCAAAAATATGGACCTTCACTCTGCATGGAAATCTCAGAGGCTTGGTGCAGGTAAGGGCTCATTGATAACAGGAAAAAAAGACAAGATTTAGGTCTACTTAGGATTGTATACTAAAGGCAAGTGCCCACATTTTAGTTTGATTAATTCTGAGGCTGTATTCTTCATGAAGCATTAACGTTAACAAGAATCCAAGTACAAACAAAAGATGCACAAGGCAAACAGCTGTACAAGCACAACCTAAATTACTAGAAGTATAAAATTAAGAGATGCATACCAGCATTTGACTGACATTTTTTATACATTTTCATTTTGCAAACAAGGAATATCTGTAGTCCAACAAGGGATGTCTTTATGCTGCTTAAATCGGCCTATGTATCTGACAATTGTTTTGATAAATAAACACATTATACATATATTGCTATTTACTGGAATACACATTCATATTCCTAATCTTAAACCGTAAGATGGTTGAAGTGGTAGACTGCTGATTAAGACTTAGACATTAAGCATTGATTAATTACTACAGTATATACTGTAGGGACACCTCAGTTTACTAGGTCAAAGAATATAATGTATCTGTCTTCTGTTACTCAGTCTGCTTTCTAATAAATAGGTTGGAACTATTGAACCTGACAACTAATATCCTTATTTAATGTACAGTGGAAACAACAGTTTTGCAAGGTACATTTGTTCCTTAATATTGTAATATTTAAACTTCTGAAGTTCTGTATTAATGTGTTTTCCATGAAGGACACAGAACATAATAAATGTCATTATGCAGTATGTTACATGAATGGATACCAGATAGATACCGGTGCGTAACTAAAAATAAGTAGAACAATATTTACTCAAAAGACACTTCAGTTTAGCAGCAATTCCTACTAACTACTGAAATTGTTTGACATTCTCAATGGCACGTGTTTGCCCTTGTTCTTTCATTTGACCAACACAGCAAAAACAAATAAAATAACAGGGAAAATAAGACTACTCTGTCATCCGAAATGCAGTATGATTCAGTGGAAAAACATAATCTAGGTTGTTAAATGACAGATTAAAGTTGTAAAAATTGTTCAGAAAACTGATGAAAGTCTTTCTGCCTCATACAGGTAAAAAGTGACTAACAAAACGTTACCACTAAAAAACAGCTGAGGAAATTTGTTTTTCATCGGGCTCCTGCATAGCAAACATTTCCTAGCATTATTTCCTGTGTGGAACAGTATGCGTAACATGGTTAAACATGAGCCAGCAGCCATATCACCCTGCAGCTCATAACTGGCATACCACTGAAGCTCAACAGGTGTGAGGCTGGTCAGTACCTGGATGGGAGACCTCCTGAGAAAAAGGTTGCTGCTGGAAGTGGTGTTAGTGGGGCCAGCAGGGGGCGCTCACCCTGCGGTCTGTGTGGGTCCTAATGTCCCAGTATAGTGACGGCGACACTACTGTAAAAGGTGCTGTCCTTCATATGAGACATAAAACCAAGGTCCTGACTTGCTTAGGTTATTAAAAACCAGGGTGCTTCTTAAAAAGAGTAGGGGTGTTACCCCCAGTATCCTGGCCAAATTTCCCATTGGCCTTTATCAGTCATGGCCTCCTAATTATCCCCCATCTCTGAATTGGCTGCATCACTCTGTTCTCCTCCCCAGTGATAGCTAGTGTGTGGTGAGCAGACTGGCGCACTATGGCTGGCGTCACATCATCCAGGTGGGGCTGCACATTGGTGGAGGGGAGTCCCTATCACCTGTAAAGCACTTTGAGTGGAGTGTCCAGAAAAGTGGTCTATAAGTGTAAGAAATTATTATTATTACAAAGTAGGTTTTCCTGACTGAAAGGTAATTTTTCTACTTTTATTTCCACCCTTATTAGTAAGTTGTACCACTCATAACTGCAAACAGAAAACCTACAGTTTATATATCTAAGGTAAACACAGAGCACAAAACGGCTGTGCTGAGCCCAGTGAACTCCCCAAAAAGCAAGAACAGACTTTAGTCTCTCACTAGTTTGAAATATCCTCTCTCTGCGTGACAGTTGCAATAGCTGAGATATAGATCCCCTTACTCTTTAGCCCCCTGTCTAGAACAGCGTTTGTTCTTTCACCAAAGGTCAGCAGCCACTGTGAATTAAGGCACCGGCAGGTAGCCTTTAACAGTGCCCTCAGCTCTTTCATTTCCTATATAAAACAGTCCAAATGCAATGTCCCCCTGAATAAATATCAAGAGCCACATGAATGATCAATCCTGCTTCCTCACACTCTCAGATTCCTGGGACCCAAGGGACCCTTTCTTTGTCGGAGACAGAACCTCTGTAAATTTTGATTTATAGTCTGTTTATCCTTCTCGGAAATTTGGGATGTGTTACTGGAACTATTTGTTAACGTTGCTTTCTTACAATGTTCTCTGGCTTTGGAATCATAAAATGACTCGGACAGTCAGAGAAGATGCTCTACAAAGGCTCTGACTGGTTCTTGGCTTTCTGTTACCTTTTGATTGATTGAAATGGGTCCACATGAGAGTCGAGTGACAAAGCCGTGACTGAATTTTACTGTTTGAGAATTGTGAAAGTCTATGTAAGCATACCATGAATCTGGGGAAGGTAATTACTGTTAATTACATAAGGGTAAAATTTTCTCTTCTAATACATGAGGGAACACATGAGGGCCCATGAATTAATGACTGAAACAAACTTTAAGACAATCATTTTGGACAAAACCCATTAGCTGTCACTTGCTCAATAGTATTTTGATATTTAGTGATGTGACAGGTTCAGATATACGGTATAGCTTTTCCATTTCCTCAACTGAACTCAGTCAATAATTAATTTTGGTATTGACACAAAGTGGAAACAGCACCTTTAATTTCTTAACACCATGAAAGTACAGATCAAAAAGTATGACCAAAACATGGTAAGACTCAGAATTGGGGACTTCCATAAATTCAGCAGGAAGATGTAAACTCTTCAATGTGTTATGACTCTTCAGATTTATGCAACATGAAGAGTGTGTTCACTAACTTAATGGACAAAATACAATTAAAGACATCTTGATTTTTTTGTGTGTGTCCTGATTCTGATTACCCCAAGTGTGAATTAAAACGCAAATATATATTTAATTATGCTTTACAAAAGTATTCAGACCAATGCACAGTTTTTTTATATTTTGTTGCTTTAAAACTTGCAATAGTGACACTTTGAAGTAGTAAATAATATTTGACTTTTTTTTTGTATATAAACTACTCCTCAACACATTTATCCATCCATTTTCTAATTGCTTCTTCCGATTCAGGATCACAAGGATCACAAGCGAGCTGGAGCCTATCCTGGCAAGTAGGGCAGTGTACCCTTGGATGGGACACCAGTCCAGAGAGGTGCACACCCTCGCACCTAGGGCCAGTTTTCCCAGAATTAAATTAACCTTCCAGTTTGTCTTTAGACTGTGGAAGGAAACACACATGAACCCCGGATGAACATGCAAACTCCATGCAGGTGAACACACCAGGTCCAGAATTTAACCCAGGGCCCCAGCACTGTGAGAGGCACCAACGCTAAGTACTGCATCACTGTGCCAGCCACCTACTCAACACTTTCAAAACAAGAAACAAAAAGGCAAATAAAAACTTGGTATAAAAATAGAAAAGTCAAGTTTGCTTAAGTACAGTATTCAAACCTTTTGCTGTGACAAACCCAAATTAATTTAGGTTCACAAAATTATCTTAATGAGCCACACAATTATTTTCAATCAGAAATGTTCACATAATTTCACAATAAATACACCTGCCCAGCAGGGTCCCTCAGTCAGGTAATGAATTTCAAGCAAAGATTCAGTTCTGAATACTGAGGGTTTTTCAAATCAATTTAGAGGAAAAGTTGTATAAAAGCACAAATTAGGAGATTTGTATAAAAATACAAAATAAAAATCCTTTAAGTAACCCTTTGAGCACTGCAATCTCAATCCTTAAGAATTGTAATGAGTATCATACCACAAGGACTTTACCTAGATCAGGCTGTCCATCTTAACTGAGCAAGTGTGCAAGGAGGACACTGTTAAGGGATGAAACTGTGAATTGACTTTGAAGGAGCTACTATATAGAGTTCAATGTCTGAGATGGTAAAAACTGTCAGTGAATCAACAATATTCCAGTCACTCCACAAAGTTGTTTTTTATGGCAGAATGGAATGGCCACTGCAAATGGTTCAATGGGTTTTGTAGGCAGACAAGATACATTTGGGACTTACGGGTTTGAATGCAGTGTTACATCTGACACAAAACCAACACCATCCCCACTGTCAAGCAGGGTGCAGGCAGCAATAAGTTATTGCTCTGCTATTCAATCAGAAGGGAATGGAAAGCTTATCAAGAT
This sequence comes from Lepisosteus platostomus, assembly GCF_059453375.1. NCBI lineage: Eukaryota > Metazoa > Chordata > Actinopteri > Semionotiformes > Lepisosteidae > Lepisosteus > Lepisosteus platostomus. The sequence goes on from NC_142613.1 coordinate 21,357,333, forward strand.
TGATGGGAACATAGACCACAATACGTACCTTTCAGAAGGACAATCACCCAAAGTACAATGCCAAAGCTACATTAGAGTGGATAAAGAATGAAAAGGCGAACAACCTTGAGTGGCCAGAGATTGAGAATCCATGGGAAGACTTGAAAGCTGTTGTCCAGAAGTGGTGCAAAATCAGCCTCAAGGACCGTGAGCAAATCAGCCAAGCAGAAAGGACCAAAATTGCACAAAAAACGCAAAATGATTTAATTGCTTCCAAAAGGGTTTCTAGCAAATACTGAATTCTCCTTAGTTGTGCAGTAAATTTACTATTAAATATTACCCTTAAAAGTCTTGAGCATTTAGTTTAAAAAAAAAGTGACAAATGTGTAAGCATCATTTTTTAATTTCACAAAAGTGGCTGTCATAGGAAGGGCCTGAATAGATTGTAAGGTATATAATATATAAGGTAAATATACTGTATGCACTAAATTACCCTTTTCTATGTCAGGTCATGTGTTAACTGCCTAGCCCATATAACACAGTTATACCCTTTTCTACATCAAGGAAGATATTTAAAAACCATCACTACAAAGGGTGCTCCACACCTGTTGTCTTTGTTCATTGAGCCTATTGAAAAATTGAATCCAGAAAAAACACAAACAATATTTAAGATCCATCCATCCAATTACTTACTGCATTATCCAATGCAAGGTCGCCTGGGAGCCAGAGTCTATCCCAGCAAGCGATAGGCAATAAGCACAAACTTACTGTACATCAGGGCCAGTTTTTCCAGAAGACAATTAACTTACCAGTATGACTTTGGAAATTGGAGCACTCAACAGAAACCCCCATGAGAATGGGGAGAATATACTATGCCCACACAGATAGCACCACAGGAACTGAACCTAGGACCTCAGTGCTGAGATGTTGTAATGCTAACAACTGCACCACTGTGCTGCCCCTAAAAGTTCATATATAAAATTATATAGAATTATTAATAAAGCCAAGATTTAGAATTTAGAAGCCTTTTTATTTCTGTTTACAGTAAATAATGTTTTCGGTTTATTCGCTTATTACTGTTGGATGTTTTTTAAAACAATGAGTTGTATTCTGCCACCTATTAAATTTATATTTAAGTTTCTTAGAAACACCATCATTCTCATATTTATAGATTTTTCCTAAATAGGAGAAGATAAGAAAAGCTTTGAAGGGCCCAAAGGTTCAAAAACATAATGTCATATTGTTCTTTACAGGCCCTTTCCAGTGAGGACAGAAGGTAGAACAAAGAGGAATCTTAAGTATCTCACTGAGTTCAAGCCCCTTAAACATGCTTAAAGGACAATGGGTTACATATGGATTACATCTATTACCTCCTCACTTGTTACATGGGATTCGAGAAGATGCTGCTAGTGAGCAAGGAATGAACATTAAATCAAATGTAGTGTATTTCTATTGCAGAATAAAAAAGTAAAATGGGATGGGATGGGAACTTTCATGTACTTTCTATGAAGCATGTACAGTAATTTAGTCTAGTGCATTATGTCTCAATTTGCAACTCCTTTACTCTAGGACATTACAGAGTTCTTCTGCATCCAGATCCTAAATTAATTCCCAATTAACAGGATCAAAGAATCAACTTAGGAGCTGGATATATCCGGCAATGTACAGTAGCAGACGTGAAAGTCCAATCTGAGTATCCTCAATCTGGTGCATTTGAAGTTTTATTTCTAATATTGGTCAAGTAGGATGCCCAGTGTCATATTTTTCACCCTTTTCATATGCAATTGTCCAAATATTGAAGAAACCTATTTTTTTCATATTACTATCTAATCAAATTGCTTTTAAACTATAATTTATAATTTATAAATACAAATAACTGCTTTGGTCATGGTATATGGGGGATCCAGCCCCTATTTTATTAAATAAATTCCGCATTTACTCATGGAAAAAAGAAAAGCAATATTTTCTGGAATGAGAATACTAAAGTTATAGCTTGTGTACTTTCACAAAAAGTTGTCAATTTGTTTTAAGCCCTCTGACCAGCAATACAGCTTGTGCAGTGAGGCATTGCAACTTGCCAATCACATGAAAGCTCGTTAGGTGCACTTTTACCCAACGAACAATACCCAAGGTGGAACAATGCCTGATCAGGTTACCTTTAAAAAGGGCTTAATTCAAGGCTTAGGTCACTGCAGGAAAAAAGGCCACTCTTAGTCAGTTTTCTGTGCATTCCATAATGCCTCGGATGTCAACAGAAGCAAGGGAGAGGGCCATTGGCATGCTGGCGGCAGGCATGTCATATGGCAGCATTGCCAGGCACTATGGAGTAAGCCGCTCCAATGTGCCCCAAGAGAAGGTTTCAGCAGACCGGCAGGACAGATGACCGTCCAAGATCCCTCAAGTGACCACACCAGAGCAGGACCGACACATCAGACTGGTCCATCTGAGAGATTATTTCAGATCTGCCACCCGTACTGCTGCTGAAACTGCCGGCAGACACAATGCCCGCATCAGTGACAGGACAGTGAGGCTCCATGCTGCTCTCCTTAGAGCAAGGTGACCTGTCAGAGGCCATCTGCTCACACCTCCTAGACGTCACACCCAACTGGCTTTGGCCAGACAGAGGCTATGATGGACTTGTCAGCAGTGGCAACAGGTCCTCTTCAGGATGAGTCACTCTTCAGCCTGTTCCATGCAGACGGGAGGGCCAGAGGAGGTGTTGTGTTTCTTTTTTCCATCAGTATATATGTAAACATACTATGTAAAGCTTCTTTCAAACGAAGAAGAAACAAAACTATGGCTCTTAGCTAAATGGCACAGGGAAAAGCTATGTACTTATTAATACATAGAATGCTTTGTCTTATCATTATATGTTGCTATATATGTTATATTAGCATGCTATATGATGTGATTAATTAAATACATTATTTGTGTCAAATAACAACAGCTGTAAAATTAGTCATGCAGTTAATAGCTCATCTTGTAAGTCTGACATTAACAATAGCTGGAGCTTTACAGCTTGGGGAGTTGGATATTTAATAAATGACATCAGACACTCTGAATGACGGATGGGCAGTCAGTGACACAGTATAGTGAATCATCCAATATGATCTTAACCAGCATGAAGAAAACGCACTTCACTAACACTGCATTCCTTTTGAAGTTTTGTGGGCTCATTTCTTTTTATATGATAGCAAATTATAAGAAGACTGATTTCAATTTAGCTCTGATGGAATGGTCTCTAGTTAATTGTGTGTAGTCCGGGAGGAGAATCAATACCTCCCTGAAATTGTGATTTTCTCATTAATGACCATGGGTAGAGATTTTTTAATGCACTTCTTTTCTTGAACATGGTATTTCCTCTTGAATTATTCCAAAATTCAAGGAATGAATAATGTCATTCCTTCAGAAAAAGAGATAGGTTAAGAGAAATGTGCAATTGGACTTTGTATTGTATGTGATTGTAAAGAAGGCTGAGGTTTCCTGAGATCTGTAAGTCTTTTTGGTTGATGTATCCATTCAAATTTAAAAAGGACTCTGAAAAAAGATTAAAACTTGCTTCAAATTGATCAGTGTGAGTATTACAGGTAGGTTCAGAGGCAGTGAGGTATTAGTGTTAGTATAAAACCCAGAAATGAGGTGTATTGTTAATGATTCCTGTCAATTGTTAATTCTATTTTGTGATTTGGATGAACACTGTGCTCACATTGCTGTTTTACTGTTCAGAGTATTTTAAGGACTTTAGGAATCAAGTTTAAACTATAGAAAAAACAATAGACACTAATATACACCGAGATGCATTTGGAACACAACGAATGGTACTGGTCACATTTTAACCCTTTATTTTTATTGACAAACCTCTGTTGCCTTGATTTGTGCTGTTATAGCATGCTCAGATGTCAGATTTGAAAGTGCTGTTTTTATCTGCTTTAATAATGCATGTCATACTCTTCCCAAGGGAAAGGTGAAGAAACTATATCTGCATCAAAAATATGATCTAAGGTACAGTACATATCAATCAATTTTAAAGTGAAATGCAAAATCCATCAAGATAGGACACATCAATGTCATTTAAAACATATACCTAGACAAATAATAGCAAAAAACCTTTTCGTGATACTTGTAAATGATCTTGCTTTAAACACCTATTTTGAAATGAAACCCACAACCACCCCAACTTATAGTGCTGATCCCCCAGGATCTGATGAGTCTATTGAAATTGGTTCAGCAGAGATGCGTAAGCAGTTTAGAAAAACTAACATGAGAAAGAGTGCAGGTCCAGGTAATCAGCTGTGAGATATTTTCAGTTTGCTTTTTCAAATGTCCTTAAATTTACCAATCAGCCCTTCTCTGTGGAAGAAATCCATCATCATCTCTATTAAAAAAACAGCCAGGCCAACTGAGCTTAACAGCTACAGGCCGGTTGCTCTTATGTCTCTCCCAATGAAAAGTCTGGAGAGAATTTTAAAGCAATACATTACAAAGGACACACAGGACCTCACTGACCCCTTGCAGCTTCTATATAGAGTGTGGAGGGGAGTAGATGATGCAATACTCATATTGTTAAATCTGGTCTATCAGCATTTTGATCAAGCAAGGTCATTTGTAAGCATATTATTTGTTGACTTTTCCTCTATACAATAAAACCATTACTGCTTGCACAGAAACTCTCTGAGAACTTCAAGCTGAACAGCAACTTTTTAAGATGGGTCCTAAACCTTTTAACAAATAGGACTCAAGTTCAAATTGTATTGGTTATCTGACATTCACTATACGTTCACTAGATCAACACAGATCTATGTTTTCATACTGTATATTACAGTATGTACACTGATGATTGCTAAAGCAAACACACAAATAGACATCTCATTAAGTTTTCTGATGACACAGCCCTGGTCAGCTTATTAAGTGATGCAGATAACAATCATGGACCCATTCTAAATGCTTTTACTAAATGGTGTGATGAGTGCTCTTTGCAGTTAAATGTTTTAAAAACAAAGGAGCTGGTCCTTGATTATAGGAAAAAGGCAACATACTGTAATTAATGGTCATACTGTAGAAATTGACAATGACTACAATTACATGGGACTGGTCCTTGACCAGTTGAGTTGGAACAAATGCTGTGAGCCAATTATTTTAAAAAAAAGGACAAAAGAGACTCCTTTTTTCTAAGGAAACTGAGCTATTTCAAGGTAGATAGTACCATCCTAACACTTTTCTACAAGTCTTTTATTGAAAGTGTCTTAATATACTGTCTCAGTTCCTAGTTTGATAACGTCAGTACCCTTGATTGTAATAGGCTGGGGAAATCACTCAAATTAATTGGAGCAAATCAAATCACCTTAAATATTCTCTACAAACAGAGGGGTCAAAGAAAGCAATTTGTATTATGGATTCTGTCTGTCATACCCACCACTGTGAGTTCACACTTCTCCTGTCTAGGAGATGCCTCTGTGTCTCCAGGTATAATACTAATAGACACAGGGAATGTTTCATCCTCACTGCAATATTTCTTTCAAACAATTTATTGTAACCATATTCTCCCTTATCTTGCTGTTACACTTTTGCATTGACTTCTTGGTTTGTCTGACATTGTCTTGCTTTGTTGGAAGTGCAGTGTAAAACGAATTTCCCCAACTGGGACAATAAAGCTTGAACTGAATCAAATCGAATCGATGGGTTTTTTATCAAGCCCCACTAGGTAATGTGATAAAAATAAGGCTGAAAAAAATTAAACTGGCTGAATTAATTCTGTAATGCTTTTATTTTGTTTGACTTAAAAAGTCAGCCCCAATAAAGTTTAAGAACAGCCACTGACTGAATTTTAAATCTCCTTAAAGGAGACAATGCAGAAATATCAGGGTTTGAAAAAAATGTTGTGTAATGTCAGTAACTGCCACTCCAGTATATCAAATACTAGCAATGGACACATCCTGCACAGGACGCCAATATGCTGTACTTCATCGCAGGGCACATACAGACACAAAAACGCACTCTCACACCAAATCCAATTTTACCAGAAGCCAATTAAACAACCATTGTGTCCTTGGACAGTTGGAGGAAACCAGAGCATCCACTGAAACCCCCATGAACATAGAGAAAACATACAAACTCCCTGCAGAGAGCACGCCAGGTCCAGATTCAAACCCAGGGCACCAGCACTGCACCACAATGCCAAAGTGTCAACAATTTATCTCATAAAATTAAATAGGTTTTAAACTTGTGCTACTTAGCTACTCCCTCTGACACCAACTACTGAATTATAATTTATAACTTAGCTCTTTGAATTTGTTCCATTACGATTCCCTTAAACCATTAATTGGCCTTAGTTGAGGAAAAGCTCTGGTGCTGGATGTACAGTGACTCAGCTACACAAAGAATACAATAGGTCCCAAGTTTAGCAATTGAATCACATACAGTGATACAGTTCTGTAACTATATAATTTTGTTTTGGAATATTTGTGAGTGCTGTTGCTGGTAATGTTCTTCTTCCTTTCGACATTTCTGCTGAGGTGAAACTATATTTGTGAGAACTCATGTATAGCAGGTTCTTCACTTTATATCCTTGCAACTGCAGGTTTTCTCCACAGATTAAGACAGATAGATGACATCAACCTACCCTGACAAGTAAGCAGAATATTTTCCTTTATTACAGTGTCTCAATTTAATAGATCTTGACACAGTTCATGTACATTTGTTTCAGATTTTTTTTATTACAAAATATAAATGGCAAAAAGCTTTTTTACCGCTAAACAACTGTTTATGAATGCTCTATTTATTATGATTCAGTAAAACATTTCACAAACGGTTTTTCTTTTCATCACAAGCATGCTTCTTAAAGACATTTGAAAAGTGCATTGGTCTAATGAAAAGGTAATGACACTGGGTATAAGGGAGATGGTGTCTGAAATAGTTTTGTTCAAGAAAAATATAAAATTCTCACCATGAAGCCCTAGGCACCACCAGGCACCATGCCCAATACAATACAAACGTGTTCAATTCCCAAAGACATACAGACAACCTGTCTCTTGGAGGTGGAACAGAAGGATTGATAAAGAACAGAGTGGGTGCTAGATTTCGTCATCATAACTCAGGGATAAGATGGATGAGTTTCCCTTTGTGAATGGCAAACATTATACCTGGTTATTCCATGAAACCCACTAGTGCCTTTCATTCTAAGGAAGGTGGGTGTTTTGTATAAATAAGATCAGGCTTGAATAAGCCTCAAATTGCATTTCCAAAAATACATGTAATCCTGAGACAAATGGAGATGATCTGTAGATTTTTCTAAATATAGAAAAAAGGTTTTTATCCTCATTCTGGAAACACTTGTAGCCTTCAGCAACGGTTTCATATAGATTTTACTCTAAAGAACAAAGAGTGCAGTCCTTGTGGCCAGAGACTATGTTTTTCTCAATTTAAACCACCTTTCTCACAATGAAATAGTGGACCTTCAACACCGATTTGCACATTTCTTCCAATATACAGTAGATAATGCAAGATAGTTTGCATGCATTAATAAAAAGCTTACTTATTACATTTTCATTTCATCACATAAGCATTTTTCCACCAGACCTCCTTCAGGTGAAAAGCTCCTACTGAGTGGCAAAAATTGGTGTCCGTGACGCAATGACCTATACTTGTAAGACCAACCTTTTCTTTCATTTTCACCATATTCTTGGACCATGTAATGTAATACTAAAGTGAGAGACTAAGAAACCGCAGTGCCTGATTTACAAAGTACACATAGTCTGTGTGCATGTTAATATTTCTTATATTTTAAAGAAATAAAATCCAAGGCTTATAAAGGAGTTTGTCAATGCAAATGAACATGTTGAGATCAAAGTCAAAAGTTCTAGGGAGCTAGGTTTTGGAAACCAGCTAAACTGTAGACCCTTCAAGAAAAAGAGGTTACACGAAGCATAAGATGTTTGTGGACTACAAATATAAAAGAGGTGGTTTTGAAATACAATTATCCTTTATTAATTTATTTCCCTTTACTTTAAATTTTGCCCTTTACAATCAAATGGGGGTAAGGTGGATTTGAAGCTTAAGAACAATACTTTCATCTAACCAGCCTCCCCTTTTTACGCAATCATTGTAATTGGCTGATGTTTCCTCAAATTACCCAGCATTGCATGCATTAATAATAACAAACTTACTTCATCATTACATTTTCAATCACATAAACATCATCAAGGCTGAACACCTTGCCAAGGGGCCTCAGAATGTCTAACTGTCTAAAATTTTCCAACTAAGTTTTTTTGGGAATATTATCAGCAGTGTCATGATCTTAGTCTTTGTTCTTATCGGTGGAATGCAATGTATAATGTATGTTTCCATTTCTTAAACTGGAGTACAGGTATGTGTCTCCATGATATGTCCACGACCAGATATGAAGATGGAGAATCGTATCACACTAATTTTCATAATAACCAGCTCTCTAAAGATGGTATTTCAAAGGTCATCATATAAAATAATACAAATGACATGGAATTTTATGGTTTACCCAATAAACACAAATCTTTGTGGACATGGATCTGGAAGTGCAGGGGCTGTTCACTTACTGGTGAGAACCTTTCTGTTTTTCTATGCTGACAATTTCAACTATCACTTGCCAACCTCATCTAAATATTTGCGGTTGAGTTCAGCTTGCTCCTTCTGGCTTTGGATCCTTGCCATTTCGATCATATTTCTTAGAAGATGGAATGTGAGATCGATGGAGATTGGTGGGTCTTCAGATCGCTTGAACATCTCTGTCTGGTCGTCTGAGCGCTCACTGTCCAAGAGTGGCAACGTGCGTGCCAGGTGACCCAGGCCCTCTGTGGAGAATGGGCTCACAAGCTGGTAGTAGTCTGGTGGCAACTGAGCGAGACTCTTTTGGAACCTCGGGTTCTTTTGCAAATACCTCAGTATCTTCTCTCCCATGAGGTAGGAAACTGCGTTGTCGCCAGCCTTCAGCAAGACTTCATCAAGCTGGCTCTTAATACCGTGACCATCAAAGACATTCATGTCACGTGGACGGCAGACACTGGGAGATATGTGTGATAGGAGGAGTATGGTGGCAATAAACAGGACCAGAGGAGTTGTCTTCATACTGGATGACTCTTGAATAATAAAGTCCTGCAGCAGGAAAAAGAGAAATACAAACTTTGACTTAATAAAATAAGGGTGAATGCCTTTAGTTTGCTGGTTTCCAAACCTGCTTGGAGGTTGCTCCAACTGAACTCTGACTCACCAATGCACCATCTGATGCTCACTGATCCCTTTCCTTGGTTTGATTGCCTGTTTAGACTCTTGGTTTACTCCCTACTTCAAGCACATTGTTTCCAGCAATTGGGTGATAAACATATAGCTATAAATTATAAACGTAAATTATATCTGACTCATATGATGAACAGACATAGGAGGTATTGACAATGTATCATACACTCCCAGAATGATTGTTTTTCTTATTTTGCTTCAGCAGAGATCCATCTGGTTAACTTTTAGGCAATATACTTGAATAACAACAGTTTTGACTGACTTGGTACCAATTACAAAACCCAGCATAAACTTTAAGACCTGTAAGCATTTTACAAATCTTTTACAAATCATGAACTCATTAGCCTGTGATTAAGAACAAAAAGTGAACGACATAACTGTTCCACAGGATCAGGGTGAGGAATTACTATATTACTATAGTAATTTAAGACAAAACAAAACATTGCATTCTGTGCCTTTCCGTTTTTTGAAGTGCATTATGAATGAATGTCTACAACGGTCCAGAAAAAAAACAACTCGTAAAAAGTTAAATTATGTGGTATAATACAACTTTAGAATTACTTACACATATCATGATCTATTGTTAGTTTTATAAAGTGCAACGAAAAATATCATACTTTTACCTTAAAAACATTCCATACCGCTAAAACTGAAGCTAAGTATTTTCAAATGCAATAATGTTTCCCAAATAGGCACCAAAAAAAACATAAACAAAGTGCATCGCTACTAGAGAACAATCCTTCACGTTAAACAGTTCATTATTTAACTCTGTAATATATGTTTAATCGTATTTATAAATAATGAACATGGAAAACAAGAATATTCCTTGGGCAACTAAAAATGCCTATTCATGGATCAAGTATTAAAGTTCTGAATCAAGACTGAATATCAAGTATTAAAGTTCACTGTTACAATGAAATGCAAATACAATAAATTAATGCAAGGTATTTTATAGACCTAAAGTAAAAAGAAAAGTGCGTTATATTACACTGTAGTTATCACAATGTGCATAACAAGCGAACTTTGTCAGACAACTCCTGTGTAAGACTGAATCATTTGAAAATTGCTTCGCCTTTCACTTTTAGTTCCTTGACAGCTCTTTACTGCTAATTGAGATTCTTTTCTACTGGGTTAGATGGAATAAACATTTTCATTTGTGGTGTTTCTTCTAGATATTGTATTTAGTTGGCAGTGGTAAGCATTTTAGAAAGATTACGTTTCTTTTTCATTAAATTTTTTAAACAAATTAAAAATTAAGGTACTGTATATAACACAGGTCAAAGATTATATAAATATTTACGTCTCGGTTTAATTTTTTTAATTGATAAAGAGAGCTAAACCTTTTGCAAGTTAACAAACGTATTTCTTTCGAAATAAGCATAAACGGAAAAAAATCTACTTACTTTATTAAACGTTGTCAGAAGTGTCTTTTGGGATGGAGATATACCACCCAGATCTCTGAAAAGTCCTGCTTGATGGCGATTTGACTCGAAAGCTCCTTGCAGAATGTTTATATACATCCAAGATAGCTCCTTTGACGTCAGTGCAGGTGCATAAACTGCTTGTAAATTGGACGACACCGTTTGAACACAACATAAATACAAGCGATATTGGATTTTGCCGGTAAAAAGACCGTCTTGAAGTGACAGTGAAATGCAGGTCGACTTTATGATTGCTTTTAGAAGGTTACTGTGAAGAGGAGATTTCACCTCTACTTTCCCCGAGGGCTCGACAAACCTTAGCCCATGAGACAGCCTGTAACTGCGTAAGCCAAGAGCTAAAGACTGGCAACCTACAGAAAGATAAAAAGTTGCTAATAGAGGGACTGTGAGTCACAAGAACTAGGAATGACAAGATACATTTTTCCGAGACATTTAAGAAGAAATAAAGACTGACGTACAGTAACTTTAAGATCGTTAGACAATAAAATAACCACCGTTTTGCGAACAACATTAGTTTATGATGCACGAAGTAATTCACCAAAATAACAAAAGTTTGTTAAATGTAAAAGCTAGGGCATTTTAAACTGCAAAAACTTTTTGAGGTATAACATACCCATGGTCTCTCGGTGACAGAAATACTTACTGATAGTAGGTACTATAGGTAGCGTTTTTAGTTTTCAAAAGCATACACAATTTACCTTCTTCTCCTTCTACATGACTTCCCTAGCGTATTAATTTTTGGAATAAGGAACATCGCTTGAAAACACTTGCGCTTTGCTTCTGTAAATTAATCATTGGTGCTACAGTTATGCTTTATATCTTGTAAAGGGGGGAGCTGTCCGCGGTGCTGAAGCGTTTTTAATGCGGTGTACTTGTAATCAAAAGAATGCCTGGATGTACGCGTTAATACTTTAAAGACTAAACAGAAACAGTAATAGCTACGACATGTGTTGTAAGCAGAACGTCTAATAAAGTCTAATATTTGTTTCTTGTGAAACATTTGTAAAGCTTTTGCATTATTCAGTATTTAAATATGACCTTTCACAAATGCGTGCTGTCAGTCGCTGCTGATGACTATTGCTAACTCTCACTCTTCTGGGGAACAAAAGATCGATTCCTCGGACACCCTTGTTAATGTGGTAATTATTATTCTAGGTAAATACGCCTCCCTGTGTATTTTTGCAAAACAAAGGAATAAATAATATCATAAAATGAAGCTCATCATTAAGTTCTGAAAGCTTTTTTCCATTTTCTCTTTAGTAAGGACCCTTTCATTAATAAGGGAAAAAAATGATCTTTTGTTTGTTCTCTTTCATAGTTTCCATATATCTAATCCAAAACTGTGGTTTGGAGTGAAAAATAAAAGTTTTAATTTCATTTTTATGAAGGTGTACTCAGGTCTTGCAAATATGTTGCAAAAGTCTTTCATTCACATGAAAAGCCGAGCTAAGTACCAATAATATTAAATCACATGCAGCAAATCTACATCTACAATGTTGGAGTCTATAATACAAAAATGATAAAACATTAATCCAGTGTTCACAAAATAAGTTGTTATAGTCTTCAGCCTTTCATCTGTGTAACCTGATTTTAAGGACTGAATAACAAAAAATGTGGAAGCACAAACTTATACTGTTATTATATGGAAGAAAATGTAGACAGAACATTGAACAGAACAGTATTTTCCCCTCTTTCTAGACATTTAGAAAGGGCTAAAATGCCTGCTGGAGTTGACATGTGGGAATTTAAAATGATTATGCACACAATTATGAAAATTATTTCAAGTAATAAGAACAATCCACTTTATTTTTCTGAGGTACCATTCAATGACATCCAAAAGTGATGGACATAATGACACTGGAAAAAAAGCATAAAAATAAGTATTCATAAAAGGCAAACAAATGTTTTTAGGTGGAAAATAATGAAATGAGTCACTTCTCTAATACTATTTGGAAATGCATTCCAATTAGGTTGCATAGACAATGAAGGCTTCATGACCTGTGGTCTGCCGTGTGGTCTTGAGGACCAACAAAGATTGAAGACGAAATGAATGAGAAAAACATGCCATTCAATGTCTCGAAAATCTTAAGTAGATTTTTATTGCCAATTATAGACTCAGCTTTGAAGCCAGTGCAAAGATTCTATAGTAGAGGTAATGTGAACATCAGACTGAGACTCAAGATTCTACATGCTGTGCTTTAAAAACTGCAATATGGTTAGTGTAGTCTTAGAAACCACAGAAAGCAGGGTAGAGCAATAATAAAGGCTAGAAAGAGTCAAAGACATGTTAATGCATCTAGCATTAACATAGCAGAATACACCATAATGTCTGAAGATTTTGCCAATAGATAGTCAATGTTAAATAGATGTTGTCCTAGTATGTACAGTATCCCCGGGAGACATGTGAGGAAAAGTTTCCAAATCTGATTCCTGGGGCAAACGTCCATGTCTTCTGATTTCAGTTCTACTTGCCCTTACTGCTACTGTACATAATTGAACTTAATATGCAATCTTGAGCCTTTCAGCTTCTTGTCAGCTCCTAATAAAATACATATGTGAACAAGAATCAGGAAAACAGTATCTATTTACAACTTAATTATTTTGATAAATTCACTATTAAACATAATAACCCCTCGCAACCCTTAAAGCATCTCATTAGAAACTGGCTACTGCGGTATTACATATTAGTGATATTAATGAAAACAGTTTCAGATTGATTATTGTAAAGACATAGTGTATTGTACTGTATGTGAAGTCAGGCCTTTTCCTGAGCAACTCCGAATGTCCAAGACTAAAACCAATATTTACAAAACAAAATCTCTATAAATCAGTGAGGCTAAAGTTCAGGAGCAAACCCCTTGGCTGTAGTCTTCTCAAACCTACTATAGCAAGAGAAATTTAGGTTAATTTAGGTTGGGGCATTAGTTTCATTACAAATTGCCATTACAAACTGGGCACACAGCACTCAAACCAAAGAGGGTATATATCTTCACTACCTCAGGAGCAGTTTAAACTATCAAATATTAAAATTTAATGTGCACTGAGGGGACATGAAAACTGAATCTAAATAAACAAAAACCTAAATGATTCTCTAAATTAAAGGGTACTCCTGCAAAATAATGCTTCCAAGTTTCAATTCGATTTACAGACTGGAGCCTAGAGAAAGTATATGGAAACATGTAAATGTGTGCAATACCACTGAAAGAAAAGGCTGGAACTAATAAAAGATAACATTATTCAGCATAACATTAAAAGAGGACAATGATAAGCCAGTTTAAACAATGGTAAAGTAGCAGTTAAAAGAATGAAAGTCTATACAGCCCGAGCTGTGGAATAAAAGATACAGGTGTACTTCAACTGTAATTTAGGTTTCCAAACAGTCAAACACATAAAGAATCAAACAAAGCACCAACTCCCCTGTGTCTTGGAAAAAAAGGGAAAAAAGTGTCTTGAAGTTGCCGATAATATTATACTATATTAATATTATATTAGAGAGGGAAGGTGTAATCTTAATTATTTCACTGAAAAAAATCTGTCCTACTTATATGTGTATATTTTATTATTTTATCTTTGCCTACCGTGTTGTAATACTGCTGTGTCATCATTAGGATGGAAAATGTAAATGTTTTAGCTTCTTAACAGGAGGGGCCAAGTCACCCCATGGTATAAAAGGAGGGGTTTAAAGAGTTTTAATTAGTCTTGTTTTAAGACTTAACTGAATGACTACTCTCTGCAGCCTGCTGTTAAAGCAAACTTGTGAACCTATTAAAAGGCTAACTTTGTCTATTTTCCCTAAATCCTTTTTGGCCTGTTTATTTTTTCATTATTTCCCCCCCTCGTTATTCATCTCGCCACCTCCTGAATTTTATCCAGTGTTCCTGCTGTGTTTTCTTTTGTTTTTGTCTTCTTCCCTGGACTGTTACCTTTTGCACTCTATCCATTCACATCACCACCCAATCTTGTCAGCAGATAAAACCACCCACCTGTTTTCACCATCAACCCCTGTGTTTGGGTCACTCTCCTACTGAGAATTACGTGCCAACCACACAGGCATGCTTGCACAGAGATCAAAATCTTTAAAGGGATAAAGAATGAGAAACGTTTTTTTCTTCAATCTTAGTCCTCCATCACTAGATAGCAAACACATAAATAGTAGCTCTAATAATAATATCAGCTCACAACTTACACAATATACTGTAAACGTTTTACGTAGAGCTTAATCCTGATTAAATCTGTCACGAGCATTAAGGTCTTTTTGAGATATTTTTAAAAGCACTTTTTTAGCTTTTCACCTAGTTTGTCATTCTAGGAATATTAAGCCTTCCTTGTCCAAAGCAATATTTGTCAACAAGAATTTACCAGTCACAGCTGATTCATATAATGCTATGAATTTGAAGAAAAAAAGAATAAACATATTGCCATAATGATTAGGAAGACACACTCTTATCTTGTATTTTTACATTACATGATATGACATTACCAGCTATAAAAAGGAGAACAAGGCAGGATCCCTGTAAATATGTAAGGTGAAGAGAATATGTACTGTACACAGCACAGTGTGTACATATGACCAAATACAGCACATGCTTGTCTCTGTTATTAGCCAGCTGTATTTTACCAGCTGGTTTCCTGAATTCAGGTATTTGCAGTTAACAACCTCAATTATCAAACAGTTGTTGGAGAACCAATTTCTAACAAAAAAGCTTTTTGATCAATTTCTACATCATCAAATTATATTCTAAGATTTCTGATTGATTAATTCTATCTATTAGGCAAAGGATGTTTATGACAGGTGTTAGAAAACCCATCATAAAGATTCAAACACAACAGATCAGTTTAAAGTCTGAAGAAAAGTGAGAAATCTATCCATTTTGTAACTGCTTTAACAGGCAGGAGGAGGGATACACTGTGGGACAGGACACCAGTTCATGGCAGGGCAGACACAAATATTCACACACTCACTCCAGGGCCACATTTCCCATAAGCCGGTTAAACTTCCAGTACAGTATGTCTGCAAAAACCCACATGATCAGAGGAAGCACTTACAAACTCCATGCAAATACTGCAGGAAACCAAGGTCTTGAACTCAAGCAAGAATATATTTTTTTAGGAAATTAACCTTTTTTCCTGTTTTCCTTTTAATTCTTTCTTTTGTTGCTTTATCCCTGCCTTTAGTACTCAATTTACTGAAGGACAATGACAGTTTAACTTTAAATTTCAGTGCACTGTTTTTTAAGAAAAGACAGATACTGTAAACCTCCCATATATCCTTTAGCACTGGTTAATAACAAAGTCACTGGTCACTAATGTCAGTTTCACATACTGACAACACATAATGATGGATGGTTCGGGAAGCCATTCCACTAATGTGGGGCCTGATAATGGCTCAGGATCAATAATGTTGAATGTTTTATTGACCTTACCTTATACATTTATAGATCACTATCTGTGTTTTGATTAAAATTAAATGTGTAGTGACATAAAGTGACATTGATCACTATAGGATAAAAAGGGATAGTTTTAGAACTATTATATCTTGTGCACAAACAAACATGCACAGCTCTCTGTGTTACAATAATAAACTTAATCAATGGGAAGATTGGTTGTCATGGATGCCATTGTAGAAAAAGGTCATGGACTACAGTGTTTTCTTGGATTGAGTCAGAACTCATCTAAAGTTGGTGTCTGTGACAAGGAAAGCTGCCTGGTTGGAATGCTCTTTTAGTTTGTCAGACATTATCACTCTCTCCATGTACTGTAGGGCAAAGTAGTGTGACTCTTTGTAACAGAACTGAGACATCTAGGGTTCACCAGCAACCTGGACTGTTTCCATGTGTTCCTAATGTGCTGGACTAGATGTTTATAAAAATGAAACTATAGTGCATAATAGTCTGGGCTCATAATCTGTTTCTAGAAAATACTCTGTTTTGAAGGCAATTTAATTTTGTGTTATTATACCTGTATGGGTGTGCTAATTTGTATTCCAAACTTGAATGCTCAAACTGAAGACTTGCAGGGGTAAGATGAATCACAGTAACTGTCAGCTTAATTTAGAGAAAAAACTGAAAGAAATTATCTGAGGTAAGTCTCTTACAATGTTGCACACCAGTTTGGTGCAATTTGTACCCATTCTTTTTGGCATATTTGCTCACTCTCTCTATTAACAGCAGTTTTCAAAGCTTCCCACTGATTCTCAATAAGATTCAAGTCAGAAATATAACTGACCCACTCATGAACATTACCTTTCTGATTCTTAAGGCACTCCAGTGTAGCTTTGGATAACGGCCATTCTGAAACAGTCAAGCTTTGTCTCAGTTTTAGGTCTGAAGCAGGCTTTCCTCTAAGATTTGACCAGAGTTGGAACTTTGCTCAATCTACTGTACTGTATGTTACCATCAGTAGTGACAAGCTTCCCAGTCCCTGCTGATGAGAAACAGAACTATAACAATTCTGCCACCACCATGCTTGACAGCTGGAATGGTTTTTATTAAATGCTACACTATGCTGGGTTTACACTTTGATTTTTGACCATAAAGTTCCAATTTGCTCTTGTCTGACAACAACTTTTGCCACAGATATCACTTACAGAAGGTACTTTGTTTGGAACCCCATATATGATTTGCAATGTCTTGTTTTAATTCCATACTGTACATGCCCCCATTTGTGGAGTGAGTGTGATGTTGGTGACATACTCTATACAACTTTTCTCCAGTCTCAGCCAGTGACCTCTCCTCCTCTATCCAAGTCAATTTTGGCCTCATGGTAGTATCCCTAACCAGTTACCTCCTTGCCTGGCTGCTCAGTTTGGAGCAGCAGCCTGAAAGTTTGTTCTACTTCTTAATGATTGATATTGCCATGCTGAAAGAGATAGTAAATCATTTGAAGTACTGATACCATTCCTTTATTTGTGAGTTTTTACACCTTGAATTAAAACATTAAACATTACTTTGTTTTTAAACCCCTTTGGTCTTCATGTTCGAATATTTGCTTAAAATTAATTACCTAACTAAGGGGCCTTACAAACATATCATTAAGGCACTTTTGTGCACTAAAAGTAATTTAGGTTTGGTTCAGCAACAGAGCAAAGGGTTTAAAAAATATGCAATCATGACTTTTTGATTTTTCTTTCTTTTCAATTCTTCATTTTTGTTTTTGGTTTTGAATGCATTGATTAGGTTGTATAAATTACACATATTAATCACTACTTCAAAGTTTCTTGACTTAAAGCTACAAACTATAAGAACTGCAAGGGTCTGAAAAACTTTGAGCCTGCTTTTGAACTCAAACAGCTCTTTGTGTTTTTCTCTTTTATTGAGAGTGTAGCTGTCAAAAACAGCAATATCTAAAACAGCAAGTGAAAGATAAAATGTTTTGAAAAAATTCAAGTCCAAATCTTCTGCAATCATTTCTCACCTTTGGGAAAAAAAAATCAAAATTCAAAATTCAGCATACAATTGTGCCACCCAAGCAATGTATCTTAGATGTATCTCAGTCCACCTTCAAAATGTTGTACACCTCAGCACTAACATTATTGGTGAGCCTTTAAGACCCCTGGCACAGCTGTACACCCAGCAGGTCCTGAGGAAGGCCTGTACCATCATTGAAGACCCATCTCACCTCCTTCATCAGTCCTTTGATCTTCTGCCTTCAGGAAGATGTTTTAACTGTCCACAGTGCAAGACAAATAAAAGGAAATATAGCTTTGTTCCAGAGGCCATCAGATTTGCAAACAATGACTGTAAAGACGTTTTTCTGAATATGATGTCAATGTCCCCTCTTCCAATGTGCCTCTGCTTTCATAGCTTTTTTAAATACTGTTACAAAGTGTTACTTTCAATCACTTTTATGCTCCATTTGTTGTTTTTATGCATATATGTTTCCTTAGTAATATTGTTTTATTTGTTATGTGTTGTATGTTGCACTGTTTACCTCTGAAATTGTCCCCCTGAGGATGAATAAAGTATTTTGAGTTGAATTAAATTAAATTGTTAACTGTAAAATTTCAAAGCTTACAATTAGGATACGAGATTGTCAGGAAATGCCCTCTTTATTTTTGCCTTTTCTGCTTGGTAAACACACGATAAATAAAGTGAATAATATGTCAGGTTGCCGTGTCATTTTAATATTCCTTGTCACTTTTGACAATTACTTCTTTCTGGATCACATCTTGAATGATTTATACACATGGAAATGCGTCAGTCTGCAAAGCTATATTCCGAAGCTCCAGAACAGCATGGGTTAGCTGGCATCACCAATCCCAATTTCCAGCACTGACTCTCAAGTGATTCATTTTTTAGGATACATTACCTCTTCTTTTAACAACAGTCTGACACAGGGATTCAAAATAAACTAGCAATTCTTCATGGCAAACTAAATGCCTTGATTGTCAATTAGAATACCAATGTCATGTTGCTTATTTTCAAGGCACAGTAGAATTCACAGGGGATCCAGGATGATCTGACTATCTTGTGGATTAGTCTAAAATCCAAACAGACAGATAGGGAGAGAGCTCTGACCCCAGGCTCTCTCCCTATCTGTGTGTCTGTATGTCTCATGGAGAGCAAGCTGGGGTATGTGAAAAGACAATTCCTAATGCAAAAATTGTAAAGGGTTAATAAAGTGATATTATTATTATTATTATTATTATTATTATTATTATTATTTAAAACTCATCCTATTCAATCTGATCTCAAGAAAACTATGTAATCAGTGCATCAGGGATGAATAACAAAATAGTCCCTAATTATGCATTACAACTGAGGTTTTTCTATAATTCATTCACCAGAGATAAAGCTAACCATTTTTTTTAACAAAAAAAGATGTGTGTCTCTTCAGAGCACCTGATTTCTAAAATCATCAGTCAATAGTCTAAATAGTATAAAATCTAAAGTCAATATTCTGCAAAAAAAAAACAAAAGATGGACTTGACCTGCTCTGCTCTTTAAACACTAGCTTGTTAACTTCAAAATCAGACAGCCTTGAAAAATACGATATCTGATAAACTACACCAAAAATGTTGGTTGAAAAGCTGTTACAAAAATGGAATGAAAGTTTATTGGGGTTTTTTAACAATAATGGATGTGGTTCTCTTCAGAGCACCTGATGTCTAAGTCTTTACTAGTGAAAAGTTAAAAAAAAAGCATTTCATAGAACAGGCCAAGATACAGTAACTGCAGTAATGAAATGGCCTTTAAACTTTAAACTCAGAAAAAAAATAACATTTGGATAACATATTCAGACAAGAAGCCAGTCACTTGAGCTATTTTTGTTACTCAAGATTTGTGGGGTATTTCAAACAAAACAGGAGATTAATGAGCCTTAATGATGTAGTGATTACCAGTTTAAAAAGTAAACTGCCTCTAATTACAATGCAAGGTTATGAGTCTGTGGATCTGAAATTGTTATTGTACTCATATGTTCAGTGCAGAGAACTGTGCCTAATTCACTTATAACCAAGTCCAGCCCTACATTGTTGCATAATGTTATACAGTGCATAGTATGCACCTGTATGGTTAAAAGACAAAAATAACCCTAATATATTAAAGTAAATTATATAATTATTAATAAATTGGCTTAAAACTAATTAAAATAAAATTGATTAACTAAAACAAACAAACGTATTCTTATAGTAATCGGCTAAAATAAACATGAATCCCTCCTCTGTGTCCAGTGGATTCCTGCACTTCATCTGTTTGCCTCTGTGATTACCATGCCCCACTGTAATGAAAAGGGCAATAAGATGGTGAGTGAGCCTGTAAAGCCATTAATAACCATAATGAATGGTTATTATTTTCCATTTTGGATATAATCTCTACATTTCTGGGACTTGCATTCATTCTTGTATGCTTCATATTAGCATCAGGAAAAGAATGAGAAAGAAAGAAGAAATGAGTTTGAATACTTTGTTTGTTTAGTTATGTTTGCAGTTGCACCACTGTCCTGCCAGCTGTTTATATTTAATTAAGAACAGATACAGTACCTACAGTAGCTACAGGGCCCTCTGTGTGACAATTATGAATCATCAGTGAGTCAAAGCTGGAGATCAAGCTCAGTGCCACTCTGGAGTGTGGCTTCTGACACAGATACCTTTACATAATTATACATCATTTCAAATTATGGTCCAGAATTTGACATTTTCAAAAAAAGTGACAAAGGATAGTAAATACAGTATATTGTAAGCTATAGGACACAATCTTTAATATTTTATTCCTAGGCAACCATACAATTTCTGAAGCATCCATCCATGGGAACCAGGAATGGACTCTGCTTGGCATTGAACTCTGCCTTGAAGTGTTTAAATCATCTTTGAAAAAATTGCCATGCCTTTCAGCATAACTCCATTACAACCGAAATATAAAAAATAAAACACGTCTATTTTTGTGGTGTGGTCCTAGGAAAGTCAGACCAGGCAATAGTGAAAAGGCTACAATAAAATAATAATAAAAGACGAAAGGATGTCTATCTTTTATTCTTTTATTTTTGCATGACTTTATTTTCCTTGATACCTTAGGCGCTGGCCATTTTTATACTAGTGAAACATTGAACATTTTAATTTATTGTTTTAAATTGAAAAGATTCCTAACCTAAACGTAGCTAAAAACACAGATTAAATAGGTATAAAGAATTATTCAGAGAAACAAAATACGATTTATACCAACTCAACTTTGTCGAATATTGCAGCATGGGAAATAATGTTTTCTTTTTTTCCCAAAAGTAAATGTGCCTGATGCAATGTGCTTAACTACCAAGAGAAATGTGAAACACATTTCACAAAGCAGAAAGTACAGCACATGATTCAGTATTATACTGTTATATACTGTATACTAGTATATGCACTGTAATAACACATTGCTTTTATTTACTGTATACAGTATGTGTTAGTGAGGTAGGCTCTTGTATCTCTTATATCTTGTTCGCCTTCCACGACAGGTATGAGTTCCAAATTATAGCCACAACTTGGACCACAGCCAGCCTGCAGAAGAAAAAGACAAACAGAAAGATGCATGAATAGTGAATACTATTAGTGGAAGCCTTGGACTATAGTCCCAGAACATTAAATAAGGCTTCTATTTTTACATAAATAAGGTGCAAATCATTAAATTGTTGATACTGTCCTAGACAACAGTGTTGCTGTACTTTTCTGTTTAAAAGGAAGATCAAATAATGAACTTTCAAGTTGAATCCATCACCATTATTGCGTTTTGACATATAAATAGTTTCCACAACATATGGAAGACATTTCTTTGTCACTGAGAGTGTATGAAGAATATAATTGATTTAGTGACCATTTTGGCATTTTAGAATAAAGCTTTGACATATTTAAATATAAATGATTTAACAAAAAACAAAAACAAAGTTTCGATATTTTATTTTGATAACTGATTTAGATCCACGAAGAGTTATGTATCGTAGTTATTATAATTATTTTTTTGCTTTTGTTTGTTCCACTCTTGAAGTGGGCTTCATGTTGAGAACCTTTTTCAAAAGCATTCCAAAAGAAAATCCATCAATAAAATATATTTGGGTGAATGCAATGATTTAAATTGCAGTGCACTTCATGGGATTCTATGCCAGTTTTACTATGCACACATACCACTATTCCTTTAAGAACTACACTATATCTAAAATAGAATAGACCTTTAAACTCTTTAAAAGTACAGTGCTATGAAAGAAGCCTTTCTTTGTCTATGTCTCCCCACTTGCTGCGCCAAAGTTTAATAAGCTCATTCTTGGGTCTTTTTTTCCCCATTCACTTGAATGTGATGTGTTTCTCTCCAGGAGTCTGGTGACTTTTCCTGCTGTGGGCCACTTCATTACAGGAAACAAGGTGCCACTTGTACAATAATGTACATTTAAATGATTGAAAGAGTTCCTTTGCTCCCTGCATGCTCCTTAAATCCTATGACAGGTGAAAACGTATGATGATTTTAGAGATAGATTTTAGTGCACAGAAGCATAGTTAATGCCTGGTATTAAAAATTAAAGAGTCAATTTTGTACTGCTGTTGATATTAGAACCAACAATACATTGCTACAGATTTTCAATAATCTTTTTTTTTTGCACCTTGCTTAAACATAAAAAATATTTTATTATCTGGGCAAAACCAAGGAATACCCTTTTCCTTATCCTAGCACTGATCTTCTTTAAAGAAAATAATATATGTTTTTTTTATTAAAGTAAGCTGCGTAATTGCACCTGTTATCAATATTATCAACCATGTGCTTGGTTCATGAACATGATTAACATTTCTAAAAGGAAAAGTAAAACTATTTGCTGCAATCCTGTTTAAGTAATATGCTATTGTTTAAAGACATATCTCAATTAATGGCTAATAGAGATGCAATGGTGTTCTTTTTTCTCAGTCTCACATGTCTATAGTCAGCCAAGGGATACATCTGCCAGACTGTAACTCAATGAGGTAGGGAGGAAAAACTACTACACACCTACATGTAAAATCAAATAAAATTATATTTTTTGCTTAGTTTGAATTAATTAATTCTAGTTTTGTTGCTAAATAATGAGTTGCACTATTAACACCTTCATAACAAGAACCTGAAGAATGTAATAATTAATATAATTTAATAAATTAACCATCTCCAAAACATCAAAGCATGACATAACTATGCATGATTATCTTTCTAATTATACTACAATCAATTTTATCCAGCAGCTCTGTGTGTGCTTATTTGAAGTTATCCATTTACAAGTTGAATGTATCACAGGTTAAATTATAATTCACTGCTTCAATTTGAATATGAAAAAGTAAATATCACAAAATCTACAGAAAGTAGCATTTCTGACAGACTCAGGTGCCTAAAGTGACAGCATTTCATTGATTATATTACCTGTAATGCAGTGGTATGAAATAAAAATTAGCTATCTGTACACCTGGCCATAGCTGAAAAAAAAAAAAAGACAAAATTGTAAGATCTGTTTAAGCTTTATATTTCATTAATTTTATTAACCATATAACCCTTGCAGTAGGCTTTAATGTCATGGTTCTTTGTTTAATATTAATTAAACAAAGAAACGTATAGCAAAGGCATTAGATACATTTTCAGAAAAGTGGGTAACTAGACACATACAGTAATAGGATAGCAAATGTTTAGTAGTGACCAGACAATGTTACTAATACTGCTTCTAACATCCATCCATTTTCTAAATGCATTATTCAGCCCTATCCCAGCAAGCAACAGAATACATCCTGGACAGGGTGGTAGTCCACCATAGGACACACTCATTCACACCAGGGCCAATTTTCCCAGAAGCCAATTAGCCTACCTTTTTGGACTGTTGGAGGAAACTGGAATTTTCCATCAATCAGAGGAGATTGCTCATGCGAACATGGGGAGAACAAATTGCACTAACGCACATACTGCAGCACCCCAGGTTGGGAATTGATCTCAAGGCCCCAGCTCTTTGAGATAGCAATGCTAGTCCTGACCCTAACCCACCCTGGTTTCTACTTATAAGAAGCAAAACGTGGATACATCATCTACCAAACATTTTCAATTGAAAGCATATTCCATTATTTTCAGTTGCCTAATAATTACTATAAAGTATTTGTTAAGCTCTGATCAGGTGGCATACAAAGCTTTGAAATCTGGTTACAAATAGACAATACTCATCAACGGGAACTGAGAGAGCTCTTCATTTGTACAAACTAAACATTTCTGGTACCACAGCAATATTAATTTTGTAGTTTTGTTATGTATTAAAACATAGCAAATGATCACAAATAATGCCGTTTGCTGTGACATTACCAAAAAATGTTCAGTCAGGTGCTTCCCCCAGCAATCTGAATTATCTATTGTTGTTTAAATTTAAATAATTTAGCTTATTTTGAATTAAGAGATAACAATCCCACTAACAGATACTTAAACAATCAGTTAAACAATGTTTCAGGAAGTGGAAACTATTAAAAAGGTTTATAACTCCAAAACCAAATAATAATAGTTTTAAAGTCTATTCAGTCTTATGTTATATTTTTATCATACTTTTAGATACATTACTATATTACAACATAGCACACAAAATAAATACATAGAAAAACTTACATAATAGTTTGAAATCAAGGCATCTTTGTAATCCTGTAACAAACAAAACATGAATGATTTAATGTTAGCCAACAGTTTTACAAACTCTGTCCAAGATCACTTTTATTCTGTATCATACATAATGTTCCAGACAATGACATTTCTGTAACTGGTTTGTATTTAAGACCCATCCAATGTGTATTTTAAAACTGTGGAAACAAACAAGGTGCTTTCAGATGTTCACATGATGTCTGGTGCATGCATTTATGTTTTGTATTGGTGGTAGTGTTTTTCTTGAGAAACACAAAAAAGCAAAAGTAATTATTTATTTTGGTTCCATTAGAAATAATTATTCTCTTCTCTCAGACATTCACATTGGCTACATGTCTGTAAGGATATTAGGACATACTGTATAGAGACTGTAGAGCTCGAGCCTTCTTGAATGAAAACATGAAAACAAAAAAGATAATATCCAGTGAAATAAAAAGCCTGATTTTAGCTTGTTGGTGGCACGATACTGTCATTATTTGGGCCAGGACAGAGAGTATCGGGTGGAATGATAGAAAAGACAAAACAAAAAGCATAAAACTACCTCAAGTATTAAAATATTATAACCTTCAAATACCATGTAATAGGATATACATTTCAACTGAGGTATTTTAAAAAAATTATCTGACAATAATTTATATAAAAAATGCCATTAAGTTTGAAACTAAATCCAAATTAAAAAACTATACTGTATCTTTAAATTTTAGTGTACCCCTTCCCAAAACAACAGCTTAACCTTGATTTCAAACAATGCATAAAGTGTGAATTAAAACAATTTTCAGTGCGAGTGGGAGTTATGCTTTTTTCAAAGAATCTTTTTTAGAGAGTTTGATGTTTGTGGTTCACAAACATCCTTTTGCCTGAGTATTTTTATAGTTCGGCTGAACAGGCTCTCTGATGTCAATAGTCAAGTATGGTCATCATTGCACGCTGACCTAAATCCATGTGGGTTTTACCTATGGGGATTCCAGAGAGATTGATCATTCCAGCCTAACCCACACTTGATTGAGGATTTAAGGGCAGAAATACATCAAAGCTGAACTGTGATGAATTTGATTGAATTGTTGATTTTCATTGCATCCTTGTGGAAGGTGACTAAATATAAAGAAGCATACTGCGCATGCTTTGAAATAAATGATGAATTTCCAGTGTTTAAACATTATTTCATGTGTATGTGTATTTGACATACTGATCTGGGTGAGCTAAATGAAATAGCAAGCATGAGCAGGTGAAAAAAAGAATTAGGACATGACTGCATGTAGAAGGCATACTGTTTTTCATTTCTTTTTCTGTACAATAGAGGACTCTGCTTTTATGACACGTTTGACAGGAACCCTCCTCAGGCTTCAATCAGTTCTCATTCGGCCCTCATAGTTGAAAGAATGAGAAGCTTTTCCATTCCTCTTAATGTAGTCCAATTAATCCTTCTTAACCTGTCCGCAGTGTCAGCGTGTTAAAGCACAGCCCAGCTGAAGCTATTGCTTGTGTCAATGACTTATCTTCTCATATCCAACAAAAACCCAATATTCTGTAAAAAAGCAAAAGATGGACCTGGCCTGCTCTCCTCTTTAAACACCAGCTTGTTAACTTCAAAATCAGACAGCCTTGAAAAATGCCATATCTGATAAACTACACCCAAAATGTTGGTGAAAAGCTGTTATAAAACTGGAATGAGATTTTATTGGTTTTTACCTCCTTCATCTCAAATAGTGTCTATTAGCAGAACCCCAGTAGGTGACTGGGGCCGAGTGGGGGACTAGACAGTACCACCCCATGGCAATCCATGACAAGAATTTAAAGTCACAGTTTAATCTTTGTTTATGTATCTGGAGCAGACAACGGAAGAGGTACTGTAAATACAACAATGAATTTCCTGGTCAATCAGAAAGATCACAGTTTGATTGCATTTTAAGGTGATCGCCAGTTAAAATCCTACAAACTGAAGGAAGGTAAGAGATTCTATGAGTTAAACATGACAGATCCTGCCTTAAAGCTAGAATTGAGATGTCACATGAATGACATCAAACAGGGCAGGAAAAGCCCAGCAGCTCCCTGTCATTCATTTGTGACCTGTCTTCTCCGAATTTCTCTCAATTTAAAATGCAATTCTTACAATTTAAAATGTTGAACTTATTTATAGTTTGTTATAACTTATTTCTGAAAAAATGTTCCTCAAACATTTTCAAATAGCTATTTGAAAGATATTCTAATCACAAAAAGCTCTAAAGGAGCTAGTTCCTATAAAAAAAGAACACAGGTGGTAGAGCATTTAGAAGAGTGTCTTTGCTTTCCATTCAAAGTGGTAATTTCTGCGTAATTTAACGCATTGTGTTATGTACTTGTTCAATGATCACAACAAATACAAATGGCTAGTCCAAAAATGGTAGGTGTTTGAGACTAAATTATGACAAACCACTTCTCCTAGATTTGTTAATTAAAATATTTATATCACTCAGTGGATTATTTGTCAGTCTGACATCACTTATCATGGATATTTATTACAGTAGGTATCACTGCAAATTAAAAACATACACAAAAGAGCAACAGATTGGCCCAGTACTGTGAAGCAAGTTTATTATAGAATTTTCTGATTAAATAACTTTTTGAAAATGGGAATACTAGAGATGGTTCTAAAGTGGTATTTAACTATTCTGAGATATACACTATGTCTAGAACAGAAAACATTCAGTTACATTTAGGCTCTACCCAGTTTATTGCCATGCAATTAAAGACCTACAGTACCTGTTTATGACCCATTAGCACTTGATTTACAGCTTCTTTACCTACACAGATGTATTCACATTTAAGATAAGATAAGATAAGACTTTATTGATCCCATAGGGAAATTGATTCCACGCTCAACACCATCCTGGAACACCCATATAAATCTAGATGCAGAACATTCTCTTAAAACTCTGTTTAATGACCAATTTAAACTTTATTGAATGGAATTACAGTGGCTCAGATTTTACCAGTTAGGTTTTGACGAATATTACCTACAAAATGGCTTTTGATTTTTGATCAGTGAATCAGCATAACAACTTGCACTTTTTAACATGTCACATTACAATGTGAAATATGTCAATGGCCCTTCAGTCCAGTTGTGTTTGCTCATGTTTGTTTTACATTGTTATCAGATGTTTACACTCATATCTATGAACTACTGAAACAAAGCAATGGATGTATGAGATAAAGAAATATTCTGAAGAAACACAAAGTATGTGTTTTCACAGTAGTTTCTGAACTGACATAATTCAATGGATGGTGCCAACCACCACAAAAAACAATTCAGGAATTTTCATTTCTTTCATCTTTATGGTTTTGGTGAACTATAACCTGGAGTTTAATTTGAATCTTACTCTCTTCAGCTTGGCCAGGTTTTCCTCCACTGACAGTCCATTTAAAGCCCCAGTGATAGACAGGAAGCAACCAAGAAAACATGGAGCAAATGCTGCCTGTAGGGAAAAGAGATAAGAAATTGCTTTAGCTGTTATTACTGAAATAAAAAATACAGAACATAAACATTTTTATTGTAAATATTAGGGTTGTATACTAGTTGTATACTGTACTAGCAATAAAGTTTCAATGAAGTGAAGAGAATCCTGAGGAGATGTTTACCATATGTGTTGTATCATTTGGCTGCTTTTTTGTCATCTTCATTTGGATGGCAATCCTGAGCTGTTTATTTGCACACCATCATTACTGTACATTACATTTACTAGTATGGCTCCAGAAATACATTTACTTCTCTATTTTTCCATGCAGATTTTCAGAAAAATAAAGTATACCAATTTTGGATATTAATTACAGTAAATGCATTTTGTGTCTGACCATGACATACTCAAGAAAATTTGTTAGTTAAATACTAATCACTCTGTTAAAGAGAGTTGATCGGGCATAGTTGGTGTCAAAAAGCAGTTGATGATGAGGTGATTTAACCTGCTGAATGCCAAGCATGGTGAAAATCAAGAAAGAATGCAATGAAACAACATTTTGTGTAGACCGCCTTAATGGATGTCAGAGAGACTAATTGTGCACAATGGACCAACTGATGGGGAGGTCCAACAGCAATGACTACTGTCTAGTCACTATAGAACTTGTAGTGATTAATAGCAACCTGACTGCATGGTAGTACATTGCTAGCAGTTCAATGAACATCCTTATGTTGCTTATATAACAACAATTGTCTTGTGAGATAAGAATGTGACAGTTGTGCTTTGCACTGCTGAACTTTAATGGAATGTGAGGGGATGACATGTAGCATCTGAAGACTACAAGAGGTATGGAAATGAATGATATATTAGCCAATCTCAATTTAAAAGCTGGACTATGCAACAATTTTTTTACATTATCTAGAGCTACAGTAGATAGTTCACTACAATTGAGCACCTTTAGTTAGCACACGAACTGCAGACGTCTGGACATACTGAAGCTTAACTGGTATCAGAAAACATAACCCCTTGATTAAAATACTAGATCTTAGAAGATATCCCATCAAAGAAAGTCTTACAGTAGTCTAATCTCGATTGAATAAGGGCATGTAGCATCAGATAGGTATCTAATATGCACTTCAAGTAATAACACAGGCTGAAAAGGAAAACCAGAGCTTGATTTGAGCACTACCAGCAATAACAGTGAAGTCACAAACTGTGATGCTGAGAAAAACTGAAGAACTGAAAAATGAACCTATGAAAGAAGGAGTTGTCGTGACTGCAAATAAGAGTCTGCAGCTGGGTATTAATCTTTTATGTTTGATTATATGCATTATCTAATGTAATTCCATTTTTGAACAATTATTCAGTACTGTATATTAGCAAAATTGCAAACTAGTCATTCTATTGACCTGACACTGAGAGTGCTGCAGTTCTGTAAAGAGGAGAGGCTGTTGAAGAAAATACATGTAGAGATAAGGACGATGCTTTACAACTACTTTCACTCTATATGTTATGCTTGTCTGCTGGTTTCAAAAATACACAAATCCACATCCACATAATCATAAACAGCCCCATGGTGTACATACAACAATCATAAACAGCCCCATTGCTTTTTTTGCAATGTGAAAGACGTGTGCAGTCTACAAACTCTAGAAGCAGGAGGAAGTGCTATAATAACTGAGGTTTAAAAATGTACAGGAGATAAATTTGCATCTTAATCATATTACAGATGTACTGTATGCAGTTCCACATATGTTTTCACACAATCTACAGAGATAATGCAAGTATACTCTTTGGATACATTAGAAAACATGTTTCATACCACCTATGGTGGTAAGGCAGACACAGATGCCATTAACTTATGCTAAACTGAGTTATGTTAAAGGCAATGCTTTATCTGGGCATCAGCTTCCATTAGCTTTTTGAAAGTTCAAACCATTCAACTGGCTCTACAAAGGTTCATACTATGGAACTAACTATTTTTCTGTGATATCTTGGAGTTAAAGAATACATTTGCTAGGTTGTAATAATTCAGTAAGAACAGAAATGATCTAAAGCAATGTTCTTCTTAGTTGAATGACAGCTAATAAGACTCCATAGCTTTGATTTTCCTTTCCCCATTGCTCATGCATCTTGCATTCTGCTCTCATTGTGTTGTTTTCTATTTACAGGTTACAGGGTTATAACATGAATGTTATTTCTTGAATGAAAACATCAATAATGCAGGTTCTTTACATTTTTCTATCATATGCGTATGTCATGAAGCCTACTGAAGCCTATGAATTAATGAAAAGGATGATTCTGGGCCAGAGTATAACACTGTATAACAATTTGCAGCATAACAGGCCATGTTCTGACCCTAAGAAATGAAAAGGAAGCTGTAGATTGAGCTTTGTTTTCGAAACCCCTTGAGAGAAAGAAAGGATACCACGTCCTGAGGAAGTAATTTTCCAGCCAGGCTAGCAAATACACTGTACAGTGATATCCTTTCAGAAGTTTGAGCATTTTATAAACGGGACAGGATTATTTTTGAAAATAGCATTAAACCAAAATTCTGCTGCCCAGGTTAGAATGAATCAAGGCTCTTTATTAATTATGTGAAAGTTGGTTTGATCATATTTCAAAAAGCAAATAAGGAGATTTTACAATGAAATTCTAAAAATATGTAATTGCATATTCGGATGAATTTGCAACATTCTGTTTTAGAGACTGACAATACAAAATGGATCTCTGTATTGTCAACGTTTTACTTTGCAAGTTTGCAGTTTATATTTGGACAATATGAACATAATGTGAACACTTATGATGATAGTCATGAATACATGTCAGTATCAGATTTCCCTTCAATATAGAGTTTTGCATAAAGTGTGAAAAGGGCTTTGTCTTTAAGCTCCAATTTTGATTTCCAAATCTTTAATCCAAACACAAAATGCTGCAGACCATAAAGAGATCTGGATTACAGTACAGTACTGTATATTCTCATTAGAAAAATAAAAATAATCAATATGGCTGTTGTGCATTTCATAAAAAATTGTAAAGTACAGTAAATGGTGCAGTTTATGAGGACATCATCAACATTTACTTTATATTACAGGCTGGACAAGTAAATATCACACTTAATATAAAAAGCTGAGAAATTATTTTTAAAAGGTGACATCTTAAGCTTGTGTTTGAAGGGAATGTAATGTATGAAAAAGTTTGTCCATTTTATAAAAACAGCTTGGCCCTCTACCTGATCTTTTCTTGTGGTACTTCTTGTTCTTAATGTCACAGGCTGTGCTTCCCACAATAGCATCTGAACATTGGCTCCTAAAACCGTTACTGTCTAATCAATCACACAAAACATTCAGACTGCTTAAAGAGGAGAAGTAAAGGTAATGGAAACAGTCCCATCATCATTGTCAATTAACCATTTTAAGAATAGTTAAGAGCTTGTATGGAAGATTACCAAGCAAGACATTTAACACATCAATTGACCTTAAAGCAACTGTGATCTTCAAAAGACATTAATAAGACAGCACCTTAAGTTAAACAATGAGAATGACACCTTAGTGTCTTAAAATATCTGTAAAATAGCTGTTTGTATTTATTAGCTGTATGTTCCACCTTTAAACGCCACAACAGTTATGGTCTATTTAGAAAAAAAAACAGTACTTTATGATAGGAATTTATGTCTTTTTTAACCTTGTTGATTGAGTAATTTTGTATCACTTTCTTCTTTTACCTGTGTGATACAATACATTTATTGTGTGATACAATAAAGCTTTACTGCTCAGTGGCCATGAAATCTTATGATGAATGAATGTGGGCTTTACTGATGCCACCTCCTGTAAAAGGTTGACCAATTTCATTGCTAGGGTTATTGGTCCAGTGAAATCTAAGGAGACACAATCTTTGAAGCAGCCTTTATTTACACTGGGAAAAAGGCAGCATCAACTATACACTGACATTAGGTTCCTAGATAATGAACACGTAGAACTCTAAAATCATCTTGAAAATCCATTTATATGGACTGTAGAAGACTTCTTTTTGAAAGAAAAATACTACTCTCACCTAAGTATTTCAATATAAAAGATCTTTTTTAAATGACAAATTCAATGATGCAATCGACCACTGTTATTTTCAGGATTACAGGACATACATGAAAATGTTTAACCCTGAAGGTGTAAACATGGCAATAAAAATAAACAGCATTTGCTCATAACTATGTTAGTTATTCTCAGCTGTTTCTGAAAATATTTTCTGATATTTTAACATGTTTTGTGTTATATACCTGTTTCTGACAAAAAAGGAATCCACTGTGCATGGATTTTGTTTTCCCAAGAGCTGCATTGTTATAAGCCTGAACTGCATGTCTGAAACGTGGTCTGTACAGTATGTAACAGATTTCTATTTTAATGTACAACCACTAAAAAATGTCTCCGATACTGTACATAACCCTGAGTAAGTTTGAGCCAAAATTTTGGAAAGGAAAATGTGAATGCAAATGAATTTGTGCATTTGAATGCATTGTGATATACTGTATAGGCACATTTCTTGTATTGTGTCTATTTTCGCATGTTGTATTGTGTAAACCTTCACTTTAGATTTGTTTCTGCATATTGTTCTCAAATGGGCTCAGTATGAAGCAGGACACAGTCTCCCTACAGTTTATAACTGAACAACAATTAAATGCATTCAAGAATATTTCCCTTTTGCTCAAAACATGCTGTTTCACTACTTATACAAAGAGATATATGCAGAATCAACAAGCAAACGACTGAGGAGCTCACTATATATTTGCATCAAAGTGGCACTGTATAAAAGGGAAAGTGAAGCCAGCCAGCCAGCAAAGCAGGTTGACCCTGCACGGGAGCCTGTCAATCGCAAGGCACACACACAAGCATGCACACACTTGCACCAGGATTAGGCTTTCCAGAAGCCAATTATCGTACCAGTATGACTTTAAATAGTGGGAGGAACCTGATGTGCCCTGAGGAAACCCACATGAGCGCTCCCAAAAAAACTTCATTAATTAATTTCAGCAAATGGAAGAATACTGGAAGTACACAAACTAAGGTGTTTTGGAACAGTAACACACTCTATAAGTATGTGGCTCTATAAGCTGAGGCAATTAAAGAAAAATATTGGTCTCACCAAGCTATTATTACTGTAGTGCTCGTTACTTACAAATTCAATGGCACCTTGAAATGCCAGGTTTGTCACTGACTGGAGCCGGGCTGACTGAAGAGTACAGTATTCCAGCAAGAATAAGTGTCTGCAGCAACAATTTGTTCATATTTTTATAGCATGACCCTAATTTTTTAACAGAGAGATTAATACTAATGGTTACACAAATATTTAAAATATATTTTGCACCAGTAATATGTGAGTGTAACACATAGATCATATAGATAGGATAGTCTTTAATGGTATGAGTTATACTGAAGGATGACAATAATTTACAAAATAACAACCTGCTTCATTGATTCCTTCTTTAATTGAATTGATTAGCTACCAGTACATGAAGCGGACATCAATAGGATCATAGACTGACACCCTTTTGATTAGTAATTCCTTTGCCAATTCATCACGTCTGGTATCAGGATCATTCATTTATGTTCGTCTTTTCAACCTCAATGGTCTTTACTTAAAAAATCTTCAGCACATAACATGCCGACGGCATACATTATCCTCAGAGACTTTCAAGTTTTTCCCTTCATCTGGAATGAAGTGCATATCAATGGTAGCATAGAGCCAGAAGAATCTGAACTGCAGGTTTCTGAACAAAGAAATTTGCTTCTCTGTATAATGTGATGGTTCCTGTCGTTTGAAGTAGGAAAACGGTGAAACAGAAACCTTCAGTGAGGACATTAGAAGCTAGCATAATAAATGTATCTTTATTTTAGTGTTTTAAACCAACCTGGTCTAAAATCATCTTCTTGAAAGCCACAGTTTTGCTCCCACCTGGGACGATCTTCTCAAGCACCTTATACCACCCTCCTATTACAGGACCCTGGAAAATACAGACATGTCTGGCAAACATTTTGGTAGAAGAGGGGTTACATGTACATACTGTATGTTACAAGGCACATAAAAGCAATAATGCTATCAGTGACAAAGACTTCTGTTTCACATATCATCATGCTACAAAACAGCTACAGCTGAATAGGGTTAGAAGGGAATTTTCAAAGCATGGTTAAGATGGGGCAGAGGAAGTAAAAAATTCATCTTGTTTTACTGGTTGCTATATTTCTGTAAAAAGATCTACTCCCTGAAAAAAGAACATGCCAGAAGCATTAGTCAACTTTTATTCAACACATTCAATTGGCAGTCAGGCTATAAAATCAAACAATGTAAGACAATGTACGTACTTGTTGTTAATTTTGAACATACCCTAGAATAGTGGGTGTTATACACAGTAAGAAATTATGAGTAATCACACTTCTTACATACCACATTCAATCAAAATAAATGAAATCATAAGGTGATTATTATCAGAAAATATAATTTATACAGTGCTGTGCCAAAAGTATTCAGACCCTTGCACAGTTTTTACATTTTGTTCCTTTACAGTTTGTAAAGTCATGTAGAGAACTATGAAAAGCAAGAAGCTTTGAAAATAATGCAAGAATAGAGTTGTCAGCATAAGTTTGAGAATTCAGTTTTGAATAAAATATTACATTTAAAAATGTATATAC
Organism: Lepisosteus platostomus; assembly: GCF_059453375.1. Lineage (NCBI taxonomy): Eukaryota > Metazoa > Chordata > Actinopteri > Semionotiformes > Lepisosteidae > Lepisosteus > Lepisosteus platostomus. The sequence goes on from NC_142613.1 coordinate 21,392,216, forward strand.
ATCACACATTATTTCACAAAACATTTAAGAAAGGGAACATATAAAAACTGTTAACATATTCAAACAACAAAGTCCAACCCAGTAAATTCAGGTGACCTTAAATTCAGGCACATTCTCTTTAAGTAAACTTCAGAGTGTTTGATTACATATCCCTTTGAGCCAATAAATAGTGTGAATTGGTGGAGCAACATGCACTAATGTCTTTTCAAGCTTGCAACATACATTACCTTTGGCCAGAAACCCAGGACAGCCCCTGGATGACTAGTCCCAAACCAAATCTGAGGTGTTCTGTCAATTACATGCTGCTGTCTGGGGAATACCAGTTTCAGAAGGTATTTATCAATATCCTTCTATAGTTTCTTACTCAATGGCTCCAGATAATCCTAGCCTAAGATTTAGCTTTTAACCTCAGTGGTCTTCAACAGCACATAATGAGTTAGATATTGAGGTGAGCAATCAAGTGTGAACAAAAATCACATAGTTCAGAATACAATCTACAATACAGTATGGTATGTTCATTCATCCATTTTCCAATCACTGTATCCAATACAAGGTCATGGGGAAGCCGGAGCCTATCCTGGATTGTAGGGCACACAGACACAGACATATTCAAACCAGGGACAGTTTTCCCAGATGCCAATAACTTACCCATACATCTTTGGACTGTTAAAGGAAATGTTTGATTGCTTCGTTAGGTTCAGGCTCCCCTGAGACCTTGTACTGAATACAGTGGTTAGAAAATGGATAAAAGGTTGGATAGTACTGAACCTGTTAGCCTTATACGATTAATTTGGTTCATAATTGTTCTCTTCTGTTACCGTGTTGCTTTACAGCCAAATTTTACATAAGGTTTAGGGGTATTGAATTAATGATATACTGAGAGTGTATCATTAATCATTATATACTGATGGAAAAAAGAAACACAACACCTCCTCTTCCACATTCTGGCCCTCCCGTCTGCATGGAACAGGCTCAAGAGTGACTCATCTGTGAAGTCCGTCCATCTAACGAGTCCATCACAGCCTCTCTCTGGCCCAAGCCAGTTGTGTGTGATGTCTAAGCGGTGTGAGCAGAGAGCCTCTGACTGGTCGCCTTGCTCTAAGGAGAGCAGCATGGAGCCTTACTGTCCTGTCACTGATGCGGGCATTGTGTCTGCCGGCAGTTTCATCAGCAGTACGGGTGGCAGATCTGAAACGATCTCTCAGAAGGACCAGTCTGATGTGTCAGTACTGCTCTGTTGTGGTCAGTCGAGGGCAACAGGATCTTGGACTGTCATCTGTCCTGTCGGTCTGCTGAAACCTTCTCTGCAGTCGGGACACACACAACACAAGTTGCAATGCCTCACTGCCAAGCTGTATTGCTACTCAGAGGGCATAAAACAAATGGACAACTTTTTGTGAAAGTACATAAGCTATAACTATAGTATTCGCATTTCAGAAAATGTTGCGTTTCTTTTTTCCATCAGTATATATTAATAATAATATAATAATAATGGAACAAGTAATAGGTTGATTCCATGCTGAAAAGAGAAGAAAGAAAACACAACAGCCATCATGTCTGAAAACGTTGTGTTTTCTTTCTTCTCTTTTCAGCAAGGAATAAACCTATTACTTGTTCCTTTGCAGCCTACGCATGCTGACGCAGCTACCCACCTGAACATATAATAATAATAATAATAATAATAATAATAATAATAATAATAATAATAATAAGGAAATTATATATCAAATAGAGTTAGAAATGAAAAAATAGAAATTCAGAGAGATGACAACTCCACACCCACATGTCCCAACTAGAAACATATTTAATGAAACCTTAATTTTCCAGTACTTACTGTTGGCCTCTCTCCTCCTTCCCCATAAACTTTCTTGCTCATTCTCCAGGTGTTGGTGAGTCCAGTATCATTATAGCCAGGCTGTTGCTTCCACACCAATTAAGGTTAAAACCACACACATCAACACTAACCAAAACAGCATTCACATGTTGGCAAAACTAAGGTTGTTCAAGCTATTATTTGATACAATAGTTGATGCTTTTCTTCTTTTTATGAGAATTATAAGATTCTATAGATTTTAAAAGCACATTTTCATTCCAGTTCTAAATACTACTTATAGCCTCAACCACTTATTTCTTTCATAAAGTGATACATTTAACAAAAATATTTAAAGATTTTATTTTGAGGTGCAGAGATACAAATATCTTTATGTGACTAAAACCACCATTGCTGTAATACTCACAATGTTATTTCTCAAACAAAACATGCTTATCTACAGAAAAGCATATTGTTAAAAACAAACATGCTTTAAATCTGTGGGTAATCATTATCATAGCCTAGGGTTTTCTGGCTGCAATAAAATATGAATTTTGTTCAAGCTAGCTTAAGAAGCTTACTATTAAAAATAAAACTTTGCCTACATTCAAAGAGAATTAAAAAATAGTAACAGAATATCCCCACATAGTACTGCAGTGCTGTAGTTATTGTGTAGCATATTGAACAAAGAAAAAGACACACTCTAAAGGCTTTGTAGGAAGCACAATCATGTTAATCCAGAAGGAAGATTAAAACTGATAAACTAAACAAGATCAACAGAACACTTTAAAATGAGAAAACAAAATTTTTGGTGATGAGTGATGGGGCGGCACTGTGGCTCAGTGATTAGCATTGCTGCCTTGCAGTGCTGGGGCTCTCAGTTCAGTCCCCGTTCAATTCTGGACCTAGGAATTTGTTTTCCCTGTGTTCAAGAGGGATTTCTCTGGGTGATCCAGTTTCCTCCCACAGTGCAAAGACATACTGGTAGGTTAATTAGCTTGTGTTAAAAGTGGCCCTGGTGAGTGTGTCATTTTTGTGTTTGTGTCTGTCTGCCCTGCAATGGGATGATCTCTCTTCCAGGACGTGTCCTTCCTAGTGCACGTTGCTTGCAGAGTTAGGCTCTGTATTGCATAAACCAGATAAACTGATGGATGGATTGAGTGGTTCGTTCTTTTTTTTAATCCTCTTTGCTAATTTCCCCACTGAAGCAGGATTACATAATACCAGGAGGTTAGGAGGCTAGGTGTTCCAATGTTGAAGGAAAATGACTTATTAACACAACATTGTTAAACCCATTTCTTCCCCCAAATCACTATACATTACGCCATGGAGAATACTGAACATTTTGTGCCTTTGGATGGGACATATATCTTAGGTCCTTCAAATAACTTAATGATAGATGCAGATTTTACCTGTCTAGGTAAGAAACACTTAACTACATGGATAATTGATTATTATAACATACCGCACTGACACAACGTGAGACTGTATTTTACATCCACATAATAAGGCAGTAAAATACTACTCCATTTTAAGTGGTATGTAATTTTTAAACTTACAATTTACTCTTGAGAATGAGCTACAACAGGTACAGTATATGGTGTTCAGACTCAAACAAACTGCATGGGCTGAAATTAGCCCACAGTGTGCTTGATCCTGATGTCACCTAGATGTATTCACCCATAGTAATTCCTTAAGAAATGTTTTATAATTATCAGTGATTAAATTGTTCATAAACAAATTATTCATTACATTAATGCACTATGACGTTTAGTTTACTTCATTCTGATCTTTATCTTTTAACACAACATTTGGAGGCTGAAAGACCAAAGATAAGTTGAGTCAGTTCCTGTGAAACTTCACACCATATTGAACACTTCAAAGTGCTCTGTATGGCTCTCTCTCTCTTTTGTCATCTGCCTCATCTCTGCTTGTCCACACATTTATAGGTCTGTCAGTAGAGAAAATGATCCTCACCAATCCTCTCACAGTCATGTTCAAGGCAGTACCCCCTTCCATATATGGACCGGTAGCTAAAATTGTGGACATGGGCTTTCCAGCAGAATACAGACAGTCCGCTTAACCTCTCGAGCTTACAAGAAGTGCTATTTTTCATCACAAATACACTTATGACATTGTTATAGTTTGTTCGGTCAATGGGATGCTGTCTAGATGAGACTGCCGACTTACCACAAAAATGAATCCAATGCTCATCATTTTTGCTGTCCTTTGCATGCTGTGATTGGCCAAACCCCTCCTTTCAATCAACTGCTGGGAAATGACATCCCCAACTCCCACCAAAGAGCCTGTAAGATTGAGCAAGATGGTTAGGAATCTTCTCTTCTCCATTACTGTTACTGCAAAGATAGTATCTACTGTACAATGTATAAGTGGCTCCTTTTCATAAAGTGGCCCTACTTTCGAAGTTCTTGAACATTTGTGTTAGACAAATGTTTATTATTGATTAAATAATAAATTTATAGCATCAAAATAGCCTTTGACTCAAGTCTGAGAACTGTACAGATAAGACAGAAGTAGGAGAAAAAGTTAAAAGCAATTTACAAAATGAACTGTGTCATGGAAATATACCTGACAACTGGAAAAGTTAATTTTAAAACAAAGAACAATTTGAATGCCTCTGGGCAAGAAAGATCTTGGTTTTGAAAATGAGGAGGACAGTTATTTCATCTGTAGATGAAAACTAAAAGCAATAATAGATCACCTTTTCACCCAGGAATATGAATATCGACAGAATTACAGTATAACTTCATTAAAAATAATGTAGAATTTTCGACAATGTCTGAAAAATAACAGGATCCTAAATTTAGCATTTCATGTTTCTGACCTAAAGGGAAAATATCCTTAAGGTCACTCACATCAGGTGAAATTGATTTTGGATAACAAGCTGCCCCAAAAAGATTAATTTGTGCCCCAAAGTCAGCAGTTCTAATGACAAAACCAGTTTGCAAATCTTTTTTAACAAAGCAAACAGACAACACTGTTGATTATTCTTCCAAATGAGGCATCACTCAATGGACTATGCATTAGTTTGAACTGGGAAAGGCTGTCAGGGAGCTGGACAGATTTCTCACTGCCTTCCCTGAGGGGTGCCCATGCACCTTTCAACTTTGACCCCACACTTTTAAATTAGGAAGGCTGAAATTCATATTGTTGTCTGCTGGTGCCTAGTAAATTATTAATTGAAACACTTTCCTTACACGATGGCCAAATATTGGTAGTAAAATCAGATTTATTGAGACTACAATCATCAGCAACAGATTTATGTTTGGTTTCCAAATTCCCTCTAACATAAGCCCAGAGACAAAAAATAAAATACTGCAGAGAGTGTAAATGTTATGGCTGTAACAGCAGATGGTGGTGTCACAGAGATTGACATGAGGTTTGGTGAAGGAAAGCGTCATATGACACATTAGATAGTGATAGTGAAGCTCAGGAACACAATGCAATAAGCTTTATTGATTTGACTAGTACAAAATGCACCAGGGTGAAGATTAAATTCTTCCAAATTCCCCAGTATTTTTTTAAAGGGCCCACTCCTATGGTTAGTTGCTAGGCTTTGAAACAACAGCAGCTACAATTTGTTTTCTGACATGAGAACAGTAACACGGAATTGAAAAACCTAGAAGCTAGAAATACTAATCCTTTGCAGGACTAATTGATAGTTGTTAGAGAATTGATAATTGTTATGTCAGTAACAGCCCTAATTAAGATGGAAAAGAGATGTGATTTGAATGAATAAACTTTTTTGGGTTTGAGGAGAATGTCAACCTGTCTGAAAGGACAAGGCTGTCAGCACCACCCTCTTGGATGAAGGATAAGCGAAAGAGTGAAGATGGGGTGAAGGGAGATATGTGAAATGAAACATGAAAGCAATTAAACTAGAAACATTATTCTGACAGATAGACATAAGTGGGCGAGATTAAGGTGAGACTTCCCAAACATTTGTTTTTACAAAGAAGTAAATATATGCAAAACATCTGGATCTATTTGCAATATAAGCATTTATAGCCAAAAATAGATACATTTTTAAATTTGAAAACATTTACTTTATGGTTTACCATTTTATTGCATATTATATACTGTATTACCTTCATAATAGGCACAGATTACTTTTTAACATACAGTATGGCATTTTACAAGACAGAATGAGCTGCAAATACAGCTGGGAGTATTTTCTTTTTATTAGTCACCTCAGGAATTAATGTAAAGAATTAAATTGAATATTATCTTTCTTTGATGGCTGGGGCTTTGATCTGTCTCTGCATTCATTACAGTGAAAAGATTAGCCAGTAAGTCACTGGTTATTTGTCTGAAAATCCATTAACACAATATCATGATTTGTTAAACAAGATCTCCCAGTGTGAAATACATGCTAAATGTTTCTCATTCCCTATAAACCTATTATATACTGTACTGTTCTACAGACATAAGGTTCTACAACATATTTGACAAATCTACAGTAAGTTGCCTGAGAGAGCAAGAGGACAGTTTCTTTTTGTTGGTATTAGACAAAATGGGCTAGAAAAATAGTGAAAATCAGCCACCGACAGAGTGGATTAATCAATAAACAAAATAATTATTAATAACCCCTAACTTGTAAGTGATTTCTCTAGAATATACCTGAATGGTTGGTATAATTGGAAGAATGTGAAGTCTTTATTCTCTGGCACAGTGTTGGTGAAAAGAGCAATGATTGGGGAACACTTGGTTAAAAAAATATTTATTTGTAATGGCAACACAAACATTACGCTACAGTTATACGCTCAAGTTATTATATTTACAGTGTGTACAAACAAGGAGTTTCAGAGACCTACTGTACATCCTAATCACTCAGAAAACCCCAGACTTCTCCTAAGTATTAAACTCTTAAATAATGCCTACAGAGGTCAAATAATAGGTAAGCTACCTTCTAAATAAATACAACACAACATGCTGTTAAATCTCTCTCTCTGCAAACCCAGAAAATAAATGGGAGCCCATATCCCTCTTCTAAAAAATGCTCCTCTAAGCAGGAAAGATGTCTCTAACTGAGGTATCTTTTACTCAGTCAACTAAAGTTCCCTGAAAACACAGAACAACAAGTTTCCTCTAGCAAGGTTCAAATACTTGGCTCCTATCAGGTTTTATCTGGATGATCATGAAGTAGAGGCTCTCATCTGGCACAAGTTTCAAATTCCGACTCCTTGAGGTCTGGCCTCCTCCTCTCTTCTCTCCTCCTCTCAGTCTCTCTTTTACTTTTCTCTGTGGTCTTAATGTGATCTTATATGGTGTGTTTCTGGACTGTTCATTCTCAATTATTTACCCACAACTTAATTAACTACTGCAGGTACACTAAGGTCAACTTTGCAATTGTTTTTGATCAGGGGAACCCCACTTCTCAGCAAATATCCCCTCTGCTTTCAAGCAGGTTATGCTTAGACTGCCAGGTGTCACACGCTTCATCTCAAATCTTAAGAGACACTTCCTTGTCACCTAAAGCTGTAACTGTATAATAATACTAAGTTTATAGTCTACTAGAATTTCCCAGATTTCTCATGAAATCTGAATTTCATCACCAGTCATTCACCATTCCTGGTGAAAAAGGACTGTTAATGGATTGTAAGTGGATTCATAAATCTATTTTACAAGCCAAGGGTACACTAAGAACGTTTAGTAAGTAACGTTTTGTCTTAAGCCTACTTCTTAACCTCACTTGAATATCACCAATATCTGTAGGAATATCTATGATTTTCTCACTAGAAAGTGTTTCAGTGAAACAGAAATAACATATCAGCATATGATTTAAGGTTCAATTATTATTACATACTACATCTACTGCATTCAGTTCACAATGTACAGTAGTTAAAGCTCCTTCAACACTTAATTTCCTATGAAAAGTCAGAGAGACGTTGTTTTTTTTCAAGCTGGAATTACATTGCCACTATGCTCTTTTATTAACCTATTAGTGGTCTATTTAGTATATCTGTTAGAGCTATCTTTCAATGATCATACATATTACAGATTCATTTTAACATTCTGTGAGGATATCTAATTTCTTTTTAATTAATGAAAGAACACTACTTAAAAAACACTCTGTCACTCAAATATTAGATCTTTGTAAATTATGGAGCATTAAACTATGGCCCTTTATAAGGAAAATAAAAGTTCAGTTTATGTTATTTCTTTTTTCTACTTTTGCATATTGTATTTGTCTGATAGTCTGCTCTGTCTCCCTAGTTAGGTCCATCACTATTCTTATGCTTCCACGCCTTACATTTGAAGATTTTTTTGTAGCTGAAAATGAATATGATTTCTATTTTTATTTATCATTTGATGTGAGCATAAAAATAAAACAAAACAAAAATGCAAAACATTTCCCCCACTACAAAAGACGGGATGACTGTTGGGTAGCCTAAAATGGTGCTTAATGTGGATAAAAAACCATATTTTTAAGTGAATTATTTGATTAAGTATTCTATAAATCTTATCCCAGCAAAATTCTTAAAATACAATACTTCAAAATGCAAACCCCTATTCGAAATAGAAAGCGTATAATTCCTAAACTGGATTCAGTAACTTTAATTTATTAATTAAATTAGGAGATGACCTATCTTAAATTGACTTAATAAAACATTAAACAAAAAAATCAAAAGGGTAGTGCATCATAAGGGCTTGCATTTGATATTTAATGAAAACAAAACAAAGCAAACATGTGCCTTATCAGTACATCATTCACTCACAACTCACAGTCAATGTCTTCATGTAAGTTGTTTAGATGAGCTTTGTAATGCTTCATCATGCATTTTTTCACAGCACTGTTTATCTGCAAAGAAATATTAAAAACCCACACTTACTCAGAGGAGTCCTCCCACTGATAGTGTGAGACCTCACTGAAACACAGTGATTGGAGACAAACAACATATGCCACCTCTCTTTACACCATTTGCATTAAGAGAGAGAGTCTGATAGGCTTTAATGCCTAGGGCTCTAAATTAACTCAAAAGAGGTTTTCATAATTTCTTAAAGTATCAAGGCTTTCTATTTCATGTTACATATATTCCTTTTTACAAATATAGATGTCAGTTTAAAAGCCCAGTGAAGCACTACTATGTTAAATGAAAATTTCATGATTTATATCAAAGTTACCTCCCTTATCTAATAAAGAAATACAGAAGCTCATTCACAAGATTGCTTCCACCTGACACCAAGAGTAAGACACCTGTAAATATTTCTGTAAGTAAATACTCTTGGAAGCAAATACATCACAAAATCTGCTCCATTGCTATATGTTCTCACTGGTGTTTCACATGAGTAGGCAGTTTAAACAAACAACAGCTGTAATTTCCTGGCATCTTGGTTTGCCCTTTATTTTTCTTGATGCCTTATACTGTATGTCAACACACAATAAATTGTACTAATTTAATATATTGCTACAGTTTAGCTCTTTCTATATATATTCCAGATACTTTATGTGGATTTTTAAAAATTATATTGTTATACAGTAAAAGTGTTTATATCGTAATAGTTAAGTCACTATACGTATACATTTATTCGCCGGAAGTGATATTTTTGAATATGTTCCATCTCTTTGCCTCAGCATCTATATCTATATAGAACTGTTGTTTTACAATATATGGTCCTGGAATATGGAGTGAGCTGTTTATTACTGCAACTGTTTATTACAGAAACTCCACATGTTAAATTATTAATTATTAAAATTTAACAATGCTTAAGGGTAGAATTTCATCTGGGTTTAAACGTAAAATTCCACTCCTCTACACCACTATCCACCACTGTTACTGTACAAAGCACATGAAATCTCAAGCAGTGAAATTTAATTCAAATAAATGTCATAGTTCCTAGTTACAACAATTAATAGGATATTAATATTACAATTACCATAATTCATACTGATTTACTACAGGAAGCCCGAGCTTTATCTTGGTGTGTGAATTAAGTGTGAATCTTCTGGATTTATTTTCAAAACAACACTGTCTGAGCCATTTCCAATGCAGCACTCCTTTGTGAAGAAGAAGCACTCAATACCAACCTAACAGTATTTTTTCTGTCCACGAAAAGCATCTCAAAGCACTGTAAAATCTAGAATACTGTTTTTCTTTTAGTTTTAAGAAAAGTTTTAAAATAAACGGCTAATTTAAAATGGATTCAGAGTTCCATGCACAATGAGGACACCAACTTCATTCTCATAGTGCACAAGGCAAGAAATAGTCCTGTCTCCCATTTCACTGCTGTTGTACAGTGGGGATGGTCTTGGGGACAAAAATCCACCAACATCAGGTAAATGTAGAACAAACCCCGAAAAAAGTATAAGAAAGGTCCTCATGGAATCAAAAATCTTTTTAAAAATGTTGGCAATACTGCTGAATATCTAGTGTCATGCGCCAGAAAAACAGTTTTGAAACATTCAGTGCTTGAAAATTTAACTTGGAAAGGAAATTCCTAATTCTGCTCATTCTAGAAGTTTTGATGGCAAAAGCATGGGGTGCACTTTTTCTGGGTGACCCTCAGAACTATTAAAGCACTCTCCTGCTCCAAGATCATGTGCAATTTCCTAAATAAACTAGAGATACTAAAGCACAAAAAAATACAACAGCATGTTCTATAGTAATAATTCACTGGTCACATACAAAATGCTATTTATATTTTAAATAGCAAACAGACAGGTGTGCTGTTGAAGTAGCATTTTGTTCCTTATCATAAAATATGGATCATCCTTATCTCAATCTTGTGATTATTATCATGTCATATTATGTTTCATGGCTGGTGCTCAGGTTTCCCAGTTTATAATTTAGTTAAAATGATAACTTAAATAGTAGGCATTCAAAATCATAAACTTTTAATTAATGCAAGAATGAAAAAAGTAATGAGCACTATGTGTCTGAATATTGAAGACTTCCAGGTTGCCAGGGACATTTTTGTGAATGAACTCACCTGGAGAAATGAGATTTTCTGCTGCAACAATCAGCAGAGTAAACTAGAGAAACAGAGAAAAGCCATGCCCCATAAGGAAGAAGCCCAGCACAATCACACTTGTCTGATCCATCTGGAATAGCAGACTGAGTACAGACTATAATGGCTACAGCATGATAAACTATTCGGAAGAAATAACCCATGCATCAGCCAAATGTCTGTAGATCTCCTTCTGCATGAAAAGGAACAGCATGCATGGAAGTTATTCAGGGGCAGTATGCTCCCATTTGAAAGATAATATCTGAGAATAACTGAGGTGGTAGCAGAGAAAATGGTGGAGTGTTCTTTTTTGTGGATGAATGCTTTTCAAAGGCTTGATTGACTTGATGGAAGACAATGTGTCTGGATACATCATGCAGACTTCTGTTCAAGCCATCTGATGTAGCTGTAAAACTGTAATGATGTGCAAACGAATCTCCACTACATTGGCAAATTCCTTGAACCTGGTTCTTCTGTTTCTGCAGGCTAATCTGGAAATGCTAATCTTCAAACAGGACAATGCGAGGCCACGCAGTACTAGGATCACAATAACACAATTTAAAAAAAATGTGAATATCAGATTTTCTCCTGATATCTGCAGCTGTACAAGAAGAGAATCAAATTATCTCACAGCAGTCTGTCCAAAGATCAGGACCTTCAACAGGACTGTTTTAAAGCTCAGTGGGGTCATACTGTACCTGATACTACAGTATGTGTTTAGGTTTTTCATAGTGTATGACATTTCCTACTGAAAACCTATTGTGTTTCTTTGTATTGTACAACATCTGTACTGTTGTTGACATTTTCTGCAATTTTCTTCTATATCAACGTTTATAATTTTTAGTGAATCCAATGCTCTTGAGTGTTGACTAAGGTGAAATCAATGTACAGCGAACAAAAAGCATTTGAAACATTAGGAAATTACGTATTAATGAAACTGAACTAGATAGTACATATACTATAATATATTTTTCCAGGATATGAATATGCAAACACGAGGTATATTCTTAATTCCCATTTCACATTGCTATGAAATGTGTATTCTGAATACCAATTAGACACTGTTGTTTGTGCTAACTTAGTAAAAAAGAATAAGCTTTCACTTGCATGTCATTCATTGCTTTTGTATTTTGCAAGAAATATTTTTCTAGATTCATATTCTAACATTAAAGCACAATTCAAAGAAAGAAAGATTTCCTGTCACCCTTCTGTGGCCTTGCCTTCAAGTAATTGCATGTTTAGTGGCATTCTGTAAAGGTCAGTTGTTTAATTAAGAAACATACAGGCACTCTGCAAATAAAATGAACATGCATGTCTTTTCTGAAATTAAACGACTAATCAATGCCTCAGCTCTGCATAAACAAGGGCAAAGCCAAATAAGGTCAGATATCACAATGAAAGATCTAATGGATCTGAACAAATTCTTTCACTTTCAGGCAATTTAATCCATAGATACAGTATTTTCAATCTCTGGCTCTGCTTTATTAAAAAAAGAAAAGTAAATTTAATGTGGGTATAATCCTGAACCTACACAACATATTAAAAAAAAGTAACAGAAAATTACAATTTATTTTTAAAACAACTTAATTTGGAATCAGCTACCGTCTGCGTTAAGGCTAACCCCAGATAACCCTGAAACCGTAACCAGCACAGGAAGGTGAGGATAGTGCAAGCCTTCCTCTGAAATGTGGTTTGCTGATCCATCTACATCTTCTCATACTGAGCTGCACCGTGCTACAAGCAGAAATATCACATGAAAGAGGACGAAAGTGAATCTCTCATCCAACTGGTTACAAGCAACTGGCATGTCATAAGGGCACTGTTATATGGAATATCAAGGCTATCCTGGTTATATCCTGCATACCCTACTCCAGTAGCACATGTGCACTGTCACAGTCCTGATCACAATCTAAAGACATAACCCATTCTGGAACCAGAGATACATGTGTATCTCTTTTCCTGCACAATCCTCTTCCAGATGCAATAAACTGTTTGAAATACAAACTGAGTTAAAGAAGAACTCTGAGAGAAATCTTTAAAGGGCAGAGTCACAATTAACTGTATAAAGTTAGGTTATACAATGAAAATAATCACAATTTTAAAATGACATTTTTTGTAGAATTAATCTTTCAAACACACCAGAATGAATACGATGTCCCAGAAAAATACATAACATCAAATGACTAAGAAACAAGAAAAATTAAATCAAAAAGTTAAGAAGCCACCAACAGTACAATGACCTGAGGTTAGGTGAGTAAAGCATTAATGAAAGACACCATAATGAAAGAAAAGTGATGAATGGGACTGATAATGACTGATGCGAAACAGAACAGCCTCAACCTTGGCAGGTTACCAAACCTTATTGAACCTTCTCTTTCTGCTTTTATAAATGCAGTGCCTGTCTGTGGAAATTTGCTTTGTTGAGCAGACAGACTGAGCTGTTTATATCAGTCTTTTGAAAATGTCAGAAGTTTCTGTCCTGAACAAAGTGACTTACTCCGCTTGAAGTATCGATCATCGCAGAGTGAGGTGTTCAAACTAGGTGGTGCATTATTCATAAGTCTAGAATGCATGTCGCTTAATTTTTAAAATGACTTGAAAAACATGTTAAGGAACCCCAATATATTATTACAACAGTAATAAACTACTCAGGGACAGGAAATATGTATGTATCCAAGACAACTAAAAACCTGGCAATATAAATCTTGGCTTCTTTAAATGGGACAAATGACAAGCCCACAAGTTTCAGATCATTTTTCAGCAGCACTGTCCAGTACTAAATTTAGTACCCTCAGGTAGGATGTGTGTTTCCATTTGTGAGGTACTTTCACTGCCTGGTCATGATATGAAGCATCGGGTAAATGAAAATAAAAAAAAAACTGCAACTATTTATCTGTTTGGTGTAGCAATATTCTGCAGACATGTCTGTGGAAGAGCACTTTGAAAAACTATTAACTGAAAGCAATAACCAAGCCATTTCTACCGCACCAACTATTATAGTCCAAGATAAGGATTCTCACACAGCCAACCAACAATATTTTAGAATGCACTTGTTACTCTTATTTATGCATTGTTATTTGCATGTATACCATAATAGAGATCCATCCATTTTCTAACCACTTTATCCAATACAGTGTTGTGGGGGAGCCAGAGCATCAGGCATAAAGTAGGATACACCCTGCACATACTGCAAAGACACAGACACCACTCCAATTTTCATAGGAGCCAATTAACCAACTAATATGTTTGTGAACTGTGGGAGAATCCAGCAAAAACCCACATGAACAAGGGGAGGACATGCAAACTCCACACAGATAGCACCCCAGGTGCAGAATTTAACCCGGGGCCCCAGCCCTATGAGGCAGCAATTAATGTAACTGCACAATAAAAAGTAATTCTGCTGTGGCCAGATGTTTAACACAATAAACGCCTAAAGCATAGGAGATTAACTGACACGTACTGGAAATGCTTTCTAACCCGCTTTGACCCTCTGGCAGGTGTGTGCTTCCACTTGTGCAGTTTCTAGAATTTTAAAATCTTATCAGGATAAGAAAGAATTTTGCTGATTGGTAAGGATAAATATGGACTAGACGTACAGTAGCTCCAGTAGCCAGAAGTTTTCAAAACTCTTCCTTTGGGATGTCTAACTTTAGCATCTTACTTTTTTTCTTTAACTTTTCTTTTGACTAGTCCATTGTAGTGCTTTGCTGCCTATCCTGCAAGACCAAGGTTATGTAAACAGTACAGGATGTGAAATGGTTTCTCTGTGAAAAGACATAAAATACTGTGCAAGCAACACAGACTTGCATCACAGTGACGTCGGACAGTGTTTTATAAATAACAGGTAATGCATTTCAGTCCTTATATTTTTGGTCTTTCATTAATTCTTAACACTGTAAAATAAAAAGGATTTTTTATTGTCATCTTCCAGATTGAATGGTTATCTTTAAATAAGAAACCATCAAAAAAAATGAATGACTTCTCTAGCGGTGAATTTCATGTGCTCAGTTAGTGATGGTGCTTTTGTGATAGATGAGACACAAAGTGGAAAAGAGTGGCAGACTATCATGCAGTATTACCTTTGGGCAAAATGTTAAATCTTTGGAAGAGCCACATATTACACTGAAAAGCATATTATCACTTATTTGAGATTTTATCATATCCTCAGATGAAACCTAATTTGGGAGAAATAAAATGGTGTGCTTGGATGAAAAATTCCTATCTCTATATTTATATTGTTTTATTATTTTTAAATACAGATGCAAAAGATTTTGTTCCATGGTTAAGTTTTAAAATCAACTTTGAAGGTGAATTACAAAATTCTTCATTTCAGGAAGAGAATACAAAGAATACCTTCCCTCAAACACATATATATCTTTCTCCAAAAAACACAAATTGCAAATTGGTAGCTGAGGGACCAAGAACTCCCTAACAACACTACTTAAAACATAATTAAAGCCTATAATTCTTAAATATAATGCTTCCATTAATTCTAAAATATTAAAAGGAAAAAAGCAAGTAATCAAAAGTACCATAATATTTGTCACAGTTTGATGATTTTACACAAAAATAGTTAAGATGAAAAGTTTCTCTTTATTTTTTGGGACCTTTTGAAAAGTCTCTGATACCCCTGACTTAAATAATTTTCTTTCACAACTCTTTTACCATAAGGGCAGATCACATCTCTCTCTGTGCAAAGAATTCACCTTTTAACAACTGAAAATTATATAAAAAAAAAAACTTTTGAGGAACTTTATTGGGATGCCTCCAAAATCAAATCAATTTTGAACTGTACCGACCAGGACCTATTATTACTGTACTAATTTTACAAAGTGATGATAAATTTATTGTTCTAAATAACTTGTCGTTCTCAATAAAGAATGTCTTGTCTGTTATCTAGAAAGACACAACTCAGGGGACTCCAATTCTATGGCCTTTTTCCTTACACATTTTACCATTACACTTAAAATGGTCACCACACTATAAACAGGTAGTTTTGTTCTCAAAAGAGTAGAGTAGAGAGACCAGAATAAATGCTAATCTCAGTGGGGTATCAGATTGCTTAAAGGAAAGGAACCTCTAAAATCTAGCTGAGGAGACTATGATTGACATTTGTTTAAAGAACTCACAATCCTGAAAGACAATAGCAAAGGCAAGCCCAGGGATGACTTTTCAGTATGCAAAACAAAAGATCTGGAACAAACTATAGAGTGATGTGGTTAAAGTTAATAAACTGGACAAGCGGGTTTTGTTAACTATTAACAATCAATGAGCTACTATATACTGTATGGATCGTTTGTACAACCGCTGTCTGCAACCTCATTTCATGTAATTGAAAACTTTGTTAATTCAAATAAATTAAATCTTGTGTTGTGTTTTCTTTCTATTACTATTACCTATTACTTGTTCCTTTGCAGCCTACGCGTGCTGACGAAATATTTTCTCTGTATTATCAACCGAGTATGAAGCTGCGTTGCCAGTCACTGATTTTTGTCAGACTCTTTTCTGTCAACTTAAAGAGAAATAACAGCATTTTTCAAGTGCTTTTAACACAGTTCACAATATTCTACTCTATTAACCTATTACAGGTGGAAGAGTTCAACAATGCAACTTCTCAGTGCAAAAGAGCCAGCTGCAGCAGGCTAAGTGCTGACGGATGATTAATTGCATGGATCACTAAAATGCCAATGGGTCCACCATTAGCTGCATGAATGAATTAGTAAGGAAATGTATGCTTCTATACTTAGCTTTTACGTGCAATATTATGCTACAGCACAGTGGGGGCAAGTAAAAGAAAAAAAACATTATTATAATTAACAGTGATATCTTCACATTAATGCACACATTACATTTCTCATCTTTTTAGACTTGGTGACTCTATATATTCATCGGGACCAGGTTAACAGGGAACACAGAAGAGCACTTCAGTTCATTTATGGAAAGTGGAATCAAGGCATATGTTTTCTCCTTTCTAGAAAAAAAGGCAACATACTTTTTAAATGCAATCAGTATTTGGTCTGAAACTGCTCGAACTGGCTGCTTTGAGGTAACTGTAAATTAACTAAGGTTTTGCTCCCCTTTTTGGTTAATGTACTGCCCCAGGTTTCAGCAGATGGTGAAAATCCTGACAAGTCATCAGTTATTATTGCCCCTACTCACACTGTTTCAGCATCATGCAGTAGCTGTACTGCAACATTAAAAGTAATGAACTAGGCTAATAACCCTTTCCTCTGTTTTATTGTACCATACGTACAACAGAAATACAGAGAACAAACTACCAAGATGCATGTTCTACAAAATGCCCGTTACCAACTGACTTTTTATTTTTACGAGACATTTTTGTAAAATGTTGAGAGAAGCGTAATAAAGCTAGCTAAATTGAGAAAAGCAAGGTATCAGAGAACATGAACTCTTTTATAGGTATGTCTTTAAATGGAGATACCCAACAGGTCATGAAGACCATGGACATTTAACAATTCTTGAGTATAAAAGAGAAAGTCCACTGACAGAAGATAAATCATACTGACTCAGCATTAGTCACAACTCTCACTTCTTAGGCAGTACAGAACATTAAGAAACTTCAGACAGACAAGATTACTTTCACTTAACTACTTCCTATCCAGACTCTTCTTCAGTATAAGTCAAAGTCTTCAATATAACCCATTTAAGTTCCTCTAATACTAGTTTGCTGAGCTTTTTCACACTCCAAAAAGAAATACAGAAGGCTAGAACATTACTTACTATATTTTCCCATTTACATTTCTACATTGCACTTTTG
This sequence comes from Lepisosteus platostomus, assembly GCF_059453375.1. Classification (NCBI taxonomy): domain Eukaryota; kingdom Metazoa; phylum Chordata; class Actinopteri; order Semionotiformes; family Lepisosteidae; genus Lepisosteus; species Lepisosteus platostomus. Next base: position 21,409,774 of record NC_142613.1, read on the forward strand.
TAATTTAAAAGGGAAAAATCTGAAAGAGACTAAAGAGGAACAAGGTGAGGATGGCACCTGTCACTGTGTACTCTGACCTGTAGCTGTTACCTATTACTGTGGGCTCAATAAACAGAGATCTGTCTCTTCATATAAAAAATAAAATACAGAGGGTGATTTTATATATACTGTAAGTACAATGGTAACTCAAGAAAAATGTATAGCTTGATTTCTGTGAATGTAGTTTCCTCATTTAATGATTCTCTTCTCTTTGACAAGCAGACTCCCTTGTGTCTACACCATTTCACAACAGACAAAGGGACAACTGGTTTACTGACACAGGCCTGTCACCTAGTTTACTACATTTGTGAGAGACAAATTGAGTAATTTATTTTGTAACAAGTTCATTTGTAACCGGTTTAGCAAAACTGAGGTGATACTTCATTTTGTTTTTATGATTGCATTGTTTTCCAAACACCTTTCAGACTGTATATTCAAAAACACTTAGGCACTTAAATTTCAACTGTGCTCTATTCTATAATTACTAGACTTGGGTTATGACTGTGATCTGCTCTCTGGCCTTGTCAGTATTGTCATAGGATCCTCAGATCCATTATCTACTAAGCACCAAATGGGCTAGATAGACCGAATGGCTTCTCTTCTAATTTTTTAACCATTCTTAAAAACAAAAGAATATTTTTAATAGTGAACAGATAGGACAAGGGGCTACCTCAGATTTACTGGTCAGAACACAAATGTCTTTGTGAGGTTCTTTACTAAATTATAAATCTTGATTAGAATGAGAATACGACTAAGTGATTTGTTCTCAAAAACTTTGTCTGAACAATTAAGGACTACTGTAATCCAGGAAAATGCCAAAACCTTGAGCTTAGTCTAAGTAATTTACAGCATATAAAGTAAAACAAAGAGCTAGTAGTAATGGTAGATGTTAAAGTCAATGCCTGGCACTTGGAAAATGTTGATGATGGCAAAACAGGATCCTTGTCCTTGAAAGTAAGATCGTCAGGAGCTAACAGGCATGTCTGACGTGTTTCTTCCATTTGTGAAATTATCTGTGATATGTTTGGCAAAGTTTTTAGAATTTATATTTTAGGCAATATTTAAACAAATACCAAAAACCATTTAAATGATTAGTTTAATGTGACCCTCTCAACTACAGTTTAAGCAAACTGCATTACAAAGCTGGCCCTGAGCCTCCTCAGAAGGCACACTTTTCACCTCACTGATTTTCGATCACAGACTTCAGGATGCTACGCCAATATTTTATCCACTCATTTAGGTTAGCTTAAATATTTGCCAGCTGCATACATAATGAATATGATACAGGCGCTGTTAAAAATACTTGAAAATGAAACACCTCTCCAAGACTTATACAAAATGGGAAACAATTTTATCTGCACCAAAATATAAATATTTGAGAATATAAGAAAGTACATGTGAGAGGTGGCCACTTGGCCCATCAACACTGTAGCCTGTTTTATAGCACATTACAATATAGTCTCATTAGCTCTTAGGGTCTTTAAAAACTCGCAATTTTAACAAGGTTAGAATATGTTAAAAATAACTGATTATCTTTATTTACTTCATGTGCTGTCTGTATTGTATGCATTTGTTGTTTTAAAAAATTGGAATAGTCAAATATTAGAATTAGAAAGACAATAAGACTAAAGCAAATAACATGATATAATTAGATTTCCAAAAAGCTTTTGTTAAAATCCTTTATCAAAGGTTACTTCTCAAATAAAAACCAAAGAAAGACAACGTGATCATATCAGCTGAGTGCTGGTAAATATACAGGAAACAGAGCAATTTCTTAATGGGCATAGTCTTTGATGGGGAAGATATAAGCAGTGCAAAACCACAGTGATCTATTGTAGGCCCATTTCTCTTCATGATCTACACTATATCAATAGATTTAGATTCTAGTGTAATTAAACAATTTAAATTATATGATGGAAAGATACAGGGAGTGGCAAACACACAGACTCATTGGCAGCATCAGGGACCATACCAAAAACCATATTATAGACTAAAAAACAATTCAAAGATGTGCAAAAAGAATGATTTCTAATCTCAGGTGATTGTTATATATTTCATATACTGCATACAGTATGTGTACAGATTAAAGGATATAGGTTGTATGACTTTAGAACAATGGGGATTGAAAAGAGATACTGTACCATCCAGGTCTAAAATCTTAGAGGATATACTGTAGTTGGGTTCAACCCAGAGACTATTTCACCCACAGCAGTTTTCCAGGACATGGGGTTCATAATAGGAAATTAAATGGGAATTTATTAAGGTTAGAGAATAGGAAACAAACTTTATGTGTTTGGAACAGGCTTCTCAGACAGGGATTCTATCATCCTTCTATTTTCTTAAAGTGAGAATTTTGAGTCCATATTCTTACCATTAAGTCAATGTGTTCCAGGTGGGTATTGCACTTTGCCATGGGTTTCTCATCTCCCCTCCTGTTTGAAATTTTCATGAACAAGAAATCAAGGTACAGCTGAGTATGGATTGATACTGGTTAATAGACTTGGTGATTCCTGCTGTTCACAGATGACACTGCCCTTCTTGCTCCATCTGACTATGATCTCTGATCCATAATGTTTCTCTGCCTAGTGTGAAGCAGATGGGACGAGAGTCAGCACTTCTAATCTGAGACCATTGTTCCTCCCCAGGAAAATGAAATAGATTTCTCTCTCCAGGTGAGCGGGGAGACCTTAATGGAATAGTTTAAATAGGCATCAGTATCTTGTTCTTGAGTGCTAGTGATACTGCGTGAGGTCAGCCAGTGGAGTGGTGTGGCATTGGCAGTGATATGGGTGCTGTGCTGGTCCTTCTCCAAAGTGCAAGCTGAGATCTTAGATAAAGCTTTCAATTTACAGTTTGACCTACAACCCATTCACCTGTGGACATGGATGCGTGGTAATGGAGGGCTAAGATGAAAAGACTGTGAGTACAACTGGAGAAAATTAGGTTTCTTCACAGACCTGTTGGGCATAATCTCTGGAAGAAGCTCAGCTATCCAGGAGCTCCTTAGAGTACAGTCACTACTCCTATGGATCGAGATGAGTCAGTTTAAATGGTTTGGGCTTAGGATGCCCCTCAGGAGGTTTCCTTTGGAGGTTTACTAAGCACATTACACTGGACAGAGACCAGAACACACAGGAGGGACAATATCTCTCAGATATTATATTATACATATAGGAAATATGTTCACAAGTGAGTCAGAAATTGTTAAAAATATCAATGCTGCCACACTGCTTTCAGGAAAATATCAAATTAAAACTCCTTGTGATGTTTTTAAATAAAAGAAACAAAAACGTCTCACTACAGTCTACTAAAAACATGTGTAGAACAGTACAAATTGCAAAAGATAAATAAAATACTTCAGAGAATTATTTATATATGCATATTATATTCTTGCTCTTTAGTATTATTACAGTAGCACTAAATGTTACATTCAGTAGTTGCTATAGTAATCCATAACCTTCTATGTGCTTTCTTTCAAATCTGGATACTTATATTAGGCTATTAAACTAGTATTAGTAGGATATTAGACTAGTATTATCTGCACTAGTTTAATGTAACTTGTTTAGTGTAATGTTTAATAAATATATATATTATGCTTTTTATTTGAATGTATGCATGTTGGCAACAAGTTGCACATGACTACATTACACAATTCCCAAGTACTGTACCAGGATCAAAACTTTGAGCTAATTGTATTCTTCAGCGCTGATTAAACTAAAATAAAAAGACAGACTAACATAAGAACTGATAAATCAGTGATCTTGACCATGAAATGGGTTTCTGCAATGCTTTTGTTGTAAAGGCACATGATTTTTTTAGGATTTCCAGATGACGTCATGGGAAATCAGACTAGTTTTAAACACCAAATAGTGTCTCAAAAACAAGTCTACCTGTCTCCTGAAACTCATTTCCACATCATAGCTCATGAAAAAGGGGATGTTGGCCTTAAAATGGAAGAGTAATATCAGTGTCAACAATGCAACTTTTTAGAAACTTGGCAAGTCCCAGGGGTTTGGGAGTATGGCAACTTATTCAAGATCACCCAATCACAGTAGCACTCGACCAGTTGTGCTCTGCCTTTTGGGGGACCAAGATCATAGAGTAGTTTGGCAATAATAAGCAGTAGCCTAGACTCAAACCGGTGGGTGGATCGCAAAGTGGTTTAAGGAACTGTGTTGCTGTTAAAGATTGATCGCTGAAAAATGAATCATTTAATTATCTGTTTATCTGTAGTTTTTCTTTTCTGTAATAACATGACACAGGTAACGTAAGTAGATCTTTTCTAGTACCCTAGTACTAGTAAGACAATTTCTTGACAAAAAAAATGAGTAGGACTGAAAGAACATCATATAAGAAACTATCACTTAATCTTGAGGGTAAACTGAAATTAAACCAACAAGAAAAATGCATGTATTATTTATATTATTTTACTTGATTCATATTATTTTTACAGATTTTATCAACAAATCCCCAGCATGCTCCTTAATCAATTATTTATCTAGACATTTAATGTTGATTTAATAAATGCATTAAAGTATTGCAATGTTTGAATGGTTTTCTTTACATACAGTATAGTAGTTAACTTACAGTTTACAGTTTACAACTTACAGAGTTTTATTTTGAGGTTTTAGAACAGTTTCTAAGGATTAACATTAAGCTTTGTCATGTATTCTGGTAAACAATATTTGTAACAGCATGCACTTTGATGTGTACTTAAGGGCAGCGGGCTCACTGTACTTATGTGCCTGTACACAATTATGTACAGTGAGGCAAAATTAAAAAAAAAAAACATTCAGAGAACACAGGCTGGAACAATGGAAATCTGTGAAACATTCAATCTTTTAGACCTTGAAGGGAGTTTGTGTCTTCAGGGGCAGTTTATAAAATGCTTCCAGGCGGTTATCAGTGCTTTCAAAAGTAAAAGGGAAAGGGAGCTTGATATAATTTAACCTCCCTTCACCAGCCAAATAGAAATAAATCACCTTCTGCCAGATTTAACTTTAGTAAACCAAATCACATATCCAAATGAGGATGAAATACATTTCACACAACATGTCTCATGCACCAATGACGTTCTATTGCACAGTAAGGCTTGGAAAACAAAATCAGCAGCCAACGCACACAATGGGCAGAAAAAGGAAGCATCGGTGTATAGTGCCAAACCTACCAAAAACACAAAGAATGTGATGAAGAGAGTCAGTAACTTGGAACGCAGGTTTGTGGGAAGTGACTATGCCATTTCATCTTTTAGAATGGTGGGTGGAAAGTTCTGTGCTTTGTTTTCTGACCTTCACTACACTTCTGAATGAGCTAATCATCATAAATAAAACTCAAGAATTTATGTGGTAGAGAAGCAGTCTAAAGTACTTAGCTAATCTAAATTGTTATACTGACCCATCAAAGACAAAGCTTTTTTAAACCTGTAGCTGCATCAGCCTGGAGCCTGATCTTATAATTAATAATAATAATAATAATAATAATAATAATAATTGCTTACACTTATATAGCGCTTTTCTGGACACTCCACTCAAAGCGCTTTACAGGTAATAGGGACTCCCCTCCACCACCACCACCACCAATGTGCAGCATCCACCTGGATGATGCAACGGCAGCCATAATGCGCCAGAACGCTCACCACACACAAGCTATCAGTGGGGAGGAGAGCAGAGTAATGAAACCAATTCATAGATAGGGATTATTAGGAGGCCATGATTGGTAAGGGCCAATGGGAAATTTGGCCAGGACGCCGGGGTTACACCCCTACTCTTTTCGAGAAACGCCCTGGGATTTTTAATGACCACAGAGAGTCAGGACATCAGTTATTTATTCAAAAATTAAACAAATCTGTATATTTTAATGTGAGAGAACAAATCAGTGGTTAGAGTCCACAGAGAGCTTCAATACTAAGCCCAGGGTTAGTGGTTCACAGTGCCATTTGATAAAAAGTAGGCCAAGTAATTACACATTTTCTTCCCTAATCACACTGAGTGAACAGCACTCTAGTGTTGAGGAAGACTTATTGTGAATTGGGGCTCTTCATTGCTAACAGAAGATACATTGACTTATCTTCTGTGATTCTGGCATTTACCGCAGTAGATGTAATATCATTTTAGATCAGGTAAGTGTATAAAGCAATGAAAACTAACAAGTTAAAATGAAAATTTAAAATGATAAAACCTCTTGATTAATTATTGTTGAATTATTATACAAAAATACTGTCATGTCATAGCGTGCCCATTATTTAAGCAACAACACTCAACAAACTGTATTAAAACTGTATTTTAAAGCTTCTACTTTGACACACATACATTTGAGTCCCAAAAGATTGGAAACAACATGACTTTTACCATGAATCTACATCTATGGCATTCAGCAATCTAAGGTAAGGGCAAAAATTATACATAAGGGAAAATCAGTTTAGTTGCTGAAAATAAAAAATGACACTATATTGCTTATTCACTGTTTTGAATTCAAGTAGGTATTTTACTGCTACAGGCATGCTAAATGTGAAAAGTGGGGAACCCTATATTTTCCAAGTGTTTTTAAATTGCAGTTACCTTTTGTTTTTATAATGGAATTCAATACTTTGTGACTGCTAACATTCAGACCACTACATTTTATCTTTTTTTCTGGAAGGTAGTTTTAAGTATATCCAAAATGTATGTAAGATACAATTTATATAATTTGGATCTGCACATAAACCATAACAGATTTACAAATCAAACAATGACACTAACGTTAAACTGTAAAGCAATACAAACTCCTTCATCTGTGGTTGATTTATTATTAGAATTTGATCAATTTTATCACATTGAACATCTGATAAACCCAGTTTAACTATGCATTTCTATTTCACAAAGGAAGGACCTTCACTTATTAAAACAAAACTTTTAACAGTTGTAAACAGTCCTAGTTCATGGTAATGTGGCTCCAGGCAACTAAAACATACTCTGCTGTAATTTTAATATTTAGAACATTTATTGACATTACTTAACACAGAAAGGAAAATGAAACAACACAAGACAAACACAGTACAATACAATTCAGCTCCAAGTAAAAAGTTTTCTAAATCATCTATTGTTCTGGGACGTGACTGGATGCAAAAATCTTTTCTGGCAAGGATGCCACTCTTCACTCTTATATACACACACAACCCACATAAAACTGCACATACTGTATTCCAAACAATTACTTAATTACACTTTAGTCAATATTGGTGATTCATAAATAATGAATATAAATGAATTCTATTTATACTTTTAAACCAGTTATGAATCTGTTTTGGCGGTCCCTAGTGGAAGTTCAATGGTCATTACATCCCTTTGACCAAGGGACTCTGCCACAGACTGTTCTCACTCTATATACATTACTGTTTTCATTGCAGCTCTGCCAATGTTAGTGGGCAGTTTATTCCAACCCAAGTGAAAACAAAAATATCAAATTACATAAGAATATGCCAAAAAGCATATTGCATTTGGGCATTTTTCAAATACTGACCTCAACTGCTCTTTACTTACTATTTCAAAAATGTTTGTAGCGTTCATTAATAACTGCAACCCTAAATCCCTATATTTTGCAAAGCATTTAGTGAGAAAAAAAATCTTTACACTTATAAAGTCCTTTATAGGACACTCTACTCGCTATAGCGCTATACAGGTAATGTAGACTCCCACCAATGTGCAGCACCCACCTGGACAGCACATAGTGCACCAGTACGCTCACCACACATCAATTGAGCACTTGAATGATAAATCCTTCAAGTTCTCACAAGCACAAATGAATCACAAATAAGAAACTTTAAAAGTCATACAAAACATAGGCTACACAAACTATCTCGTAAGATAAATGTGTCAGTTCGAGTCTTTGTCTTTATGCAATACTGAAGAACAAATTGGTTTTGCATGCCTTCACCTTCTAAATATAAAATGTACAAACAAAACAAAGCAGCCAATCAAGTATGGAAGTACTTTTGAGATGCGCTTTAATGACACGAGAAGATATTTGGGATATTGCAGAGGAATTTTATTTTACCTGTCAAATACGTGAGAAACAGTAGTCAAGAGTCTGGAGAGAGCATTCTAATTTAATTGTCATGAGTAGACAGTGAGACTTTTTAAAACCTTTTCTATACAGTTATTCCAGAATACCAATTCAGCAATTGTCTGACCAAGGATTCAGCTTTTGTCTCGACACATACAAATAAGTAAATAAGTTGACTTTTAAATCAGTGAACACCCAACATTAACCATCTGTGATAGAGCGATGGGGCAGAAATTGTACCAAGAGTTTAATATGGAGTTTGTTCAAAGGAAGGCTTCCTCACCTCACAGGAATTTGCCTTTGTAAAAGCATTACTAGATTAGCATGAAACCCAAACCTAATGGAATGTCAAAATTCCTCACCTGTGGTGCTAAAAATGTTTAGTATTGCACTCTAAAGGCATCCGGTGATGTCTTTAGAAATTGCATATTATAATGACAAAATAGACCTGAGAAAACACAAATGGCTAAAAAATGCAGAATATCAGATGAAAACCTCTCATTGTGTTTCACTTTTATTCATGAGTGTTATAACCCTAACGTGTTATTTCTGAAACATACGTCATATGAGGAGATTAGCGCAGCACATGCTCACCCAGAGGCTGCTTGCTAAGCAGCCAGTGATGCCCATGAACAATGCAAAGCTTTAAGAACAGCTTAGAGTATTGTACTCTACCATCAAGCAAGCTGTTGCTTCTTACTCTGCTTACATAAACTAAAATGTATAATAACTGTATAAAGCTCTGTTGTCAAATTCCCACATTGTAAAGCCCTTAGCATATTTATATGTTCTGCATGTTGATGGAAAATGTTGAAAAATACACTGTGGGGATCCAGTGCTTTTATATTGACAGAAATGTTATCACTCTGCGTTCTATGGACCCTCAGAGAAGCATTGCCTCCAAATATTGTGCATTTAGTCTATTGTGACTATGCTACTGATTAAAATAACTCCAGAAACACGTGGGTATTTTCAATATGGAAAGACTGAACCAATAAAACAATGGTACATTACTTGAATCTTTGATAACCCAGGTTTGTCAATTGTTTGATTTTCCCCAAAGAGTTTATTTTCGGAAACGGAGATAAAATGAAGGCTTGATCACGCATATGTCACCAGTCGCTATGCTTCACTTCACTGCCATCTGCCGTCAGAACACAGTGAATGCGCCATTCTTTCTGGGGCTAGACTATCTGCCATGTACGGTAGCTGCCAACAAACAGGAATGAGTCTATTCCATAAGGAAACAGTGCAAAACCTAATAACGCAGCATTCCTGCTGTGCATATTACAGATTGCAACAGAAACTGAATTGATTTTTAAAAAGGCAAAATATAAAATTAGCATTTGTTACCAAATCAACATTAGTGTCTTGTATTCTGGAAATCCACAGGTATAACATGAAATCAGTAAACCATTCACAGCTGTTTAGGGGTGTTTTGGTTCTGTACATTATTTTTATAGGAATATTTAATGTTCTTTTTCTTTGGCATGTCGACTACAACAAACATTCACAAATGCTGGTGCACAAAAACAATGAAACATGTTGGCATTTTACTTAAGAAAATATTAACCAACGGGCCTAAGATTGAGCTGAATTTGCAGTGTGAAATGAAGATGACAAGATGAGACTGTCATTTGCAGGCTTTGGTCTAACTATGCAAAATGAGAATTATGGTGATTCTGGGAATCGGCAGAGCATCAGTGGCATAAATGCTATCTTACCAGCTGTAATTATTTGTACTTTCCAGGGATGTTTTGCCATCAGCCTCTGGTAAGATCTCCACAAGCCAGCCATTATTCCTGTTCTGGGAGAAGACGGACAGACACTGGTCACTAAATAGTACGTTGGCTACATTTGGAATATCAACAGCAATTCTGCTTTGCTCTTTTTGTACTAAAGTTACATTAAAAACCCCTCTGAGAAGGTACATTGTCAAAATTTTAAAAAAGACTAGCGACCAATATTCTTTAATTCATTAAAGAAATACCAGCACAATGCATGAGGACTGCATTGTAAATTCTGTGATACCAAATTTGTTCTTGCACAGCTTTTAAAAGGTATTAAAGCAGCACATGTAGAATGGCTTTTAGTCGGCGTGTTACTACATTAATTAATTCTTGAAGTGAGAGAATTAAAGCATATTTGTCAAACTTAGTTCCTCGATCTCCTGGGTTTTGCTCCATCTGTACTCTTACTCACTGAGAATAACTGATCCTGGACTTTCATCTCACATACCTGTAGACCTTTTTAACCTCTTTCTACACTCAGTCTTCCTCACATCCATTTTCTAACCGCTTTATCCGATACAGAGTTGTTGGAGAACCTGAGCCTATTGCTGCAAGCAAAGGGCACAAGACAGAATACAGGAATCCAGTCCATCACAGGGCAGACACACAGATACAAACACAGACACACACTCACACTAGGGCCAATGTTCCCTGAAGCCACCTAACCTATCAGTATGTTTTTGGACTGTGGGAGGAAAATGGGGAGAATATACAATATAGCATCCCAGGTCCAGAACTGAACCCAGGACCCTAGCTCTGTGAAGGAGCAATTCTGACCTCTGCTCCACCATGTTGCCCTACGAGCAATTTTGATTTTCAATAACATTCTGCAGCAGGTTTGTTTTTGTGAAAAAAATAACCAGAATAATTCCTCATCAGTTGACTTACTGAATTGTTGCTGCCTTACTTTTGGCTAAACAACTTTCAATTGACCATTATGTGATGAAAAGACAAGTAGGAAAGACACTGATAAAACACTCAATTATTTACTTCCGTATAACTGAACGAGGGTAGGTTACGAACTCGGAATTGTGTTCTGTGAGGAAACTAATTACTAAACCCACTCTTAATGGCCGAAAACAAAATTTCACAATTAAAGTGAGATCCGCTAGAGTAACCTAATTAAACTCAGCTCAGATGGAAAAAAAATCCATAAGACACAGGGTTCCCACAGCACTAGAGTAGAGAACCACTTATTAGAGGAAATGAACTCTGTACAACTAAAATAAAAAGAGCGCACAATGCAGCTGCATTTGAGAGTGTAAAAAAAGATTTTGAAAGGCCATGTTTGTCATACAGTATAAATCAGAAAATTGGAAAGAGGGAGATTAACATAGTGGGAGAGGAGGGGGTATCACCACCTTCCTGATGTGATATGACAAGTAACTACAGGCAATAACACGACAACAGATATAGGTAAGTCTGACTCAAATACAGTCCCAACGTAGGAGAGATCGGGGAGGAATTTAGAGAGAAAGTTCCACTACTCTTTTGTTATACAGTATATTTATGTGGAAAGCTAATGGTAAGCAAGGGTCTCATCAGCCAGACAATTTGAGACAGGAGAGGTTTTTACGAGTTACCTCTAAATTACATTGTTGGTTTATTTAAAGGTTCCACTGATCAGATGGTCAGAGCAACTGATCCCAATTACTGAAGTCTTGCAAAGACTTTGTGGAAATGAAGGCGATATATGAATTGACAGAGCCCAACCTGGTCTGACTGGAGGTGTCTGGTTGATCTAGGGCCAGCTGGCAGCCCCAGTTAGACACCAACTGAACGTGCAGGGAGGTAGAGAGCCATTTGCTTGAAAAAAAGCTCTGCCATTAGACTGAGTCCCTTTTTCCCTGTTAGTTTGTCCCAGAACACCATTCACACACTGTAAATGCTAACAGACCATGTGTACTACATTCTGACTCAGTCACAGTTACAGCAGAAACATAATTTGACAGTTTAAGGGCAACATGCATTAGAAATTTCCTTCTTAGACCCTGGGTTGCATTCAGTTACATACTGTAGAATAGTAGTTCCCAACCTTTATCCCATTGAGCACTGGCCTTTTGCCACTATTTTTCTCCAGTCAATTTCTCAAACAGACTACCTCATTTAACTTTTCTACTTGGAGCTTATTTTAAATTGCCATTTAGCACTTTTACCACATAATGAGATATGTGTTTAGTAATAATCCTGTACCAATTTCTGCGTTTCACGGTCTTCTTTCGGGTGTGTGTTGTCTGAAATGTAGCCAATTTGACCTCCGTGAAAGGGAATAAAATTGTTTCAAAGTGTTTGATACATTTTTATTTCCTTCTGTCTGTTCAGTATAATTTGACCATTAAGATTGGGAAATAAGGATAAGCAGTTGAAGAGAAGCTGCTTAAAAGTTCTGCATGCTGAAGCTGTTAGAAATAGTACCTTTGAAGAAGGGTATTTCAGACATTCAGGACTGAGTACAAAACAACAAGTGACCTAAAAGTCTAAACAAGCAATCAATGACAGTTACTAATTACTGGAGATTAGAGCTGGGATGGAACAAAAAACAGCAGACATAGTGGTCTCTTAAGGCTGAGGTGGGGAACAACTAATTTAGAATGTCACAGTTAGAAACATGTAACTGCTATTTCATCGACAAGATGCTGAAAGACACTCAGAAACATAAATGCTTTGTGGGACAGAAAATGGGGACTGCAAGTGGCTGGCAAAATCAAGTGACTTGCAAATGAACCTTCAGAATGAATAAAAACCCATTGGGAAGACTGTACAGTAGGACCTTGCATGTCAGCACGGTGCAATTCCTTGTGGCCTTCAGATTTGTATTCCAGTTTGGCATGTTATTGATCTAATTGGATAAATATTAAATAACAGATCCTTTAAGCAAGTGGGGGCAGTGAATGGGAAGTTATCACTTGTACCTATTGCTACTGCCTTGCCACCACCCAGGAACTGAAATACACGTTAAGGTACTTTTCCTACATACAGTAAGTAAATTCTGAACATTATGTAAATCCAATAACGTCACTTAAAGAGTCCAGTTTGTTGGATATTACCAACAGCAACGTCCAAAGAATACACATACGACAGATGAACAATTAAAATTTTTAAGACACACAAAATGTAATCATGGAGAACTTTCAAATGTTTTTTGGGGCTGTTTACTTAAAATATATTAGGTATATATACCCAACATTTTATGCTCCAGCTCAGAAAAAAAAAACAACCAAAAAGGCTTATCATTACTACCTTAACCCCTGATAAAAACTTCAGACAGGCCACTGCCACTTTTCGTAAATACATTTATTCCTGCATTCCGCTCTTAAAAATAGCGATTATTTGCCTACTGGAGCCAAGAAGTATTTAGTCAATTTAATCTTATCGCATAAATTCGTAGTTGTAGGCAGGAAAATTCATAGACAATGTCTCGGATATCTGAGAACACGAAAATAAATGCATGTGATCGGAGAGTACTTCTGCACTTAGTTTAATTTATAACATGTGGTCCACCTCCGGCGTTCGAGTAAAACTCGACTAACAAATATTTTAGAAAATACAATTCTTAAAACAATTTGCTTATACTACCATGTTTGTTTCGGAAAATTTAGTTTTTTAAACATATTGTACATGTACTAGAAGGCCATATGCTTTTGCATTTTTCAAAAACTAAAAGTTTAGTTGAACTGTTTCAACTGTTTAACCTTCATTACTACAGTTTGGTCTTCGGCTTCGGTACAAGAGATAAATAACTCTTACATGTTTCCTTTTCCAAACACCTACATTCTACAGAACACCAATAAGTTAATAGGAATTTTGAATCGAAGCATCATCATCTACGTTTTTAATATATGTACAATGTTTCCTTTCCATTTACTATAACCTTTACCGCTGAACTTCAAAGCTTTAGCATTTAAACGATAGCAGCCCTGCCGTTTCCGCGTCTCGCTTAGCAATAATTTAGCATACTAAATCTTAAACTGTTACTCAATGCAACAAAACATACTTCCAATACAGATTATAAGATGCAAATACCACAATGATGAATTCAAATTTGAAACATGCCTGTTAATGTTATCCAAGAATCTGGAAATGCAACAAAGACGTCACTTCCAGAATAAATGAAACCATTGGCCGACCTTTTGTAATCGACGCTTAGTATCTGTCGCCCTCTAGTGGGGGATAAAGTCAAAATGGTTGCATCACAGAATGCTTCGTATTGTCTGCGTACATTGTAATTGAAACGCGTTGAATTATTTCTAATGAATCTCCATTTGTTTCCTGAGACCTGCGCTACAACCATGACTAAAGCTTATATCCAATAGTTCATTTCATTGCACCCTCTTATCTAAGGTACCCAAAAAAGCAGTATTTGGGTGTTGGACCTCTGTTCTGTGTGTAAAATTTCATCTGGGACACCAAAAGTGAAGGAAAATATGTGAAATATTGAACTATTTTACTGCTTCCTGTATTACACAGTGAATGTTCTGTATTCCGTGATTTCGTTGTCTTGGAGAGGATTATATTCTGAAAATCCTTTTTATTTTATTTTACTTGAAGCATAAAAAGCTTAAAAATGGAAGTGGGTATTTTCTACTTGGACTAAGGCAAGGTAACAGTACCGATACTAATTAGCCTGACCAATTACAGAAAAGAATTTTGCGAAATACAGAGATGTGGAAAAATGATTTCTACTGCTGTTGTCAACATGCAAATGACTTTAATTTCACCTGTCAGATGTCCAAATTAATACGTTTTTAAAGAAGTACCTGTTGGTAGTCTTTCAGTGTCATCAGTTCAGATGCTAATTATTCCATCAGACTATTTTCTCTCTGCTTCTTCAGGGTCAAAGGGGAGCTGAAGCCTAACCCGGCAAGCAAGGAGAAAAGGCAGGGAACATTCTGGACTGTGTGGCAAGGCACATACAGACACAAACATACACACCAGGTCCAATTTTGCCAGAACCAACTAACCAACTAGAACGTCTTGGCTATAGAAGGAAACCAGAAAACCTGGCAAGAACCCACATAAACTCCACACAGATTAGCTTCCCATGTCCTGAATTGAACCCAGGTACACAACACTGTGAAGCAGAAATACCAACGAGCGTGCTGCCATGCTAATTATTCACGCTTTTTAGTTCAAGAATTTAGTGTGGAGGAATCTTGATTAAATGAGCAACATGGTTCCCACCCACACATTTCTTTTCTGCTTCTTCCAATTCCGGGTCACAGGAGAAGGACTGGATTTTAATCCGAACATTGCCAACTGCTGTATATCTTCTTTGAAACTAAACTGTAACTAGAAACATCGATGGCCTCATACCTATAAAAAGTATATGCTTACGCTTAACATATTTGTTTCCTGATGTTAAAAACATCTTTGTTATTCTGATAGTCATATGCAGACTGCTGACTGTCAACAAATTATAAGGGACAGAAGGAAAAAGGGAGGCAGAAAGCACTCCAACAGCCTTTTTAATCGAAGGATGAGGGCATACATTGAAGTCGCCATTGAATTCTGGTTTTCGCTAGACTTGTTTGTATCTGACTATAAAGGAAAACTACAGTAGCTACAGGAACTGGGGGCGAGAAAAATGTTTACTCTCAGTGCTGCTGTATGGTGCCTGAGTTTCAGCTGAAATAAAGGTCTGATGCTTCATCTCTGCAGCCTGGACTCTTATTCTATTAATAATTTAAGGTACCTTTAGTCACAGTGATGTGAAAAAGAAAGTACACCCTCTTATGTTTCTATAATTTTGCATGTTAAGATATATTTGACCTTTACCTACACCTCACCAAGTCCTAACAGTAGAGAAATCTAACCTCATGTAATAGATAACACACACAAACTTTACTTTTCTATTATTTAAAAAATTATGCAACATTCAGAAGCCTTGTGTGAAAAAGTAAGTGCACCCCAACTGCTTCCATATCAGTTAGGAAGGTAATTAGAATCAGGTGCTGCTAACAAGTGCACAAGTATCTTAAGGAAGTGCTTCCACCCGTATATAAAATCAGAAACTTTGTCAGTTTGGTCTGGAGCATTCAGATTTTCGGTAACACATCATACCTAGGTTGAAATACATCAATTCTCCAAAAAGAACAGTGTTGTATGGCTTAGGTTTGCAAAACAGCACCTGAATGAACCACACGACTTTTGGAACGATGTCCTCTGGACAGATGAGACCAAAATGGAGTTGTTTGGCCGTAATGCAAAATGACATGTTTAGCAAAAACCAAATACTGTGTATCGCCACAAGAACCTTATACCAGCCGTCAAGCATGGTGGTGGAGGGGTATTGGTTTGGATCTGCTTTGCAGCTGCAGGACCTTGAAGCCTCACAGTCATTGAGTCCAGCATGAACTCCTCTCCATATCAGCACATTCTAGAAGAGACCATCTGTTCAACAGCTAAAGCTTAACTGATAGCGGATCATGCAACAGGGGTAATGATCCAAAATACACCAGTGAATCTATGGCTGAAAAATAATAGGATTTTGGAATGGCCAACTCAAAGTCCAGCCCTCAAACCAACAGAGATGCTGTGGTGGGACTTGAAGAGAGCTGTGCATAAACAAATGTCCTTAAACATCACCAAGCTGAAGCAGTTTTGTAAGTTGGAGTTGGCCAGAATTCCTCCCCGGCAGTGTGAGAGTCTGATAAACTCTTACAGGAAATGTTAACTTCAAGTTTTCACTGCTAAAGGTTTTTTTTGTTAGATAAATAAAGACAAAGTAAAATCTGTGTTCACTCTTTGTCACATGAGGTTAGATTTATCCACTGTTAGGCCTTGGTGAAGACTAGGTGAAGGTATGATCTGTCAGATATGTCTTAATATGTAAAACCCCAGAATCTTAAGAGGGTGTACTTTCTTTTTCACATCACTGTACGTAATTTTAACTGTCAGCAGTCTACATTTTTTATACATATTATTTATATATAGACTGCTGATGGTTACAAATTCTGAGTGCCTTCCATCCCCTTTTTTCTCATATTTTGTAACTGTCAGCAGTCCACATATTATTTATACCAGAATTAGAAAGACATGTTTTGAACAATAGGGAAAAAATAAAACGTCAAGTGTAAGCAACATTTATAGGTATGTATGTGGTCATCAAGGCTTCCAGTTCCAGTTAGGTTACAAAAAAGATATAGGCCTATTAGCAATGTTAAGATTACAAGTACTGTATGTTATACAAAAGATAAAATCCAATTCTTCCAAGGGGGTGCCAGAGCCCATCTAAACAAGGCAGAGTACACTCTGAATGGGACATCACAACATCGCAAGACTGACAGACACAAATGCAATGTAGTTTCCTTGATTAAAAAAAACACTTTTAGTTACATTGTTTAATTTCATTATTAATGAGCACAGAAAATGATGTATAAAGCTGCCTGTTGTATCCAATTTAGAACTCCCCAAAAATCTTAAACCCCTTCTTCCGTCCATTCAGTTTCTGCTTTATCTAATAAAGGGTCGTGGGGAAGCCTGAGGCTATACCAGCAAGCAACAGGCACAAGGCGGGATCACCAGTCTATCACAGGGTGCACGCAGACTCAAATGTGCACATACTTACAACCAGTGCCAATTGTCCCAGAAGCCAATTAACGTGCTGTACCAGTATGTCTTTGGACTGGGATAAAAGCTGAGCACAGGAAACCCACACAAATATACAAAATCGATGCAGATAGCACCCCAGGAATTGAACTCAGTGTCCCCGTGCCATGAGGCAGCAATGTTAACCAGTGTGTGACCGTGCCACCTGGTTCCCCCCTAAATTTAATATTATACCAGCCTTTCAAGTCCAGTATGTTAACACATGTTACTGTAACACTGATCTAAACAGCTTCACCAGATCCATCCATTTCTGGCTCTTCAAAACTCTGCAGTAGTCAAGGGTGAAAAGGGCTTAGTTTTTTTTCCATTACTCATTTCTTTCAACTCATTTCCCTTAATTACCAAATTCAAAAACACATGAAGGCAGTGAGTGCATTTAAAAAAATGCATAAGGTGTGGACAAGATAAAAAATAAGGACTCAATTATTTCCCACATTTTCTTTTCTTTGAAATAGTTAAGAATTTGCTAATCCTGTGGAAAACTAACTTCACATGACAAAACCGTTCCCAACCAAAGTCAGTAGCGTTTGTAGGAGACTGGGTGAAACATGTTCATTATTTTATCACACCAAGATTAAACTCCTTAAATGCCGAGAGCTAATAAGGGCAAGTTTCCCCTTGCAGTTCTGTGAAAAAATGCCATTTACTCAGCTGGACCAGTGTTTCAGAACTGGCCCTTAAAAGCAGAAAATTAAAGAACTATTTCTGTTACAGGAAAGAATGAAAGAACCAACACAGAAGCTTAAGAAAACTCACTATGGAAATTCCACCGGAACTGACATACCAAAACAGAAGAAAACCTCATTTCTTATAATATACAGTAGGTAGGAAAGGTTACTGTCAAGTCCAACACAGAAGACCAGTTTACTGGACTACGTCCATAGAATCCATAGTCATCTAGTGGAGAATACAAATGTACAGTACATTATTTCCTGGATATACAATAAAGTTATAGGGCGCATGGTTTCTCATGTGTCTTCTTATTAAATTAATAATATGTTCATTTAAAGAGATAAACCATGAACCACCATGAACTTCAAACTCTCCAAGTACATTTCAAAACAGATAAAAAAAACCTCTCACCAAAAATGCTTTTCCACAATGGGCACTTTTTCATTCTTGGAGAATGATACCAACCTTAAAAAGGCAGCACTTCCCTTTTTTACCTTTTGAAAACAGCATAGGACCTATGCATATTATGATACAATATTTAAATGTTATATACTGTAGTAAATATTTATATTTAAGTAAAATTATGACGTTTGAAAACATAGAATCAGTGCCGATCAGAGAAAACTGGTGCCTTGTATTTTACATAGGAACAAGTAATAAGTTTATTCCATGCTGAAAGGAGAAGAAAGAAAACACAACGTTTCATCTGTTGAGCCTTCTTCAGGTGTCACCTCACCTGAGGAAGGCTCCACGGTCGAAATGTTGTATTTTCTTTCTTCTCCTTTCAGCATGGAATAAACCTATTACTTGATCCTTTGCAGCCTACGCATGCTGACACAGCTACCCTCCTGTATTTTACATGACTCACTAGAACACTTTTATAACTTACTAGGGTGAAGGATACCAAAAAACATATAAACAAACATTTATGTTAGATAAACATAAAAAGTAGTATTGATACAGATAAGAACAATATTATATAGTAAAAAATACTTAAAATATAGAATGTTAGTTCTATTTCTTCATTTTTAAAATGTACACTAAAACACACATCTGAATATGTTTGGTATCACACTTTAGTAAGTTCTGAATAAAACATTAATAACCCCTATTTGCATCCCAAAATATGTCTAATATGCTTGCAGATGTAGGACCATAAGATTTAAAGAGACCACCAATAACATTGGTAATATTTAATTTAACATAAAACAAAATAAAAATTAAAACTACAGATAAAGACTTCAAACATGAGGAAAGAGATGTATGTTTTAACAAAATGTCATGGAATGACTCATGAAAACAAAGATAACATTTCAATGTTCAAGGATTTTTCTCTGTCCCATTTTCTTTTGCTCACAACAGCACACACAATGAGGACTTGATCATGCAGTTCATACAGAATCCCTTTAAAGACTGTTTCACAAGGCATAACTCTCAATCTTGGAAATTACATAAAGAATAAAATGTCCAGATAAAAGAGCTCAGTGTAAATGAATTCAATTTAGGAAACATAAATAAATTAGATCTAGACTGATTTCCATAGATAGTGATAAACACAAAGAGGCTATATGTAACCATCAGCACAATGTAACCATCACTGCCCCCATAATGGTTTGCATTCATGGGAGAACATGGTACACAACTGTCTGAATCTGCCCAGTGTGGAACAGAGTGAGAACAGAATGTCTTTCCCACTGTCCTCATGGTAAGCACATTTCATGCACCGATGTGTATAGTTTTCATGATAGAGTTGTTGAAATAAGCACAACCACACCCTGTTCTTCTGCAAACATGTTGAAAGCCTCAATGTCAACACCAACTCACCTGTATTTGGCCAAAGAAAATTCTATGACACCTACCCTTCGCCAGAAGAACTATTTCTAAAAAAAAATACTGAAAGATGTGGCTATATTTTAAAAAATACAGTCCACACTTGGTAGAAGCAATAGGAAAAGTTATTTTAGTTAACAGAAATACAGTTGGATATTAATGAAGTACTGTTCAGGAAAACGTTCTATGAAAAACTGACACATATGGAGGTCTCACATCCTCAGACACAAAAGTCTAGTTCACGTGCCAATAAATGAATCAAAAACAGTGTACAGTAGCTCAGAATCACAGTCTTATTTGGGCCCTTTGGTCAAGAGATCCAAGCTACAGGTTAAGTAATCACACAAATTCCATTTCTGGTCAATATAAAGCTTGGTCTTTTTTAAATTCACAATCCAAAATTCCACACAACCTAAGATGTGTCTATGTGTCAAATGGTAAAACAGAAGACAGTTAAATAGTGTCATTTGATCATTTTGAAGATGGGGACAGGTTACTACCTAATGTCCACTACTACACTTCATTTACACAAGTCTTTTTGAAATGTTTGAAAACAGCTATTAATTGGCGTTTCCTCAGTTGAGCAATCATTTTTCTTGTCTTTCAAGTGTTCATGTTTTCTATGATGATCATTAAAATCAGATGCAGTAATAGCTAGAGGAAAACAATAAACAGAACCAAGAACAGTACTGCTTAAATTCTGTGCAGTTAAGCATTGGTGTTTCAAACCTTTCAATGAGTGTGAGGCTTACAGCTTTGTTAATGCTAAGGAAGTTGTACAGAGAAACATACTGTATGTGCCACCAAAACCATAACTGCTCAAAGCCTGTAGTATATTACTTATACTTATAGATAGTGAGGTTCTTTGAACATTTTTTCTTAAACACATTCTAAGAACAGCTAATGTCTTTTAAAGACAATATTAACCACAAACATACAACCTAAAGACATTAAATAAAATAATGAACAAAGCAATAATTTACAAAAGACAAAAAAAAGGTCAATTCAAGTATTTACCCCAGAAACAACAGACAGTGCCTACAAAATAAATTTGTGACAACACATTTACGAGTCTTCAGTTCAACAATAATATAAGAACAGATCAGTTTAAACCTCGAGTTTCATATTACAAGCTAGGAAACATTTATTCCTCCCCAAATGGCAGGCCTTTCAAGAACAGAGCTTCAGTTAATTTTACACATCAGTGACTAAAAATGATCAACCCTGCCTTCTGACTCCCAAGGAAGTTCTGTGGTTGGAACTACAAATAATCAGAATATAGTGCACAGGCGGATAAAAAAAACAATTACTGTGGTCCCAGAGTGCAGGCCATTCTTTCAAAGGTCTAGATTTATGGATTTATCTCTATACACATACTGTGCAATCTTACATGTTTTATTCCTCCCCTTGTGCAACTCTAATCTTCAATGTACTGTAAATATGTGTCTGTGCATAGCAGTACTTTGCTACAGGAGACACCTTATTTCAGAAAATGCAAAAATCCTGTTATTTGTAGTCTCTGTGGACCATCTGCCATCCTTACAGTGCAAATCACAGATTCTTATCTTAATGAAAATGAACACACACATAATTGGTGTTTATTGAAAAAAGCATTTTCTGTTTTCTACAGTACTTTTAATTTTTCCCCACCATTTTGGTTGACTGTCATGGTAAATATGGAGAGAAGCTCCAAAATGGCAGCCACACTTGTGGCGGAACTAAGCACAGAATCCAGGCTATTAATTTGTGTGGCTATTATTGAAGTAAGCTTTGAGATATGGAAGTAATTGAAGATTTTTCACTGATGGAAAAAATCCACTTTAAAAGGTATGGGATCAGCCAATCATAACATACCTGGCTCCCTTTAGTCATTAATGAAAGCATAAACCTGCAACTGATTTGGGAGAGTCTGGAAGGTACAGTACTGTGGCTAAGGAAACTTCAAGTTCTGTCCTTTGGATACTACAGAAAAAAAATTCAGTTGTGACCTTAAAATAAATGTTTTACATCCCCATTCTAGTAAACATGGTAAAAACGATAAATATACCAGGCATGGCGTAAAATAAGGTAAAGCCAAGAGCTGGTTTACAATTTTCCACCTCTTGAACATCAGTCACTTTTTAAGAATGTGCTGCTCATGCAGTATTCCTGGCTATGTTCAAATTGTTCAATAGTCCATTCCCTCGTCACTCTCGTACCAGTCCGAAGGAGCATCTGTGCCAAAGTACCGATCTCCAAAATTACCTGCAAAAGACAAACAACCAGATAGGAAATTAACACCGTTGTATCAAAAACAGTTCTGAAAAAATGCCCTAGGGCTATCAGAGATAGACTATCCTGGACAAAGCAACCCCCAAATTGTTGCAATTGTAAATGCGATGAATACCACGTTAACTCACAATTTGAGCTCAAGCAGAGCTAGTGATATTACAATTATATCAGGACACAACACCCACTAAAGAAACATCAGAGACAACCTACAATAAAGAAGCAAAACTATACCTCTGACGATAGAAAACATCCCACTTTCAATAAGAGCATGGTAGATGAATTGATACCGTAGATCTGGACCCCAAAAGGGGATGGTGGACTTAAGTTATGAATGATCGCAGCCTGGACAAATACTGGTGCTCACCTATCCCGGGAATTATGTGGAATTCGTCATTGACCTTCTTGTCCACAGCTGTGGTGATAATGCGCACTTTGGGGAAAGCATATGCCACAGAATGAACCCCCATCTCTGCCATCAGGAGAGACAGCAGGAAGATCTTGTCCTCCTGCACGTCGTGATCCTACATGGACATTAGAAGAAACACCCCGGATTACTTTACTGGGTAAGCCATGGAAACAGGTTTACTACAAAGAACTTCTCTGGAGGTGTCATGGCTAATCAGCGCTCACCGTGTCAGATCTTATGTTTTCTACAGCTACGGTTATATGAAGTGAAAGTAAAACACAGGTTCCCAGGCTGTATTAAAATACATCTTTTGACTCATTGAGGTGAAACACATCATTGGCATGCTATGACATGTTCTTTGAATCCTGTTAGTTTTAATTCAAATTGTTATCTTTAAATATAAATATTCAATTAATCCTCTTCGTAGGTTTTTCTTCACAAAGAAAAAAACTATGCTGCCATATGTGACCAGAAAGAACCAGAAAGCTCTGCGTCAAGAACTTGTGAGTTACAGTTATTTAAAATGGTATGCAGGTTCACTTGGGCTAACATCAAATCCCGAGTGTCTATTCTGTTCCAACAAGCTGGGCACAAACCTTAATGCTGTGTGATTTGGTGAAAAAGTAACATGGTACAGATTTGGCTGGGAAAAGTGAGGGTGCTACATGTATTTATCTGTAGTTGGCTTGAGTTTGTAGAAATCTGCATGGTGGACTAAACACAACCTCAGTCTATAAAGACACTTTAAAGAAGTGCCATTCAGGGCTTCCTCTGGATTATTATTAACTAGACATTTACTGTAGCAAATAGTGAATTTACTTCATTTCCCCATTGTGTGCTCTGCACATTCATACCAGCTGGTGCTCAGAAAGCAGAGACTATAGTACAAGTACTAAAGAAGTTTACTTACCAGCAATACTCTCACTGCCATCAGAGCAGCTGCTCCAGTTGACACAGTGCTATCCATTAAAATCACATAGTCTTCACTTATATCTTTAGGCAACCTAAGGTAGTGTAGCTGCAAAATAAAGCATATGTAAAAAAATGTCACTCCCAGGTTGTAGAATAATATTTTCTATTGCAGTTAGGCTCGACCTAATTTACTTTTATAAAAAAAAACTGAACTACATTTATAAAATCTTATAGAAGTCACATGTAACAATTATACAATATGTGCCAGTGGTGTCTGGTGAAATTTGACAAAAAAAGACAAAAAGACGAGAACAATTAGATGACTGAGTATACTGGAAATTAAAAGGAAGAATGAAAGCTGAATGCAAATGTGATGTTGGACCACCTTTTTGGCAAAGTAACCTTTTTTAAGCACACATTACCAGTTGGAATGTTTAAGATGAGGCTACCAAGACGCATATGAGCGACTAAAAAAATGAAGGTTATATAATTCAGCGCACTGAGTGACGGTGCTATAAGGCAGAATGACCATGGTGCTAATACAGAGAATCCTACTGAGCAATGGATTCATGGGGCAGCTCACTCAGTTATAGTTTGCACTAGGTGATAGCTAGTTATAGTCAACAAATCCTATTTTGTCTAGCTGATATCTGACAACCTTTTTATTTCTGTGGTGTGTGATTGCTTTTGTCTTCTTTCTCACCACATATCTACAGAGATATTCTATAAATAGCTATTCGAAATTTTATTAAAACAGCAATAAAACTACAAATGAAAATGACACTACAGATGACAATTTAAATGATATATCTGAAATTATCATCCATGAAAAAAAGAGTTTAGCAGAATTATACTTACAGTATAAAAATTAAGAATTCTAATTAACTTGTCTAACATAATACTTTCCTGTTCTCTGTTTAAAAATTACAAGATTAAATTCTATTTAACCTTATATTTACTTTGCTATTGTTAAACATTAAAGACAGTTTAAAAGACACTGTACAGTGTCAGATAGGTTTCCACACACACACAGCACAGTCTTTTAAAAACAAATGGGAATGTGACTTTGCTAAGTGTTTTTGTTTCCCTCTCAAGAAAAATAATAGTCCTGCATGTCTGCAGGGCCTGTGAGGTATACTGCACTTTATAAAATATAATACACTGCTGGGAAACAGTAAACTGGGAAAGGAAGATGAGATCACAAGACCTCCCTAACTTTCCCCCTCTTCAGATGGGGATAAGCCACTGTACCAAAAGACTCACATAGTATAAGAAATTACAGATACAATGATGACCCCTTCGCACACATGCACTGTATACTGTGCATGCACCTAGCTTCGTCTCTACCATGGCAAGTGATCGGACCTTGCAAGATTAATGAATGCCCTAAAGGAACAAGATTGTGATCTTTTTAAAAAAATGTAGCCTGCTATCATATTTTTGGTAAATCACTCTGACTGCCCAAGGATAAGGCAAAAAGGAGGATTAATAGTGGGGAGGTCTTTAAGGTCTTCTGCCAGATAACACTGGCTGGATTTGAAAAAAAATACTTTGTATAGCACATTACAGGATGTTATATTCTGTACCATCTTAATACTTTTGTTTTGGAATACATATATTTGTACTTAATTTATACCACTGAAGACACTCTCTCTCCACTGCAAGGAACCACACTTTTAGGGAATAAAAGCAGCAACAAGCAGCTTTTAGTAGCATCAGGGGGCTGAACCATGATGAAGCATTTCCACCTCAACATGTTTCATTTGAAAAAAAAAAAAGAGAAATGTTATCAAATAACTGCCTTAAGTGACTCCTAATTGGGCAATCAGGAAGAATACGTGTGATCCCTTAAAAATCATTTTAATTATCTAAAATAAGAACACAGAAAAAGGGTGTTATGCAAATTTTGCAGTTTCAATTTTCAGTTTCCTCTTCTTTGTTGCAAATGTAGAATTTCATTTTCTCTGCTTATACTGTATCTGCCATACCTCTGTGTACACTCTTTTATAATCTCCGATATAGAATTTCACTGCTCCCAAAGTGACACCCCCCGCAAAGTATCCTCTGTGATCACAAGCACAGACACGTGTAAAAATAAATGTTGTGTAAAGAGACCCTGTAGTTCATACATCTCTGCAAAGAATGAGTACAGAATGGTTAACAAGAGGTCAAGTCTTCTATACCTCTGGTTCCCCAGTATCATGGTTGGTTTGGATCAGGATCTTTCCCAGGCGGATATCTTTACACACGGCCATGAGTGCTTGTTCCATTGTCTCTCCAGCACGTAGGATGGAGACGCCCGTTATCTAGAGAAGCGACTGGCAGGAATCAAGATACACAGCCTGGCTAGGAAGGTACAGGATTGAGTAAAGAGGCACACTGTTGATCTGAACTACACTACATTGTGATGCAAAACACTAGACACAGTTGAAAACAAATAATTGGGAATGAGAATAACCATTGTTCTGTCCATAAAGAGAAATAAATGAGATAAAACTCTGCAACCTTTTACTAGGCAGGAACTTGGCAGCTACTGTATAACAGTCTTGTTGGTCAAAGACCAGATGGTTATTCCATACATTTTTATGATGAAATATAAACAGGTTTTATATCCACCTGAGGCCACAAATGAAATGACTGCATCCCATAAAACAACAAAATCCCTCAAGACACACACAGATTTTTCAGATGAAGTGTGAAAGTTTACAGGTCTGAAACACTGTGGCACTTTATCACTCTTCTGCAACAAAAAGGCCCTTTAAATCCATATTCCTTATGTGGATAGAGAGTTACTTCTTATTGTGTTCACGTTTGAAAAAGGCTCTACAGCCAAAACATTGTGTTTATTATTTTTACTTTCAGTGTGGAATTAATCTTTACTTGATCCTTCTAACCATATACTAGTGAAGTAATGCACTACGGAAACATACTTTTTTAACAGAAGTTCATGTGTAGCCTTCAATGACATTTTATACTCTTTTCTTCACAGACCTGCCGTGAAAAATCTTTCAATTATTTCAAGGGCACTCAGTTTAGAAATGCTGACATGATAGCTCAAAAGTAGGCTCACCCTTTGGCCACTGAGTCTTTTTCCTTCATAGATGGTGCCCTGCGGAGTCTCCACGGAAATGGGCTGGAGGGAAAGGAGCAGTGAAAGGAGCAGTTTTGCTTGTAATAGGAAAATGATGTGCAAAGCATAAAACGATTAATGTTTAACTGTAAGCTGTAAAAAGCAACCCAACATATATCATTACAAATTGTACAGAAAAGATTGAATTGGCTTGTTTCGCAATTAAACACAAGATATACCCTTGATTATAACAGGATTAAACATCCTTCACAGTCAATAGGTTATTCTTTTTAATTGTGTTTTTTTTGTAGACTGTCAGCAGTAGAACTCGGTTCACAAGTAGCCTGAAAGACAGACTTCAGATCCTACTATAGTTGATCAAAGAGCAACACCATAGAATGTTTTCCAAGTATAACAGCTGAAAACTTAAGTCCACAATGGCCTTCAGGAGAAAAAAGTAAAAGGCTGAAGATTGTGACTGAGTAAATATATTTATTTAATTGACAGTAGTTATTTCCAAATGTACAATACAAAACCTTTTCTTGATTTGTATTCCCTGGCATTAACAGATGTTAAAGAAATGTATCCACTTCATTGGATCAATAACCCAGCGGCAAAATTAGATAAAAATGCTTTTAATGGCAATTAGTTTGTTTTGCTCATGTGGTGCTTTTGAGTGCAATGAAGTAGCCTTCTGGCCTTGGTACATGAGTGAGATACAGCATGATGAATCTGGGCAACATTTAAAATCGAAGTGTTCCTTTCTGGAGTTAGAACAAAGCACTCACCTTGAGAGGCAAAAAGGAGAGAGCATGCTCAATAAGAAGCCTCATTAATCTCTTGGAGTAGAAAATGAATTCATCTCGATTTGTGTCCTTATTCCTGTGGAGAAATCAAGTGATGTATTACTAATGGCCAAAGTGCTGTTTGTGTGTCAATTAAGAAAAAAATCACAGCACTTGTTCAGAAAACCCAGAGTCAGGGTGTCGGGATGTACAATGTATTACTTTCACTGCACACTGACTGGAGTGTGTTAGTGGTTTTCAAGAGCTCTTATTAACTGTAAAACACAAAGCACAACTACATTAGCAATAGTAAAAATGGTTTTGCTTATGCTCTAGGCCTGGGTATTTGCAAATCTGTAAAAACAAAAACCAAACAAATTGGGGTCTATCTTATTAACTGTGTAACTATAATCAGCACCAAATTAAATTTTAGAATAGTGACAATAACAGTTTTGTTTATGACTACTGTATGGAGAATAACACACCTGTAATGCACAACCCAAGCAAAATGACCGTAGGAGAGGAAAAAAGCACAGCAAATATATTTAGAGAAACCCACTTCACGTGAAACTTAATTATACCATTCAGCGTCATAGGTGAGTGAAACAACTTTAACTTCCCCACATCTTACTTCCTGAAGGAGAGGGTGTATGGAGCTATGACTGGGGCAGACAAGGTCACCCAAAGGTAATTAATGTTATTTATTGTGTTGTGAAAGAATGCCTTGAATGTGTAACGAATAAAGAAAACAATGAACTCTGAATGACTGTCCAATAAAAGTGAAATGTATCTGCATCCCAAGAGACATAAACAGGTAATGAAAGAAAACAAGAAAAAAAAGAAAATGACATGAAGCAACACTCTTTTTGAAAGAAGTCACCTTGCTCTGTGAGAAGCTTGTCAGTTTCTGGTCGGCTTCTCCTGACTCACCTGATGATGGTGTGCATGCCCCTGACCTGTGGGGTGCTCTCCATGACGCTCAGGGTCTTTGGCAGGGGCTGGCCTTGATGGGCAGACGCCAGAGCCGCTCTGTGTGTCAAGAGATGAGACGTATTTACAAATCCAGCCCTGGCAGGGCAGCAGAAAACCAAAATACTGCCGAAGCAAGCTAACTGCAAACACTTTAAGTAAAAAAAAAAGAAAAAAAAAAGTTTCTTTTTTTTTTCCTCTTAATTCACAATAATCAAACAAGCAAGCAAAGGGGGCATTTATGCTTAGAAGCTGGCAACAACAATTGAAGACTGGAAGCTGTTAACTAGAAGTTAAATTGATTACTTCCAAATCCAGACAGACTAGCTGTGAGCATTTCATTCTTGTGTGTGGCTGCCAGAAACAAGCAGCGCCAGAAAACCTCTAAGCATGACATACGTACATTGATTAAATAGTTTAAAACTGTGAATAATTTGCTCATATATTATTCAGTAAAGCCAATTTTAATTTCCCAAAATGTTAACTGGAAGAAAATACAGATGCAGAGATCTCAGCCGGGTGAAACCAGATTAACACTGGGGTACCAGGGCAATGATTGAGCCACTGAATTTCCTTCCTTCCCTTAAAGGTTCTAAGCATAAAGCTGACAAAGACGCGCGAAGCGACACTACAAAAACCAACCCTGTCAAGTACATTTTCAACAAAATATGGCTACAAAACTTTCATTAAGCACTATATTAATTCATTTTTTCTTTGTACAGGATATCAAGAGTAAATTTTAGAAAATCAAATTTAATCTCATGAAATTTGATAGTTCAAATACACAAACCAAAAGTAGAGGGCATATATTCAAATTAGGTTGTAGGCGCAGAAGAAATGTGTGTTTAAATGGGGGGAAAAAAAACTTGCTGTCCATCAAGTCGGCTTCATTTGTGTTGCCTGCAAGGAAGTAGCTTAGGTTTTGATTTTTTTTTTGTTCTTTAAAAATTTCTGGAGAGGAAAGCCAGAGTTGAGGGAAATCAGAAAAGAAATGCACTTAAGTTAAGCAATTAACAAAACAATGGAAAAAATTGAAAGATACATCCTAGAACAGCAACAAGAAAAAAAAAATGTTTAAAAAAAACTAAAAAGAAGAAACACTAGTTTATTATCCTCACATATCCCAGCGGAGTTTCCTCTGTAGAAGGTGACAATTATTCATTGCGGGACAAGTGATGACAAAGACAGAAAAAAAAGACAAAGAAAAGACATCTGAATTAGACGCTAGCACAGAGAAGGGCACACAATCAGTTAAAAAAAGCTGAGAAAGAAGGAGCCAGGCAGGTGTTCATATCCTCTTTGGCTTTGAACACCTTACCCTCAAAGCAGGCTGAGTGAAGATGGCAGCAACTGGGTTTTGACCTTCGTTTTTGAGAAAAAAATTATTTGGATGGTACTGAGCTCTTAGAAAACCACATCAGTGTCAATAATGCAGTATGGGCGCTTTCTTTAAAATGAAAGCATATCATATTCACAATGAGCCAATCTCTCAATTGTCTTAATTCAAGAATGGCAGCTGTTGCATAAAGATCAATGCAAACAAAAACCTGGTCTCTTCAATAATGAAATAAAATGTGCACTTCATAAGTGAATCAAATTGAAGCCTTCTCTTAACATTCCTCTATCTGCAGCACATTTGCAGATATGCTTGACAGGATGAAGAATGCAGAGCCTCATTTAATGCATTTGAAGCAATGTAAATTGCTAGCCACTTGCTCACGAACTAAATCTGATTAATACGGTGTGTCTTGATAGAACTGTTGAGGTTGACAAAAAATGAGAAAGAACATGCTTCTCTGGCTGATTGAAAGCCTCTCTTATCCTTGCAAAGTCCCCCAAAGTTCCCTGCATTCATTTATAATAATGCATTATTGACATTTCCTTTTTTGTTCATGTTAATGGCTTAAAGCAGAAATCGTAAGAAAAACAGACTAAGAGACATTAGAGCTTGGTGCATACCATCGAAATAAGATTAACCTGTGCTAGCAATAACCGCAAGTATCAACTTTGTTGAAAGAGAGACCCAAAAGAAAACATACAGTAGCCTTTCATGCCATTTTCTTGTTTGTTTTTTTCGAAAATGAACTAGTTCATTAAGATTATTATACAAGGGGGCACCAGTTAATGGGCATCTTCCCAACACCTGCCAGAAACAAGGATAAAAGGAACACTCTTGCTTTATTCTTAACTTACGTCCCCATAAATGAAACGTTTAGACTAGCTTAATTAAAATACATCTTATTTTGTCTGCACATGAATGAAGAGAAATTACCTGGAATTATGCAATAACGTAGTTGCAATAAGTACTATTGTCAATGGGTAAAGTTTAATCTGAATAAGGATAATTTAGTTATCTGCTTTTTTTGCTTTGGGATACTTGTACATTTGCTTTAAATGTATAATACTCACACATACAACCTTGTTGACAAAATGGTGATTGTACATTCAGCATGACCTTGCATGTAAAGGGGCAATTACTTGGTTATTATGACAATGAAAAACAAGAATATCCAAAAAGGTAACATGAAGGTAAACAAAAAGCAGTGTCTGTGTTTGTCTAATTCACCTCTAATAGCACGGTAAGTCCTCTTTTTAATCACAGGGTGCAAGAATGCAAAATTGATAATTAATCTAAATTTTGCTTTCTCACAGATGCGATTCCTCTTCTTAGTAACATCAGATCATCGTCTGTTTTTTTGTATCTGTGCATCATGTGCTTTATTCTAGCCATCAAATAGTTTTTTTCAACTGAGGAAATTCCTGGTCACTGCCAGCTAATGGCATAGCTAAGGTTCAAACAGTGACTGCAGAGCTTAAGACTAACATGCTTGAAAAATACATATTAAAAAACAATAACAATAAAATAAAAACAATACGTAAGGGTACAGCCATTAGGAAGCTGCTGCAATTCAGTTTTCAACAGTGCAGTTGATCAAAAATGAGGGCTGAAAAAACTAACACTCTTCTAATCCTCAGGTTTAGAACAGGTGTAGTGAGACACAGACGTGACAAAGGTTTTCCCCAAAATGAAAGGATGAACTCTTAAGGACTCCTGATTGAAATTACTCTTTGATGTTTCACATCCAGATTGGGAACAAAAAAGACAAATGGTATCCAGATTCTAAGAGAAGTCCAAAAGAGGCAATATTTACACTCCTACAACTTGTTCATTTGTATCAGACTAGAAACTCGGCAGAGTTGGCCCCTGAGAAGTAACCTAACAAGAATTTTGTGAAAAGGTTATGGGATTTATTTGGAACTCTGGACAGTTCCTTTTAAAATTCTGGGAGGGTACTTGTTAAATTAATGAACACTTTCCAAATGGTTAGAAAGGGCTAAACTGTGCATTTAAGCTTCTGTGCTCTCTTCAACTTACACTGATCCATATAAATGAAAAGAAAGGAAGAAAAAATGGATGAGAGACAGTTTTACATTACCCATCAGTCATACCTCACTGTGATTTCACGCTGAGATGGTTAGAGTGCATTCGGTCAGGGTTTAGCAAGAGTAATTCATTGCAAACACACACAGAGGGAGGAGAGAAATAAAACAAACAAAAGAAAACATGACATGTCACTCTCAACAGCCAAGCCATTCAAACAAAAACAAGCCAGCAGATATGCAGTTAAACTACACCAGTCCAAAAATTATTGGGCTAAAGTTGGGGTTAATTTCGGTCTCAGCATTTTGCCATGAATCAAAATGTACATTCCTCAAAATACTTTCTAAGATTAACTTAGCTATTTTCATTCTAGTTAAAAAGAAGACATTCCGTTTATGTTCCATTACAAACTTTGTTTGAAGAACAGCATTATAGTTTGAAGTACTTTTTTGGTAATTCTAATGCTATACAGTCATACAACAACATCATTTAATAACAGTGTGCCAGGCAGTTTTTTCAAAATACTGTACTTTGGTTTCTTGTTTTAAACAGGTCTATTAATGTTTTGTATTGACAAAACAGTTTCCTTCTGTTCTTCAACACATAATCATGTTGAATTTAAAAATGTTCTAAAAAACAGGAAATAATTACTGAGCCTGCTTTCTTTAACTGTAGTTAAAATTAATTTGAAAAAAAATCTCGTGGCAAAATGCAGCATGCAATCTAGTCCAGGGCAGGCAAAGTACTCCTGCATTTTATCATGACACACAAAACTGATTTTAACAATTATTTTTTTTCCCCAGGGTAATATCATCTTACGATACATTGTGCTCAACACTTCTGCAGTATTGGTCTTTTATGTTATATACATGATATTAACACCCAATGCAGGAACTGAAATTTAGTTTTGACTGTCCTCTGTTGCTGGCCAAGATTACAGAGTTATCACAAAAAGTTGTGTCTTTCCTCCACCTCCCACAATAGCTTGGTCAGCTAAGGGGCTCACATAGCATGAAACACAGCAGATGGCTTCACAGTGCACATGAGTACATGCTACCTTTATCTAAACAGTTCTAACAGTAGTGAGCAGGATAGAACAGTAATTGGCCCTTCTAAATTGACATGTAAAAAAAAGGACAAAAAAGAGGCCATTCTAAATTAATGGAAGAAAATTAAATATCCCACATGCCTTCTAATTTCGACCCCAAAATGGCACTTATGAGTAAACTGTGTTTAAATGGGATGGTGAGTCTTTAATTCTCTTAAATCTACTCTCTAAAGCTTTTGAAATAATAATAAACAGCATTGTTCAATTCAAGCACAATCATGTAAACGTTTAAGGAGATGTAGTATTTGACAATTAGAACTAAAGTCTTTTTGACTCAATGTCAGACATTATTGCAGAATTTGAAAAAATGTGAGAATCAAAGTGGGGGTTTGATGGACTATCAGCTTAGAGGCCTTTATGTCTGTGCAATGAATAAGAATGATTGTTTCATATTAACCATAAAGTCAATTGCTACTCTTTATGAAAGTGAACAAAAACATTATCGTGAGTAGGGAAAGAGATAACTCTCCTAGAATCTTTTCATTTTTATCTCAAAAGCACATGGCTAGTCTTTTATGAAAGAGTTTTAACAGGAATGGACACTATAAGAAAAATACACTAAGGACATCCACCTAAGCTTTTCTAGTAAACAGCTTGAACCAATCAGATATATGCTGCAAAGACAAGCAGTCCTTACAATGATATTTTTGAGGATATACATTTTATACAATTTCATGAACTGCACAACAGTTATAATAATAATAATAATAATAATAATAATAATAATAATAATAATAATAATAATTGCTTACACTTATATAGCACTTTCTGGACACTCCAATCAAAGCGCTTTACAGGTAATGGGGACTCCCCTCCACCACCAATGTGCAGCCTCCACCTGGATGATGCGACGGCAGCCATAGTACACCAGAACGCTCACCACATATCATCTACTAGTGGGGAGGAGAGCAGAGTAATGAAGCCAATTCATAGATGGGGATACCGGGGTTACCCCTACTTTTTTCGAAAAACGCCCTCGGATTTTTAAAGACCACAGAGAGTCAGGACCTCAGTTTTATGTCTCATCTGAAGGACAGCGCCTGTTTACAGTATAGTGTCCCTGTCACTATACTGGGGCATTAGGACCGCAGGGTGAGCGCCCCCTGTTGGCCCCACTAACACCTCTTCCAACAGCAACCTTTAGTTTTTCCCCAGGAGGTCTCCCATCCAGGTACTGACCAGGCTCACACCTGCTTAACTTCAGTGGGTTGCCAGTTGTGAGTTCCAGAGTGATATGGCTGCTGGTCAATAGTACTGAATTAAAGATGAAACAGAAGTTACCAATAGTTATTCCTATAAAATACTTCTAATAACCTAGAGGCACCATACTCATCTTGTTCTGGATATACTTTTTTTCCTTTTCCCATTTTCTTTAAAGTTCTTAGCATCATCAAAGGCTTACTAGTATCTTTAATTGGAAGGAAAGAGATCTGACTACAGAACACCTGCAGGCACTAAGTTGGTAAACACTGACCACATTCTACAGGAAAAAAGCTCAAGCTGAACAGGTGGACAAAACAACAGACAAGCAAAGATGTGTGCGATAAAGTACGTCTTGAAACATCTCTCATATTGTTCATGACAATATTGCAGAGACTGAAAAAGCAGGGAGAAGATAATAAAGTTTGTGAGCTCGATACACAGACGTGGCAGTCGGATCTAGTGCTTGACCCAGTTAGAAAATAAAGAACATATAGCCAGGGAATTACAAAACACTATTTTATATAAAGGCCTAAACAATGTTTTTTTTTTAATTCATTATTGTCCCAACAGCAGAGTGGAGGAGTATCTATTGCTGTAATCCTGTTTCACTGCTCTTTCTGTTGGTGTTCAAAATGTTATTCCTTTTTACCGTTCTATTAAAATTAAAAGACTCAACACATTCAGAAACCATATTTAACAAAAAGTATATTGACACTTCACTGGTCTTATAGTTAATTTTTTGTGGGCCACACAAAACAGAAGTGGTTATCAGGGAATCAAATTTATTTTATTTCACCACCTGGGACCAGCTTCTCTCAGCTTCAGTGTTATCTGACAATCCAGGCTGCAAACACCTTTAAATGTTAGTTTTGTCAGTTCCTCAACCTCTTGGAGCCCTTTGAGTTTCATTAGTTCCTTCTTCAATGAATTAACTTTTGTCATCAGGATCTGCATTTTATGGTAGCTACCACAAGTGTAGTTTGGCTATTGGAGTTCCTTCAGGATGCTGCATGTCACATACAGTAAGCAGCAGATCACTGGTTTAAACACCATTTTTAAGCACTACATGTATAGTATACCAATTATAACAAAAAAGGTTATTTTTGGAAATAATAAACATCTGTGCTGTTTTCTCTACAGCTGTTTAATTGCTGTCTACCTTCCTGTCGAGCATTATCACCTTTTCAGCTCCTTCTGCTACACTTAGTTTCAAACTGTTACCAATTTATCTGGTTTGGTATTAAAAACCTTACAACTCAAATCAATTTGTGTGCTTTGCAAACAAATCATTGTTTTCCTCTTATGCTAGAAAAACTGATACATGGCAAATTAATTAGCACCCCAAAATGAAAGAGGCCTTCAAACGGGTTTGACTATTCTTACTCTTGAGTATTAATTGGCTTGTTTTTCTTCAGGTGCATGTGGTCAGCATTTCATAACCTTTTCAGTCCTCACTTGGATTCTCTTAATACACTTAAGTCGCACACCACTACAAAAAGCCAACCACACATATAATAGTGGTGAGTAAGGATCACGGGGCATAGCAATGGTACAGTAAGATGACCATGTCACAATGCATTCTTTAATACAATATGCCCTTGTTCACTTTCAGATCATTTTGCACATTCTATTAAACACAACACTAAATATTACTTAACTGTCTTATTTCAAGTGTTTCTGGTTCCCGCAAAGAAGATACTAAGTTGTGTGGTATAATTAATAAATTAATAATAAAAACTAATGTTAATCCAACCTTTAAGCCTGTTTTAAGATTAGGCAGGAAACTACATTCTTGTAAAAAAATATCTGCATTTTGTTTCCGATTACTTCGCATTCACGTTCAAGTAAAATAAAATCACAAATACATCAATTTCCTCCATTTTTGCCTATTTAACACAACATCACCACCTCACATTCAGCTAGACTCACCACTGCACGTGAGCACAGGGGATTCTAAAACAGCCTGCTGTACATTACACATCCTAAGGAACACACTGTGAAGCCCATCACCTTTTTTTCAAGTGCTATTCCAAACAAAAATATTGTCACCTGGAGGAGAGACACAGCTTTCATCAAGTAGCCAGTGACCCATGTTGCTTCTGCACAGCACGGTCAAAAGAAGACTGTTACCCAGCTAACCACAGTGACACTTGGCCAGTTTTGTACCTAGAGCTCAGTGCCACAGGGGGCAGGTCACACAGCATGGATTTGCAGTCTGAGCCTTAAGTCCCCAAGCTCATTTAACTCTTCATCTGTACACTCATCAGATGAGTCAACACAGAGATACACTAGATTTCCTTTCAGTCAGCACCTTCTGCACAGATAGTTATGTTCCCCGTCATACAGCACAGCAATAGCTGAGAAAGGATTACAAGCAGTTGGGGCTAGGGACCAGAAAGTCATGACGTACAGCACAACGACATATTAAAGGGAATTTTTCTCCACAAGAAAAATGTAAACATGGAGGGTTTGAGACCATTAGAGTGTAAACTTTTCCCATTGGGCTTTAAGCTAGAGGTTTTTCCCCATAAGAATTAATGGAAAAACTTCAGGTGAGGGAGAATAAATTCACTTGTATGCTTTACTTATAGCTTAACAAATAAAGTCAGAGTGCCCCATTAAAAGTCCCAGGTTACATTCCTATAATGCAACTTACTGCAAAATGACATTTGGAATTAAGATCCATAAGGAATAAAGTAATTATCTTTTGGTGCCTTAAACAAAAGACACATTTTATGTAAGAAAGTGTGCAGGGATTTTAACATCAAGTTCCTCAATTTATCAAAGACGTAAGTGCGAAACAACATATAGTAGGGCAACTTATAATAGGGAATCCTACAACGTAAAGAATAATTTTTCAGATCCTAGCTAGCTGGTTTTATTGATGAACGGTTACAACTTTCAGCAGTGATCCCGGAGGTCTGAAGTACCTTATCATGCAATATTACAGGACTCCAATGTGAACTTGTGAAGAAATCAAGAATTCACCTAGTCACTGCAGTAATAAATACAGAGCATCCTCAGGCAGAAAATGACAACCATCTGATGTTCTCCAAAGGCTAATGTTACTTGAAATAATCAACTGGACTGTTGCGAACTGAGCCAGTGCTGCACACTACATATTGGCCCTGGTTATTACTATTATTCAAGTTAATAATCAAGTTATTATTCTGGGCCCTCTCATATTTTTTTCTTTTGTGGAGGGCTACATATTTTTTTTTTTTTAGGCGTGTCTAAGGATGGGCCCTCATCCAGGTTCAGCATACTCACAGGTGAGCATATTCACAAAAAAACAGGGAAGAAGATAGGAAATGCTCTCTTGTATTTACTAAAAACAAACTATCGGTGCCAAACGTCCACAGCCTCCAAAGGCAGCCACAAGACTTTCTGAGCCTTTAGAAACTCTTAGTATGACAGATAAATGTTATTAAGACCATCCACGACTGATCTGAAGACAATCCTTACTAAGAGGCTGGCTGAATGGCAGGGCGAATTGTGGAATTAACACACAGATAATGTAAGACCAGGAACATAACTGGTAGTTGTAAAAAGTGCTGATGGAAATTCAATCTTATGGAAAATGTTTACAAGCTGTAAACATCCCTGCAAGAGAGACCAAGGTCTGCAGAAGTGTGGCCTACAAAAGCTGACTCTTACTTCAGTCCTCTTCAGACTGATTCAGAATTGCACATTGTGGAAGCTCTAAAAGAGGAAGTTTTGAAACCCATTCCCTCCCTCTCTCCCCTCACTCCATCTTTTAACATGCAAAAGCTCTTACTTACCTTCTCCAGCTGGCTATGGACATGCTGCACAATGAGGTCCAGGGCTACAAAGTTCTCTCCCCCTGGAACACAGAAACTGTTAGACACAGCAAAAACAGCAGTACTGGTTGAAATGGACTACATGAAGAAGAAAAAACCCGAGATATTCTTAAAAAAGACCATTTAAATCTATTTAATCTATTTAAATGCTCTTAAAAAATATAGCACAACACCATTATATTTTCAATCTATTTCCTAACTTTTTCATCCAATACAGGGCCGCGGGGGAGCCAGAGCCTATCCTGGCAAGCAATGGGCACAAGGCAGGGTACACTCTGGATGAGATACCAGACCATGGCAGAGCATACACAGACATGCACATATTCACACCAGGGCCAATTATATCAGAAGCCTTATTAACATACAAGCAACTCTGACTCTCTGTGGTCATTAAAAATCCTAGGGCATTTCTTCAAAAAAAGAGTAGGGGTGTTACTGTAAAATTCCCCCAGGCCTTTACCCATCATGGCTTCCTAATAATTCCCATCTATGAACTGGCTTCATCACTTTGTTCTCCTCCTCCCTGAGAGCTGATGTGAGGTGAGCATACTGGTGCACTTTGGCTACTGCACATTGGAAGTATTATGTCTTTGGACTGTGGGAGGAAACCGGAGCACCTGGAGGAAATCCATGTAAACAGGAGAACTTACAAACTCCACGCAGACAGCACACCAGATCAGGAATTCAACCCAGTGCTCCAGCACTGTGAGGTAGCAATGCTAATCACCCTGCCACCCTAACGCCCCCATGATATGTTGTGCATTTATGCGCATTATATTATAAGGATATATATAATGCATTAAATATTTATATATAAAAATTATGAACAATCAGTAGTAAAGTTCTTAATTTTAAAAGAAAGACATGAAAGCTGTAACATCCTAATATTTGCTGTAATCTTATCTTCTAATCTAACAGATTTCTCTTTCATAGAAGTAACATTGCCCAATTAATCATTTTAACATAGGATATCATTTGCAGAGCTTTTTATTCAGTCAACTTTGATGTAGAATGGGCTATTTTAAGTTTTCAAGCTATTCCTGAATAAAATAACTGTACAAAAAACAGATTTTTCAAAAAGTCCAACACGTTATAGCCTTTAGTAGGCACAGTCATTTGTGTGTCAAATTCTGAATGGTACAGTGGAGAAGCCTGAATGAGGAAGACATGGAAATTATTAGATGCTGCAGAGGGATACGTCCCTCTTTAAGAACAGAAGCCACAAGTTAATGCCCACTTCCTCATCTTATCATGTCAATGTCAAAAGTAGTAAGTGCCAAAAAATGGGTTTAGGCAAAAAAGCAAAAGAAAATACAACATAAAAAATATAAGTTTTTAAATATTTATATTTCTTTTATGTTGTATCATAGGTCCATATACAGTACTACTAAAGACAACCTAAGCTGGACATCATGCCACAAGTTCACAACTTCCTGTTGTGAAACAAGTCTTTAGTTATAAATACATATGTCCACCTGCAAATTGTTAAGGTATACACCTGACTATAAGTCTCAAAAAGGAAAGGCTGGAGTAGAAAATGGGAAAATTCAAGGAAAATCAGATTGCCATTGGAAGTGGTATTGCTTGACCACCAGATGTTGCTATTCCTCTGGAAAAGAAAGTTCACAACAATTCTCCAGCACAGTGACAGGCATCACTACGGCAGAAGCTACTGCCTTTGTGTAATTGGCATCACAGAAAAATCTGAAAACAGGTTTGAGCAACTACCCTCCATCTGCCATGTCTCTCATGGACAAAGAGATCTTAATCTCAAAAGGACTTCCTCGTTAAATTCAGGTCAAAAGTTCAGATCCGAAAGAAAAGAAATCAATACAAATAAATAACTTCAAGAGCCGTGACTTACCCCTTGGAACCACGATATCAGCTACTTGCACTGTTGGCTCAATGTATTGCTCGAACGCTGGCTTCACAAACTTGTTGTACTGCTTAATGACCCCTACAATGTCTCGGCCTCGCTCAGAAATGTCTCTCTTCAAGCGGCGAACAAGCCGGATATCTGAATCCGTGTCCACAAACACTTTCATATCCAGCAGCTGCAGACAAGGGTAATAGGAGGCAACCAATAATTACACAGCATAATAACATACTTTCTTTTGAAAATTAAAAGATTCATGGCATAAGTGAATTATCTGGTAAGAAAATAATGTAAATTAATAATAACAACTGAAGAATGAATTAAATACTAATATTCTTAGCAAGAGTGTGCTCAACTGAAAGAAATTAAGCAAGGAGAAACCAGAAAAACAGGTCTCCTAGATTCACTTTGGGAGATGAGACATAATCTCCTTTATGCAGTTACACCTGTCGATTTTCAAAATCTCCAGAATCGTCATTTTTTAGACAAAAAAACATAATCAGGGACACTGGTTCCATGCAAAAGTAAAAATGTTACAATGTAGTTCTAGTAAGAACTCTTGTTTTTTCATAATCCATGTAGCTGGTGTTCTAAAAAAATATATGAGAATGTTAAAGAAAAGACAAAATAAAAATTAAAACAGTAAATGTTAGAACAGCAAAAAGGAAACATTTATTTTACTCTAATCTTCCTTCTCCTGACAGTGACCTCTCAGCTTTGTACTGGGATTAATAATACTAATACTTTCACCCATGTTTTGATGTATTCAGTTTCAACAACTGCAGTGAATGGATTTTGATAAGCAACATGAAAATTAATTTAAAAAACAGTAGCATTACTTTTTAAAGGATTACCGATTTCAAGATCTGACGCTGTAGAAAACACCAAGTTTTACCACAGCATTTGGGGAAAAAAACACACCACACCTTTAACAGTAAACTGAGAAGAATTTAGGTATTGGCAACCACGCTTGCTATTATACCCATAATCACTATATATATGGTCCATATAACAAAATCTACCCACAACAAACCCCAATCTTAAATATTATATTCTAATCAACTCAGGAAACTACAATTCTTACCTTGACAATGGCATATTAGGACAAGATGTTGAAAATAAAGTTTAGCTCAGCGAGAGCAGTATTATGAGTATTAATGGTAACCTCTGGATAGCACAATTCACTTTCTCAACAGGACTGTCAAAGGGTGAAAAGATCACTGTAAATTGTGACCCGACCAACTTGCTCACACAAACCACAGAGCAAGCACAGCTGTCAACTGGCCACGTTTGCCTGTATGAAAAATGGGTGCAGGAACAGGCCTGTGTTTAGGATGGAGTGGGGTGTTACTGGACTGCTGACATTTCATATGTGTGGAGCTCTTTGTCATTCACAACTCCCGAGTCCCAGTCATGTGCACTAAGAGGATTCAGGGTATAGGAGGATATGAGAATGGAGCTCAAGTCCTAAATAAGGGTGACTAGTTTCTAGTTATAAAACCTAATAACCTGAAAGCATCTTTGCTCTAACAAAAAAACAAAATCAAAAACATAAATAGAATATAATAAATCTTTTTTATCCACATTTTTACACCACAACTCTAAATATTTACAGCACTCTTTCAACCCAGACCTAACAAATAGAACTGGCTTTTCACCATGGAGTATGGAAGGGGATCAACATAAGAAAATTATGATCCCTCCTGAATGACACACCTGTTCACAGGCATCTGACAAGCTGTAGTGATAGCTGTTGTGCCCCCAACATTAGAAATAGCTGCCACTAGAAATGCTAGCCCCTTCTACAAAAAATGAAATTGAAATTGAGAATTCCTGCATTTTTAGTTAGCACAGTACACAACATAAGTGAGCAAACATCTTATAGTCATATCTGACCAAAACCCTTTGCACCATCACAACCAGCCATTTTTATTCCATTCCTCTCATTAGCCATATGTCCCTTTAGTCTTCGAAGAATCGCAAAGTGCTTTCTAATGCCCAAAGTGAGAATACTGTATGTCTGTCTTTTCCCAGGAACAGGAGAAACAAAATACCCCAGAATTTAAGGCATTCCTACTTTTTGTTAATTGTCCATCTCTCATGTATCCCTCATAGACAGCAAATAAAAAAGAACCTTAAGTCTTTGACTAAAAAATAAACCACCTAAAGCTTAAATACATAAAACACTTCTGCGCTAATTTTACAACTACAGTATTACAAAATTGTTCACATTAATCTGATCTGTTTGAAGCTATCCAGAAGATTGCCCACCTTGGCTGTCTGAAGCTTTGTATCAGTCTCTTTTAACAGATTAAATAGAAAAGTATCCCCTGTCACAGATGGCAACTTGAAATGCACAATAAGGTTTTTCTACTGTGTGCTAAACACGAATGACATACTACTAATGCTCAATTTATTTGAATACACTATTTTAAGACTGTATGGGACTTTTTCTTGAACTATCACATCATAAAAAAGGCAGGATTTTAAATTATTAGGCTGTGGAACAGGCTTTATCAGTACTGGCTCAGCGTTCTGAATCAGGGCCAGGTTCAATTTTGTCTAACCTGGGCACCTCCCCTAGCTATACAGCCCTCACTAGTCAAGCCAAAAGGTCTCAGCTCTTCGAGCTTTTGGCTTGAAAACAATAAGTGGCATTTTAGCTGCTGAATAATGCCTGGATGTGTGAACCAAAAGTGAAGAACTAAATAAAAATAAAAAATGACCGTCCCCCCCCCCCCCAATTCAGAATCATAGTACCACTTCATTAATCTCGTTATATCCCATCTCTGCGCGGTGGCAGCACCATTAATCACTCGCGCCTGCAGAAAGGCACGCGCCCATCCAGCGGTAATGATGAATGCAGCTAGACGGGCAGCCAAGCTCCTCTCTCTGACAACACCATAATCACAAAACAAATGGGTCAGACCCAGCTCCCTGCTATTTGCACCTTGGCTCAACAAACGGGTCACAAAAGGTTATTAAACACAACGCACATTAAAAAAAACAACTGCTGTTTATTTCTGTCCTGGATCATAAACGAGCACTGTGCATCTCTTAGTTTGAAGGGCAACGATAACCCAGCTCTTTGTTGGTCAGTGTCGCTGTCGGATTTTACTTCATGTAAATTCGCCCTCCTAGAAAATCCTCAAGGCCATCCCTGAAACCCACTCGTGAGAGTGCCCAGTCTGAGAAAAGCCCCCTTCGTAACTGCGTCTGCTTAACACAGAAAAATTAAAAAACAGAAGCTGTGCAATCTGGAAAATACAAAAGGTGGTCACCATAATTCCACAAGCTTTCGTCTTTGCGGGTAGAAGGAAACCAAAGAGAATGGACAAATCCTAAGGTTTTGTCAAGATTAAACCATTTCTTTTTTAATTCTGGAAGATACCATAAGTTTGTTTTTCACCTTTTTTTCTCATTAATAGCTGATCACAAGGTATGATGTGATATTACTATTATTGTACGTAAGTGCAAGCTTAAATCTGTACTCTGCTTTTCAAAAGGAGACAGGCCACAAAGATGAACAAAGATAATGTGAATTTGGGCAAGCCACACATCTCAAAGAAGAAACATCTACATTGGTAAGGTTAAGGCTATATGTGAGATTAAGAAACAGGGTGAGAGCTAAGGTGACCACTAGTGACATGGTTACAATCTGGTTAAAGGCTAGGGTGATTTTCATCTGTGCTTCACTAATGAGGAAGCTCCCAAACTCTGGAGAAAACCTTTAACAAAATCATCTTGTCTGCATTAACAGCCACACTATCTGATGCCACTTCCAGTTCCTTAAGACAAATACTCTGCCCTACAACTGTGCAAAACAAAACAATCACCTGTGTACATGCTATTTTCTTTAAAAGAGTTAGCATAACCTTTTTAGTCAACGAATACAAGATAAACAACTTTTTTTTCCCCAAAAATGAAAAATAAACACCATTAGGGCTTAAGATATATCTTATTTTCTTGTCACTCATAACAAAAATAAAACAAGAATATTAAGCTGATAAACTAAAGACACCCATAAGCCAAAACAACAAACAGCTGGTCTAGATATTAATACTATTATATGCTATTAATATTATCCGTATGCGAGACATACTTTTAAGATCTGTAGCATCCAAACAATGCTCAAATTCAGGTTTTAGCACATCCTGCTGTGGTATAAAAAAAATCAGTGGTAAACTAAGATTAAAAATTAAAAAGAATGAACTTTATAACAAATGTAAAACAATTAGATATTTACCAATTGCTGATTTATATTATTAACAGTGAACCTTCATGAAATCAGTGGACTAGAGCAGTGGTCATTTGCTAAAGGGCACAGAGATGGTGGAATTA
Organism: Lepisosteus platostomus; assembly: GCF_059453375.1. NCBI lineage: Eukaryota > Metazoa > Chordata > Actinopteri > Semionotiformes > Lepisosteidae > Lepisosteus > Lepisosteus platostomus. Next base: position 21,453,897 of record NC_142613.1, read on the forward strand.
TACTTTTTTTTTCTAGGCTGTGGATGATAATTGTACAGAGGACTAAGCATCACAGCCTACTACAAGCTGGATAGGGCTCCTAGAGAGCACAAGATGTCGAAGGTTGTCAGTAACGAGAGCTCAGGAGGTGGAAAGATTCCTAATATTAAGCAGTGAACAAGATGAGCAGAGGGCTGAAGTAGTGAGGGAAGGGGTGTGGTGTTGTAATTGGGTAAAGGTGAGTTAATTAGGGCCAGCTGCGCTCGTAACACTACTGGTAATACTGGTAATATTTTGCTTGCAAAAAAGCCACCAAAAAATAAGATGCCAATTACTCAGGGATTTTTTAGAAAATGCAACTTTACTTGTCTTGTTTATGAAGACCAGATGCTATTATTTTTCAAAGCTGTTGAAGGATCTGACTGAACCAACAACAAGCCCTTAGGTGTAGTGCAAAATACATTATCCTTGTTTCTCTCCAGAGATTTTCAGAAATTAACTATAAAAGGAGAAAAAAACCCAAGACTGAGCATGTTTTTTCATAAGAAACTTAACCAAATGGACTTTACCTTCAATAGTTCCTTGTTGGCAAATGCCAGAATGCCTTCAAATATAACTACATTTGCTCCATAAACTGTTTTCTGAAAGAGAAAAAAACTAAGTTAAAAAAGTGCAAAAACAAATGGCACACCTGGCAATTTACCCTTTTAAGATCTGTATTCATTTTTTACGTACTGCAATAACAATAAACAAAAACATTTGTGTACCCAAACACAAAACTAATGAAGCAGAATAGCAGTGTCTAGATTAACAGTAGGCCAAAGTCCTAACTAACCATGTTTAACAATATAATTAATTGATAGCTAACAGGGTGCTATTTGCGTGGAGCTTGTATTTTCTCCCCATGTTTGTGGAGGTTCCTTCAACGTACTCCTGTTATCTCCCACAAAGACATACTAGCAGGTTAACTGGTATTGGGTAAAATTGGCCCTGGTGTTTGTGTGTGTCCTGTGTTGGACTCGTGTCCTGTCCAGAGTGTACCCCATCATTTGCCCCTGGCTTCCCTGTGAATTGGATGAAGTGGTCCGAATATGAATGGTTGTTTCATCGTACTGCTTTACAACACAGAACATTAAGATACATATTATATGATTCCTTCTTCATACTGCTTCCTGTGCTGTATTGTGAGAAAAACATACAAAATATTTTAGAACACATAACTCCAATTTAAGAGTAATAAAACAAACAATATAAGTTTCCCATCCCAAAAAACAGCCCAATTAATATGAACCAACATAACACAAAGGAGCCCCACTACATGAGCACTGGGAGCAGTAGAGTGGTACAGCAGCATAGCAGTAGATGGTCAGAAGTATCACTATGCAGGTGAGACTCAAATCCAAGTAAATACTAAAAGGGGCAATGAAGGCCACATGGTCAGGCATTGAGCCAACATGTCCGTCATTAATTGACCTTCAAAATTAGGCACAGCAGGTCTGAATGGGTAATTAGCACTCAGAGGAAGTCTATGCGTGGGAAAAGAAGCATTAGGATAGGCTCAGTGTGGAATTAGCCACTCCTCTGGGATAACTGTCAGAGCTAGGAATAAAACACTACTGTAATGCCAGACTTGTAGAAGTGTCCACAACAAGTTACAATACAGTATTTCAGAATTCAGTATCTAGATTCCTGACCTTGTGAAACGCAAGTAATCACATCACCCCTGTGACAGAGTCCTTGCATTTCCAAGTAAAATATCCCCTAATAGACTGGCATTCTTTCCAGGTTGTGGTTTTGCCCAAACTCTGCATTATGAGATGGAAGAGCAGAAGTTTAAAACAAACAACCATACAATAAGTCATATCTTTCTGTATCTCAACCTCTACAGAGAGTAGTATACCATCAACTGTTTCACAAGAAAGACACAACAACAAGGGTGGTGCAGTGGCTCTGTGGCTAAGGATGTGAGCCTGTGGCTGGAAGATTGCCGGTTTGCATCCCACAGCCGGCAGAGGAATCCTACTCTGTTGGGCCCCTGAGCAAGGCCCTTAACCCCAACTGCTCCAGGGGCTGACTGACCCTGCACTCTCTCCCTGTCTGTGTGTCTCATGGAGAGGAAGTTGGGGTATGCGAAAAGACAAATTCTTAATACAAGTAATTGTATATGGCCAATAAGGTGATCTTATCTTATCTCTTATTTAACACTGTGTATCAATGTTAAAAGTGCAATAATAACGGGTTAAATACTTAATATTGTTTTTAATGTGTCTCCCTACAGTTTAGCATGGGGATCTGTTTTAGCTTGCAGTTGCCAAGGATCAAGATGAGGTTAATTTGGTGATGAAAAGCAAAAAGAAAAAAATACAATGTTTCAGTTGCAGAGCTTTCCACGTACCTGAAAAAGGCTCCTCAGTTGAAATGTTTTTCGTTTTTTCAATTTACAAAAATTTCAAATCTTACAAAAAGATTACATTAGAATGAACTTCAATCAATGTATATGCATTTTAAATGACCTTTTTAAAAAAGACTAAACAGAACAATGTTCTACATGAACTAAAGTGAATGTTAGGAAAATCTGAAAAGAAGATGTACAAAGTGAAACTTACTGACTGCATAAGTATTCGGCACTCTAAGTCAGTACTTGGTAGAATCAACCTTTGGCAGCAATTACTGCTGTTAATATTTCTAGACAGGTCTCTACCACAGTGGCATTGTGTATTTTTGTTCATTCTTTCCTGACAAAATTACCCCCAATTCATTGGGAACAGGTGATGCACTATAATCTCCAAGTCTTGCCATAAATTTTCAAAAGATCAATTCAGGACTATTCAGGTCTATGACACCCAAGGACATTCACTCTCGTTAGTATACTTCAGAATTTGGCTTTGCACTTCTAACTCATAACTAAGGTAGATAGAATCTAATGATAAATACTACACTCATCTTTTGAATGTGCTATATTTACTACAGTTTTATACAGCACACAGATATGGATTATTAAAAAACTGTGTGGAAAGCATCTGAGAGGGCATGACTTGCACAATGCCACTATCGTTAGTTCATGCATGGTGTACATCTCCAAGTACCCATAAACGGCTCCATTTTCTACTTGGTTTAGTGTCACAAATTATCTCTTCATCAGCTGCTAATTTTTAATTAAGATCTATGTGCTCTAATGCTGTATAAATGTGAAGTATAAGCTAGATTTGTGCAAAATCAAATGGACTGGATTAAATATGAAACTTCATTCGTTGTCAGTCTAAATGTGTGCTACTGCCACTCAATAATATTAAATTCAACAACTTTACAATGTACGATCACTCAGCTAAGAGAAGCAATTGTGGTATCAATTTTTATGGAGATTTTTCTTGGTTTCCTTGTCTTTTTGTCTGGCAACTCTTCCATCTTCCAGTAAGATGGTATCAGATAAACACAGTGCAAAGAGACACACAGACAACTGAACATCTGACAACACTCTCCTCACTTGCTATTTTTCTGTGTACATCAGATCTCATTCTAGGGACAGAAGAGAACTACAGAACATTTTTAAATAATAACAGGTAGAAGCAGGCTGGGCACACTGACAGGAGAATCACAACGCAGGGTGACCTTTAGGGTCTCATCTACTCCTTACTTTGATGGCCCTTGCAATCAAAACTGCACTGTAAATACAATTACATATCGCAAAAAAACTATTAAAAAACTTCACATTCAGCAATTCTTTCACTTTTTTTTTAAAGAATAAAGAATGTAACACCAATTAATACCTCGTTATCCTGAATAAACAACCTGGTGACCCACTTAAGTCCTACATTTTTCTTATGAAAACATCTTGAAGGACACAGAACCCTATATATTTTAGGAAAGCTCCAGGAATTTTTTTTTGAGGAGGCAGAGACAAACCTTTCCTGCCAGTGCAGATAACTAACCTTAGTTTCTCAGCTTTTCTATGATGTACTAGCTCAATTCTGCACTCTGTTACACTAAGGAAAAGAAAGGGGTAGGCTGGAGGTCTGCCTGACATAGCAAAAAGTCCACTTTTGTAAGCCGGAAGGATATATTAGATTTTCATTACAGCAAAACAAAAATGTTTATCTGCAAGGCTCTTCCTCACTTCATCTTCCATTTTATCATTCTAGCTGATGGGACTTTTTTTCCATTTCAGCTTTTTGTTTTATGTAATTACGATCTTCAGAATTTATCTGATACCCAATAATGGAATTTTTTAGGAAGCGTGCTACAGGTCACTAAGCAGAGCCTTGTAATAGGGTAGCTCTCTCGCCAGGAGTAGCAGAATCGATTGTGTTATCAATTTTAACGGGGGCAGGTCCTGCATTCAGAAACAGCGCCTGACAGGCAGACCCATACAGAAATTCACCTCTGTGAAGAATGTCAAGAAATCATTGTGTGTCAGTGAAAACCTTTACCAGCATTTATTCCTGAATGTCCTGATCAATGTAAAGTGCACACTTTTTAATGGCTGATAAAGGTAGCAATTTCTGAAGCTTCTCAGTGATTCACCCTATAATGGCCTCCACTTCAAGTAAAGGTTTGACATCCTGTTCAGGTGTCAAGGTTTTGCAAGAAATGCCTTCCACATTATGTATAGTCCCATGATAGTTGGATCAACACCCTGGTAACAGAGTTTCAGTCCATTCATATGGCGAAACGTTAGAAACAATATTTTGCATTTTTCTTTGTGCATTTATGGGTACAAACATAGAGCACAAAGCACACTGTCTTTATGTTGAACAAATCCATATTCATCTCTCCCAAAGGGCTGAAATGAGCAAACATCTAATTTTGCTTTCTAAGCCACCACCATTTAGTCCAAAATGGTTGACTTTAAACTTAAATGTGAAATGTTTTCAGCGGCATGGATTGCCAGCTTTCCCATGAAAGCATTCAATCACAGATTAGCCCTGCTACAAATAATGCAGTAAATAAACCAAATATGTCAAAGAATTGTAATTGGGTAGCATGTTGAAGAGAATTAAAGAACAGTCAATCATATATTTTATAATTTTTTAACTTAATTTCTTTGTGGTTTATTAGACTTTTACTGCACGTCGTTAAAAACCACTCAGCATGCCAACAATGGCACACATGCCACAGGCTGTTGACCCCTATACTATACCATGCAAGTGTCAACAATGAACCTTGTGCATCTCAGAATCAGGTTATCCACACCTAGTTTGTCACTGAATGTCATTCAGTGCACAGAAGCTCAATGTCCACATCAGTTAATACGGATTTATGCTGCAATAATCTCTCTTTGGTAAATATTTCTAAATGGCTGTAAAATAATAGAGCAGAATGTGACACATATGACTTTCAGGACGTTATAAGAAGCAATGGTCCTAGTTAGAGTTGTGAGTGGTAACTTGGCAGAATACCATATTTGAACTCAAAGGTACACAAAATAGCACAGTCATTACACTGTTTTGAACTACATCTAACACTTAACGGATCCTAAAATAATTTTCTGGGTGCATTCATGCATGAAATTAATTTGCCTCTCAGTTAAACAAAAAAAGGAGAGAATCTGTTTCTGTTAATCTGTTAAAGAAAAGGTTGGATTTAACTGTTACATGTTACCTCTGGAACCTTTTAATGCATTACTGCTTTTCCCTTGTGAAGCTTAATTGAGTTTGTAGCTGAAGGAAATAAGGTAAGAGAAATGGTTTAGCATCACTAACATTTAAGTACAGTTAAAAATCTTAAATTATCCACACAGCACTAGCACCACAGGGCAGTCATTAATCATAGTTTCGATGTCCCATAAGTTGCATTTCCAAATTATTTTAATAAACATAATTTGGTCAATAAGCAATAAAAAACAGAAAACGTGAACTTTTGTCAGTGTTACGGCTTGTGGCATTGAAGCAGAACATATAGTACCACATGAATAAAATTAAGATTCTAAAAAAAGTTAATTGTTGCGCCTTTCCTATTGTGTTAAAATTGATCTGTCAATAGATGGCTTCTTTAATAGAAGACTTCTTCACACACTAACAAAACATCTGAACTCTAAACCAGGATACCAGAAGAACCGGCATGACTTAGAAGACAACCATACACCCATTCAAAGGCTAATTCTTTCCTTTAATTTTATACTTCCCCTCCCACAGATCTTACCCACTCCTTGCGGCGACTGTGCGTGGTGAAGTCATACACAGGTACTTTAATGCTCTTTCCTTTCTTCAGTTTTCTCAGCACATTAACTAGCAGCTCAAAGTCGAAGGCATCCGGATGGTCAAAGTTGTATTCGTTCTTAGCTGCCAGCTCCTGCTCCTCTTTACTTAGCACCTGTGGGTTAGATGCAGACCCTGTCATACCGTATTATTTTATTTTCAAAATAGTGTCTTTCCATTATGACTCGTCCAGACATTTTAGTAAATAGGAAGCCTCTGGGTGATGGACACAAGACTGGCCCTTGAGAGTAACAGAAGCAGAAGTCTGTAAACAAACCTACTGCTTAAACTTACTGGAAAACATCATTACAACTGGGCTCACTGAGCACGTGATTTGCTCAATTAAAAAAATTAAGAGCTCAGGTAAAACAATTCAAGTGGCATTCTGGACCCTACATTTGCTATTATAAACAAATGAAATATGAAGATTTAGATCTGAGTAGATATGAAATCAAACAGAAAACAGTGATACTAAAGCTGAATATGTCAACACATACCATCTTTAGTTCGGGTTCTTAAGACAAATGAGAATAAACCCAAAGCAAAGACGTGTCTCGCTCAAACACCTGTGGCCATACACTGTCCCTATATAAGAAAAATAAGTAGTCATCAGTGAAGTATTATTCTGTTGGTTAGTAAAGCCTTAGGTAATGAAATAGGATAGTTTTATCTTAGATGCAGAAGAATTCTGGCTGCAGCATTTCGTTAATTACAACTTGTTCAATGAAGCAAAAGAATCATTTTTCAACTGACAATTACAGAAGCACACATTCAAATTTCAGCATTAGCAGGAAGCTGCACTGGCTGCAAGCTACCTTGCTTTCTCAAGTAGTTCTTTCTCCTTGTCCTTTAAAAGAATGTATTCAGAGTACCTTAAACGTACTTTCTGGGAATGTAAGAACTAAAGAAATGGGACCAAGAACAAAAGCCACTGTTGAGAAGGAACATGACAACATTCCACCAAAACAGAACCAAAAGATGCAGGAACTAACGAACTCAAAACAAAACATTAAAAATCCAGTATCCTCTACTGTTATTCTCAAAGTCATTTAACACAATATGCTATTAATTAGTAAATGCTTTATGAAATTAAGACAGTTGTAGCATATTTAACATTAAAATGCGTGACTCACATTTAATCACATTCATTTGTTATGAGTTTTGTGAGTTTTGCACAAAAACATCAGAAAAGAACGAGTATGGTACCCACATAAGGGTCTTGAAGCACACAAATAACAGTATAAAAGTGCTTATTTCATATGGAGCCTTATCAACGTTAAGCACTAGAAAAGCTTGCTTCTACTTGTAAATACCAAGCAGACACAAAACATTCCTTCTATTTCATTGTGCCGTAAATATACCTGCTTGTTCTTTAAGTCCTCAGTCCTGAAAAAATACGTCTTGGATACTTTTACCTCAAGGTAGTAAAGAGCTATGAGGATTGCTCTGCTTTTTTTCAAGGGAAATTTCTCATGAACCAGTACTTATGAGGTTATTTTTTCTTAAGCAGTGGCTGGCTGGAAGGTCACCCCGGCTACCTCTAGTTGTCTCTTACCTGGCACAAACTTACCTTGTAAAAAGAATCCATGGAAAGAAGCACAACCCAGGGCACATCTAGGGCTTCTATAATCTTATTTGCTACTGTGGTCTTCCCAGAAGCACTGCCACCACACAGTCCTGTCAAACACACACACACATCCTCAACAAAACTCCTCAAGCACTGATCTAGACAGGTAGAGTATGTAGCCTAATGCATAATGTGCTCGCCTCCCTTGAACTTCAACAATATTTTTGTTGTCTCTCTTAAGTAGGTAAATGATCAAAAGGGAAGGACATGAAAACACCTTAACATAAGACATTTTCTATTTGACAGGAGTATAAAATATTTGACGTGTTTGCTAATATCCATGAAGTACAAATAGTAGTCTACAGATATGTAAATTCCGTAGCACCTATGCAATGTGCAGATCCCAATCCACTATTTGGTATATGTTTTTAGTAATTTAACAATGATGATGTTTTTCATATGCTTTTGGCTGTCAATCCAAGCAGTTTATTAAAACCATACCTGCTTGTTCTTTAGTAAGAAATGAAGCCTAGCATATGGGCAAACAGGAACTGCAGAGTATGATTTATCCATACAAGTAACTTGCCTTAAGAGACAAGCCCAGGGTTATTATTAACCACTGCATTTTAAAAATAGAAGAATATTTGTAAATGCTTTTTTCACGGAATCTGCTGTAAGAAGCCCCCATTTATTTCTTGCTTATTGAGATTTTTTTTGTTATATAATTTACTGTAAATTATATTTCAAGGGAATCACTAGGAAGTTCTTGGCTTATTTTTTCTCCTGCTCTGTCCAATTTGTTATTTAAAAGAGAAATGGTTTTGCCATACTCAATAACATAGCGATACTGCTGCTTTGCCCTTAAACACATGAATTGTAGAACGGCCACAACTTTCCCTTTTATTAGAGGATATTTAATAATCATACATTAGTTAAGGTTTTAATTATGTTATAGATCAATTTCTATCTGAAATACTCATTTGATATCTTCCCAAGATATATTTCCATTATCTGGGACCTTTGATACAAGCCGATCATTCCACTTTAAATGGTTTTTTTTCCCCAAAATGTCTGAATTCTCAGGGTGCTCGGAGGGTCACAAGGATGGGGTTTTATAGGAATAATCAGCCAGAACACAACCAAGTGTGAAATTGTAACCTGTCAGCTAGCCTCACTGAAAGGTAACAGACTGCATACTAATGATAATGACCAGGGTCCCTCTGGCGCTCTTGTCAGTTATAGACTCCTCAATTTATATCATTTGAAACAAAGCGTTTCTGCTCTGTGCTTTAAATGGCTAATTTGGTTCTCCAGATATGCAAATTAAATGTGTAAATCATATAATACGTACAAGGGGATGATAGAATGAAAAGGTCTGTCATTTTAGGTTATTTTGCCTTAATATAAATGTAAATGTAGGGTATAAAACATTTCTGAACTGACCACTGTATCGATCCTACAAGATCCAGAAATCTTTTCATACTAGATCATAATGACCATCTTAGGTAGCTATAGGAAAAGCATTAAGTAGCATTGAGTAGACATTTGATCTTTTTACCAATTACAAAGGCTTCCTTGAAGGTGGTTCCAGTGACATTGTACCAAGGAGGCCGCCCTGCAGTGTAGATTGTCCTTTTGCTGGTCCTTAGCAAAGGAGGCTCTGTTTTGCTCTGGCTGGTGGTTCGTTTCCGTGGAGACAAAGAGGGAGTGAGGGGACACCTGCGAATAAGGTTGTCTAACGAGTCCTCCCCACTGCCACTGAAATGACACAAATGTGAGGGAAGCTAAATGGATGTTTATCCAAGGTTTTTCAGCAATTTTCTCTCCCTCGATTTTTGGCTCATTAGTGAGACATCTGAGTGGGAACAAGTAAACGTGATATACTGTAACTCGCGTCAAGTGTCGTTCCAAGAAAGCACATACTGGCAAGACATTAAAACCAAACAAAGTCTGTCCACAATAAGCCACAAGCTGGGAGACCGCTAGTCAATTCTGTGCTCTTTTTCACACAGTCCAACTGCATCACAAATGTCAGGTCACAACTGATTGATGTTAATCCCACTAAAGGTGGAAACACTGTCCAAGTCCCGAGAACTCAGTTGCTGTACTTCCTGTGGCCTCATCCTAATCTGAGAACATACCAGCAGCATAACACAAAGGCTCATGCTTCTTGTATAATAATGGATTTCTTACAAGATGAGACAGACTTGATTCCCACTTAACATCTGTGGGAAAAGTTAGGACAACATGTGGCATCTAGGTCTCAGAGACGAGAAAACAGATACATGCTTGCTCTAACTATAAAGGAGGACTGGGACAGAACCCCACAAGACATCTACAACGTGGTGCATTTTTTCCTGTGACAGCCATATGCGATACCAGCCCAAGACGCTCACAGCTGAGCTGCAAAGATACACCTACTGCAAAAACATTTGTAATTTCCTTTTACTAATGCTGCAACGCTGTTTCTCCTGATGCTTAGTATTTTAGCCTTTATTATTACAGAGAAAATGTATGTTGGATGTTGATGTCCATGACAAATGTGGTGGTTATACCTCATATTACCCTTAAGTCTATTTTTAGAGACGGGACCCTGATATCCATTATAATAAATGAGTGATAATATCCTTCCATTTTCTAAATGCTCTATCCAATACAGAATCAAAGGAAGCCGGAGCCTATTCTGTCAAGCAATGGGCATAAAGCAGGAAGAAACTTGGGTGGGATGCTAGTCTATTGCTGGGCACAGACACACACACGCTCATACAGGGCCAATTTTCTCAGAAGCCAATTAACCTACCAGTAATGGTTTTGGGCTGTGGGAGAACACTGGAGCATCTGAAGGAAGCCTACATAAACCCAGGGAGAGCATACAATCTCCAGGCGGAAAGCACCTCAAGTCAAGGGCACAATGCTAACCAGAGTGCCACCCACAAGTGGAAAATGAAATGCAAATAGTTACACTGTGACTCATTTGAAAACTAGTATGGTTGCTGAGAAATGATAAAGGAAATGATCAACTTTGTATTATCCACAGTGTGCGCTCTGGGAGCCCTGCTAGCTCCAGGGCTCAGTGACATCAGTGAGGGATGCACGTCTCACAAACAGAAGGCAGCAGGTGTCAGCTGTGCGATGCCTGGACCCCCCCCCCCCAACCCCTTCATCCACAGCCTAACTTGTAAGGGTACTCAGAAGCCCACTGGTTTGTACAACAGGCCATCACTGAGCAGGTTTTTAAAACAATCCATTTTTTTTATATGTATCTAAACCAAACTACGCAGATTTAAGAAAATTCCACAACCACGCAGAAAGATCTGTGGGATTGATTTTGAGGATTTGTCCCTTTCTCCGTCTTACAAAAAGCAGTAATATTACAAGTCACGAATTCCAAAAGATAATGAAAAATGCAATCTTTATTAAACAACCCACTCATTCACAAATTTAATAAACGCACTTAACCTAAGGAAGGAAAAGTCACTACAGTGGAGACTATTTCACAGTTCATTACTACTCCGTCAGAAACTCAAGATCTAGCCATTCAAAATGAGCGAGGTATGCCTAGTTGCCTAAATCGAAGTTAAACAAGGGAGAAGGGACGGCTTATTTTTTTACAATTGCGAGTAATCAGAGAACAGCTTATCACATGATGAGCAAATGATTTTTTTTAATTTTTAAAAGCAAAATTAGATACAATGACGTGTTCCTGCCTAACTTAAACATTGCATGTCTTTAAAAGCTGTAAAAAATAGTTTAGATAGTTAAAAAACACTTTCTATGCGTGAAAAACTGGAGATTTTTCTTCGTCGTGATCATCTTAGAATCTTTGTGTACGCTGTAAGATTTTTACTTTTTAATTAAACGTTTAAAAAAACCCTGAATTTCATAAACGCAACACTCGTTTCATACAGAAATAAATCACATTCTCTTCTCTTCCTGTTGTATAGGACAGATCAGCAGGTCTTTTTTTCCCCCCAATCAGAGGCTGTGAAAATAGCGCACTGCCCAACGCGCTCCGTCGGTGGGGGGGGAGCACTGATAGTGGGAGGGGAGCAGCACAACATGAGCTTTCTATAACGTGGCACCAATCACATCTGTATTTATCACTTATTACAACGTAAATCGTTATCTTTGTCTTCTAAGTCTCATAATCAACTTTAAGCATAGCCTTCTCGCCATTTAGATTTATTTTTCATACAATCTTTAAACAAAGCAGGAGCTTATTGTACGTGTGAAGTAACGGCATCACACGTGGAAAGAAAATAGGGTAAAATATCATTTTAAATATTTTGCTAACAATCAACAATTAATAATCTTAACTGTTTACAAAAATTAAATATAACTGAGGAATCGTATGGCACAGTGGTGAGCATGCCTTTTGTACGTTTCTTCATAAATACAACAGTAGCACCAGATGTCTCAGAGGCTTTCAAAATTTAATTATGAATGGAAATTTTTTAACTGGAAAGAAAACTTAAGATATCCATCCATTTTTAATGGTGGCACAGTGATTAGCTCTGCTGTCTTGCTGTGCTGAGGCCCTACTTTCAATTCCTGAGGTATTGTATGTGTGGAGTTTGCATGTTCTCTCTGGGTTCATGTGGGTTTTCTCCAGGTAATCTAATTTCCCCTTGCAGTCCAAAACATACTGGTAGGTTAATTGGCTTAGGGGAAAACGGACCCTGGTTTAAGCGTGCGTTTGTGTCTGTTTGTCTGCATTGTGATGGAATGACACTATGTCCAGGGTGTATTCTGCCTTCAATCCGTTTCTTGCTGGGATAGACTCCAGCTAACTCTGTAAAGGATAAAGAGATTAGAAAATGGATGGAACTAAAGGCACTGTGTAACTACTGTATACACAGTGATAGAAATCCACTATGAGATGGCAGGATCTCACTGAGGATACATTATTTTATAGTGCTGGTTTAAGGAATCGGCCTTTCCACTTCTCTGGATCTAATCAATCTAACTACCTATTTTCTGCGCTTTCCATATCCTGCTTGATTTATTATTATTCTGAAAATCTCCTTTTTGAAATGGGTCAGTTACAAATACCTGTTTTCACTGTTAACATCTTGCACCAACTCTATATCTTTTTTTTTAGTAGTTCCATTAGTGACAAAGGCTAGATTACTTTATTGGAAGAATGTATTTTATGTGTTGCAAACAAAGACTTGCTTTAACAAAATATTTTTACAAATGCTTTCCCCTGGCAATCTACCTGAATGCTCAACTGTTTGAGAAGCCTTCCATTAAACCATGTTTGCTATTAATTCATATAATTCATCTCTTACTGAATTGCTCTGTTTTTCATGTGTGCTAAGTTTCCAATTCTCTGTCCTATCAAACCTTCATAGTCTCCCTACCAGAAATGCACCTGATTATTCAAGTCCCTCTCTCTCTGCCAAAGCTGCTTCAGGTTCACATGTTCACATTCACATTCACATGTTCTTTTGTAACACACCCCTTTCTGTGATTTTTTGTATATCTAAGCTTTGGCAAGTGTTCCTGCATCCCTCTTCAGCACTGTCTGGTCATGGCTTTTTTTCTGTTTGCTTATTTCAAGGTAACACCTGCTCCAGTTCTAAAACTTTTGGCTCATGTGCATTTTTTGTATTTTTATCTCTAACACTTTAACATCCCCAATGTTCATTTGCCTTAATTTTTTTTTAATTGAATTTTAGTTTTAGCCTTAAAAAAGCTTACATTTCTCTCTTTTGTTTCTTGTCCTACAGAGATCTTTAATTGTGAAGTTCCCAGCATTTTAACATGATTAAATGGTCAGGTTACTTGGACATAACGTTTTCATTGTATTTGGCATACTGCACTACTTGCACATAATGTATTGGATATAATGTACGCACTGGACATATAGCTGTTCTATTTATATTGAGTATATTTTCATTTTATTCAATTTTTATTGCGCTATTGTTATGTCACTAGATCTTGCAACTTTTAATTTTGCGACTCCCCCCCCCACTGTGCTTGCAGAAGAGACATTCCATTGCCAGCAATTACTGCTGGACGCCGTATTGTTGTGCAACTGATGAATACATTTGGATTTGCTTTTTAAACTGTTATTACTGATCACTGAATTATTGCAATTGACATTGCTTCATTCACCTCCCTTGCCTGAATGTCTATGACAGGCAGAACTAGTGCCGTCTCTGGTCCGAACTTTTTGCAGCTGGAATTCCACTGTTTAAACGAATACAAAATTAGATTGTTCATAAATCTAATCACTTACTATATGCCAACACAAATTAACTGCTCTCTCACGTTGTGATATATAAGAATAAAATGTCAATATAATGTACATAATATTAGCTACTTTAAATGCATATTTGTTAAAGGAGAACTCATGGTGTGTTCAGGATTCAAATCCCAGCTTCCAGAATGCGAGTCACACACTGAAGCCATTATACCAACAAGCCACTCAGCAACTTACGCTATAGCGGAAAAGGGCAGGCAAAATGTTTCCGAATAATCACATGTGAATGAGTCGTATTGACAGATGTTTACAAAGAAAGTTGACTAAGGTTAATATTTTCGGCTATATTAATATATTTCGATCCTTAAATTAATATTATTAATTTCTTAGATATACGATTCCATATTATATTTCCTAATAAGCAGATTCTAAAAAGTATGCGTTTTTTACTGCGATAATGAGCATAGCTTTTTATAAAGCATATAAACATAAAATAGAACGATCACACCAAAACCTTCCCAAAATAACCACAGTAAGTGACCGAGTGAAAGACTTTATGCTTAAAATGTTTGTTTATTAAGAAAGTGGAATACTGTTGTGTATTTTTTATTTACACTACCACTACCAGCCATCTACAGCTTGATCATATATTTATATTCCTAAATTAATATTGTTTATGGCGATCTGAGACGTTATGCTCCTCTTATTTTTATGCTCAGCTACCAAAATTTCCCTTTAGTTGTAAAATTCCATAGTTATATTCAGTATTAAGCAGATTTAAACATGCACAGTCAAGAGATTAAATGAAACATTCGTTTCACTAACAAGCAATTCACCACAAGTGCCACCTGTCGGTCATTTTGGCCAGCCAATCACGTACCGCGGTATTCCGCGCTATCCTGCAGATAATATTGCTCTTTCAACGCGCATTTTGAATGGCCGCATCTGTACATCCTGTTCAAGATCTACGAATCTTCTTGGTGGTCATACGCCATACACGCTCTCTAAATGCAACGCCATCTATGTGGAAAGGGGACTCAACTTTACTGGAAAACTATTTCCTCCGTTTTAAAAACTGTGTACTAGAACGGGTTTCTCTTTACACGAAAACAAGGGCTACCAAAATTGTTTAGCTACTTTTTTTTCTTAGAATGGGCTTTAAAATATTTCTTCGCAGACTCGAACGCTTGTAACAGAGAAAGTAACAGACATTATGTAATATAATTCTGATTCAAGAAAAATAATCAGCAATGACAATTCTGTCGATCACCAACAACGAAAAAATACGTAATGCTGAACTGTTTCAGCACATAATTAATATTATGAACTTTTTTTTATGTGAGCACCTGGAAATTCAAATACCCATCTTCATACACTGTAAATAAAACTGTCGACTGATCTTTATAAGGTTTTAAAAGCTGATCAACTGAGCAACAATACAAAGAGAATGTGGATATTCAATGAACTGGAGGTTTTCCATCATAGAGCCACGTGTCTTAAAATAGCGTGACATTTCCTAATCATGCGTATCACGAAAACAATAAGTGATGTACAGAAGTTGAACAAAGAACATTATTAACAGGAAACTTTAATAAACCGCCTTAATCTCGCGTTTATAATAATTACAGTTCCCGTGCTCTGTACAATACCTCGTTTATCTGAGGTCCGCAAAAGACAAAATATCGCGTCATTTCTTTGCTGTGAGCTTTAAAGTATTTATTAATCCATGAATTCGAGTACACTATCCACTGACACACGATTAGCTCTGTTTAATCAAAGCTCTTTACTGTTTTTAACAGAATGGCTGAACTACAGTATACGACTCAAATACTGTAGTACCGTGATACTGTGACAGCGGTGAAAAAGATCCCAGGAATGACCGGATTATTTTTATTATTATTGCTGTCGCTGCACTACATCTCCAACGCTTCAGCGTTACTGAAATCCTCTGTACCTGTCTGCCCTAAAGATGGATCGGTCTTCATCTCCTTGGCTTTGATGCTGCGTCTGTAACTCCCCTTGGTCCGTATTCACAGCCATGTTTTCACCACACGCTCCACGTAAGGTCCTACTGAAAAGGCACGATGTGCGCATGCATCGTCTGTAACACAGGTACATGACGGGATTGTAGTTTCTGAAAGACAGCTTTTATGGGTAATACGAATTGAAACTGGTTCACAAAAACTACATTTTCCAAGAGTAAGAAATCTCGAGTGTTCTGTTCCCTGAAAGCACAAGGCAAAATTATCTTTGCGCCGGAAGAATAGCTTTTTGTCCTGCCCATTCAGAAACATAAACAGTGTTTTAGAAAAACTGTCGCCTTAAACTTTAGTTATTTTGAACATCTTTCTTATATGCAGAAAAAAGACTTAATCAGACATTTAATGGAATAATTTCCAATTATAAAATAAGCACACATTCACTACATAACTCACGCATAATTCACAGTTACGTCAATGGTCAACAGCAAATCAGTCAGCAGGCTACGTGATGCGTAGCACAACTCTAGAACAAATGAGATCACAGCTGCCACATTTTGCAATCCAATGTTGTTATTCAAGTCTGCAGGAAATAAAAAAAATCTTTGTTGCATTAAATTTGAAAGCCTTATCTTGGAAACCACACACTCATAGCCACCTGCCAAAATGCAAAAAAAAAAAAATCAAACGCAAATTTCAGTATAGAAATGTAAATGCCAGCATGAAACACGACCTAGTTTTCCCGTATTCTCTCATTTGCAATTAACAGTAAGATGTAAATACGTAATATGATTCTAATGTCAGTAGATGTAAGTCACTGGACAGCTTTGTGTACTGTGCACTGTAAGAAACTCAGCTAGGAGCTACAAACACCAGGCTTCCAAGCATTATTGTGAGTTTTAAGTGACGTGCATCAATTATTGTAACATACAGGTGTGAAATATTGATTGGTTGACAATTCCAAAATGTTTGTTAAATACAATATTGCTGTCAAACCACCAATCAGCTTCCTTCGTTCTCTTGGGGAAAATACAGTATTTGTATTAATTTGTCTTAGGCTTCAACTGCTCTGTGAAGCCTATAGTAGTTAATTCTACAAAATATACAATATATACAAATTTACCGTATGTTAAATTTGATTGACGGCCAAACTATGTGACCCAGTAACAGCATTACAATTTCAAGCAACATTTTTTGGAAGGCGGTGTAAATTGGTGCTTGAACGTTTGAACACTTAATACGATTGAATGTTTTTGAGTTTTAGAAACTAATTAATTTCAACTCAATCGGCCTAGCGTTTGTAGAGCTGTTGCAAAAAAAAGGCAAAAAAAAGTTTTTTTTAACGTTGTCAATTGAACTCGCACAAGGCTCATGCGATTTGTAAGTATTCCAATGAGCTGCATTTGTCATTTTTTAGCAATTCTCTATTGGAAACTTAAACACAGTTGAACTGTTTTTTTTTGTAATATCTTCTCATGTTAATTTTTAAAAAATTATGAATGAACAAACTAATAACTTTAAATCCTGCACTTTCCACTTTCTCCAACTGACCTAAAAGACTAATACATTTTAGAATAATCCCACGTTATTAAGATGCTAAAACTTTAAATGCACCACAAAAATTATACGAAATAAAACTATGAAGCGAATACAGTTAACTTAAATGTGCATTTCATATCATGTTCATACACCTAGTCCGAATTTGTGAGCTGCACTCTGCTTGGTTTGGTTTCAGAATTAAACACAGAAGACACGCCCTTTCGTAAGTGAAGGGGGAGGAAATAGATTCGGCCACTCCCAAATTCTTTAGAAAATTACTGCGGACAGTTGTGTATAAAGGCACCATAGCACATTAAAAATTGACCTTAACATAGACAGGTGTTTCTGTTGTTACAGTATGTCGGCGCATACCTCAACGCATTGAATTGTTGCACCTTTAAGCGTACTGTGCTTCGATACAGTACTCCCTAATTCTAAACAGTCATAGAGCCTATTGGACTGGATCCAAAGTTAATCAGTTACCGAAAGAACAGCACAGAGCAAGCTGAGCAACTGAGCCACGTTTCATTTGATCTGGTTGCGAGACGCAGTGTAACCTGGATTGCAATTGTTCATTGGGATGGCTTTGACAACAGTTTGTAGTCTGATTTAAATTAACTTCCTTTGTATTCTTTCATTGGAAACTCTTGATCATACAGTATCCTACTTATATTTTTTCAAAGGTAGCTTACTACAATGGATACCACTGTGGGTTCTGAAAAGTCTCATCTCATCAATGAGAAGAACACTAAAATGTATACGCTGAAACTAAAAAGGTATTTTTCTTCATTTATTTAATCTTTCCAATCATCCTTCAATAATGATATTCTAAGCTTTCATATGTTGTCAGTGTTAGCAATAATCTTTATAACTTTTTCTATTCTGAAACTGCCAGCAATTGACTTGCGAACTGATTCATATTGTTTGCTGCATTATTGAGCTTTGCTCTTACGTTTATGCCTGTCGATACCACATGAAGCCCGCATGCAGATATTGATATGTTAGCAGTTGGCTATAAACTAATTAGAATTTTGAGCAACACATTAAAGTTAAACCTCCACTGATAAAAACGCACCAGTTGTCTTTACTACATGACGATTTATACGGTGTTTTTCTATTGTGAGTTCTAAAAAATGCTTTCATTGATAAAAGTCGTCTTCCACTTGCAAAGAAACCTACAGTAATACCTAAATTAAAATGAGAAAATAATCATATAGATTTAATTGTGCGAGTTTTTCTGAGCATTTCTAGTGACATGATTTAGTTCATTTTTGGACAAAAGTCTAGGCTACAGCGTAATTAAAATCCACTTGGAAGGCAGATACTGTACCAAATAAACATTCTTAATGGGGAGAAAAAAAGAGATAAAAGGTAAATATACTGTGTTTAGTCACGAAGGAATTAAATGAGAAAGAGCTGCCAAGTTAGTACGAATGTTATCTTGTTATAATCAAGACGTCCTATTAATATACTCATTTATTAATAGATTATTAATCTACAGTTTAGATAGATCCCCTCCCCCCTCCGAATAACTATAGTGGTAGCACGTTTTTCAACGTAGAATTAGATTAAAATATACTGTATTTTACCAGATTACAAAAGCAATAAAAACCGAGTCCTAGTTATTTTATATATAATGGTGAACGGTTTTAACGAAATAACGTCTCAAAACTTTATTAAAGAATTTCTTAGAGAATTAGCTGTTATTTTATTTCAGATATCAACGATTTTCTATAAAAGTAGGTAATTATAATACTGCTGTTGGCTGATGCTGTTATTTCTAAAGATATGCACATGATAACTATTATTTCCATAGCCATGTTTATCGCTTTTATTAGGAAAAAAACATAACTGACTCTCTCATCTAAATCCCCCCTTTCCTCTGTATGGTAGAGTATCGTATTCTGGCTGTGTTCCCATTAGACAGTGTGTAAAATGTTTTATGTGAATGAACAAATTCATTTCCATGCCTCAGTTCCTTCAGGACTGTGTGTGATGAATGGCCTCAGGGAGATTCGTCGAACGCTAATGTGTTGAAATAAACCCATAATCTCTTATTACAGAGATCTGATTATGGAAAAGGATCCTTAATCAATTTCCTTTTTGTTCTTTTGATACATAATTTACTGACTACAATACTGAAAAACCTGAATTGTTCGGTTAAAGGTCCCTAACTCGTACAATTTTGAAATCGATTCTGAAATCGATGACTTTATAATTTCACACTTCTATGGTAAACGGTGGGAGTGTATGTTAGAGTATAGCGTTTAAATAAATCTGACCCTTTTCTGTTTTAAATGACTGACAGCCTGCTGAGGAATTAAAGCCGCAATCATTGACCGTCAACGCATTTCCAATTTCCAATCAAATCAAGCGGTCTTATGATCTCAATAAACAAACTCTTTTCTTAATACTGTACATGAGAGAATGAATAAATATTCATAAATGTTTTTTAAAAATTACAATTTTCATTTGCATCACCATAAGTAAAGAAATAATAGGATAGAGTATTTGATCTACGTTCAGAAGTTAATACACATTGTAACTACCTGATCAATCGCTAACAATTCCATCTTAAAAGAGAAGAGACTCAACAAGTACCTTGGTCTTCTCCTCCATCGTATGTCACAAATATATACAGGACGCCCAAATGCCATATAGTAAACTCTGAGTTACAACGTATCAAACATTGTTCTCAGTTCCTTTTTTGTTTTGGTGCAAAAATCAGTTGATAGTCATTAATACATGTATTTCGTGAAAAACCCTTCATTTGGTTTAGAAAGGCTTATTATGTTAGTATTTTATGGGTTTATGAAAAGGTATATTTTGCGCCGAAATGTTCCCTCACATTAAACGTGCAAATTATACAAGAGCTAGCAAACGTGCAACATAACAGTATAGCCGAGGCTATACGTACTTTGTAAATAAAAAGGGAGCTTTGAATGATTTCTCAAAGCGAAAGAGGAAAGAATTCAAACAAATCGGGGACATTTTTACGGTCAGTGCAAACACATTTTTACCAGTTATAGAAATATCCTATTAGTAGCTCCCACGGAAAATGAGATGTATCCCGTAAAAAACACCCCAAATAATTAGACCTTCAATGGCATGAGAAGTTCGTATTTTTAATGCACACAGAGTTTATATACAAAAATGTGCATTGTAATCTTAGTGTAATTTGTTGGCGGCTAATATACAGTATAGGGGCATGAAGTACTGTAAATAGACACAAAAGCATAAATTCTTGCGCTATTAAGGCTACTTGAAGTTATTCTACAATGTTCGTTAATATAGACAGACGTTTGTGGTATGCTCTACCCAGCTGTTGTAGAATATTGGGATCACAATATGAAGTGGCAGAGTGGCATTCAAAATTTTTGTTCTTTTAGAATGGAACTGTATCATAACCAAGCCATGATAAGTTTGCTGCAGGGCTGTCACATACAATTCTGTAAAGTAATCGCTAACGCAGACAGACGTTGCATGATTCAGAATACATTTCGGCTCTTCATTCTGATATCGCGGTGACAGTAAGGCATGCTAAGATATCACTGACACATTTTTTGTTTTATTTTGCCTTTTTAGATAAAATTACTATTTTTACCAAGTTTCCCTTTATTATAATGCAGACTATATAACCGTATTTGTACAATTCTGATTTGGAAAATAGGAATGTACCTAATTTATTAAAGATGAGATTACACTAGACTTCTAGTTTCACGCATTCTTACTAGAATACACATACAGAAGAGAAAAACAAGGTGATCTGTGTACCAACATGGGTAATGATTTTTATTTTGTTAAAATATACTGTATATGGATGAATAAGTTTATATTTAAACACTAAAGTTTTACAACATAGACTTGTGATATGAAATTAATGTCTTTAGTTTTTTTAGTCTCCGTTTGTTTGAAGAAAACCGCATTTAATGTTAGAAACGTTTTATTTCTTCCTTCATCATCATTTGCATTATTAATTTTTTATTTGTATTGTTATTAATGAATTAAGATTATGTGTTTAAATGGTCATATTACTGTTGACTCTGTCATCTGCACTTTAAATTCGCCATTCCACAGCATGTAAAGTGAAATAACTACACATTAATATAATATATTTGAGCTATCCGTTAAAGTTAAAGAAAGGCCTGTGCAAGTCAATTGGTTTAAGAGAAATTGATTTTCAGCACTTGGACAGCGGCACAGCTGTAATGCGGATGAATGTACTGTTCCTGGCGTGAAACAAGTGATTCTGCGTGTGAAGTCGGACGAACTAAATGTGATCAATGTCCTGATAACGAACGAGATTAATTTAAAAAAATGTACTTTGCATAATATTTCACGAACATATACTGTAAGCGGTGAGCGTTCTGGCGCACTTTGGCTGCCGTCACATCATCCAGGTGGATGCTGCACATTGGTGGTGGTAGAGGGGAGTCCCCATTACCTGTAAAGCGCTTAGAGTGGAGTGTTCAGAAAAGCGCTATATAAGTGTAAGCAATTGTTAATTATTATTATTATAACATGTAATGCGATTCTCTGGAATGGTGTTTTAGTTGCATGCTGCAAAGTACAAGAACTGCGGTAGCTACTGATTGTGCATCTTTTACCCATTTTATGAACATGTATAATCTAACGTGTACATTAAATTTCGTGTACAGGTACATTAAATTTCACTGCATGTGCTGTTTTCACATTTAAGGCAGATCATTACCACTAGCTTAAAAATAAAATACTGTGTATATTTAATTTAAAAGTTAATTTATATTTTTATCTTAAAATGTGATTATGTAGCATTTCAGACATACCCTGTTACATTAAGGTGAGATGTAGATGTTTAAAGGTATTAGCTTACCCTTCAATTACATAACAGGTTAAAGATGGCTACCACACCCAGGTACAAGCCTTACTCTGCAAATCCAGCCAACAGTTCAATTACTTACTATTAATACAGTGATATATCTCATCACTTAAAGAAGTTTTCACATAAAATGGCCTATTTTACATATAAGATATTATCCTTGATAAAAATGCAAATTTCACTTTCAGCTCATTTAATGTTCAGATAATTAAAAATTAAAAAAAATAAAAATTGTGTCCTTAGTATTGCCTTGTTCATTTCAATACTTCAAACTCATACAATGCAAGGGCATTAGAACCATTTAATGTTACATTAGTGTTTGGGTAGAACTCATTTATTGTTTGTGACAGCCTCTACTCAATTAGGCACAGAATGAAGTAGTTCAGGTGGGTAGCTGCGTCAGCATGCGTAGGCTGCAAAGGAACAAGTTATAGGTTTATTCCATGCTGAAAAAAAGAAGAAAGAGAACACAATGTTTCGGCCGTGGAGCCTTCTTCAGGTGTGAGAGAGACAGGGCAGTAGGCAAAGGTAAAGTAGCAGGAGAACAAAGGTTGGGAGGGAGGAGGAGTGAGAGGCGGGAGCAGGGGACAGAAAGAGAGGCCAATCAAGAGGTGTGAAGTCAGAATGGGTGCAGAGAGGTGTGAAATGAAACTCCCAATGAATGGAGAAAATTTAAAAGAACAGTAGTCTGTCGTTAAGGGAAGGGAGAATGTGTGATCCTAGCTGCAGAATAATTTTAGTTTCGGTAGTCTTTCTGATGTATGAGTTCGGAAAACCGTCTTTGAGAACACAGACGGAGAGATTTGAGTGGTCGTGGCCATCAGAGGTGAAATGAGAAACAATGGGCTTGGAGAGATCTTTAATCTTCACAGCCCTGACATGTTCTCTGAAGCAGTCTCCGAGTCTCCTTCCTGTTTCTCCAATGTAGATGGCTGGGCATTTACTGCAAGAGATACAGTAAATAAGGTTTCTGGAGGTACAAGATGCTGTCTGGGTGATCCAGAATTGTCCTGAGGGGCCTTGAATGAGTGTGGTGGTGGCTGTGTACTTGCAGGTGATACAGCGAGCTCTGTTGCAAGGGAAAGTGCCTGGTGTGGATGGTTGTTGAGGGCGGTCAAGGGAGCTGTGAACAAGGAGGTTACGCAGATTAGGTGGTCGGCGATATGAGATGATAGGGCGATCAAAAAAGAAGGCCCCAATGGAGGGATCATCCTGTAGGATGGAAAAGTTGTGGTTAATGGTCCTGGGGATAGGAAGTGTGTTAGGGTGGTAAGGAAGCACCAAAGGAATGCGGTTGTTACGGCGGGAGTTCCTGATCGGGTTGATGGTCCGGGGGATGTTTTTGGCTCGGGCGAGGGCCCTGTCAATCACACTGCTGGGGTATCCTCTGTTGATGAAAAATGAGTACATTTCGAGGGCTTGGTTCTCGAAGTCGATGTCGTCGATGCATAATCGTCGTAACCTAAGGAACTGTGAAAAAGGAAGAGAGTTTTTAGTGTGGTAGGGGTGAAATGAGCTATACAGGAGGTAGCTGTGTGAATCCGTGGGTTTGTAATAAACTGAAGTGGACAGTCGGGGGTAGTTGATAGACAAGTGGATGTCTAGAAATGGAAGAGTGGTGGAAGATATGTTAACCATATATTTGAGGGACGGGTGGAAGTTGGTGAAATGGTGCAGGAAGAACTCAAGCTGATCGTTGGAGCATGTGGCGGCACCTTTGGCAGACCTTCTTGATTTAGGCATTTTTTTTTGTTTCATAGAATCGTTTTATTACAGGCTTTTTTGAGATTATAGTTGACTCTTACCTATGATAGGTTCTTGAATTGCACTGTACATTCTGATTCATGTTATGTCATTGTTTCGATCAAGAATCTTACTGATGAGGGCATTTTGTTAGAAGTTATTGCTTCTGTCTTGTTTCTAAAACCCATCCATAGACCAGAGACCATTCTGTTGACTGGTGCTAAAGATGTACTGCAATATATAGTTTCAGCCATAGCACTCGGGTATTAATTCAGTTTCAGTGGCCTCTTTACCGTTGGAGTGCTGCAGTAAGCTGAAGTCTAATATGGCAGGAACAGGGTGCAGGATAAGACTACACACCAGATAGAACACCAGTCTATCACAGGACACACATTTAACGTGCATATCTTTGGATTGTGATAGGGTACCCGAGGTATCCCACAAACGGGGTGCGAACATGCAAACTCCACACAGACAGCCAGACATCAACCTGGACTTACCTGCAATACTATCATACCACCTGTATTCAGACATGACATGTTTATTTTAGTATGCAAAGGAACAAGTAATAGGTTTATTCCATGCTGAAAAAAAGAAGCCTTCTTCAGGTGTGAGAGAGACAAGGCAGTAGGCAAAGGTAATGTAGCGGGAGAACAAAGGCTGGGAGGGAGGAGGAGTGAGAGGCGGGAGCAGGGGACAGAAAGAGAGGCCAATCAAGAGGTGTGAAGTCAGAATAGGTGTAGAGAGGTGTGAAATGAAACTTCCAATGAATGGAGAAAATTTAAAAGAAGAGTAGTCTGTCATTAAGAGAAGGGGGAATGTGTGATCGTAGCTGCAGGATAAGCTTGGTTTCGGTAGTCTTTCTGATGTATGAGTTCGGAAAACCGTCTTTGAGAACACAGATGGAGAGATTAGAGTGGTCGTGGCCGTCAGGGGTGAAATGAGAAACAATGGGCTTGGAGAGATCTTTAATCTTCACAGCCCTGACATGTTCTCTGAAGCAGTCTCCGAGTCTCCTTCCTGTTTCTCCAATGTAGATGGCTGGGCTTTATTTTAGTATATTAGCTACTTTAAAGATATTGCTGGAAAAATGCAATTATCTCATAAAATATTTACATTTGTCTGCAATCATATCAAATTCCAGAACATTCTAATTGTGTTCAAGAGAGTAGAATATTTAATTTTTTAATTGTTTGTTTTTAAAATGTCATCATTGCTTTATAATAAATACAAAAAAAAATGTCACAATAATTAACATTGTGGACAGAAATGTGGAACAGAGGTTAAAGATACAGAAAATGTTCTAGATTGTTGTAGTAACATTGTCTTGTCTCACCATATTTTCTATGGATACCTTTGCATTCGTTCATCTAAACTCTTTAAAGGCATGTTCATAGACAGTGTCAGAGAAAAGCCTAATAAAATTGCAGGGAATTTATTCGTAGTAATGTTCATTATGCTGTGCCCTTACTAATAATGTCTTTTTTGAAACTAACTTAACTGCACTAATGATACTGGTTGCTCACATTAGGCTTAATTGACAAAGATATATTATTAAAAATGCACACATAATTTGGTTAATTCAAATACATTAGGAAATCTGTCCGGGAAAAAGACTTTAATTAGGAGAAGGAGAAAAAGATCTGGCTAATATAATTTATTATAAGTGCGTTGTAATTTGTGAGACATCTGGAAATGAGTTCCACAGAAAGTGATAGGCCCAAATTGGACCATAGTAGTTTTAGCCTTTAGAGTGAACAGGCATTTACAGGTGTTTGATGGTGCTTTATAATTTGTACTGAGGCTGCAGTTTTTTTGTAAATACAACTTATAAACAGCAGCATTTCCCTGTGCTAATCTTTTCAACATGTCATTCCCATGGTTAATCAAAAAATAATGAATAAATTAAGGAGTAATACTAATTCAAAATTGTTCATTCCCACTGAGACCATTTAATTATCTGTGCATTGGACATGGAAACTGGACAAGCTAGCAGTCTGTCCCAGTGCCTGCACTTTTGTATCTACTGGAGCAATTTTAATGAGTGAGAATAGATACAGTAATGCTACAAAGACTTTGGAGATTTCTTTCTCCTCATCGAGGCCTGTGAGAAACCAATCCAAAGGGCAAATGGAATTTAAATTAAAGCAAGACATTCCTAAGCCTAACAAGACACTAGCAAGACCCCTTTACAAGATTAGTAAGACAATTCAGAATGTTGTGCTTAGTTTTGGTCGTTATAAAGCTAAAAATTTAGAAAGAACTCAAAGAATGATTCCTGGTATCAGGGGATTGCCATACAAGGACATTTTAAAGGAGTTAAAGCTCTTCAGTCTGGAACAGAGGAAATTGAGAGGAACAGTCTTCCCAGCTAGGTGGCAATGGGCCAAACTCTAAGGTTCTTTTAAGAAGTGGCTAGACAAAATATTTGTCTACCATTGGTCTATCAAACAAGCAAGATGGAACAATGACCTCCTCTCTGTAGCAACCTTTTTATACAATGTCTTATACGATATCCATCCATCCATTTTCTAACTGCTTTATCCAATACAGGGTCATAGGGGGGCCGGGTCCTATCCCAGCAAGTAATGGATACAAGGCAGAATACACCCTGGACAGGACCCCAGACCATCATAGGGCAGACACAGACACAGACACAGACACAGACACAGACACAGACACAGACACACACACACACACACACACACACACACACACACCAGGTCCAGTTTTCCCAGAAGACAGATAACCTATCAGTAGGTCTTAGGACTGTGAGAGGAAACCAGAGCACCTGATGAAACCCTCATAAACACAGGGAGAACATACAAACTTCACACACACCCAAGGAATTGAACCCAGGGCCGAAGTGCTGCAAGATAGTGATGCAAGCAATGCTGACCAATGCATCATCATGCTGCCTCTTATACAACATACAAAAGTAAAATATTTATGTAGGAAAAGTCAATTGCTCTTACTTTCAGGGTCTGCCATATTTTATTGTAATGGGTGAAGAATTCCAAATAGTTGTAATAACTGGGACCCAAAGAGACAAGTAGGACTAAAGGTAAACTTTGATTTTTGTTAAAAACAATTTCTCCTTTTCACTATTTTTTTTAAAATGATAACATAAGAAAACTTACTTAGAAAGTAATTTTTTGAGAAAATGTGCTCTGTGCTTATAGAAAAATTTAATTAGAAAACGTGGATGTTCAAAAACTAAAGTAATAAGAACTTTACAATGTCAGAAATAAAAACTTTACAAAAGTCATTTGTATTTAGTTCCAGGTACAACCAACAATAAGGTCATGGTACACTTTTCCCCATAGTCTCTAAATCTTTTTAGGGGTGGTTCAGCTAATCCCACCTGTAATATCATAAACAATGGTGGGGTGGTAGTGGGTGCCCTTTTACACAGTAACATACTAAATGCAGCAAAGACGGCTCGAGAATGCATATGCTTTGCTGTGTGCCCACAGATAATGGTTATGCACAGTAACTAGAACACATTTAATTTGTACACAATAACAGAAAGTTTCATGTCCCCGTTTTCCCTAATCATTTCTTAAATGGGGCAAACATTCTCACCTAGGCAATGCACCACACCTGCTCCTGTGTCTGCAACATGACATGGAATTTGTACATCTCCATGAACTGGCAATAAATTACAGTCAGAGTCCTGATGTTTGCAAGATTAAATCTAATCGCACTGTGCAGACATGTGGGAAATGAGCAGGGCTTGGATTTCACCAGGTCTTAGAATAAATAATACAACTGCTCTTCTACAAAAAAAAAAGGGATTTTGGGATTTTAGAAAATTTTGGAATGTACAGAACTGATGGGACTAGACAGGGTTCTATTAAACCTACAAAACTGAGACTTGATAAATATATTTTAGCATAAATGTTTAGAATGCTAAAAAAAAAATAAAAATAATTTATTATTCACTCACAGAAAGATAATAGCTATGGTTTAAGACTCCTGTAAATTGAACATATTTAGAAAATACCAGTGTTACATATACTAATAATCACACTCTTTTTTGTAACTAGCTGAAAAACAACAAAGTGCATCTCTCTTCCTGCAACCCTACCTACCATGTCAGGTAGGAGGAGAACAGTGGTGTAGCAGTTAACACTGCTACCACACAGCTCTTTGATCCTGGTTTGTTTTCAGACTGTTGTCTTCTTTGTGGAGTTTGCATGTTCTCCCTGCGTCTAGCTGGGCTTTTGCCAGTCTTGAACTGGTTTATACAAATTATACATAAGTACCCTAACATCCCATCCATGGTGCAGTCCCACCTTATTCCCAGTATTTCTGGGATAGGCTCCGGGTTATCATGACTCATACCAGTAATTAAAGATGATTGATTCTAGTTCTGTCACATTCCATCAATGTGTGAGGCAATTGCAGTTTAGAATTCAACCAGTTTTAAAAGCTGAAAGGTAATAAAATCCAAAGAAAGAGCCTCTTGTCATAGGCCATACCAATAATTTAGTAGTACATGCACTCATGGAATTATTACTGAAATATGCCATAACTAGCTTTACTAAAAGGTTAGGATTTATAAGTGTGGTTATGGCTACCCTATAAAGAATTAACTTGAAAAATGAACAGGCCTACTTATTAAACTCTTTTTGACATGTTATTCTGCTGTTGAGATAGTTCTTGTTCAAATACCACCGTTAAGGTGATCAAATCATTTATTTCAATATCTAATTCTAATCAATATGTGTTTTTTGGAATGTGTACTAATGTGACATTAAACATGTTAGTTTTCAGACTGGTATAGGTGATGTTTTCCAAAAATTAGCTTAGGGAATTTTCAGCATGTTGAAAGATCTGCATTCTTTTGGTATAGGAATTACATTATAAAACTTTCCCACAAAATATCAGACCTCATTTCAATGTACTGTAAATGTGTTGACTGTAAATTTCTTGCCATGCATTGGTCTTAGTAAATCTCTTAGAAAGGGCAGGAGGCCTCACAGATAATTCAAGTGCAGTTTCCTTCAGGCAGCTGTATAACATGCATTTCAATAACTAACAAAATGCAAAATCCGCAATCATATAGTTAAATTACAACACCATCTCAACAAACGTAAATTAAACCACTTTGTTTAGACACCATGATCGTTAGCAATGGGGCCAGCTCAGTGATCCAATGGAGAAAAATGGAGCACATGCACACCTTGGAGAATTAATTCAATGGTTGTAAATTAGAAAAATATAAATATAATGTGTGGTCGACACAGAAAATCAAAAGGGAGATTTTCTAGTTAGAAAAATGCAGCTGAGCTTGAAATTGTGTCTGTCAATCTTTTGTTGAAAAATCTCCTTTATTAAGTGACTCCATGATGTAAATTGACCTCTGACACCATAGTGTCCCCTAAATGAAGGCCAATAGACAATTTCCAGCTTATATAGACAATATAAGCGTGATAGAATATTGCCATCCCTTGATAGTTTAAGCACTGAATGCTTTCCATTCATCCTTTTATAGGAAGTCAAAGGGGCAACTGCACAGACTGCAGGTGGTTCTGTCTTTAATGAGGTCCCAGTGCTTCTCCGAAGATAGGCCCCCCTATTTTTGAAGGTCTTGTACTGTGGGCACTAGACTTAGTCTTGTACAATGAGCACAGTTTAGTTTTCCTCCCAGATTCCTGCTCGAATAAACAAGTACTGAAAAGGATGTAAACGTTTCTGAATGCATTATCGAGAGACCACAGGTGGTGCGGATAGGCAATAAAACATCAACACCACTCACCCTGAGCACTGGAACCCCACAAGGCTGCTGTCTGAGTCCAAGGTTGTACTCCCTATTTACTCACGACTGCACAGCAAGACACAGCAACAACCGCATCATCAAGTTTGCCGATGACACCACTATAATAGGACTGATCAGTGATGATGACGAGTCCACTTACAGGGATGAAGTTGCATATCTGCTTAGGTGGTGTCATAGCAATAACCTGGACTTGAACATAAAGAAAACGAAAGAGCTCATAGTGGACTTTCGGAGACACAGGCCACACACTCACAGCCCACTCAGTATTGATGGAACGGAAGTGGAAACAGTCATCAGCTTTAGGTTTTTGGGAATTCACATCTCTAAAGATCTAACCTGGACTGTGAACACTGACTCTATCATGAAGAAGGCTCAGCAGCGCCTTTATTTCTTGAGGTGCCTCAAGCGATGGGGGATGCCAATACATGTGTTGGTGAACTTCTACCGCTGCACTATCGAGAGCGTCCTCACCAACGGGATCACCGTGTGGTATGGCAACACCTCTTCGCGAGAAAGAAAGGCACTGCAGAGAATGGTCAATATGGCCCAGAAGATCATCGGCTGCGGTCTCACCGAGATTAAACAGCTCTATGAGGACCTCTGCCGTGGTAGAATTCACCATCCCCGGCATGAGCTCTTCACCCCACTGCCCTCAGGCAAGAGATATAAGAGCACTTACCACTAGATTCTTCAATAGCTTCTATCCACAAGCAGTGAGACTGGCGAACACATTTAGCCATCCCCCTCGGACCACACCTACACCATCACCATCTACCTCATTGTAATTTATTTATTGTACTTCTCCAGTCATTGTTTACACGTCTGTATTGTTTACATTCAAACTGTCTGCATGTTTACTTGCACATT
Organism: Lepisosteus platostomus; assembly: GCF_059453375.1. Taxonomy (NCBI): domain Eukaryota; kingdom Metazoa; phylum Chordata; class Actinopteri; order Semionotiformes; family Lepisosteidae; genus Lepisosteus; species Lepisosteus platostomus. The sequence goes on from NC_142613.1 coordinate 21,484,616, forward strand.
GTCTATTGTTTGTTTGTACATTGTCTTGATGCACTGTTTGCACTTTGTTTTGTTTTTTACACTTGTTTTACAATCGAGAGACTTTCTGTAAGTAAGAATTCCATTGTACCAGTACCGGTTACATATGGCAATAAAGTTCAAGTTCAAGTTCAAGTGTTCTAGAATTCTAACAGTTTTTGTGTACATATTTTTGACCGAAATACGAAATCTCTATATTTGTAGGTAGTGCTTTTGTGAATACCCATTACTATACGTGGTATAGGGCTCATGACAGCCTCTGACATATAAAACTTAATATGCTACAGATTTTAATATGCTACAGTTTCCTTGTTATAGTTTTCTAGTACTTTTCTATGAGGTGGTGCAGTGGTCAGCCCTGGGTTCAATTCCTGAGGTGGAGTTTGTTTTCCCTGTGTTCATGTGGTTTTCCTCTAGGTACTCTGGTTTCCTCCAACAGTCCAAAAACATACTGGTAGGTTAATTGGCTCCTGGTAAAATTGGCCCTGGTGTGAGTGTGTACACGCTGTATTTGTGTCTGTGTGTGTCCCCTGATGGACTTGTGTCCTGTCCAGGGTATACTCCATCTTGTACCTGTTGCTTGATAGACTACAGCTTCCTTGTGAACCTGAATTGGATGAAGTGGTTAGAAAATGAATGGATGTTTTCTAGTTATTGTGGACTATGATAAATGGAAAGAGACAGTAAATCACTAACTGCTGTACTTTGCAAAACATTATGTTTCAAGAATATGAAACATTCAGCTTTTTACATCAACAAAATTTATTGCTGTTTATTTAAATACAACATTTTTTGTACAGTACATCGATATCTCAAATCCCTTCCAAAGGGTAACTCTTAAATTAAATGAATCACCAATTTAGCAACAGTTAACTAGAAGATAAGGAACAAAATACTGTAACACTAAAATTCAGCCAATTTTGCTAAAAATCTCCAAGAATTATGTTAAATACATACAGTAGCTCAAGAAAATATCATACCCAATTTATTCTTACTTTAAATAACATTTAAGCTATAAACTGGAATGATGCATAAATTATATAATGTTGATTTAGTTGAATTAAGATACCTTTAATACCTTTGCATCTTTAACTGGTATTTACTGTATATGATTCACAGTAGACTTCATCATCAGAGGCATGAAGTTTTGGGGCACACAGAAATAAGCAGGATTAATAAGTTATTAAGCCCAAATCATTTTCCTATACAAGCTTCCATTAGAAATTTTGTAGGAATAAGTGCTAATTCACAGGTGGCTGGCTTCCACTGCTGTATCAGCCTATCCATATAAGTCTGAGGAGTCAGCAAAATGTATCCCATAAAGCAAACTATATTACGAGGACTCACTCAACAACAGACCATTGCAAGTGCATTGACACATTTATCAGATGTGAAATTTGATAGTTACTGGAAATTAAAGGGATTCTGTTAATAGCTCTGACATTAAAATGTCAGTAAAAGGTAGTGGCAAAATATTGCAGTGCCATTTTTGAACCATGTTTGTGGGTTTTCACCCTTCTGCCTTCTGATTCTGTGGACTTAACTGTGAGCTTCAGGGTGAAAGCTGCTGAGTTAGGTCTTCCTTGACAGCAATTAGAATTATCCACAATGGCAAGGGTCAGTGCTTAGCAAGATTACCAGCGACTGGAAACTGCAATGATAAAGTGCTGTTGAAATTAAGTATTTTGCAGGGTAGCAAACCGTAATGGCTATCTGTCTTACAACAGCCATTCTTTAAAAGGTCTGCCACAGTAATGAGGAAAAAGCAGGCTTTATCTATTAAGTTGGCATCAAAATCCTAAACATTTTGCTTCTTTCCTTCAGCATTGTCTCTGTGAGGATGTACAGTATACCTAATTTCTTTTCATCATTTGATTCCCATTTTAAAATTATACCATTAAGTTCTGGAGGGCTTCTTTGAGCTTTAGTGGTGGTATAGTGGTTAGCTATGCTACCTTGCTACACTGGGGCCTGGGTTCAATTCCTGGGGTCTATATGAAGTTTTTGTTTCCCCTGTGTTTGCATGAGTTTCCTCTTGATCTGGTTTCCTCCCACAGTCCCACAGTGGTAGGTTAATGGGCTTCTGGGAAATTTGGCCCTAATGTGAGTGTGTGTGAATGCATCCCGTTCAGAGTGTATCCCGACATGTGCCTGTTGCTTGCCAGCATGGGCTCTGGCTTCCATATACTGTAACTCTGAATTGAATTTGCACATATGACTTTTAATGTCCAAAATACATATCAATTGTAATTCCTCCAATAACAAACTTTTAAAGATAAAGTACTTGGCAATTTTAAGTTCCATTAACCCATTTGTAAATGGGTCAATTCCATTTGTCTAATTGCAGGCGTCTGCAACTGTGATCCTGAAAGCAGCAGTTATCTTTCTTTTTTGTTCTAGTTGAGCTCCTAAGGATATCATTATTAGTCCAATTAGTGCACATTATCATGCTTTGTACCTGTCTCCTCAATAACATGGACCAGCTGTAGATACTTGTCTTTGTAGAGTTCGTCATGTTGGCCTTTTTTACCTTTGGATTTGCAGTAAACAGCATCACATCTCAAAGGACCATACCTAAGATGAACCTTGGTCTTTGTTCTTGTTATATAAAAGTCCAAAAAGCAGATGGGGTCACATCTTGAGTATGACACGCTTGACTGGAAAGCCCCACATGCTGCAGTCAAGCTTAATTGAGCATGTCCTGAAACCTTTAGGCTAACATCCCTCCTGCTGATTTACAATCACTGTCTGAAATGTGCTGTGGCCAGAAAAGCCAATTACACATACAAACATTTGCTCTCATTCTTACAGAAGCAGCTCTCAACCAACAATGTGTTAATACAAGCAATATGTACCTGTCCTAAATAAACACAATAACAAATTCACGTCAAGAGTACAGCGTTACCCATTTCCAGCCTCTTTAGTGCTGAAACATTATACAAGACTGGGCTTTGCCAGTACAAAATTTGTGACCTCTAAATTAAAAAGAGAATGTGGCTAGAAGTGGTGTGGTGGACCAGTAGGTGGCACTTTTCATTCTGGACTAGAATTGCCAAGAGAAATGCACCAGTGTAGTGACGGGGGAACTGTGCTGTAGGAGGCCATCCTTTGACTGAAACAGTAAGCTGAGCTCTACACTGTTTGGTCATCAAAGATCTTATAATGGGCAGCACAGTATCCCAGTGGTTAGCATTGCTGCTTCCCGACGCAAGAGTGTATGGTTCAATTCCTGGGGTGCTATCTGCGTAGAGTTTGTATGATTCCCCATTTTCACAGGGGTTTCTTTCAGGTGCTCTATTTTCCTCCCACAGTCCAAAAACATACTGGTAACTTAATTGGCTTCTGGGTAAAGTACTTTGAAAGTACTTGAAGTACTTTGAAATGTCTTGACATTAAATATGCTATGAAATTATTATTTAATAAGAGATATTACATTTGTTGTAACTGTGTTTCTAATTACAAAGTGGTCTGCTTTCTGAAAAGAGATTGTGAAGCTCTTGGGTTTCTTCCTGCTACATTTTTATCTAGTACTCATAAACAATTGTGCATCCTAAAGACCTCTACTGTTGACTCTTATGTGGTCTCACTTATCTATTTGTGTTCTGGTTTCTTCTACTTTTCTGTACATTGCATAGTGCATTCCTTGTAATTTCATAATAACAAAATGCTAATAAAAAATAACTCAAGTGCACTTTCTGTTTTCTAGCCCATTTCCTGGATCCAAGGAGGGGTATCCAAACTTCCCATTTGAAAATGGAGATACAGCTACAGCCATTGAGCTGAAGAGGCCTGTCAGTGTTCATTGCCATGGCAACAGAGCTGTGTGTGGGGAGAGCCATGAAAAACAGCTTGCCAGAAAGAAACTCTATATTGCGTCTTTAGTCTGTTTAATCTTTATGATTGGAGAAGTAATAGGTAAGAGGGAATGTTTGCACATGAAAACAGAATTTTTGAACAAGTCACAGAAAGCAGCTTTAATAATTCAAGAATAACCTAAGCCTGGAAGGAGCTGGAAATTCTACCCTCTACAGAGAACAATTGTGGATAAGGGGCGAAAAAAAAGACCAAACTCCAGATAACCAGAAAACTCTTTGCCAGAGTTCACTGTGGGCCAATGTAGCTTGGTAATATCATGCCAATCCATAATTTAATATATATTTGAGATCATAGCAAGTCTTCGGATTCACTGCAAATTAATTTAGTTTTTATATCTTAACAAACCTTTTATTTAAATCACACTGAAAGTTATTTAAAGAAGTGATCACACATAGGTATAAAAAAGAAACAGACATGAAAAACAGAGAGACCTTATTGTCCTTTTCATTGACATTTTCCATTCACGGAGACCAAATATAATAAGGAAGGGAAGGCAACAATGAAGTCAAATGATATTTAGGTCAACTGTAGCTCACCAGCTATAACCAATGTCCAGGCAAATCAACTAATTGCTGTCATTGGATCAATGTGTAACGGACACGGACTGGAATCTGTGTCAGATCTTATAGAAGACCCTATGCGATGCGGTAAGAGCTGGAGAAAACAGGAGGCGTGGTAAAAAGGAACACACAGGGGTTTAATAGTGACAGTCCGTGAGACAGTGTACAGGGGAAGACAAAACGGCATCCAAATCCAAACGGGTCCAAGGGGAGGTCAAAGCACAGTCCAAGAGTCCATCAACTAGAAATCCATCCTGGGACGCGACAAAGTTAAAATCCCCGGGAGGGGGGAGCACACGGACAGACGAAACATGGAGGTCCAAGGGTGACGGGGCGAGATCCTCCAGACCCCGGGCTCAGGAAGCGGGAGGTGTCGGGGATGAGGCCTATGCCCTCAGGAGACGGACGTAGGGTTTCCTGGTGCTAGGCGGGCCTCGCGACATCTTACCCTAATGATGAGCCCCGAGGACTGGAGGAGCTGGTCTTTAAATAATAACACTAAAAGGGTACACCTGGAGAGCTAAATCACACGAACAATAATGAGAGCAGTGGAGCGCCCTCTAGGGAGGGATGTCGGGCGTGACACAATGCTTGCTAGTTACCTGAAAACTCGGTTCAGAGAAGAGAAAGGGCAACACATAAATAATGTAATTAAGCAATATAAACACAAACTAATAAGGCAGGGAATTATGGTAAGTAAAGAAGAAAATTAGGAAAATTAATGCATTAGACAGACCATCATTAATCTCAAATTCCACAGTCCATTTTGACTACTCCAACAAGTTCAAATTCTCGTCCTTTCAGATGACTTGCTTACCTGTTTCCAACCACTTAAAAACCCCATCACGAATTGCCTGCAATTGGGCAAACCGACTAACTTGCTTTAATATTAACAACAGAAGCCATAAATCGAAGTAGACTATACCACATCTTACTCGTCTTCTGTATTTTTTCCATCACATTTTGAGATATCTTGGTTACATGTTGATTCTAATCACCTTTGATTCCCAACTTGTAGCTTCCCTGTTTCGGTTTAACCACATGGAAATGATAATTTCTCTGTGCTTGAAATGACATCTTTAGACAGAAACCAAAATTAGAAGACCAGACTGCAATGCATTAAAATTCTGCTACATTCAGCAATAAATCTTGGAAGGAAACCAACTTTTAATCTCAGTTCCAACCCATCCAGTTATGAAGTTGAAAAACATCAATATTTTCTTATTGCGTTAAGTTGAAAACATTTCATAACATTTTAAAAAGTAATTAAACAATTAAAAAACAAAAACTGTGGCAAATACTGCTTAACTGGTAGTGTGACATCAGGGGAGCAACACACAAAACCCTCTACCAGGAGCTTTGCACCCTTTATTTCATAACCAGATAATAATAAAACTGGGGGAAATCAGGGAATCGCAAAGCTGGGCTAAGGACTAGACCAACCCTCATGTAAATAAACCATCCTCCCATAACTTAGTTTGCCTTTTCTTGCTGCATTCCCTTTAAACCTTATGAGTGAGCGACCCACCTAATTGAACATTGAACTGCACTTCTTCCCACACTTCTTAGCCACATGGGAGAGCAAACTGAGCTTCTTCCTTCTTAACCATATGGGAGAGGGCCCGGCACTTCTCCCCTCTTAACCCTATGTGAGAATGAAGTGCACTTTTCCCCTCTTAAACATGTTGGATAGTGAAACGTGCTTCTTCCCCTTTAAACCATATGACAGAGTGGACCGTGGTTCTCCCCTATTAACCATATGGGAGAGACAACTGTATTTCTCCTCTCTTAACCCTTAGGGGAAGAACATTAGTCAATAGAGTAGCTGCTAACATGACCTTGTCTAGCCAATAACCCAGAGACTGGTTTCGATGTGAGTAGTACAGTATGACTGATGAGGGTGGTACAGGGACACATTGTTTAGCATTACTGGGGCCCTGGGTTCAATTCCCAGGCTGCTATCTGCACAGAGTTTTTATATTTTGCCCATGTTTGTGCAGATTTCCTCTGTGTGCTCCAGTTTCTTCCCACGGTCCAAAGATATACTGAGAGGTTAATTGGCTCCTGGGAAAACTGGCCCTGGTATGAGGGTGTGCCTGTTTGTATCTATGTATGCCATGCAATAGACTGGTGTCCCATCCAGGGTGTATCCTGCCTTGTGCCAGAATTATCCACCCATCCAGGGTGTATCCTGCCTTGTGCCAGAATAGACTTTGGCTTCCCAGCAACCCTGTATCAAATAAGGTGGATAGTATGAAAATGATTAGATGTCCTCCTTTATTCATTCAGTTATTTATTCAAGTTCAGTTGAAATCAGTCAAAGCAGATTTTAACTCTTGCAACCTCTTGTGAAAGCCTGCACTTATTTTCTTTGTAAGCTACACACCCATGGCTAAAACCGATACAGACTGCTCAGAGAGCTAACTGATCTGTCACACAGACAGCCAGTGTAAAACCCACCAATTTAAAGTATAGATTCCATATCCTTACATTTTACATCTCTTCCTGTACCTGAGTATTTTGTCTTAGTCTAAATTTAAATTCATGGAACAATTGTGCTACAGGACCTACTTTGGTATCTAGTGTTAACAAAATGTCCATACGCTTTCCATTTGTGGACTCCAGAGTAATGTCTTTCCTTTCCTGTTTCCACAGGTGGCTACCTTGCCCATAGCTTGGCAATAATGACTGATGCTGCACACTTGCTCACAGATTTTGGGAGCATGATGGTCAGTTTATTCTCCTTGTGGATTTCATCCAGGCCTCCCACCAAAATCATGAGCTTTGGTTGGCACAGATCAGGTAGGACCAGGATCCCACTATGCCTGACTGCCATAATTAATAAAATGGCCTAATCTTTCTCTCCATTTTCAAACTATTTTTGCAGTAGGGGTGGGAGGAGTACAAGTGGACAAAGCAACATCAGAAAAAGTAAATGAAAGTGCTGTATTTATTGTTATTTGATGACATTTTGTTTATAAATTAGAAATATGTTATTGTTTATTATTCATTACTTGTGGAAGCACTCTCATATTTTACTGGACAAATGTAAAATATTTTTAAAATAAAATAACTGCTTAAATAATAAATCAGTTGGGGAAAGGGGAATCAGTAATCTTTTGGAGAGGATTTCGTGGATTGGAAAACTCCAAGGCAGCATGGAAAAAAACCCAGGATTGTTTGTTGTATTGTGTTTTTCCCCCAAAATAGAACATGATTATCACAAAAGTAGTTATCAGCACCATAATGTTACATTCTACCAGCGCAAACCAATGGAACCCCTCATTACATAGTGTGTTGGAACTTTGCAATAAGCAGGATGTGAGACAAGGGTGTGAAATATTTGAAGCTCCATACAATCTCATTCTTCCTGCAGGACAATCAGTTGAGTTGTGATGATATGTAGAATTGAAATGCATGTTTCTGCTCATTCTACCAGAATGACAGAAGTCGAAGGTCTTTATGTAAGCGACCTCTTGCATACTGTATGTATTGCATGTCTTGTACACACTTCAAAAATTCTAAAAAATCTAAGGACTTTGAGTTACATGATTGAACACATGGACTTGATTTGAGGTGGCTGTTTATTATGGCCCAGCGACAGGTTTGAATTTGTTTCCAGAAAATAATCTATTAATTAAAACAATTCAGGTGTAATAAAAACAACAAACAATATCCTGTCTGGGACCTTCTCCCTCTGGAGCTCTGTGAATAAATGTTTCCAGTGTAAATCTGAAAAGGATCCTAAGTAACCCCTAGATCCATTTAAAGGGGAACTGCAATGCTATTTTTTTTATATTTCAGAGTTAGAAAGAATCGGAATTGATGAGTGCATTTCAAACCACTTTAAAAGTAAAATGTACACAGTAACATGTAAAACCTCCAATTCACATTACAAAATAGAAGAAAATTCAAGGTATGTGCAGCTCCATATTCTCCATAACAGGCTTCTGAATTAATCACTTTTAATGCAGCAGAAATATTGCTCTCAACTTCGAGACAGTTTTGCCGACAAATACTACTTGTTACCTCTGCATGCAGATCACATTGGAACATTTCTGCGGTGAAATATCTGCTGCACAACCTATATTTACTCACTTGTACATTGCATTACCTTAGTCATTATAGTAACTATTGAGCAGGAAGGTTCACATAATGATTTGTGAAAACTCTTGCTCTCACCTGATGCAAAACCAGGGTTTGAGACAACATGTCGCCTTACAGTACTTTTACAAACTTCACGATTTCGTGCTTAATTTGAAACTTTACATTTTTTTCTACACCGCCAATGGATTAATTTTGTTACCGAGTTATAATAACCGGTCTGAGAAATTAGGACTGCAGTTCCCCTTTTAATCTATTCAACATGAAAGTCATACAGTACATTTACTGATATACACATTGCATTTACTGGATATATTGGTACAGATTAGAGGTAATTTAAATCCATGTTCTAGAGGAATGGAAAGAAAACACAATTTATGAACAAAACATTGTGAATCCTTTTATAAATAATTTTGCTCAGAGTGCTCACCTTTGAGCAAAATCCAGTTGTATATCAATCTGTGAACTCCTGTGGCTCATTTCTCCTATTTGTTTTTGTTGCAGAGATTCTTGGGGCCTTTATTTCAGTGCTGTCCATCTGGATCGTGACTGGAGTGCTAGTGTACTTGGCTGTTGAGAGAATTGTCAACAATAACTATGAGATTGATGGCCACGTGATGCTCATTACTTCAGGCTGTGCAGTTGGGGTCAATGTAATGTAAGCCTGAAATACTGTGCCATTTTTCCCTATTTAACGTCAGCTGCTAAACAGCTTAGAATTAATTTACAATTGGAGTATCCTTCAAGTTTCACATTCTCTTATTAGAAATATAGTATGTGTTCAGCTCAGATAAGTACAAGTTAATAAGTTACAATTATTGGTTATCTTTGTCCAAAACACTTCCAGAATTAAGTAACATACTTTGTGATTTTCATATTCTGTCTTTTCTTGCTGCTGAATGAAGCCATGCAACAAGGGCATCTTTGCAGCTTCAATGACTGCATTTGTGAAAGATGTATGTGACCTGCATGTGTAGACTGAGGAACGTATTGTATGCACATCACATAGATTACTTACAGTTTTAAGACCTCATCTCTTGATGACCACTATAATGGTGCAAGGAAACCAGAAGCAGTAACAAACCTGGTTCAGGTATTGTAGCATCAGAATGTGTTATCATTCCACAGCTCATTGACTAATCAATTCCCATCAATAAACAAAGCGTGTTACAGACTGCCTAACCTTTAAGTGACTGTCCACTGCAATCTGAAGTAACAATCAAGTCATTGATTTTTGCTTGCCTGTGCTGCAGTTTTTCGGATAACTGGAACACATCAGAGACTAGTAACTGCTAACACATTAAAATCACCAGCCTCAGTGATAATGTTGTCCTTCAGCTAGTGCAACAGGTTGGTATTTTCACTGATGAAGGAAGTTGCCAGTTCCTCCTGTTTAGTTTGAAACTTCACTCAGAGCACATCATTTTGTAGTAGCGTGGCATTAAACTTTAGTTTGGTTTATGGGAGGATTTATTGAAACAAATCTGCAGAAACTGGTATGATCTGATAACAACATGGGTGGTATCTTTGCTTTGTGTAGTTTGGAAGTGAAAATACAGTTCCTGCCCTGGATTTTTCCAATCCACAAAATCCTCTCCAAAAGAAATCTTGCATGAATATTTATTTGTTTTGTATTAATATCAATGTTAATATATTTTTGTTCTCTGTAGAAGAGGGATGCTGAAACAAAGTAATGATTAGTAGAAAATTTACAAAATAAACATTTATTAACAAGGGTAATGTAATGGTGTTTTAAGGGCCGTCTTTAATGTTGCTCAGCTAATTGTAAAATCCCCACTTGCACATCATTACTTGGGGAATCCCAAGTGTCAGCTCATCATGACATGACACATGTTTGAATACACTATAGTCTGATCACAAAGTATTGGCAGTATTTGCTAACACACCCTACAGCAATTACTATTTGCCTACAGCTGCTGAAACAAGCTAGTGCACATGTAATAAATGAGTTACGAGTTCATTTTGCTTCAATAGTTTTGATTTGTAAATGAGAAATCATTTTGTTTGGCTCTACAAATGACACATGGCAGTTTCACAAATGAGCTGGGTGTTTCTTTTGGAATTGGCCAAATGAGAGAATTAATGCTGTCATTCTCTGCTTTTCCACCTCTCCTTTACTTTGCTAGATGATTATGTAAATTCTTCTTTCCTCTTTTCTTTTCTCTTGTTAAGCTGTGGTTGAATTCAAATGTGTTTTTTTTTGTTTATTTTTTATAGGTCTAAAAATGATGAAGCTCAGAAAAAACTAGAAACAAATATCCACCATGTTGGTGTGAACTAAAAAGAAAGGATATATTAAACTGTGATATTGCTTGTTTCTTGACACAAGTTGTTTCTGCCCTGTTTCTTTTGATCCTTCAGAATGGCCTTAATCCTGCATCAGTCCAGTACTTTGCACAGTCACAGCCATGGCTCTGGGTACCACAAAATAGATGAGGGAGGTGAAAGTCCCATCAGCCATGGGCACTCACACAGCCTCCTAGGGGCCCATGGCAACACCAGTGTGAGAGCCGCCTTCATTCATGTCATCGGAGACCTCCTGCAGAGTGTTGGAGTACTGGTGGCAGCCATTATAATTTATTTCAGGGTTAGTGTTGACTCTTCAAAAACATTTATCGGAGCTAACAACAACAGCATGCCCTGAAGCCACACATGTATTAAGAGAAACATAAAATATAGTTTTGGTACAAAAATTGCTTTATATAATTATTTATGTACTACATATATTAAGAATGTGTGTTTCAGGAAACAGGAGAGCACAGTAAAAACTATATGAAATATTAAATTTCTTCATTTCATCCTTCTTGATGAGCTTATTTCAAGTTACAACCACTGACGTTTCTTATCACCCACAGCCTGAATACAAGATAGCAGATCCAATTTGCACCTTCCTATTCTCCGTATTTGTCTTGGGAACCACCACAACAATCCTGAGGGATGTATTTAGAATACTTATGGAAGGTAAAGAAATGCATGGAGTGTTATTTATAAGACAGTATGGGGTTTTGTGAGCATTCTGATCAGCTGTGAATTTTCACATTCATTTGTCAGCAGATGAATGAAGTTCTATATTTCAAAATGTAATTTTATATTGTACGCCTTGCATAAATATTTGTTTGTTTTAAAATACATTCATGTGCTGCTATCCTCCTTTTTCAATAAATTCCAATCTTCTGAAATACTGCTTATTAGCCCATTGTGTTTGATGCAGTATTTTATTTGCCCTATTAATAGTCAACAATAGCATGCCTACTAACTTATCCATCCATCCGTTTTCTAACCACTTTATCCAATAGAGGGTTGAGGGGGAGTCAGAATTTATCCCAGCAAGCAACGGGCAAGAGGCAGTATACACCCTGGAGGGGATGCCAGTCTGTCACAAGACACACACAGATACAGTGTCTGATGACTGGTGTCACATCCTGGGTGTATCCTGCCTTGTGCCTGTTGCTTGCCAGGTTAGGCTTTGGCTCTCCTGCACCCCTGCATTGGATAAAGCGGTAATAAAATGGATGGAAAACATACTGTATATATATATATTAAATGTAATTAAACTGAATTCTATTTTTAAGGTTTTGTAGACTTTTATTCGAGAATACCCGTACTCCGATCGAAAATTCCTTTCTGTCGCCAGCAACTGTTGCTAGACACAGCTGAATTTCATCAGGATCGCTAGTAGCATTACTGGTCCCTAGTACTTTAGCTAGTCTATGACACACATTTAACCCAGGAATTCTTGATTACCTGGAGTTATAATGGATGTGGATGTTTGCCCGTTGTGCCTTCCAGCATGTAGGGGCAGCAGTATCCTGTTGCTGTTTCCGTAACATTAGTTTTTTACAGGACAGGGTTGTTAGCCTTGTGCCCAACCTCCAACATGGAGGACCTGGCGCCTGATGTGGGACACAAACCCACTACCCTGAGATTATGAGTCTCATGCTCTACCAACAGAGCTAGTCGGGGGCCACCTGGAGTTATAACACGTCTGAAAATAGATGTATTACTCATTTTCCTTTATAATAATTACTTTCTATAAGAAGGGGGTGGGGTGTGATCTATTCTTTAATTGTTCTTAATGGAAATGGTACAGTACTTTCATGAACATTCTGGTTTCTAAAGAATATTTTATAAACAAAGTTGAAAAACATTTATTGTCTAGGTTTTCTTTAAAAAATGATGGCTCCTGATTGTTTAATCAAAAAGTACTTTCGGCATAGATTAGGACATAGAAGGAGCATCTGACCCTATCTGACTTCGAAGTCTTGCAGTTTGTGTTGCCAGGTAATAGTAAACTTATTTTCCTGCAGGGGCCCCAAAGGGAATTGAATTCAACTCTGTTAAGGACGTTCTGCTGTCTCTGAAGGCCGTGAAGGCGATGCACAGCCTTCACCTGTGGGCACTGACCCTGGGCCAGACCCTTCTCTCTGTTCATATTGCCATTGGTGAGTCCCTCTCGCAGTCCCTCTCCACAGTTCACTCTGATACTGGACCAAGACAACAGACCTGTCGTATTTGATTTTGAGACAAATAAAAACGAAAGAATTGTGCTTTGTGAAAACATTAGTTCCCTATTTTCTGAAAGCAAATACATGTGCAAACCAAGCACTAGTAGACATCTTTGGTATAGAACAGCCTTTCTTGTTTCCCTTAAACAAAATTTTGGCAAACACATGTAGGTTTAGCTAGAGTGAAAAATATTGGAATAGGCTTTGGCATTGGACCATAACTCTGAAAGGTAGAGAGCTGTGTGCCTTTGGTGTGTTTCATTCTGATGACAGTTATATTAACTATACAAATGCAATGGTTTTATTATCTAACAGTAGTGCCACCTTATTTTACACCTTATTTTTCATTGCAAAATCAGGCCATTTGAGATAGGTTCTTAGTAAGTTTAATAATCTTATGGAAAACCTTTAGAAGAAGATGACATTAAAGGAGTATTAGGCAGTTTGTCATTCTTTCTGTTTTTGCAGAAATGGCCTCGTGAATTTGAAATCTGTGCATCACCATGCTTGCCATAACCAAAAACAATAAAATCTTTAAACAATAATCTTAAATGGCCTGACTGTAGGAGAGTGGACAAGTAATTTATTTTATTTGGAACACTTGACAGATCTGTTTCAGGGAATCATTCCTCGCTGTTCAGACGTGTATTAAGTTCTGTATTTGTTATTTTTCAGAGGAGAATTGTGATCCCCAGAGTGTCCTCAAAGAAGCCACAGAGCTCCTCCAGACCAAGTTTGGATTTTACAGCACAACAATTCAAGTGGAGCACTACTCAGAAGATATGGCACACTGCATACAGTGCCAGGATCCTGTGGACTGAGGTTAACATGGTGACAGGAGCCCCAGGAGTAGGTAGGCCATCTTTTCAAAAGAAAAGGGCCTCCATTCATAGGGGCAGATACATGCTGCCAGTCTATAAACCACATAAGCATTTTCAAAATGTCCCTTATTTTAACCAGAGATAGAAAACATGCAAAACGCACAATGATGATAATTGTTGTTTTTTTTTTAATTTTATACGAAAATTTCACACACAAGATAAGACAGATACATTTCACTCTAGTGTATCAAAGCTTGACAAAAATTTCAGAACAAGCGTTATGAAGTGCTTTGATTCTACCACAATCACCTGGATTAGACAAATTAAAAACTCCATCCCTAAGGCTTAGAGAAGTGTGTAGCTCCTTCGCATTGCACTGCATTAAAAGTGTTCTTGGCAGACTACCCGCTATCCAACTGCTTAAATGCTTTGTACACATTATAATTTTAAGATACAGATGAAGATGTTTTGTCTTTCCCAACATGAATTGATTCTGATATGGCAGTTCTAAATATTTTTTAAATTCACAAATGAGCAGAAAGGGAAAAAGGGCAAAATCATCAACTTCAATAAACAAGCAGCTGTAAGCTGTTGTACAGGGGAAACTTGTAATTCAAGGTTCCCTGGTTTTGAAAGGTATCTATAAAACCTGAACATAGGCTCCTCATGCTGAAAATTGTACAAAATGGTTGATGTTACCAGTATATAATGTGCCATCTATTCAGAGATATTGACTTCACGTACAGTACATGTATATTGTTAAGCAAGATTCATATTTGCTGTGGAATGCACACTTTCCCTTGCTGATCCTCAAAGTATTAGATATTCTCTCTAGGTAAAACAAAAAACATGTATTTGTTCTGTGGGGGAAAAAAAAAACACTTTTTGGTCAGCATTGGCTCTTTTTCCATGCTGATAAAAGATTACAACCGAAGGATACCTTGTTCCATTGGTATCTACCAAAATACCTTTAAATTACAAAAAAACAGTAAATAATTAACTTTTGCAGAAATATGCCCTTTTGAAACACAGAACTCTTGGAAACAGATGTGTGCTCTTGTTATTAAGAGTTTTGAACAGATTGGGAGCTCTCACGCACAGACAGCAATTAAAGGGCCATGTAAGGCATTTACTGTTTATAATTGTATACAGTGTATATATATCTAGATACAGAATATCTAGATTTATTGGAATTCAGCTGAATCTAATGAATATATTATAGCTACTCTGTAGATCAAGCAATTTTGTTATTTAAATTTCGTGACTTCCATTTACATCCATAGGTAAATGTATACCTAAAGTATTTGACGAATACGAATTAAGTATTCGTATAAAGCACGAATAAACTAAAAATGTGTACAATAAAGTCATCATACTAGAATGTATGGTATTTAAAAAGTTACATTTAGAATTCTATGTACTGTAAATTTCTTTGTCAGTATTATGATTGTAGGAGTTATTCTCTAAGAATGTCTGCCCTATGTAATCAAGGATTTTCAATGTAATCAACATTTCATAAAAGCAAAACAGTTGATTCATTAATTACAAAGCTATATAGAATAAGAAAAAAAAGTGTCCTAATAAACTTCCCATACAGGTCAATCAATAAAGACACTGGTTCAGAGTTCCGTTTACACCTTTTACGCAAGATGTCACTGATTCAGTTGTAGGATATGTTATTTGCTGTCTGTGACTGGTTCTCTTTATCTGGTCATGTGCCACAGGTAATGGATGGGCTTGAAACCACTAGAAATCACACACTAGTTTGCAGTGTTACCAGTCAGAGCTGCATAGCTCCACAGTGTGTGTTTCAACAGAAGGTGTATACAGTCATTTGTCATGTGTTGATGCAAAGATGGCAGAAGTACACTGATGAATCCATACTGAGGCATAATAAAGAACAAGGCAGCATTCAACTCAAAAGGTTTTTAGGTTGAAAGACATGCATCTCTTTATGGAAAAAAGTTTTTTGAACTACAACACATGAACTTGGTCCCAGGAGGTGGCAGACGAGTAGGCAATTCTAATTTCCATTGCCAGTTTGGTTAACACTGCAGACTAGTACGCTTTTATTCAGCATTTCCACAGTCACACAGAACAGAACAGCTGCTGTGTAACTGCCTGTCTTCTGGGTCTGCGTGTTTCGGAAATGGGCTTTGACGCAACAGCACTAAACCTAATTAGAAACCTGATGTTCCATATTTTGCTAAAATGGTGCAGAGGAGTTGTTTAATCTGTTACACTGCCCAATTCGAGACACAGGAGACTGAGACTTACTGCCAAATTCCAATTTTCTCACGTCTTAGCTGTGAATTTGTTTCTCTTTTCCCCTCACAAAGACAGATAACCAGAATGAATACACTGAACTAACCGAGTAAGTAATTTTCATCGGCTTGTCTATTTTGTCATGACATTGTGCTTTCCGCAACATTTCCAATCTCTGGTTCAAGTGCCCTCACACTGCCTCAACAGCCTTCCTACATTCCAAGATAGACTGTTGAAATTCTTCAGTACGCAGTACTGCAATACCAGTCAAACCCCAGACTTTTCCACAAACACCTCCTGTAGGCTCCATAAAATTAAATGTTTAAATAAATGTGATCTAGGTGTAAACAAATGTGAAGTGGTGTATTTTGTGCAAAAAAAGTATTGAATCAGACAAAAGAAATATGTTTAATCACTAACTTCAAATACCCACCTTACAAGTAATGATCATTTCACATATCCATTGTTTTTTTCAGCTGTGTTGTAAAATATTAATGTTTTACCCCGCATAGCTAAAATATGGAGATAACCGAAAGACAGGACATTTCTGTGAAGATCAATTTTTTAAAGAAAATGCATGAAAGATATTTTGTCCTCTATTTCTAATGAATTGTCATGAAGTGAAATGTTTAATAGGGATTGAATGACCAATCTGAAAATACAGTGAAGGTAAAGCTGCTATCTGTCATTGAAATATCTGCATATGTATATATTTTTGTCACTTTTGATATGAGGAAAATATTTTTTAAATTTCAAATATTTTACCAACATTTTTACAACGTGCTAAATGAGTTAAAGCCCGGAAAAATAAGGGAATTGTAAAGCAAGACAAAATTTATAGTGCATATGAAATATTCCTCAAATGCAATCAAATTGTTTGAGATTATAGTCCAAGCAAGGTAAACCTGTGTTAACAGTGAAGGAACAGAGCTGGAAATAATATTACCATGTAACCCTAATACACGAAACACCTGATAGTGTCTCTGAGTGTAAGAAATGCAAAAAGGTGTATTTCATGGATTCCTCTATTTAAAAACAAACAGTGCAGGGCAAATGTTACAAATGCCACTGACATCACCCATGTGGATGAATAGACAGACAATGACTTGTTTTGAGATTTTAAAAGTACTGTAAGATCATTTTTAACAGAACAGGTAATATTAACTTGCATCATTTAAAAGCATACTGCATGTGGCAATTGAGGACCAGACATATGTGAAACAAAATGGCACTTTAAATAAAATGATAAAATAAATAACAGACCTAATTAGCAAAAATAAAGAGAGAAAAAACTTCTCGAGTTTTACTGAACTTGAGTTAAGTAGGTGACTGACGGAAAGTATTTCCTGTAAGAAACAAACTTGATGTTTTTTGCTTTAGAAACTGAAATATATAAAGTAGGATATGCAGTTTTGTATTATTTTTAAATGTCTGAAATATTAGAAATAATAATATAAAAAGAGATACCAAAATATTTATAAAAAAATCACTTTCAAACTCTGTAAAGAACCTAAGAGAAGAACAGTATGTGTACACAATGTGTCTATTGTATAAAACGTATTTGAATTACAGACATTAATGCACAGAATATGCCTTTGAGCATTCAAAGGATTTATTAAATATTCTGGTATACCCTTGTAATGGTTGAATTCATACATCAAAGATACCAAATGTTCCTTTTAAAAATGTTATCATATGGCAGTATGGAGAGTTTTTCTTCTTGGTACAGTACAGTATGTCACTTCTCTATGGGTGCATTGTGAAAGCACAAAATAAACCCAACCTCACCACAACACCCATCCAGCAGAGCTAAGATGTGATTATACAGTGGTTATACAATTACTGAATTTACATATAAATGTTGCAGATATATTTTTCTTGAAAATGCTTTCCAATTTAAACAAATGTGTTCTGTAAATATTTCAAACTAAACTTCAAGCTTTAATTTAATTGATGGTTCTAATAGTTACTGTACTAATAGTACAAAAGCAGTTGAAACTGTAGATTTGAAATTAAATTAGCCAAAAGACAAACAGATATTGCTTCTTTCTGTACATTTTAGAGTAAAAAGTAAGTACAAAATTCAAGGAACTTAATATTTCTTAGCTGGTTTGAGGTCTGTACTTTGTCACTGTAGGACTTCACAGGTATGACAAGACAGGCCAATGGAAATAAGCAGGATCCTAGACAGTATAAATAATGTTCCTGAAATAGAGTCTAAAAGCTCCTACATTGCATTTAGATTTCCAGAGTGTGCCCTGCCAGCAGAAATCCCAACCATCACAATCAGGGAACTTTTTACTGCAACAGGAACTCTCAAGGCAAAAGGAGAAAAAGAAAGGTTTATAAAGATGCATCTATCTAAAATAAAATGAATTAGGTCTTGACAAAAAAAAATACTCCCATCCTTATTTTTTATTTTAAAAATGAATTGATTTTGACCTTGGTAGGGGTGTAAAAATTGTACACGAGAAGGGAAAAGTTATATTTCTTTTCCCTTTTTGCCACACATACAGTAGTTAAAATGCAGAATTAGATACTGTAGTAATGTAAAAAACAAAAGTCATACGCATAACCCATTGTCTAAAAATGTTGGGCTGTCTTACCAAATACTTTATACTCTATATAACTGACAATTTATAGTTATCATTAATCATGAACATTAAGCCCAATGAATGGGACAAAGATGATAGAGAGTAGGAGGAATTATCTGTCCCTCAGAAATAACACTGCAGTATCCATTTTGAAATAGATGGAATCAATTTACATTGAGCTCTTTACTTTAGGTACAAACTAAATCACAATAAATAATAATGAGGGAACGAGCAATTTGCTGAACTGAGCAATGTGTTATCATAAAAAAGCAAAGTAATGTATGAGTTAAGTCAACCTAAGATGAATAAAAATTTAAACAAAAATTGATAAGCTGAGCACACATGACTATAATCATCTGCAGGTCGGACATCGTGTCTACTCATTTGTCTATACATAGTTTAGAATTGAATTTTTCAATGATCAGATATTCTAAGGCTTTTATTTTATGAGTTTTTGCCCCACACTATAATGTATAATAAGGTCTGAGATTAGATAGCCACCTACTATACTTCAAACTGTTTGATCCTTGGGACACCCAATATCTTACACCTTTTGAGCAAAATTCATCCATTGTACATGGGGTTTTAAAGATAATCTTATGGAATTACAGTATATTATTTCTTTATGATTAAATTTAAGTGTACTGTACATTTCCATTTTAATACCTGAAAGTCCTTACTGATTTTTCAACATTTGAGTGGAATTATCTTTCACCACTAAACCAAAATCAACTTTGAAAATCAGGCTCATGTGCTTTTAGTTCTGCATTATGTGAATTGTGAATTCTTTTAGCATGTTTTTTTCACTTAGTCCACAGTTTCTAAGCTTTTTTACTTGTTTGAACAACTTTCAGTTCCCAGTAAAATATATAATGAACCTAGAGGACATGTCATTACTGCACATTCCCATAGTAAAGAGACTTTGTTAGAAACTAGGTTAGTATGGATCAACCTAAAATAGAGATAATTGTTCATCTAACCAATATACTGAAACAGGTAAACCCAGCATGGGGTGCAATACAATTTCTAGCTTGTCTATCTTTTTTTTCCCATAAAATACTCCAATTAAAGGTCTAATCAAAATATGTCTGGTCTGCTCTGCTCAGCCTTTTACCAGGTGTAAGCAATTAGAAAATGAGATGAGATCATAACGTGTGTCTATTAACAATTACCATCAACCTAAGTAATTAAGACTTCAGCTGAAACAGAACAATCAGTAGGCACAGGAGCCTGGAATAAAAACAATCATATTAATTTTCTGGAAAATTTCAGGTACATGATGGCATGATTCCTTTGGACTGATACAGGTAAACAAAAAGCCATCTTTAGCTATTGATTACTCTGGACCTTGAACCTGTCCATGACTTCACTACAATGTAGGAGATGTACAGTAGGAAACACATTTAATGCTTGATTTTTTATATAGTTTTTTCCCTCCTTTTTCTAGTTGCAGAATTACTCTCCAGGTATAAAGTACTGCTGAATGCTTTATTACACAATACATCACACTTGCCTCCTGTTTTGTGTTTATGAATTCAACATAATTACATCTTTATAAAACAACATAATTACCACAAATAACTATAACTTAATCTATCAACAACAAAGTCTGTTTGCCATTGAGATTTTTATTTTTTATCTGGAAAACAACTGTATGTTTAGGATCATGTTAGGCAGCAAAACAATTCGGCAACAGTGCATAGGAATTGGGGGTCCATTTGGAAAACCAGATGTTCAGAAGTAATTTCTCAAAAAGTCAATGGCCTACATCCATCTACGTAAATTTACAGTAATACAGAATAAATGAAAATTATATCACTTTAACCCTAGTTTACAATGAACGGCCGTTATTAAAAATTATAACTTGGGATCCACTTGGACACTAAGATCTTGAATAGGTTAAATTTAGGCCAGAATGTATCCAAGACAAATATCTTTGTCTTACAATAATGTAGAATCAAATTAGGAAATAATGATGTAAAAGTTTAATTTTGCACTACTGTGTGAAAGATTCCCTCCCAGCATTAATCCATACAGTGCCTGACTCTCTCAGAAGTGCTCAAAGTGGCACCAGATGGTTTCCACTTCAATGTTGCATAAAACACTCAAATATACGTAATATGCAAATGTAAATGTCTTACAGATTATTTGTTTTGAAACCTAAAATTAGAAATAGCCTCACTAGGACAAAAAAATATTTGTACAGAATGAAATGTGAAGTATCATTTAGCCACATGATAAAATTCTGATTTATTACAATTTTATTATTTGACACTTTCTAAATTCAAAACAAGTTATTTTTAATTTA
This sequence comes from Lepisosteus platostomus, assembly GCF_059453375.1. Classification (NCBI taxonomy): domain Eukaryota; kingdom Metazoa; phylum Chordata; class Actinopteri; order Semionotiformes; family Lepisosteidae; genus Lepisosteus; species Lepisosteus platostomus. Next base: position 21,505,688 of record NC_142613.1, read on the forward strand.
ATCTCATGAAGAAAACATTCTACATCAATCTGGACCTTGTGCAGCTGTATTCGTCCAACGATTTTAATGTCTGTTACCTCTGTGTTGTATTTGTGCCAATTGTAAATAATAAAGGAAAAGCCCTTAACTTTCCAGTGTATAAATGTTTTGTGAAAAGTGTAAATAGTTGTTTACTGTGTGGAGTAATAATGTGTAAATTGTTTTATAAGGGACATACAAAAACGTAAAACATTATGAAACATTAGCCATTATAATGCTGTTGAACGTTATCACCGTATATCTGTAAAGTGGTTTTTCCTTGTCTTGGTTTTTGAAATTACAATAAAAAATGAAATGTAGACACCTTTTTTTTCTTTAACCTGTTTTATCCAACATTACACAGGAAAGCAAAACTAAGTGTACTTTTTCCCACAGGAAAATATTACTTAAAAACGTTCAGCCGTATCTGTGTATTCTATGACCTCCATTATGATTAAAAATTCTGCAGCCTTGTCGACCGAGAACTGGAGAGATGTGGCTTCAAGGTTAGATACTCTTTGAGTAAGGTATAAAATGTCTTCAGTACATGGCCTGTTCTTTGTTGTATGAATAGGTTCTCTAGTGGTCTTTAGTGTACATGAGAAAGTGTACTTTTGAACTGGATTTCAACTGGAAAACTTCTTATAAAATTGTGTTAATAAATTCTGTTTATTCCATGCTGAAAAAAAAGAAGAGACACATAATTTAGGCTGTGGAGCTCATTCTGAAGAAGGCTCCATGTGGCCTATGCATGCTGACGCAGCTACAGTACCTACAGTACTTGAACTAATTGTGCTGTGGTGAAGCAGTTAACACAATGTGATTCTGAACAACAGCAATGTTGAACACTTTACACAGACACATTGATTCTTTTTTAAAGATTCTTTTTGAAGAAAAATGTCATGTTGAGCTGAGCTGGCACATAGGTCCTCAAGTGTTGACTGTAAGTCAGACACCCTGCAATATACAGACATTTTCTCAGGGCTGTGATCATAGCCAACCTAGACCAAAGCCATTGTAGCTAAAATATCACACATTTTTGGACCTTTTTTGTTATAATAAAAAACAACAAGATCACTTTATTAGCCATAAACAATTTCTTGCATTAGGAATTTGTCTTTTCACATACCCCAGCTTGCTCTCCACAAGACACACAGACACACAGACAAGGAGACAAGCTTCAAAAGAAATGTTTTGTGTCAACACTGATGCTCAGAAAAAAAAGAAAGAGAATAAATGAAGGTTAATAACTCTTACGAGATATAAGAATAACATACTGTATAAGGACATGCCTTACTGTATATGCATTTCAAGTTACTTGTGACCACATTTTACAAGCAACCACTTTCTTGTTTCTTGCTCGAGATTACAATGCAATTTTAACAGTTTACAATTTAGTTACAGTGAAGCACAAAAACACTTTTGGGCTGATTATTCCATTTTAATTAATTTTGTGGCAATTTTTAAAGAGTGAAGAGAATAGAACCATATTCCTCATTAAGCTATATTTCAATCCTTAATACATACAGTATATTTGTTTTTTATTGTATTGGTTTTATTCATTTATTTTGCTGATCCATGAACAATAAACATAAGCTCAGGAATGCTATACCTAATGTAAATTTCTAAATACAAATTTAAATATTTAATTTGAGGCAGAACCTGATTCAAGTAAACAAAAGCCTGCCTGTTATATCAACATCACACTTACTGTAGTTTTAATTTTTCATTGTGACTTTTAAGAAAATCCTAGTGTTCTCTCAGAAATTACCTTTTAATTTCACATTTGTCAAATGTTTTGGGACTCCTGTCAGGAGCTACTGTACGTGGTCAGAAGAACAAATGAAAGCGGTCTTTAGAACAAAGGAGGCCATAATACGAACTGTATCTGAAACATCTACTGTATGTGCAACTGATGTCTGTGTCTGAGACATACAATAACAGATGAATTAGCAATTGGATTTCAGTCTAAGGCACCACAAGCACTGTAGGTTTGAAAATAATTTTATGACTCAACTTTTCTTTTCAACAATTTCAAAGGACTGTCCTAAAATTCATTTTCTGGATTTTCCACAGTTCACAATCTACAACACTAGATTCCATAGTAGTTAAAAGTTGCACTTTGTTACAGAGAACAGGGATTCATTTTTTAACACAAACGTCACATGTGCATTTTTATATTATCACTACATTGCCCTGGAATATCAAATTTCATAAAATGTAAACATTACTTCTTAAACTACATTTATTTACATATGCATTAATTAAAATTCTTTATCTAATATGTACTGTACTGAAGTACCTGTATGCTTTAAAGATCTTTTCAATGTATGGTGCACAATGGCGGTGTGGCATGGTAGTGTAGTGGTTAGCATTGCTTGCCTGGAGTTTTTGTATGTTCTCCCTGTGTTCCCAACAGTATCCACAGGTCAGATTAGAGGACAAAAAAGTTATCAGGATTCACTTCTTAGCATATATTATAGATAAATGCTTTATTACACAAATTTCTGCATTAAATAAAACACAAAATGGAGCAAACCTCCATAAAACAATCCCAAGAGGAACTTATTTTTATCACAGTATAAAATGTCTTTTTATAGTTAATGGCTTTTATTTCAGTGTGGTGAAGATGGCTTGATGTTCAAACTCCTCACTTAGCCTATATAATTTTAATGGCTATTATCTTTAAAAAGTAATTTGCAAACCCCTCACGAATTAGAAGAGGGATGTCTAAATAGCTTCTAGGCATTCCATCTCAAAATTAAAGAATACTTTAGAATATAGCTATAACAATAACCACACATTTTATTTGTAAAATAGTCTGCATTATAAGGGGACCTCATTCCATATTTTCTTTAATACAGCTATTGGCAAATGTTCTGCATTAATGCCTATCCCTGCACACAGCCCAGATTTCAAAAATTCCACTTATTCATTCAATAATAGCAGGCAGCAGGCTGTCATGTACATTACATTAAGGTATGCCTACCAACACTGAACATATCACACCACTTCTTTGTGCTTTCGTGTTTGTCTGAGTGTACAAATACCCTCCACACAACGTTTGCACTGTTGCTGCACAGCACAGTGATAGAAAAACAAAATGTCAATTTATGAAGTGATTACACATTCACATTCAAGTTGGACTGCAGATAATTACTTTCATTGGCAGAGGCAAATTGAAATGACTTGTGCCTGAACTCAGTCACTGATGTTTGATTTGGCAAAATGGAGGTTCATGTTGCTAAATGTTGTACAATTTAAGAAGTAATAAGGCAGAAAGAACATAAATAAATTATGAGCATAGTAGGGGTATTCCCAATTAAAGATCCCTAAATTAAACCAGAGAAGCATTTCTGTCTCTGTGGCTAAGGATCTGTGCCTGTGGCTGGAAGGTTGCCGGCTCAAATCCCACAGCTGGCAGAGGAATCCTACTTTGTTCAGCCCCTGAGCAAAACCCCAGCTGCTCCAGTGGTGCTGTATAAATGGCTGACCTTGTGCTCTAACCCCAAGCTTCTCTCTCCATGCCTGCGTGTCTCATGGAGAGCAAACTGGGTATCTTCTTCTTCTTTTTCACAGCCTTAGTCCCAGACTGTCCTGGGTTCAGCTGCTTTGGTTGCTCTTCTCCACTTGTCTCTGTCGAGCACATCTTCCTCACTCACTTCACATACCTCCATATCTTTTCTCACACAATCTATCCATCTCTTTCTAGGCCTGCCTCTTCCCCTGTTACCTTCCACCTCAAATTCCATTACCCTCTTTGTTACTTCCTCAACGTCCCTCCTCATGATATGTCCATACCACTGTATGGAGAGCAAACTGGGTATGCAAAAAGAACTTCTGAATGCAAGAAAATGTACAGTATATGGCTAATATCTTATCTTATTGGTCGAGAATGCAGAGAGGCTCACTAAGAATGAAAGTTGCAATGATGAGTATGGGGGAGCACTGAGTCTTATGGTAGAATGACAGAAGACATCATGTTTCCCAAGTGCATCTTAAGAGGATATTTTGTACTCATTAGCATACTCCAAAATGAGTAGTATTTGAACTACTGCTCTTGGTATTCTTAGATACCAAGAGCAGTCAAAACAACATTTTCTGTGCTAAACAAATCCAAGCCTAGGCTTGACTTAAACATGTAATTTGTTAATGTGACTTTGAAAGTTAAAGAACAATGCAAACTGATGCCTAGATTTGTATAAATAGTGAATTGCTCATTCTAACTTAATGAACAAACACTGTGATGATGACTACTGTAACAGTTTGAGCTATTTTAATTATAAACCATTTTGTTTTTAACAGGACTTAGGAAACGAGACAGGCTAGACTGCTCGAGGAATTAGTCAAAACTAAGCTGCAAATTGGGTTGTCACCAATTAAGTAGTTCCAGTTCAGATTAAAATGGTATTGTTGGCATAGAGATGGACATTTCATTTGTGTATTGCCTGAACAGTACTGCTTAGATAAGTGGAGAACAGTGCAGATATCAGAATAGAACCTTGTGGAATTCCTTTATATACAGATACAATCTATAAAGTGATGTACATACTGTACTGTAAATCTGAAACCATCTGAGGGAGTTTCCATCTAATAAACCACACAGCTTTTTTTAGAGGAATTGAGTGAACCACAGCGTCAAAAGCTTTAGGTAAATCTATAATGATAGCTGCATTGGTGTGTGGTTTTTGTCATGAGTCTTTAATATGTCACTGAACACCTTTAAAGATGCTGTGGCACATTCATGTTTGGGACAAAAACAAGATTGTTCATCAGATATAATGTAACTGTTGCCTGAAAAGAGTACTCTTCAGTATTCTTAGAAAAGCAAGGTAAACTTTATATTAGCAATTGAGTTCTGATATACGACTCCTATTGAAAACGTCTGCTGGGATTTCAGTTCTAAACAGAGACTGAACAAGTGGGTCATCAGACTGTGCCATGAGCAGCAGGTGTTATAAAAATTGGTTTAACACCATTCTGACTAGCCAACATAATAACACGATACCAGCAGTAATGAAAAATTCAATGTTTTTTTATAACACTTTATTTGAATGTTGCTGCCTAATGGCTTCATAATCCCTTCATAATTGCTGCACAAGATCTCATAATTACATTCATATATGCTTTATAGGGATGCAGTGCACAAATGACAATGTGTGCATTACAGGTCATGACATTTGTTTTAGCATGGATTTTATCTTGGAATGTACTAAGCACTAGAAATAATGATATAATTAATATAATCGTTAACATGTATGTCCCTATAAAGCAAAATGAAAAATTCAGGCGAAAGGACTGTGATTTTTAACTTTGAAACTCAAATGGTATAAGCATGTTGAGACTAATATTGCTAAAACCATCTTTTAGAGAGGAGCTTTATAATTTATAAAATTGCTTCTAGCTAAAATCAAAAGAAGAGATTCTCTTTCAAGGTGATTATAACACACACTATGATACAATGATCAGTAAAATCTTTACAAAATCCAGATGACACATACTTGACAAACCCTGTGAGCATGATGTGAAGCACTCAAGTCACTGGGGACTTGAGTTTCTCCCAGAAGGTTTGGTGTGACAGAAGTTTAAAAAATTCAGCCAATTCTTAAATGAGTCAGTATTAACACACCCCATTTTAAATCTCCCAATCAAATAAAATCCCGGTTAGAAACAATAAGTTCCTTAAACAAAGTTAAGGTAGCAACAGAAGCACAGGTTGTCCAACAGTGTCTTATTATAGATAGATGTTGATAACAAGTAAATCTATTTTTTGGACATTTAGATGAACAAGAACACTGTAAATTGTAAACCCCAACTTCCATTATAAGATCCATCCACACAAAACAGATTGTACCCATTTAGGGACAGTTTATTATTAGAAATATATTTTTGTATGAAAACTCCAACATAACTAGAATAACAATTATCTGGGGAAGAACTAAAAGAACATTCCTTAAATTGATTATGTTGAAGAAACAGGTTGTGCATGTTACAATGACAAAAATGTAGATCTATTGTATACGACCACAAAACCAGTAATAAGTCAGCAATATGCCAGCTGTAATGTTACTGCTCAGAGGACCTGAGCTATGATGTACATCAGAGCAAGAATAAAATAATCAAGCATCGTCTAAAAGGTCTAACCTGTTTTCTGGCTGCATAAAAAATAATCATCTTTAGTAAATTTAAGGGTGACTTAGAAATTTTCCAGTTAGAAACACAAAACTGTATAATCACTCCTTCTAAGCAGTAGTTTACTTAAGTGCCTCAAAATAAACTAGAACCACTGTCATGTGAATGATGAGATGACTCAGCAGTAATAATGCCTATGCCGTAGTCAAGAACAAGACACTGGAAAAAAAAGGGTAAAACAATCTAACAGACTAGAGAGGGCAGATGAGTGGTACTGTAATAATAAAATATATCAATTGATGTGATGGAGAAGACAGAAAACCCAAAGTTTCATACTTTCTACACTACCTACTTAAACCAGAACGGCTTTGGGCTATGTTAACTTCTTGGATTTCTATTACAAACATATAACCAAATCATGGGACAGAGTCATTTTACACTTCCAATTTAGCTTAATGACATGAGGTACCATCTTTATGGATACAATTTCAATAACAAAGAAAACAGGTAAATCTTAAACTCTGCACCTTCAAGGAAAAGACTAAAACAAGTTAAGAATTAATTAATTTGTTTTAATCGTAAAGTGTAATTGCAGAATTTCTGCTTTCTCTAAAAAGTGATTTCTAATTAAAACTTTCTAATAAGATTATTTTTGGGCTGTTGATTTGGAACTTAATCTTTGTTTTCTAAAGAAATAAAAACACTTGTCAGCAATAACACATTGAATATATTGTGCATACAGTAGCTCTGTGCTCTGATTACATACACAAAATGTATTGATAAGTGCAAAAAAATCTATTGTAAAATATGTGGGATTTTTCATGGAAATAAATCATTTTAATTCTTCATACTAAAATTTCTGCTTTGCTTCCCAAATTTTACTTATTTCAGATTCATCATATCTTTCTGTTATTTCTAGCTTTTCAACATAAAATACTTCTCTAAAACAGAAACAAGAATTCCAGCAGGAGTAACAAAGCACTGAAGCTAAGCAAGCTACTGCATTTCTACACGGAAACTTCTATGACTGAGGTTTTTGCTCCTTTTAAATTTGTATCTCTCATTTACATGAATCTGTCAAGAACATATGGGGTCAAGTGTTCTGGGTTTTCTGGTTTGTGCTGCTAAACAACAGGAAGGAATTTAAGTGGGTACAGAAAAGATATAAAGGGATTTTTAAGATTAAAATCACAATGACGAATATGCAAAAAATGCTGCTTTAAACTAAAGAATTACACTACATACATGCCACATGCCAGAACAATCAAAACTGTCATGGGACATAGCCCAGATATGAAATATCTACAGTGTTAAAGTTTTCCTTTTTGTTTCTGTTTAACAAGAAAAAAGTTCTTGCTTTTTAACAAAAAGCTTAGCTTTAAAATGGTCTCCGTTCATTTACACTAAAATGCGTATAAAAAATAAGAAGACTAACATTTCTGTTTTTTTATGAAAATAATTTTAGCTGTAGTTGAAATAAGTTAATTATAAAAACAAAACTATTAAAACATAAGACAAGTGCATGAGACCATCACCAAAACTGTAAACCACACTTGACAAGATGTACGATCTCAAGAAAGAAGGCAGTTAATAAAAAGAGAACAGATAATCCATGAAGTACTTTTTTCCTTCAAGTGCTCTGTGTTGCTTCCCCAAGTTCTGCAAACAGCAGTGGATTGCTCCCCTCAGGCTGTCACTGCACCTCTACAATGGCTTCCACTCTGTGTTGGACAGCAGTGACGATGAACTCGTTGGCTGTGTCTCCCTGAGGCTGGTACATGGCATTGAACTGTGCTTGGCTCTCACGGACAAGCTTCGTGATAACAGGGCTGTTCATTCCTCTCAGACAGTGTGCGCGGACGATGCCAGACTGCCCTGCAGACAAGACCCAGCCATGTGCTCCAAGGTTGGGGTTGAAGCGGGCCTGTTGGTGTAGATGATAATAATAATAATTAATAATTGCTTAGACTTATATAGCGCTTTTCTGGACACTCCACTCACCACCCCCAATGTGCAGCATCCACCTGGATGATGCAATGGCAGCCAAAGTGCGCCAGAACACCCAACACACATCAGCTATCAGTGGGGAGGAGAAAAGAGTGATGAAGTAAATTCATAGATGGGGATTATTAGGAGACCATGATTGGTAAGGGCCAAGGACGGCCAGGACGCCAGGGTTACACCCCTACTCTTTTCGAGAAACTCCCTGGGATTTTTAATGACCACAGAGTCAGGACCTTGGTTTTTACATCTCATCCGAAGGATGGCGCCTGTTTACACTATAGTGTCTCTGTCACTATATTGGGGCATTAAGACCCACACGGACAGCAGGGTGAGTGCCCCATGCTGGTCCCACTAACACCTCTTACAGCAGCAACCTTAATTTTTCCCAGTTGGTCTCCTATCCAGGTACTGACCAGGCTCACACCTGCTTAGCTTCAGTGGGTTGCCAATTTTCAGTTGAAGGGTGATATGGCTGCTGGCACGATGACAAAACAATGAGGTTATTTAACTGATTTTTAATTCCAGTGGCAAAAGATACATCACAAGTGAAAAATACTTTTTTGCTAAAGTACAAAGTCATGTTTGTATAAATGTACAGCACCTGTCCACATACAATGGTACTTGAAAACAAATGTATTCGGTTAAACTGCAGTCCTTAGAGCTTTTTCGGATCAAGAATAAACAATTCACACTTTCAGTTTTAATCCCACTTACCTGTTCCTTGTAGTTCTGTGCCTTATGAGGAAAACATCAATATTTCAAACATCAATCAAAAACATCAATTTTTGATAACATCAATATCATCATAAAGTTATACTTCTTAATTTAGAAATGTGAAAAAATAGAAATGTTTGCTGTAGCAGACCCAGAAATAACAAATTAGCCCTTAAAAGCTACTCCACAAGCTGAAAAATGTATTTTTTATTACCCATATAGAAAAAATTATGTTAGCATAAAGGTTATCTGGGAATGAAAATAATGCAAAAATCATACTCATTAAAAGAGGCTGATTCGAAATGCACTGATTTCTCTCTTCTGCACTGAAGAATTGCATATATTAATCACTCTGGGGTGAAAGTAAATAAAAATGGAAAAATAAAATGAATTAACGGAAATCAATTGTATATCTCAAACTGACACGATGGCAGTTTTTTACAAAACACTTATTAACAGTTATTAACCTTTTGATATTTTACTTGCTGTATATATACAGTGCCTTGCGAAAGTATTCGGCCCCCTTGAACGTTTCAACCTTTTGCCACATTTCAGGCTTCAAACATAAAGATATAAATTTTTTATTTTACGTGAAGAATCACCAACAAGTGGGACACAATTGTGAAGTGGAACGAAATCTATTGGATTTTTGAAACTTTTTTAACTAATAAAAAAATGAAAAGTGGGGCGTGCAAAATTATTCGGCCCCTTTACTTTCAGTGCAGCAAACTCACTCCAGAAGTTCAGCGAGGATCTCTGAATGATCCAATGTTGTCCTAAATGACTGATGGTGATAAATAGAATCCACCTGTGTGTAATCAAGTCTCTGTATAAATGCACCTGCTCTGTGATAGTCTCAAGGTTCTGTTGAAAGCGCAGAGAGCATCATGAAGACCAAGGAACACACCAGGCAGGTCCGTAATACTGTTGTGGAGAAGTTTAAAGCCGGATTTGGATACAAAAAGATTTCCCAAGCTTCAAACATCCCAAGGAGCACTGTGCAAGCGATCATCTTGAAATGGAAGGAGTATCAGACCACTGCAAATCTACCAAGACCTGGCCGTCCCTCTAAACTTTCAGCTCAGACAAGGAGAAGACTGATCAGAGATGCAGCCAAGAGGCCCATGATCACTCTGGATGAACTGCAGAGAACTACAGCTGAGGTGGGAGAGTCTGTCCATAGGACAACAATCAGTCTTACACTGCACAAATCTGGCCTTTATGGAAGAGTGGCAAGAAGAAAGCCATTTCTCAAAGATATCCATAAAAAGTCTCGTCTAAAGTTTGCCACAAGCCACCTGGGAGACACCCCAAACATGTGGAAGAAGGTGCTCTGGTCAGATGAAACCAAAATCGAACTTTTTGGCCACAATGCAAAACGATATGTTTGGCGTAAAAGCAACACAGCTCATCACCCTCAACACACCATCCCGACTGTCAAACATGGTGGTGGCAGCATCATGGTTTGGGCCTGCTTTTCTTCAGCAGGGACAGGGAAGATGGTTAAAATTGAGGGGAAGATGGATGCAGCCAAATACAGGACCATTCTGGATGAAAACCTGTTGGAGTCTGCAAAAGACCTGAAACTGGGACGGAGATTTATCTTCCAACAAGACAATGATCCCAAACATACAGCAAAATCTACAAAGGAATGGTTCACAAATAAACGTATCCAGGTGTTTGAATGGCCAAGTCAAAGTCCAGACCTGAATCCAATCGAGAATCTGTGGAAAGAGCTGAAAACTGCTGTTCACAAACGCTCTCCATCCAACCTCACTGAGCTCGAGCTGTTTTGCAAGGAAGAATGGGCAAGAATTTCAGTCTCTCGATGTGCAAAACTGATAGAGACATACCCCAAGCGACTTGCAGCTGTAATCGCAGCAAAAGGTGGCTCTACAAAGTATTAACGCAAGGGGGCCGAATAATTTTGCACGCCCCACTTTTCATTTTTTTATTAGTTAAAAAAGTTTCAAAAATCCAATAGATTTCGTTCCACTTCACAATTGTGTCCCACTTGTTGGTGATTCTTCACATAAAATAAAAAATTTATATCTTTATGTTTGAAGCCTGAAATGTGGCAAAAGGTTGAAAAGTTCAAGGGGGCCGAATACTTTCGCAAGGCACTGTAAATGTGGAATGTATTTCACATGTTTATTTAATTTTTTAATGTAATTTGTTAATTTAATTCAAATTTGAACATCACATACTTTTATAACATGATGCCATATCATATTTAATCAAATTAAGTTTGCTGTAAATGCAGCAACACTACATACAGTGCACAGAGATCAAATTTACTATCTGAATAAGAAACAAGAACAAAACCTGCTCTAAATCCAGTTTGTAGAGTGCAATTTAACCCAGATCAAGTTCACATCTTTTTTTTTATTTGGGTGAAAAAATTAAAAGCGAAAGACTTTAATGAAGCAGGATCACCACTTACATAAAAAGAAACAATAATTGTATCTCTGATTTGAAGCAAAGCGCCTTTGGCTGGATGAATTGTGTATCTGTCCCTAACATCACGGTCCCTAGAGCTCCCCCTCCAGTGAGCTATCACTTTCTTTCAATTTCACAGCGTTTTATCACTAGAACCCAAAGAGACGTTTTCTTCATTTTACAGATCATTAGCTTCTGTCCGTCTTTATCTTCCCTCACAAATGAGACATAGCGTTTTCTCTATTACAACTTGGGTAATGCAAACAGCAACACCACATTACCGCAGAGTACCCACTCGCTACCTCTTTGATATTAATGCCTGCTTTATCACTTTTTTTTTAATTTGGAGAAGGTTTACAATGAGAAAATGCTTATCTTCTCTGTCCACAATATTGGCAAAACACAAGAGTCAATACAATTTGCATGTTTCTTGTAACGTGCAAAGAACCCCAGATGTCTTTTGCTTGGAAGTGGTCTTGATTACATTTCATTCCTTTTTTTTTTCCATTGTTTTGCTGCTTCTGGCTCCTGTGGTGATGAACCATGTAAATGTTAGCTCACACAAAATGGAGCATTTTAGACATCCCAGCTGCACATTAAATTACAATAACATAAAACAATTCTGGAAAAACGGTTGATGTCCCCTGACTATCTTCAACTGGTAAATAAAATAATGCTATTGGTGGCTTGGAGTTCTTCAAAAAAGATGTTTGCAGAAAAGAAAAACTGTTGGCCAGTAAAACTGGTGAGCTTTTATTACTGCATGTACTTCATCCATTTGAATTGCGCTAATAAGATTTTTGAAGAGCTGGAGCTGTATAGCCTGAACTTACCTTGTACAAGGCATCCAGAGGCATTCTGTCCAGAGCCAAAGCACCTTTTGTTTCTGTGGCTTGCATGTGCTTCATAGGTTCTCGGCTGGAGGCATTCTTAAACGTCCTCTGAAAGTAAAGATTTAAGCTGTTTTATCAAACCATTAATTAAATGCCATTCAACTTCCAGAAGGCTTCAGAAACTTATATACTCATATAGGACTCTCAAATGCAGTTTGTGTATTGTTTCGGCTTTTCTTGACATTATGGTATCAAACTTTTAAAAATGAAGATCCAGGCTAAAAATGATGCTCACACCTGAAGAAGGCTCCACGGCCGAAACGTTGTGTTTTCTCTCTTCTTTTTTTCAGCATGGAATAAACCTATTACTTGTAAAAATGATAATGTGTTTCTCGTGGATTTAAAACCATCTTTGCTCCACAAAAACAGTCATGTAGATTTAAAGACTTTAATTGACATTAAACAAGAAAATTCATCTAAAGAAATTGTTAATATCAAATGTCAGCAGTCCTTGGTAATACACAGCATTTAATTTTTTTTTCAGTTATGAAATCTGTGTTAAAATGACATAAAATGAAATAGAATCCCCCAACCGCAACATTGAAAAACAAATCAGTTGTCAAAACTGTAAAACTCAACTAAATGTAAAAAAATCATCTTATATTTCTGAATTTAAAATGAGGTGGCAGTGACAAAGTGGTTGCTGGTGGTTGCTGGTGGTTTCTGCTTCACAGTGCTGGGGCCCTGATAGGGCTTCAATTCTGGATCTGGGGTGCTATCTGTGTGGAGTCTGTATGTTCTCCCCAGGTTTGTGTGGGTTTTTGCTGGTTGCTCTGGTTTCCTCCACACAGTCCAGAAACATAAAAGTAGGTTAACTGGGTTCTGGAAAAATTGGTCCTGGTGGGGCTTTGTCTGTTTCAGCCCTGCAATGTTTTAGTAAAGTGCCCCATTACTTGATGGGATGGATGTCGCTACCCTGAAACAACGTACTGGATAAAGCAGTTAGAAAAATGGATGGACGGAATTGAAAATGTTTTCTGATTTTTTTCTTGTAAATTTTCTTACATCCAAACAAATAACTCGGCATTGATACTTAAAGGAGCAATGCACAACTGAATTTTAAACCATGCTACATCAGACAACAATGGCACTTCAAGCCATTGTGAATCCACAGTGTGACATCGACACATTAACAAGAGCTACAGTATAGTAGTAACACTGTTCTCCTCTTTGTGTGAATACACAATAAACCGCATCCACACAAGGGAGGAAGAATGTGCTCTCTGTGAAAAAATGCGAAAGAGCTGAGCAATCAGTTAGAGGAACCCCTTTTACTCTTGTCCAGTTAAGTTCCTCCAAGATACACAAGGTTCCAGCCCAAGGTGTAGACGGCAGAGGCTGGGTGGTGCGAGGGGGTGAAAGATGTGCTCCCTGGGCTGTGACCATTTGTGAAAAGCAGACGGTGCCGCACTCCAGTCTGCTGCAGTCAATGGGGGAGTCGGTGGAGCGGAATGCAGGAGAACAGATGGTGGACCCAGGGCAGGAGGGAGATTAATTTTTAAATTAATGAAGGATACGGCACTTAATCAACACATAAGCTTGAAAATGCCTAGCCATTAACGGCCTCTTTGCTAACTTGGCAAGTTCTCCACATCCACCCCCTTCTTTATTTCTTGGTCAATTCCAGTCTTTCTTTAGGCACATCCAGGCGGTTCACTCAGGTGTATCTAGGAGATAACTAATCTAATAAATTCAGTTCCTTTCATCCACTCCCTTACTGTGTGTAATGGCCTATAACGATGGCCAGGGAGTAGGAGCTGGAGAAATTTAAGAGAAATGCATCTGACAGTCTCTGTACAGAGTATTAAGGCCCACATGCCATGTCAAATCACAACGATTAAAAAAGGTCCCCTGAAATTAGATACATTGTAGCAACATGTCTAGCACAGAGAAGTATAGCTAGCCTCAGTCTTCCTTAAAACCAGCTTTGTATTTTAATTGACTTGGAATCCAAATTTAATATCTATCTTTAATTTTTTTGCAATTTCATGTTGTAGCTCTGATGCTTAGTCATGATCTTCTATTTATACTGCAAAGTGTATTTAATGATTTTAGAATCAATCAGTAAAAAATGTCAAGTTTTGCGATAATCACAAGCCTCATTTTGTATTTATTGTAAAACTCAAAAAAACTGAATTGGATCGGATATTGTTATATGCAAATATAAATTGACACTGAAAAATAAGTCACATTTATGTAACCAGTAACACAAATCTGACTTCCAAAAACTAAACAGAAAATTCTTAACAATTCTTAATTACTTAATTTTTTAAAAACATGTAAAGGTTAATAACTAGTCTTACAGCATAACTAACAGCATATTAACCTAAAGCTTCAATGGAAACCTTAGCTGCATTTGTCACTGTTACAATTGGAAACAGTATTAAAAAAAAAAGACTAACAAAAGAAATGTCAAATTTTCTGCTTCCTTTTTGAGAAATTTCCCAATATTGATGCACAAACAGAATTTAACTTGTGCTTCTAAGCATTATTTTTTTTCCATTGTCCTCAACATCTTTTCTTTACCAATGGTAAATAGTATATCAAGAGCATCCAGCATTTTTTATATGTGCTATTTTACTGTTAAAAGCAAATGCTAAAAGGCTAAGAGACCTCAGTGTTTTAACACTTTATGGCCTGAATATTTGTTGGTATGTACATAAAATGTAAGAAGTGCTCATAAATTGTAGGCTATTATTCACATCTTGCTCTTAGAAGAGGAACGGATGTCTGAAGGGATGAACCGTGGAATGGCAGGAGAGCGGAAATAGACACTATGCGTAGCCGCGAGGCGGGTGCTATTCCGGGCTCAGCTGTGCCGTGTTCATGTATTCATGCCGTAAAGAAACCTATGCCCTCAGGCCATGGACAGTAGTGACCTGGTGCTAGGCGGGTCTCAGGACATCCGAACGTCAATGCTGAGTGAGGAGCAGATCAGAAGCAGGAAGCAAATAGGCTACACAACAAGACACACCAGAAAGACATGAATAATTACAGGGAACTAGGAACAGGAGAGAAGTAGAGCGCCCTCTAGGTGTACTGGGCGTGACAGACCTCAATTCTGCAGTCTGTTATTGCTCACTCAGAATCTTCCAGATTCACAGTTCCTAAAAACGTTTTCTACTAGCAGGACCTTCAGGTTCCAACAGGTCATAAAGAGCCCAAAAGAGAGCTGACTGTTAGATGCAGGTCTTCTCTAATGACATCAGTGAATATTTAAACTAGTCATGTGTTTCTAGATGAGGTTTTAAAGAGTTTTACAGTAGCCATCCCAACAATTATTAAAATATAGCTTCTTCCTAGGAAAGGATGAAGCAACCCACAGCTTACTGCTAAAGCATAAGGTGTAAGGGAGGGCCACATCTCTTAGGAGTACCTGTCTATTGCAGAGTTCTCACACAGGGACGATATAAAGATACCAGTCAACTCAGTTAGCATGTTAAAAGGAAGTGTGAGGAAAGCAGAACATTGCAGTGTTCTTCATATAAGTTTATAACAACAGGTTTCTTGATTTAATTTATTAAACGGATAGTTCCGGTCCTGAAATCTGATTGGCTGATCCGCTTTTGAAGCAGTGCTATATTCTCTGATATACACACACCCCAGAAGGAATTTTGACTATTTACTGTGTGATAAAGAAATATCAATGGGCTGACTGATTAATAACAGTCAATCAAATCAATCGCATAGGCTTTTAAAGACTACTTCTTAGCGTAGATAAGAAAGCGTAGATAAAAAAGCTTGGATTCTCAGGTATTTGATACATGTATCTTCTTCTGCTGTCTTTGTTGCGCTCTTGAGGATCCTTGTGATTTTTTGTGCTCCCATATTTGCTGGCTAATGTCCTCTCTTTGCTAGTTAATGTTACTTATGGCTGTGTTTCTGCGTTGCGTAGAAACGAGAGACTATATTCTAAGGCAGAAGAACGGAAACAGCTTAATTTTTGTGTTAAATTTTTAAATTAAAATTCATTCTATACGGCAATCACATATTTGGGGAACATTTTAGAAAACCAATAAGGCACCTGAAGCCTGTGCTATATCGTGCATACAGTCACAGTTAAAAGGGGTTGTTAGGCCCGAGGTGGGGTGTATACCCACGATATAGCACGGCCTCTCGTGCCTTATTGCTTAAATAAATTATAAAAGTAGAAAATGTATCTTAATATATATTTATACAGTGGGTTTGGTGATGTTAAAAATAACAGATATTGTACAGACCCTGTAGTATATATTCACAGCAAAAATTAAATGGGAATATAAGCAATTAGCAGTGTGTGAGAAAATACCATTTAGAAGTCAGGTTTCACATGCAGACAAATGCAGAAGTAGCAAACCACACACAATTGTCAGAACTGATGCACAGGTAGAGATGCAAGATTTCAACCAATGTTGACTATATCTTTCTCATTAAGAGCACCCATGATAGTGAACAGAGTGTATTTCAAAACTCTAAAGGAAAGGAGAGAATCAGGAGTGAAGCCTGTATGTTTTTGGTAGTAAAGACAACTTGCACAATTATAGAAAAGGTCCCCTTTTAATTTCTGTAGAGGTGTCTGCAGCTGTACATGTGCGCAATCGTTGCTACCAAGAATCCAGTGCTTTGGCTTTGTTTCAGCTCAAAATAAACTAATGCTAACTTGCCACTAGGGGCCTTAAATGTCTGATAAAGCACACTGACAGGCTAAATGTGTTTTCTTGCTTAGTGCTATTTTAGTATGCTAAATGCCTGCTACACTGGTTTGTGATTGGTTCAAGGATTTGCAAACATTAATAGGGACTTTTATTTTCTGTTATAAAATTAATGATCAAATTGTTTTTTTTACCAACATTTTCTCTTATTTTCTATCTGCTCAAAGAACTGTCGAAAAACATTTCCTAACTTCCAGGTTATCTATCAGCAGAGGGACTCAAAATCAGTGATCCTCTTCTTGGTTTATTTCTGTTCATTTCACCCTGTTTTACAATTGAAATTTCAGTGGGCAGATATACTGTAAGGTCTGGCTGACACTGCTGGCCCAGCATGAGGCTGTTGCCCCCAGCTTTGGCAGAGAAAAATAACAAATACAGACACAATGCTAGAGTGGCATGGGTTCAGTTCCTGGGTTGCTATCTGTTTGGGTTCTGTATGTTCTCCCTGTGCAATGCAAGTTGCCTCTTGGTACTCTGGTTAAACTTCCAAAGTCTGAAGACAGTAGGTTAATTGGCTTCTGAATGTGTGAGTGTCTATGTGTGTCTGTGACAGACTGACGTCCTGTCCAGGGGGTATCCTGCCTTGCACCTGTTGCTTGCCGGGATAGGCTCCGGCTTCCCTAGGACCCTATATTGAATAAGGTGGTTAGAAAAGACAGACGGACTAACTTCAATATATAGTATGCTTTGCAAATTAAATCAATATTTTCTTTGAAGTTGGAAACGAAATCACATATCATTCACTCACCATATCGGTATCACGGAACAACAAGTAGTACTTCTTAATGGCTTCTCCGTATGTCTGAGGCTCGCAGACCTGTCCTGTATTCACAGGATTCTTGTTGTCTTCTTCTTGTACCTTTGAATCAGTACCATATGGAACAAGTTCCACCCTATAGATAGGCTTATAGTGAAGCAAAAGAATGGGGAAAGCAGTTAATTTAATACTGTTAAATCAAAAAGTCTAAATGGTTTTCTGCACTGAATTTTACTACAAATAAGAAAATTACAAATGCATAGCATGTTTTTTTATATTTAAAACACAAAGTAGGAAAAAATGAAGAATGCACATACAAATCTGCGATCCATAGGGCGCTTAATATAGGGGTTTTGAGACATGTCTGCAAGCAACATCATCAACAGCTCTCCGGTACTGTCTGTTGTCACACAGGTATTGAGCCAATCAGAACCAGATATGCTCTGACAAATAAAAGAGAATACATCATTTAAGTAACATAATTACCTTAGTATCAGGTGTATAATGAGGACACTTTGAAGGAAACAATAAAAGCAGCTTATTCACTAAATGTTTCCATAAGGTGTACCTGTATATTTCACCAGCCACTTTTGTTATTTAGCTGTATATGGATATTCATGCTTGAATATTACAACACATTGAGTACAGTGTTTTATTTGAACTGCTTAGTATACTGTATAATGTCACAACGAAAAAAACACTATTACCTGACACAAGAAGAATTTTTTTTCCAAGACCATTTAGCCCACCTAAACCTTAGCATAAGTGCTATTCTCAAAACCAAATGCACTTACATACAGTGGTGTGAAAAAGTGTTTGCCCCCTTCCTGATTTCTTATTTTTTTGCATGTTTGTCACACTGAAATGTTTCAGATCATCAAACAAATTGAAATATTAGACAAATATAATACAAATAAACACAAAATGCAGTTTTTAAATGAAGGTTTTTATTATTAAGGGAAAAAAAAATTCCCTTAATAATAAAAACCTTCATTTAAAAACTCTGTTTCAGAATGAAGTTTAAATAAAAACCAACATGTAAAATGTAACGAAGTAATTCTGTCGCATCCAAAGGTAACAGTAGTGGTTTTGTGTAGTGAAACAGGATCTCTATACACTCCTAGAAAGTGCAGTTGAAAGCTAAATGTTGTGGGATCTGCATTAGTGCAAACTTAATATGACCCTTCATATACAGTAACATTACAGTATGTGCAAAAGAATAAGCAACTGGCAAAGTCTGTACATAATTTCTAACCTGGAGCTGACATTTTTAAAATAGAGGATAATACAAGAGAAATATTATATTACAGAGACTTTAGGGGTTTTAATTAGTTTGAAGATTCATGTTATAGTTCTCTTAAAATAAAAACAATACTAAAACTAAATTTTGGTGCAGGGTAAAGAAACCACTTTTGACTAATTCAAGGTGCTCAGATCACTTACACAATAAGATACATTTGACATATGAGAATGATGGTAAGAATGTTAAAATCAGTAGAAGAGAATGTGTTCATTATAAAAGTTATATCATTATAAGCAGTGTTTGAAACACAGAGGTTTGGTTGCTTATTAGGTCATGTAACTATTTTTTACTTGGTAAAATGTACATCCCTGATGTTTATTTTGTTGACTTTGAAATGTTTCAGAGCAAGAGCTAGACTCTGACTTAAAAAAAAATAAATTCAATACAGTAAAATTATTACCACTATGAAAAAACATTAACTCAGTGTCTCGATCACCAGCTAAGCCACATGTGGCTACTTGATAATACTGTTGGCTTTATCTTACCAGCCATGTCATACGTAGCTGACTATATAAAATATATTTTTTCTGACTGTCAGCACTGTGACAGTTCGACACACACTTACCCATACTGTTCCCCTTCGTGGAGCGACGAAATATGGCTTTGATCCCGTGTATCCAGCATCAATGTAATGGACACCATTCATCCCATAACTGCAAGGTTAACAAAAAACACACTCTATAAATAGAAATTCGGCTAAGCAATTTAATAAACATATTTAGTGCTTTCAAAACTTAAATTGGGAAAACAGTTTTACAGTTGTTGTTTTTTTCAAGTTTACACTGATATCCATAATGAACTAATTAATTAGTTCACTCATAGGATTGCGAATACTGCTGTGAAAGAACATTTTATTTAACTACTTTCCTGTGCTTAAGATATATTAGGCACTGGTGGCAATAAAAGGAAAGATTAAAGAAAGTTAGGCACTGCGTAGTGAGGAAAATAAATGGCCTTAGCCTAGCAAATGCACATTACCTTTATCTAGGGTTTTCATTTTTAACGGATCAATTCTAATTCTTTCTGTAAGTAAATACCACAGGCTTACACATTGGTGAACGAAATAATTTGCACTGAGATTTGAATATACTGACTTTGTTCCCAAGGAGTTTTTCTTAAGCAGACTATTGGCTTGCTAAGTACCTTTAAAATACCAAACAGAAATTATGTTCTACATGGAGACAAAGACAAATATCCTGAAAATATATATATATTCTGTATAGCTACCAGTCACAGAAGATTTAATAATAACTATATGTATTTTTGTCTAGCCAATGAACATTCTGATTACCATGTAGGTCAATACAGGTCAGTTTTAGTCAGGCTTAGACAGGTGACTTTGAGTTGATGGTATAGAAGACCACAAGCTGAGTTTCAGCTTCTCAATTAACAGTAACTCATGTGACAGTGCAAAGTTTCCAGGCTGTTCAAGGATGTCACCAGTCCAAACTCTTTTGGAAGCTAAGAGGTGATTGGCCAGTCCGGGACAAAGACTGATATAAACAAAAAAAGGCCATCTGTTTTTTGTTTTACTCCTGATGATGAAGTTCTTCATTTTCCTTGGATGCCATCTTTAACTTACAGACTTTTGGCTTTGTCCGCAGAGGACAGAAACAGGACAAAAAGGACAGAAATATGATCGGCTGACTTTATACTAAGAAAAGGGGGACCTTACATATACATGTAATTTATTTCCTTTTCTGTGGTATCATCCAGGCCAGATTATATTATATTTTCTGTATCATATTTTAGGTCATTATTAGATATACGTAAGGGGAACTGGTTCCACTGGTTAAGCACTGGTTTACAAAGAAGGATCTTTTATTTTATAAGAGTGCCTTTACTTTTCTCTTACTGAAATTTTCTCTCATTAGGATCATGTTTAGATCTGTCATCGAGAGACCCAGGTAGCTATAATATCTCAGTCATGTACAAGGCTAGGTCCAAGTATTTTGACTTTAAAAATGGTAAAATATTTATGCATACTAAAATACACATACATCATTGTGTTACTGATCTATGTGAAAATGCAGGAAGAATACAGAATAAGAAATTTTACGGTGCTTTTCTACTGAAAATATTATTCTTTTTTAGCTGCACACTGCAGAAATTGTTATATTATTTTAACAATGTTCTCCCAACTATTCTTGCCATTTCAGAACTAACCATCTTAACTTGATGAACAATGAAATGACTAACTGCATGTCATTTGGAAAGAAATGTATTCCTTTCCTAAAATGGAGATTGCACAAATGCTCTACTCAAATATATCAGCAGGGTGGCACAGTGATTAGCATCACTGCCACACAGCACAGGGGCCCTGAAGCATTGTTTAGAGTTTGTATATTCTCTCCATGTTGGCATGGGTTTCCTCCTGGTGCTCTGATACATTTTTAAGATTTTAAGATCACTTTATTGGCCATATACAATTTCTTGTATCAGGAATTTGTCTTTTCTCATACCCCAACTTGCTCTCCATGAGACACACAGACAGGGAGAGAAGCTTGAGAAGCATTTTGGTAGATTAATTGACCCTTGTATGAGTGTTTGTGTCTGTGTGTCCCCTGCAATGGATTGCCGTGTCCAGGGTGTATCCTGCTTTGCTCCCTTTTCTAGCCAGGATAGACTCCGGCATCGCTGCGACTCTGTATTTGATAAAGCAGTTAAAACATTTATGGATGGACTTCTATTGGCATGTTACAAAACAGATAATGCTACTACTGGAATCAGTGTTGGAAAAAATGACCAGGTAGAAAAAACGTAGATTTTTTTAAGTCAATGGGTGTTATGTTACAATTGTGCAATGCACGAGGAAAGCCACATTTAGAATACTGTGTACAATTCTGGCAGCCAGGATCCCAATCAAATTGCCCTGGGTAAAAAGACATTAGTTAAGAAAGAAGAAAGGAGACTCACGTTGTGTAGCAGTTCTCCTGGGCAACACAGACTCCACACCAGTACAGCAACCATGAGATCTCTGTTGTGAGGTAGCGTTTGAAGACATTAAGGGGCTCGTAAGGCCTTCTGAGGTCCCAGAACTTCACCTTCCTGTCCTCGCTGGCTGTGACTATAAAATTACTGAAGGGTTGAAAATAGAAAGAGGCCAAGTAAATTCTGTGGAAATCCAATTAGGTCATTAAAATCACCCAGGAAACAAGGATTCATCTTTTGTACTGAACCTGCGTAACATGGCTTTTCTGAGTCTGTTAATGTCTCACATTTAAAACTTATTGAAATTAAAGATTTTATTGACTGATAATAAAGCTACGTTAGCCTTGCCACTGATCTGGATAGTTTTTTTCCCCCGCAGTAATAATATCTAAACAGACAGTATCTGTTAAAACAAGTATTCATTGCAAACCCTGGCAAACCTGAGCATTGAACAAAATTTTACAGTTAATTCAGAACTAAGTTAAACCACATCTTTCATCCACAAAATCCAATTTACTGTCACTAGTTATATGCTATCTGAATCTATCTGAATGCTATCTTTGTCCACCAGGACTGTACCTATATGTTAAAGAGTGAAATCTAGCAATATCTCATGTAAAATATAATAACAATTAACTAAACCCAAAAGAGATGACTGCATATAATTAAACTGATTATGTGTGGAATCATGCTTTAATCTAAGGTGCAGTACATGCTTAAAACATTTTTCAACTACAGAAGAATTTAATTTTGAAACCCAAGCCAAGGTTTTTTGTTGCTCTACAGTTTGGCATCACACTATGCTTTAATACCCTTAATGTTTCTGTTTCCCCAATTCTACTATATTTTTAAATGCTATGTAGTCAGTATAGCAGTTTATAGTGTTGATTGTAATGTAGTTAGAAATACTGACATAATTGCTGTAGAGAAAATAAAAAGGTTGATTTAAAAAGGAAAAAATTAAATAAAAAAGATATCAACTCGATAAATTTAATACAATATCTTTAGTTTGTAGAATTAGGTGTCTTTTTTGTTCTACCAAAGTAGGTAAACACAAAACTTTCAAGAGTATATTTTTAATTAAAAAATGATGAGATTGCAAGGTTATCACATAGTCCTGGAAAGTTTTTGTAGATATTTTTTTGTGATTATTTGTCAGAAAATGTATCCATTTTTTTAATAGCCAATCGAGTGTAAATCAAATGAAAAATGAAGAGGTGTACAGGTAGACATCCTCTGAGCCACCCATCCTCGAGCTAAAAAGTCACAGGCCATGCAGCCACGTACAAGAGGCCTGTCCTCACACACAGAATCCCAAGCCTGCCAGCTTGCCAGGCTGCAGGTGCACAGAGGTCACTGCGCTGTTGGGAGTCAAGAGCCCTGGTGGACTAATCCCAGACCTGTCTTTGGAGGCGCTCAGCCAATTGTGTGCCACCTCTTACAGCTGACACATTTGAAGAGACTGAGAAGAATGCGCTGTGTTTCTTCAGACGTGAAGGTAGTGGATTACGAAAAACAAACAATATCTTTGTTGGAATCAAAATAAACAGTTGAACTAAAAACTTCTAACATAAGCCATAAGAATTAAAAACATAACTATAGTTATGTCACTGTATAGAACTTTGATGTTTTACTATAGATCTAAACCTGGTCCTGTTTCTAAAAAAGTATTTTGCAGAATTACATTATTATTATTCGAGTTATTAGCATTAATATTGGGAAGAGTGTGTGTAATAGTACTAGACGCATTAGTGCAATTTACACTTGGCAGCAATAGAATAATAATATACCAGCATTCTGACAAATATATCCTAGGTATCTTTCCATGTTGCTTTCTTTTGAAAAAAAAAAAAAGAATCAAGAAGATAGAAAGCTTATAAACAAAACAAAAAATGTAAGATATAGAGCAAGACATCCAGTTTTTTATTTGAAAAAAAAAATCATTTTCTCCCGTAAACCAAAACAGAGAAAGCTATTATCAAAGGACGTGGGCTTTCAGATTCATTAACTGTCCTTGGTTTTCCTTCAGGCTGAATGGCCATAAAAAAATCCCACACAGTGTCATATTTTGACATTTCAATAATGCATCTACTAAAATGTTAAGGTGACGACCTTCTCACTAGCAAAGAGTTTTACATGACATCATCCGAGCTCCAAAAAATCTTAATTTAGTTTTTATGTTTGTTGATCAGCCGTCTGCTGTTTTTCACCCCTCTGCATTGATTTCCCCAAAATGTTTAAGCTGAATATTGTTTTTGCATTCTCTGTTAGACATGTACTTTGCAGAAACTCGAACTGGAAGACTTGAAAAGAAACAACACTGTTTCACGTCCCACTGCTTGTGGCATTAGGTGCCATTTTCTAAATGAGCTTTTCTAATGTCATCAGCTGGAAACATGCAGAACGCATGCTGATATCTTGTGGAAGGTCAATGATTTTTATGGTTGAGGGCAATATTGGATTAAAGAGGTAAGGCACAATATGATTGGAATGGTAATGTGCTATTCCACTCAAAAGGAACATAATAAAATGCACATTCATGAGTACAAATAACTGTGAAATATATTTTTTCCATATGACGATTACTAATAGACTGGAATCCTAAACTCAAACAAAGAGACTACACTTTGTAACATTATGTTTTATACATACATGCATTTCTTTATAATATTCAAATTGAAATAGGATTGTTCAAGAATGTCAAAGCACAATTATTTGTTGTGGAAAGTTGTTGAAATAAGACGTTTTAATGCTAATCATGCTAACCCCCATCATTTCTGTGAAGAGCCCAAGTGCTATTTTGCAGCATACGAGTCAAGTGGATCATATTATCTAGAGGCACTTCTTACTGAGCCTGAATGTTGGGTCAGGTCTGGTGTGGATCCTAAAACTATTGGAGGCATTCAGTATTCATGCTTGTTATGATGTTATGTTACAAAATTAAATCTGCAAATTCTGCAAGATGCAAGATCCTGCGTCTGATTTAGCTGCATAAAGTGGGAACAGGAACTTTGGCTGACCGCTCATGTAGAATGTCCAAAATCTATTTTTCTAGCAGACAACCACACATGCATAAACACAAATCAGAAAAAAAACGTATTAGCACTAATTTGTTAGTATTGATGAGCATTAACAGGACAATGCACCCCCCTCTTTTAAAATTCTATCAATATTATAAAAATCTATACACACATATAATGAGTACTTAAACCGCGGTGGTTTTTTTAACACAGATTATCTGAATCTATCAACTATAACTGTATAATAGTTACAAAGATGGGAGTTCAGCACATCTTATGGTATAGACTTAACAGTACATTAATAATAGCATGTAAAAGTAATTTTAGTTGACGTTCTTTGACAGTAAAAATTTGTAACACCAGGTTATTTGGAGAGATACTATAACAGCTCATGACAGTAGAATTTACTGATTTGCTAGGTAAGATCATCTGTCTGTAGAAACAAGTTCTTACAAGCAAAGTTGATGCACAGAGAATGTGAGACACAAGGACCAGGTATTAAACTCATCCTGCAAGTAAAATGAATGCACCCTTGTGAAACATCAGGTTATTTTTCCAAAAATTCCCCATTAACTGAGTACACATTTACTGAGTATAGCCATGCATGCCAGCATTTTAAAACTAATTAATGTGTGCATTATTAACCAGTTGCAGCTCCTCCACTTCCCAATCTTATTTTTAAAGTGGTCACTTTGCATGTTCTTCGGGCCCAGGACGTGCATCCTCTATAGTAAGGGATTCATGTTTCGTATAAACATCACCAATGACAGCCATTTCAAAGAGTGGCGTAAGTGTGGCTGTTAAATGGTCATTCTTGGCACTAGCTGGGTTTTAAGGAAAGTTAAAGCCAAAGAGTGTATTTTGTGGCCTCATGACAGATCATACGTAATTAAACAAAAAGCATTACTGTATACCATACTGTAACCTACTGGTAGTGATTTCAGGAAATTCAAACAAATATCGGCACCCATTTGTAAAAATAAAAACCATTAGTAGGTGAAATTAATTTATGGTTGCTCAATAACTAAAAAGTACACCTACTTACTAGAAATAATCAAAGAGCACTCAGCTGTATGTATCAACTGTACCGTCTACATTTTCTTACCTGCTGACCTTACACCAGTTGACTGCACGCACAGCATTATCATGTGCTATAAAACAGTGGTAGGGATATAGAGTGAGACGGTCATTCCCCACACGCACTCTCTGCAGCAGGGATTTAGTAGCCAGATTCCAAAAGGCCACAGAACCTTAATGTAAGAAGACAAAATGCAAAGAAAATGCTCAAATCAAGAATCTGGAGTCAACACAGAATCACAAAAGCCAACAGTTGGAGGCATATGGTAAATTTGTGTGAGAGGTTAACAAAAGTATTCTTCTGCAGTAAAGGCCTTATTAAAGAAAAGAAAACATTTATTTTGTTAATGGTACAAACCATATTTAAATAATCTCTGAATTTAATCTTTACAAATATGATCAAAATGTATGCTATATTATATATACTGTCTGAATTAAGTTCTCAAGTTCCAAGTAAAATTTGATTCTATGGAAGTTTTTTTCAAAAGTATTTTCAACTGATAATATGTCAAATAAGATGGCCCTAAAACTGAGCAGCTAATTCTAATAAAAAAGTTTTCAAAAACATTTTCTTAATAAGGCATGTTTTATGTAATGCCCCTTTTTTGAAAAGAACAAATTATTTTCCTTATGGTGAATTCCTGTTTCTAATGAGGCACAGAGATTCATTCTGATGTTTAAATTTGTCACGATGGAACTGCATTTACAGCCAAAGAGTTGCAATAAATCTAACCTGAAAATGACAGAAACCTTTCTTGCATGAGGGTCTAATACAACAACAGAAACTGTGTCAAGCATGACATGGGTTAATTTCTTCAGTATCACAAAAACACACCTTTACATTGTAGTAGCAGAATTCTAGGAGAATCTAGCTTGTACTAAAGTTTAGAAGAAAAGACTGGAACGCCACTGCTGAGACCATAAGTGAATTTTGAACATAAATATAACATAAATGATTCTGTGGACTTCATAACTGAGTGCATGATTTCTGAGTTCTGAATATGTATTTGATTGGTATAGGTGGGAGCTTGAAATGTATAAATTTAAAACAAAATGTAGGTGAAATCGTAGCAATTACTTAATTAAACACTGTGGACTTTAATTGAGCCTTAATTGGTTTTATGTTGTACCTCCAGGTAACTGTACTACTTTCACCAAGTGATTCAAAAATGGCTCCAGAAGAACATTTTAAGTTGAATATATGTCAAAACACTGCCTTACTAATTCATTCATTGTGATGGTATTGCTACCAATGATAAAAGATACCTGTGCATCAGGCAACATGGTAAGCATGAGAAGTAATGAATAAAGTTATAACATATTTAAATTAAGAATAAATATGTTTTAACAACACTGAAAGTTTAAAAAAATGATGACCATGAGCAAGAGAGGGTAGGTTATCATTAAACTGAAACTCTTGCAGTATTAACAAAAGAGTGCAAAGCTGTTAAGGCCTCTTACACTGACTTTCACTACAGTTTATCTGGGGTTATTTATCCTTGAATTCAATGCATCATGGGGTCAAAACAAAATATCAAATCATTGAGCTCCAACTGCTGTCCTTCCCTGGAGTATACTGGAGTACAAAGCTATTTTATCTCGTCTTCCGTAACGTGAGACATCTTAGAGCCCTGGGAAGCTTTTGTTTACCGAAAATGCTCATTTTTACTCATGAACATCCCTTTCTAGAACAACAAATGTGTGTGTTCAGCACTCTTCTGAATTTGTAAATGATACGCTAATTGAAAATGTCTTTCTTAAATGTAAGGTATTTGTTCAGTTACTTAATTTAGGAAGTATTCTTAACCAACAATGTGTTTTAAAGAGAAATACATACCATCATAGAAGCCAGCCGCCAAGATATTATGGGGTTTCATTGGCAGCCAGTCCAGGCAGAAACACTGACCACAGTGTGAATTACTGCTGGCATGTATGGACCCCACCTTCAAAACAGCAGCACACTGCACCTGCAGAGACAGCAAAAAACAATGGGTTTACCTCAGTCAATTTACCTTAAAAATGTAGTTAAAATAAGCTATGAGAACTAAATAAATGTGTATAATTTTTCAATTTAATTACTTTTTTTATTCTAGTCTTAAAACGTACAGTGGTGTGAAAAAGTGTTTGCCCCCTTCCTGATTTCTTATTTTTTTGCATGTTTGTCACACTGAAATGTTTCAGATCATCAAACAAATTGAAATATTAGACAAAGATAACACAAGTAAACACAAAATGCAGTTTTTAAATGAAGGTTTTTATTATTAAGGGAAAAAAAAATCCAAACCTACATGGCCCTGTATGAAAAAGTGATTGCCCCCTAAACCTAATAACTGGTTGGGCCAACCTTAGCAGTAACAAGTGCAATCAAGCGTTTGTGACAACCGGCAATGAGTCTTTTACAGTGCTGTGGAGGAATTTTGGCCCACTCATCTTTGCAGAATTGTTGTAATTCAGCCACATTGGAGGGTTTTCGAGCCTTAACCGCTTTTTTAAGGTCATGCCACAACATCTCAATCGGATTCAGGTCAGGACTTTGACTAGGCCAATCCAAAGTCTTTATTTTGTTTTTCTTAAGCCATTCAGAGGTGGACTTGCTGGTGTGTTTTGGATCATTGTCCTGCTGGAGAACCCAAGTGCGCTTCAGCTTGAGCTCACGAACAGATGACCGGACATTCTCCTTCAGGATTTTTTGGTAGACAGGAGAATTAATGGTTCCATTTACCACAGCAAGTCTTCCAGGTCGTGAAGCAGCAAAACAGCCCCAGACCATCACACTACCACCACCATATTTTACCGTTGGTATGATGTTCCTTTTCTGAAATGCTGTGTTACTTTTACGCCAGATGTAATGGGACACACACCTTCCAAAAAGTTCAACTTTTGTCTCGTCAGTCCACAGAGTATTTTCCCAAAAGTCTTGGGGATCATCAAGATGTTTTCTGGCAAAACTGAGACGAGCCTTTATGTTCTTTTTGCTCAGCAGTGGTTTTCGTCTTGGAACTCTGCCATGCAGGCCATTTTTGCCCAGTCATGAACACTGACCTTAACTGAGGCAAGTGAAGCCTGCAGTTCTTTGGATGTTGTTGTGGGTTTTTTTCTGACCTCTTGGATGAGTCGTCGCTGCGCTCTTGTGGTAATTTTGGTCGGCTGGCCACTCCTGGGAAGGTTCACCACTGTTCCATGTTTTTCGCCATTTGTGGATAATGGCTCTCACTGTTGTTCGCTGGAGTCCCAAAGCTTTAGAAATGGCTTTATAACCTTTTCCAGACTGATAAATCTCAATTACTCTGTTTCTCATTTGTTCCTGAATTTCTTTGGATCGCAGCATGATGTCTAGCTTTTGAGGAACTTTTGGTCTCCTTCACTTTGTCAGGCAGGTCTTATTTAAGTGATTTCTTGATTGAGAACAGGTGTGGCAGTAATCAGGCCTGGGTGTGGCAAGAGAAATTGAACTCAGTTTTCCAAAGATGTGATAAACCATAGTTGATGTATGTTTTAACGGGGGGGGGGGGGGGCAATCACTTTTTCAAACAGGGCCATGTAGGTTTGGATTTTTTTTTTCCCTTAATAATAAAAACCTTCATTTAAAAACTGCATTTTGTGTTTACTTGTGTTATCTTTGTCTAATATTTCAATTTGTTTGATGATCTGAAACATTTCAGTGTGACAAACATGCAAAAAAAAAGGGGGCAAACACTTTTTCACACCACTGTAGGTTAACCTGAAGAAGGCACATAGGTGTGCCACATAGGCACACCTGAAGAAGGCTCCACGGCCGAAACGTTGTGTTCTCTTTCTTCTTTTTTTCAGCATGGAATAAACCTATTACTTGTTCCCACACATAGGTTATATGCTTTCCAGCAAATATACTTAAAAAAGATAGAAAACAAATAAACTAATTGTGTACACAACAACTTAAGAGCAGCAAGCTGTTTATGTTTCCTTTAGAGTACTATACCAGTGAAATGCACTGAACTGGCAGAAAAATAAGAACCAAATGCAGCCACACAGAAAAGCCTGAAATGAAAAATAAACATGGAAACTGCACAGAAATGCTGGTTGAATGTTTTCTTAATAAAATAAATGACTCACCTGGCATATCATTGGAGCCTGGCTTACAGCTCCTAATAGAAAACAGATTGATATGAATAATTCTTTATTTACAGTTTTATTTTGTTCACTATGGCACATTTTTATTTTTATCTCTAACTTCTTTGGCCGAGGCTTCGATCCCAAGTGACTTACATTTGAATCCATTTATACAGCTGGACATTTTGATGAAGCAATCAGTGTTAGTACTTTGCTCAAGGTTACAATAGCTGTGCCACACCTAGGATTTGAACCCACAACCTTAACGTTTCCGAGTTCAGAGTACTCACACCTTAAAAAAATTAAATATTACCTTTGAACCTATGAAGAATTATTTATATTATGACTATTGCCAGACTATTGACTATTGACTAAAGACATTTCATTGCCAGCAACTACTGCTGCATGCTGTATTGCTGTGCATTTGATAAATAAACTTTGATTTAATTTGCCATATCAGTACCACAGGAGAAAAAAAATAAGTGGGAAGCCTCAACGGTTTAATTAACATATGTTCATCTAAATATAATTTCACTTGCACTGTAATTCCAATTGCATTTAAATTTACCTCATAACTTCTATATTAACAAAATAAGCATATACAATTATAGGATCACCTATAAAATTATTTTTTCTCAGAATGGTGGTGGAAAGAACTTTGCTTTCACCCCGGTATTGTTTTCTGGTTGTACCTTTGCACAGATGAATGTATTGACACTTGGGACAGGAAAAGTTCTAAGCCTTAAGACAGAAAGAAATCTATTTAACAGATAGACAGATTTCAGACAGGTATCTATTTAACCTATTTTAGTTTTATGTATTGTTTAATACCCACAGTAGCCTTCAGGAAGGCAGACAACACTGGTTTGCAACATATAGGTAAATACTGTATAAATTATGTTAATTTCCCAACGAATCACCCAGAATTTAAGCATATGTAGAGACAAGGTAATTCTTCTTATTTAAGTATTGGCTGAACCCCAAGGGGTGAAAATAGAAAAAAAATGATTCACTTACATTTACATACAATGCTTTTAATAATAATGCCTGAAACCCAAAAGAGGCAGAGAACAATATGAAGCCTGTACAAAAATAAACTTGACCTGCTTTTACACATCTATCCTGCATTCTAATGCTTATTCATGTTTTATCAAAAAAATAATCTCTAGCCATCTGTTGGTTTTATCAAGACAGCTTAGAGTACAGATCAAATTAAAATGCTATGCGAGTGCTTTTTGTATTAAAAAGGTAATTCTGAATGACTCACAAATGAGTCACCCACCAAACCTCTATAAAAAAGACTATCTTGCAAAAAGAGAGAGAACTATTTTGTTATTACACCCTACCTTCACCATTCCTTGGAAACAATAGAGGAAACTAAGATGCAAGGAATGATATTTCATTTTTAGGGTATCTAATAGGTATTCAACCTTTTGCATTAGTTATTCTAGTCAGATATATTAGGCCAGTACATAATGAAATTAGTAAACGATCTGCTGTCTGCACATCTCTAACAATCACTCATCTCTTGAGTTTCTATTTGCTATAGTAATCCATACACAATTAAAGATATAATATTGCATATAAGAACAGCTATTGCATATCCTGCTAAGAGCTTCTACATAGTTCTGCAGGAAGCTGCAATAGTGCACTACTTGCTCTCTCACCCTCCTGACGTACTCTCTGCAGTGATCTGGTCGATAACAGTATTACAACGCATGTCCACTACCTCAAGACACATAGGAGACAGCCTGAAATGTAAACCCATCCGATGGGCTGACTAAGCCCTTTCTGACTGACAGCCCCTGGGGACAAGGTGTCAGGTACTAGGCTGAAATTCATAGCTTCAGACACTAACAACTGCGTAGCGATGCATCTTTTTTGTCATTTCAATTATAGATCCTTGTCTGATGGAAACGAGCTAGTAAATTATCTCCATTGAGCAAGGAAAAGTGGGGTTTTTACACATACACATGCACTCTCATACACACAAAATAGGCTTTTTATAATTATCTGAGCAAGACAGACTGGGACCATGATAGAGAGGGTGGAGGTGCTGCTATGTTGTTTAACTCTTTGGCAGCCAGAACAGGGAGATTAAAGACTCTAGAGCACTGTACTACGAGAAGTAATATCTTTAATTGATTAGCTGACTGACAGAATGGATAATTACCGAAGATTTTCTTTAATTCTAAGGATTTCTTGCTTGACCTTTTAATATTTTAACAAAAGTCACATTTTGTAGCCAACATAAAAGGTGACTTCAACATTTTTTTTCAATTACACAACCTACTAATATTAGCAGTTTTATCCGTTATTCTGATTCAAGCACATTAGAGCTACTTTGCATATTAATATCCACTATTTATGTTAGAGTGACTGCATTGTGAACTTCAGGCTAATCTGATGATGATCCATACATCCATTGTACTTCATCCAATTCAGGGTCATGCAGGAGCTAGAGCCTATCCCGGCACAAGGCAGTGGGCACAAGGAAAGGTACACCCTGGAGGGGATGCCAGTCCATCGCAGGACAGATAAAGACACACACCAGGGCCAATTTTTCCAGGAGCCAATTAACCTACTATTGCATCTACAGCCTCTGGGAGGTAACAAACACCTGGAGGAGGGCCATGTGAGCACAGGAAGAACATACAAACACCTCACCGACAGCATCCTAGGTCTGAAATTGAGCCCAGGGCTCCAGTGGTCTACGGCAGCAATGCTAACCACTGTACCACCACGCCGTGATGATTCTTAAAATAAAAACTTGTTTGAACAAATGAATAAATGATGGAGAGGATCTGCAGGAGTCCTTCATGTTATCATTCTTGCATGTGGGTCCAACTTTCAACCAGTTTCAACTTTCCCTGTATCTTCAGTGTTGTTTTCCCTGTATCTTTCTGTTGTCTTATGCCCTCTCTTTGCAAGGACATTTTTCAAGAGTTAGGCCACCATTGTCACCCAGTCTTGCATACGTTTGATGGGTGGAGGGGGCTACACTTCAGTGATCAGCTCCATCTTGGAATTAGTCCAGCATATTTTAATCGCTGTGTAGAACTGTGAACCGTAACTGACATCTTTCATTATAGTGTATTCAAATCACAGCCATACTATGTGTGTGTGGGGTATATGGTAAAGCCTTCATAAAGATGTGAAAAACAACAAGCACTATGACTGCAAAGCAAGCAGTACATCTCTAAAGAGGATAAAAATATAATTTTAAAAAATGATAAAAAGCAGAGCTCATTGACAAGTTGGCATGAGCCAGCATGGTGCTTTTTAAAAGGCTGAAATCAAGCTACATCTGGGAAAATCAACTGTGTAATGCACATGAATAAGAGGCAGTGGAATGAATTCATTTGCTGTGATGATCATCTTTGTCCAGGATAAAAGAAATGCAGTAGCAAAGAAGCTCAACTTAAGATTAGAGAAAAGATTCATGAAATATAGTTAATTCAAGAATTAATTTTGTTCACGTGGTGGGAATAAAACTTTTAGTAAAACGTTTGCTTCTTTATATACATTTCAAACTTCGGAATGTTAAATTTCATGTGTTTATAGATAAGAGAATTAAAGAAAAAAAACAGTGTTTTTCACAATCACAAAAGCAACCTGAAATAGACAAGATTACAGAATATAACCTAACATAACAACAGTTACCCACGGTCACATTGATTGCCAGGTTCCTTTTTAACATTAACTTTAGAATATTATTTATTCAAACAAGTGTAAAATTATATTTTGTAAGAAAAAAATTCTCAATTTAACCAAATTTTGCCATGGTGTGGCTTTTTGTAAGAAACAGTGACTAAAAAAACAATACCAGAAAGGCTAAATGGTTCCCTGAAAATACACACAAATCCCATGAGAGAAAACTGCATGGTAATTTGAAAATAAAGATCCTTAACATTAATTAACCTCTCTGAATCCTTCTTATCTCACACAACAAACACAGCTTTCTAATAACAGTGCAACAGCACCTGACAGTGAATTACGGGGTATTTAAAGACCAGGATCCTGAAGAATGGGGATAAAGTATTTCAATTCAGTTTCAACAAGGGCAATGTAATAGCATTTTCCAACAACTGAAGGCCGCCTGCTTCTTTATTGTCTGATGAAAAGCTTCACTGAAAATAATCAGAATCATACTGCAGGATTCCCTATGTGTTATTGTAACAACAACAATATGTCACACTTTTGTTTTCTTCTTTGCCAGTTATTGATTTCCAGTAAGTCAGTATGAGAAAAGAATAACTACTTTCATTTAAGGCTGAATCTAATGGGGTCATACAATTATATACATTTTCTGGAAACAAATATTGGAATTATAAAGCACAATGCTATTTAACAATCTTCCTCCCATGTACTGACAACCTTAACGATGTGCCAGAGGACACAGATCGAGAGTAAGGGCAAAAGCATTAAGAGTCATAGGAGTTGGACAGCTGAGGATCTAAGAGTCAATGGCTTGGCGAAGGACCAGCAAGTGAGACAGCTATGGACGTGTGGCAAACCTTCTAAACACATTACATTTTAGGCTATTTTCTTCCATCCTTCCATGTTCTAAATGTTTTCTCCAGTACTGTGGGAGAGCCAGAGCCTGTCCTGGCAAAGCAAAGGGCACAAGGCAGGATACACCCTGGATAGGAACACACAGAGACAAACACGCACACACTCCATCAGCCATATCACCCTGCAACTCACAACTGGCAACCCACTGAAGCTAAGCAGGTGTGAGCCTGGTCAGTACCTGGATGGGAGACCTCCTGGGAAAAACTAAGGTTGCTGCTGGAAGAGGTGTTAGTGGGGCCAGCGGGGGGCGCTCACCCTGCGGTCCATGTGGGTCCTAATGCCCCAGTATAGTGATGGGGACACTATACTGTAAACAGGCGCCGTCCTTCGGATGAGACGTAAAACCGAGGTCCTGACTCTCTGTGGTCATTAAAAATCCCAGGGCGCTTCTCGAAAAGAGTAGGGGTGTAACCCCGGTGTCCTGGCCAAATTTCCAATTGGCCCTTACTAATCATGGCCTCCTAATAATCCCCCTCTATGAATTGGCTACATTACTCTGCTCTCCTCCCCACTGATAGCTGATGTGTGGTGAGCGTTCTGGCGCACTATGGCTGCCGTCGCATCATCCAGGTGGATGCTGCACATTGGTGGTGGTGGAGGGGAGTCCCCATTACCTGTAAAGCGCTTTGAGTGGAGTGTCCAGAAAAGCGCTATATAAGTGTAAGCAATTATTATTATTATTACTCACATCAGGGCCAATATTCCCTAGAAGCCAAATAACCTACCAGTATGCCTCTGGACTGGGGGAGGAAAACACGAACGCAGGGAGAACATACCAACTCCAGATAGAAGACACCCCACTGTGCCACTCTGGCCTATTTTCTTTTGTACCCAAAAATTGCACAAAGTGAACTAAAGTATGAGATATCTTTTTCAAACACTGGGTTAAGAAAGTAAAAAGACATTACAAGAATACATAGAGCTACAACTAGGAATCCAAGTACAAAATCAGTATTCAATCACAAGACTTGGACAATTATCTTATGGATAAGCTCCTGAACATTTTGAACCCAAGGCAAGCACTAAACTAGTACTGAGCTAGAGAACAGTAATGGTGTATTTGTGTTGC
This sequence comes from Lepisosteus platostomus, assembly GCF_059453375.1. Taxonomy (NCBI): domain Eukaryota; kingdom Metazoa; phylum Chordata; class Actinopteri; order Semionotiformes; family Lepisosteidae; genus Lepisosteus; species Lepisosteus platostomus. The sequence continues at coordinate 21,541,400 of NC_142613.1, forward strand.
AAACATTATGATTCCAATAACATTTTTTAAACTTGCTCATTTAAAAATGCAAATGTCTTCAACCTCACAAACATTTGACTATTTGAAAATTTGAGTTTTGAAATAAATGTCTAGATATTAACCTAGAGAAAACTCATGAGCAGTTACTGCAGTATAATGAGGTTTAAAATTGAGAGTGGTTAAAGTGAAAAAATAATCACTATTTTCAAATTTCCCCTTTAACAGGCTTTACGGAGACGTGTCACTTATAATGGACATAAACCAATTAAAATGTGGTAATTGATCTATTGCCTTTACAACAGGGGTCTCTAACACTGGTCCTAGAGAGCCCTAGTTGTTAATCTTACAGATCATCTTAAGTGAACTGTTTTTTATAGATAAATACTTCTAAGCAATGATCAAAGGGATTTCTTGTACTTTGGGACATTCTACATTTTTTCCCACGGACTTTCCAAATGATGCAAAATGTTAAATCAGATGTTTACATAATCACAGTTAAATTGTATCAGTTCTTCAGAATGTCATGGTTTAATGGTTAACCATAAGACCTGCTGGACAGGGGCTTACCCCCTGATTTACGATAAGGCTCTTGTTTACTACAATGCAAGGTTTAGAATGTCATGATTACCTCAGATGTCAAAATGTCTTCAGAAAAGACATTCAGTGCCTTCTCCTGCACTTACATACCCCTTAAGGAAAAGGTCATAATGTATGACAATGTATCTGCATGTTTTTAAAAATGGATTAATAAAATAGTTTTATTTTAATGATGTATAGAAAGTGTGATTTGAGAAAACATTTTCAGTTTTGGTTTGCAAAACACAAAGCATGTTAATTAGAGCCATAGTAAACCATCGTGATCAATGATTATTGTAACAAAAAAATATTCATCGAGCACGTGTATGCAAAAAAACAAGAACGTCCTGCAGGATTGACACCATTCCATTTCACATTTAGTAACAGAAAATTATTAAATGTGAAACATGACAAACTCAATAATTACTTGTCACAGCATTAAAGCAAGGAGTGTGTAACATGTGACTCCAATTTGCAAGTAAGGAATTGCAATGGAGTATCATTTATATCTCTGCTCCCCTACTGAACAAGCGATATCTTGATGGTAACAACTTACACACAAAAACATAATAAGTTCACCACAGAAAGATGTGACTTAAGTGAAAAAACTCACAAGAAACACAAAACCATCCTTTCATGGGAAAGCAATCTATGATTTACAAATCAGTAATGGCAATTTGTGAGAGGCATGTATAAAACCTGCACTGCCACCTTTCTATAGAAAGCCACACTAATAATAGATATTTTGTATTCTGAAAAATAAAAATCTTTGATGTGAAGACAATCAACTCAAGGATAAGATTTTTATTCCTTCCTCCAACAATAATTAATTTCCAGCCTCCCCAGGAAAAGCACACATGAGAAATAATGTCTGTTTAGGATCAGTGACTGCAGTGAACACAGAACATGAAACACAGCAATCACTGTAACAATAGTTGCATAATACTGGAGACGAACAAAATGTAAAGGGCAAATTTACTATTGGCTGCTTGCAGATAATAGAATCTAGGGCACGTTGCATATGTGCCATCTAGGCTCAAAAGCCAGGACAGAAACTAGAGAACCCATCTCAAAAATCTGTTGGGTTTTCCAGCCTTTGTGCAATTTCCAGCCATAGTGGCTGGAAATCATGCTTTGAACACTCCTTCCACCCCTGAGGGGATGAAGCTGTAGTTTTGGACAGCATGGGTAAATGAAACATTGACTTCACAGTACTACTGGGATCTCACACTACAGTGGGCTTAAGTGACATTACTGCAGATTTATATACTAAACTTGGACTGAACATTACTGCAAGAACCCACTTTGGAGTTTGCCAGCCAACAAACCCATATGAAACACAATTTTCACTTGATGAGTAATTTTTCTGCCATTGTGAAGCATTTCCCATTAAAACAGCTGGTGACAGAGATGTCAAATGTGTAGGACCGAGAAAAGATCATCCATACAATTAATATACAATATATGTAAAAACTAAATATATATTACAATAATCCCTCCACAATTGGTTAATTGGTACTTTTGGTTATAAAATATCTTACACCTGAGAAGCAATATCCCACACTGTCAAAAACAATTCAAAGCAATTCAATTCTGGTGAGTCTTCTAGAAATATAATTAGACAACTCAATATCCGAATATGATGGTAACACTAAATTGCTAACCACTACCCTGATAAAAAAGAAAAACAAAAGTAATGTGCAAATCATGAATGTAATGTCAGATCCAAAAATCACTGTTAATATCATTAGAACTAGAAGACCACTGTTTGAAAATTTCCAGGGAACATCTTTATGTTCATGATGTATTACAATTGCTATCTTTGTCTAAAGCTATTTGTAATGCATAAACACAGCCATCTCATGAAACTGACATTAATTTAAATTCCTTGTACTTAGAAAGTGTTTATGAAACAACAGCAACTACTTTATAAGGAACTGGCACGAAGTATAAAACACAAAGAATATAATTATCATACTTATTTGTCCTGGTCCGAAAGAAGTGTTTTTACCCCTTTTAGGAGGTATAAGCTTAACCAAATTACCATGTGTACTAATAGAATTGGTTTTTTACATCTTCCAGTCTGGGTGATGTCACAGACTCTTGGTTAATCCAAACATTAATAACAGAGGCAAGGCAGTGTGAGTGGCTGATTTCCAGGAGTTGGCAGCTCCTGTATCATAGGGCACCATTATTCTTCCCATCAGACTGTCATTGAACCTCAGAAGTAGCTGAATAAAAACCTTACAGCTAACGTAAATCAGGCTAAAGAGTGGGTGAACAGTAAACATTGAAAATGATCAAATCAGATGCTGACTCACAGTGAATGGATAATAAAAATGCTTACAGTATACAGCATAGTTGTAAAGTCTGCATAACTATGGAACAAAATCTTGGAGGAACAAAAAGCAAGATCTCCCAAACTTTGGAACATAACATAGGCGTACAGGGAGACACAGATCCCAAAGTAAACCAGTTGTAGCCAAACCATTCAAACCATTAAGGTGAGCAGCAGCATTCTAAATTGCATTCTGAAATCTAAAAGGACCAGTCCAAGGAACCTAAAACAACAGAGATATGCTTATACGGTGCTTTGAAAAAGTATTCAGACCTTGTTGCTGGATAATAAATGATACACATCCTTTTACAATCAGTATTTTTATTGCAAATTCACATGCTCAACCAGAACATTTTTTAAAGACAAAATTAACTTTTTGTCAGCAGATACCTTAAAAAAAGTGCTTGCATGAGTATTCAGACCCCACGGAAACATAGGGGCATTAACATTTGGTAGAGCCACCTCTTGCCACAATACCAAGTTGAATTTTTTGGGGTAGGTATTGTACCAGTTTTGCACACTGGTTAAGAGTGATGTCCGCCCAGTCCTTTTAACAGATTTGCTCCGGCTCATTCAAGTTTCCTGGACAGAGGTTGTGGACTGCAATTTTCAAATCATGCCACAGATGATGGGGCTGAGGTCGAGACTTTGATTAGGCCACTCAAGGACATTCACCTTTATATTCTTGAGCGCTCCAATGTTGCTTTGACCTTGTGCTTGAGATCTTTTACCTTCGGATATTTATAGCAGACTGAAACAAGTTCCCTTGCAGTATTTTCCTTTACTTTGCTCCATCCATTTTTCCTTCTGTTCTAACATAATACCCAGTCCCTGCTATTGAGAACCACCCCCACATCATGATGCTGCCACCACCATACTTCACAGTAGGGATAGTGTTTTTTGAGGCATAGGCAGTGTTACATATAGTGCTTTGAATTTTGGCCAGGATGCTCTATCTTGGTCCAATCGGACCACAAAACCTTTTCCTAAAGCACTCTCATGTTGTCTGGCAAATTCAGGATGGGTTTTGAAATGGGTCTTTGTGGGTAACTGCTTCTTTCTTGGTACTTTCGACTTTCTCTAAGATATTTTCTGGCAAATAAGCAATTTTGTTTTTAAAAGTCCCTGCAATAAAAATACTGACTGCAAAAAGATGTTTAAGTGTAACTTATAATACAGCAGCATTTGAAAAAATGTAAAGGGTCTGAATACTATTGTAAGTCACTGTATGTATTAGTTAAGTTTCTAACAGCTGGGTCCTCAAAATTGCATGCCAACTCAACCTGAAAAGGGAGTTTTGTAACCCAACCATCTCAGATGCCGCCAGAATATTTTACCAGGAGGTGGGTTTGAACATATTTATTCTAAAAGAATAGAATAACTCAGTAGGTACCAAAACCCCCAGATTCTGACAGGTACAGAGTTGAAAAGGAGAGTCAATCAGCTTTAGCTTTGTGGTTGTCAGAGATAAGATGTAACATGAATGTAGTTAACATCAGCATAGATATGAAAACTAATGTGATATCTATAAGGAACCTGACTTAAAAGTAACATACAGATTTTAAAAGGATAAGGACTAAGAAGAGAGCCCTGTGAGACACCAGATGACAAAACCAAACCAGACAAAGCAGTTCCACAACAGCCTCTCTAATCTATTCAGAAAAATGGTAGTATGATTAATAAAAGTCAATTCATAGAACTAGGAAGACATGAATTCACAGAACCAGCAAGGAGGAAAACTGAACAAAAAATCTCCACATAGTCTTTTCACTGCTTTGTTTCAATATAAACCCCAAATGAAACGGTTTAAACAGCTTAACAGCAAATAAAAGATTTTGTTAACTGAATGACAACAGCCTATTCTAGAACCTTTGCCAAAATGTTAAAAAAGTTAGATCTCTGCCAATAATTACTAGGCAGGATGGAGTCTACATTCTTTTTTTAACAGAAGCAAATCTAAGAGCTGAGAGAACAGTTCATGATATCTGTGACAATGGGACAGAAAATTGGACTATTCCAATTTTGAGAAAGTGGGAATAGGGTCCAAAGAACATGCGGTAGGTTTCATTTTAGAAACTATTTCAGGTATCACATGAAGACAGACTGCATAAGACTCTGCAGAGTAGAATGCACTAAACCTGAAAGTACATAACCGCTTGAAAGTGAGGTTATAAGATACAATCTGACTTCTGATGTTATCAGTTTAAAAGTGAAACACCTTAGAAAATCTACTTTACTTGTCTGCAGACTCTTCAAGGATGGTGTTTGTAAAGGGATTTGCCATTGAACACCAGGGAAAAAAAAGGTTTTAGGGTTACCCAATCCTCTTCTTTAAACCTAAACATCCTAGTTGTAGACAGTGCATTACTAAAGGTACTTTATCCATATACAATATATACACAGTAGACACGTATGAAAAAAACATTCATACCGTATACAATGGAACTTGCTTTTACCACAATGAAAATGCAAATACAGATTTAGTCTTGACTGCATAAAAGAATACATGAAAAATGGGCCTGGAGTTTACTTTGACTAATTTTCTATACAAGACTGATAGACCTTCTCCATTCATTAAGCAATGTTTTGCTTGCTACACTACAATATGTACCACTGTGGTAGCTCACATGGGGTTTTTTAAATGTACATGAGAGTTTTACATGAGCTATAAAGGACATGATCCTATCCCTCAACAGGTGTACAAAAACTAGATATATTTCACTTAGGAAAATAAGCCGATAAACTGATATTATGCAAATGAAGAGGAATGGATGGTGTTCATATGAAAATTAGCCATATATACAGCTCTCATGTGACTTCATAGAAAATTACAGTGTACATGTACAGCATCAACAGCGAAACCTGAACCAGATGTCACAAACGGAAACTGGATGGACATGAATTTACATATGAGAACAGGAAGCATTGTTCTCAAAAGTTTGTGGGAGTGTGGAACAAATTATCCAGTCATATTGCTGAAGGCAAAACCCTGGCGTCTTTCCAGGAACCGCTGGGTGAGATTACTACATGAATTAGCTTAAAAACTACCAAACAGGCTAGCTGTTTTACAGCATGTAAAAGGGAAAAGGCAACAGGTTCTGTTTTTTGGCTTAAACAAATGGCCCTAGAGATGGCCAATGAAAGCCCATAAGTACAATAAATGACTTTTTAACACAGAACCCTGCATTTCAGATGAAATTATAAAAAACCTCTGGAGAATGGGTGAGAGGGGTCTGACCCAGATCTCAACAGTTCTGTGTTTTTTTAAAGATTTTTTACTTAAACAACAGGATGGATACACTAGCAAGTTCAACTGAGGCACTTTAATTAAGGTACATTACTTGAGGCATCTTTCCAGGATTTGAACCCACCACCCTCCACTTAGAAATACAAGCAGTTATCACTACTCTATGCCACTGTCTGGATGCCGTAATTGTCAAGATCAGTATTCATTAAGAATACTGTGTACAATTGAGGTTGCTTAAATACAAGAAAAAAAATCACTGCTTTGGAAACAGTTAAAAGAAAAGCAAGCAGATATATCCCCTTGCTGAAAGAAATATCCTGCAATGACAGGGTAATGTAAACATTAATGTATTGTATTGTAAACGTCTTGAATTTTGCCAATGAAATCGACAAAACCCTATGTTTTTCTTCAGAATGAACAATGAAAAACCATCTAGAGGACACTTTGTGAAAGTGCATTCAAAACTGTAAACAGGAAGCAGATCTTTACACAATGGGTTGTAGGAATATGCAACAGGTTGCCCAGCCATGTTGATGAGGCTTCAAGTGCTTCTAACACCAAAGGCTAAATCCTACTTCAAAACAGTTTTCAAATGTCATTCACTTTATGGATGAGCTTTTTAAATTGAATTTAATAAAACTTTCTTGTGATATTAAGCTAGCTTTCATGAAACAGGACAGAACAGAGCATGTTCCTCATATCAGAGGGCCAATATTTTAACTAATCTTGCTGAAAAAGACCATATTGTTAAACTGCGTGGGTTCCATTAGTTTGTAATCTAGTGTCTGCTAATACACTTTATTAATTTTAAGTACATTTCTGGCAGTTTTTTCACTGTCCAGGCAGAATGGACATGTATTATAAAACAGATGGTTTTACACATGCGCTGCTAATGTTCCTGCCAAAAATTTAATTTGATCTGTGTTTAAAGTCTGCATATTCCTTCTAAGTATTTGAGGGTAAATAATTCCCCCTGCTGAAAAGACTGTCAAACTGCAGGCATGACTTACAATAGACAGATTGTGAAATATTGCATAAAGAAATCTTTTATATTGTATTTAATTGTGTTTTAATGCAATCTCTTCTATTATTTAGTGAGAGGTTAATTATATTTTCTACCACTAAATTGTCTTTAAAAGGGCAAAGCAAAGGTGGCTCTGTGGCTAAGGATCTGCGCTTGTGGCTGGAAGTTTGCTGGTTTAAATCCCACAGCTGGCAGAGGAATCCTACTCTGTTGGGCCCCTGGGCAAGGTTCTTAACCCCAAGTGCTCCAGGGATGCTGTATAAATGGCTGACCCTGTGCTCTGATCCCAAGCTTCTCTCCCTGCCTGTGTGTCTCATGGTGAGCAAGTTGGGGTATGTGAATAGACAAATTCCTAATACAAGAAATTGTATATGGCCAAGAAAGTTATCATCACATTTCTCTAAAGTCATTGTATTCTCATCTACATCTGTACTATTACAATGTCAACAATATTTCATTGTGCGTACACATAAGATAGCAAATGACACTGCCAATAACAATTATGTGAGCAAATTTATTAGGTATATTTATAACTGATTAGACACAATTTGTTACAGGTGAAAAGTATGTTGCTCACAACTTCCACTGGTATACTGTATTTTCAATCTGTTTTCTTGAAATCAGAAAAGGAAGATCAAAGGCAGTAGATGTCCAGCTTTTCCACCTCCTAGATTAGTTATTCAGTATCGGGCCACTCCATCACATCTCAGTCAAAAAAGGGAGATTTTGTCACCCATTTTCCTTTGACAGAAAAATTCCCCTGAAGAAATCTTTACTATTAAAAATTGGCTAGCTTTCCTGAATGCAGTGGGCCCCCCAAACCCCAAGTTAATTTCTGTTGCCTGATTTAAAAACAGCAAAGCAACAGCTCTGGTTGAATTGCAATGATGCTTCCATAAGTTATTAAAGAAGATCAACATATCTTAGGGGGAGACACTTGAGATGTATACATATGGATAAAACTCAAGGCTATTGAGAATGCTAGTTAAAGAGACAACAGATCTGTTACTAAAAGCAGTATTGGCTATGTAAAATAAAACCCATAAAATTCATTCCCTATGCCACAGTACTGGTGTTTACCTATGTCATGTTTGCATGGTTTACAATAATTTTAAAATGAATTTTGCCTTACACAATACAATCAAATGTGAGAGTGTTATTTATTACTATATGAAGTTGATTTATTCTCAATACCTATGAATACTCAGAGTGTTAATTATGTCATATTATTGGTGTGTTTAAATTACAGTAATCATCTGTTATGTTTGTGAAAAATTCTTCATATGTATTGGTCTTCTGAACAAAATTACTTTGAGATCATAGTTACTGTGCAACAGAAATGTATGCATTATTATGCTGCGCTGTTTTATACTTTTTTTAAATGTGTCTGCACCCACAAACGGATACTACATCTTTGTAATGATATACTATTCTTAGTTTTTTCCAACAGTACAGACTGTACAGATATATTCTGTATCAGTCATACTGCAGTATGTTTTGTAGTAACAGTCTTGCACATGTGGCAAGTTACTGGTTCTATGTATATGTTAACCTGACACGCTGAAAACAAGTTGGAACTGCACTCATTGTAAAGTTTGTAAGCGTCCTACCTTTACACTGAGTTCTTCTGTAGTTAACTAAGGCTTCTGTGTGTGGTAGACTGAACACGGCAATTGTTCCATTTGAAAAAGCTGCAGCCAGCAGCCCAAGCCTTGGCATTTGAGGAACCTGCAGAATTAAATAACACAAATGAAATATTGTTATTTTTAAATTGAAAACACTGTTCCTTACGTTAATATACACAGGACTAGTGTAATGAACATTTCCATGGGAAAAAGGACTGTTCTCTCGTCATCTTTTTCCTGCTGTGCAACTGGGGTTTAGCTACTTGAATACTATTTTCTACTTATGTGTTCCAAAATACGTATATTTTATACCTTTCTGATACTTGACGGTAGCTCCCATGTTCCACTTGGGCACCACTTCATGTCCCATATACAGCCATAGTCCAAAGCGATCCCATATGCAAAGGAGGGTTTAGTTGAGGGGCTAAAAACAAATTAAAAAGTAAGAACACTACAAAGGTTGTGATACATAACACCAGTTAAATATAAGAACACCAGAACATTAGAAAGGCTACAAACAAGACGGGGCAACTTAACCCATCTAACTCGTTTGGTTGTTAGTAAACCAGGGTAATGACTTTGTCAACATGACTGGGTAGCTTCTTCCAGGCAAGGTACAAAAGAAACATGTTTACTGTACCTGGGGTTTTCAAATATGTGTACACATGAATATATTTCTAAGCATCGTTGAACTACTACGTGTGAACCACTGAACCACTTACAGCTTTGTGTCTTTTTAGTACATCAGACATTAAACAATTCAAACTCTGAGGCAACTTATGAACACATTTCTAACTGTAAAGAGCAAGAAAACTAAGTACCACATGAAGGGGTACATCCATAAAACAGATACAGCATGACAATTAGAGTGCATATAGATACAGCAAATATCTACTAAATGAAAGTGGAGGGACAATTATGTACTTACACTCAAAGAACATTAAACGTTTAAAAAATATTAAAATGTACATAGAAGTGCTGCATGAATTACATGCAAGGTGTAGAACATCAGTTGCAGAATCTACCTGTCTTTCACAATCACTTTAAAAACAAATAATATAAGGTGGGCAGCAGTTAACAGAAAGAGAAGGCAAAAGACATGGTATCCTTCTGTATAGCAAAACTGGCATTAAACTCCAAAAACAAAAATAAATTGTACAGTATTTATAAATTACATACAGTGCCTTACAAAAGCTTTCATTCTTTTTTGTTCCATTTTGTTGAGTTACACATAAGGTATATTCATGTATATTATGTACCTTGATTGGCCAGTTAGCAGAAATGGACATTTAACATTGGATTAAATTATTGGACTGGGTGTTATTTTGAAAGGCACTATATCTGTTAGTACCATTCATTAGATCTTTATATACATATATGACAGTGGGTTACTGCCACACAGAAAATCCGGTTTTGAATCTTAGTGGTGTCTACAACACAAACCAGGTGTCATGCTGCAGGTCACCCACTTCCCAGATCTGCAGTAGTGCTGGCTCAGCGTGGGTTTCCACTATACGGTGTCTTTCATCCATATCCCTGTTGCAAAATATGGCAGCATACTGGCTAGCAGCCGCCCCTTCTGGGCAAGGACACCACTCCATAGACCACACAGGGCCTCCCACAAAGAACATCGAGTCCCAGCGCTCAGGGTGGGAGGACAAGGAATCAAACCTAGAGCAGGAACACAGAACAAAAATGATGTCAGAACCATTTTTATCCTTCTCCTCAGGAATACAATAAACAAGGCTTCCTGCTGTGTCTAAGCACTTAAACAGAGCGGGCTCTGGCTTGTTATTGCTAGAAAAAGTTCTGATATAATGATTACTGTACTGTAAACATTTGTTAAAGATAACAGGTCTGCTGTTCTTATTGGGTAAGTTTATTTGGAAAAAATGGCTTGCAATTTAACAAAAACAGGTGGATTTTCCTAACGAAGAAGAAGCTGAAGGTATTTGCCAGCTACAGTCACAGATCAGTTAGAGAACTGAAGAGATGATACAGCAACTAATTAAGAGGAAGCTGTATAAGCCCAAAGTAGAATTTAGCCAGGAAGACACAGTTAACACCTATATGCGTGAAATTCCACGAGCCAGTAGTTAGGACCTGAGTTGAATGTATCTTAAAGTGGATGGCACAGTTGACAATACTGTGTCCCAAAACTGGACATTTTGGAAATTCAGGTCCAGAGGGAAAAGTTGGTGTTGGTGGTACCTACTGTACCACCAACACCAACCAGCAACTTGGTTTTCCTCTGAGGTCTCCCATACAAGTACTGATCAGGCCTTGTCTTGCTCACCTTCTGTAACATGATAATATCAGATATAAAGTGGTTAAACTGATCTCATAAATGCTAAAAATGGGACATCCCACCTTCTTATTGTATGGAGGCCTGGGTCTTCTTTATAACCCTCTCGGTTTATCCTAAAGGGCACAGATTGTTCTTCTTTGGGTAAGTACTTCTCTGCATCCCTGGATAAAAACAGCATTTTTACCTCTTTGTGTTGTCTCAAATTTCTCTGTCAATATGTAAACACATGTAGGTGTGTTTTACCTTGAGGACAAAAAGTTCCAATCCTTCACAGAAGGAATCCATTCAGGAAAAACCCATGAAGAATGGTGCTCTTCACGGCTGTAAAACAAACAGATTGCCTTACGTCTTGACAAATGGAGACAAGTGAAAGAGCTTACAACACAAAGTGGTGCTGCAAGCATTAGTCAAAACTGACCTCAGCGTATTTATGAATAGGGCTTCTATTTTGCATTTGTTTTTGACATATCTTTCTGTCCTTCGAGCTAAAATCGAGTCATTAAGTTGAATGCATTTACACTTAACTAAGTTGAAAAATAAATTGTTTTTACCAAGGAGTTAAAATTAAATTACTCTTTGGCTCTTGGATTACAAATGAAAACATGGAATTCTGGACAAGCCGCTTTTAAGATGATAATTTAAATCAAAGCAGGCACACGCTAATAGGGGATGGGGCTGGTGAGCATAGGTAGGCTATGAAATAAATGAAAGTATTAAAACATTGTACTCATAGATAAAACCAGCACAAACGTAATGCAAGTTGTACTAGTAAGACATAAATTCATAAAGACAGACACTGGGAAGAGTATACTAATATGGATTATCAATCATTACAGACTCTTGCATTTTGTAAATATACCTTTTGTTCGTCAATAAAATCAATACAATTTTATGACAGATTTTCACATTGCTTTAGCAAAGGTTTTCTTAGTGATACTCACAATTCCTTGGTGAGGTGGGTACAAATCCATACAGGGCCCATGATATTGTTAGGTAAACCATTTGTGGCCAAGCCAACAAACTTTGATCTAGTATGGGGCTACAAGAATAATGAATAAAAATAATAACATTTTTATTGATTAAAATACATAAAAAGTTATGTTGTTTGTTTCCGTTAACTGTTCCATTGCTTGCAAAAGTTTGTTTTACTTTTGGGAAATGAGAACATTCTGGTTAACATTGCGGCACTGGAGACATGGTTTCAATTCCTCGGCTGCTATCTAAATGGAGTTTGTACATCCTCCCTGTGTTCACGGGTTTCCTCCCACAGGGCAAAGACATACTGGTAGGTTAATTGGCTTCTATAATAAAAAACGCCCTGGTGTGAATGTGTGTGTGCCTTATGATGGACTGGCATCCTGTCCAGGGTGTATCCTGCCTTGTGCCCGTTACCTGCTCGACTATGTTCTGGCTCCCCTGTGACCCAGTACTGGATAAAGCAGTTTAGAAAATGGACAGATGGAGTCTAAGCAGTTTAAGTGGTTCTAATGTACTGTATTTGTTTTGTAATTTTGTTTACACCGTAATGTTGTAAGACAGCAATGTTATCACCTTTGAGCCTGCCCTTGTCAGATCAAAGAAGCTAACCAAGGCTGAGCCTGGTAACTAAGAACTGGGATGGGGAACCTCCAAGTAAATTCAGGCTACTGCTGAGAGTGATGCTGGCAGACCAGTAGTTAGCACTCTTCCATCTTGTCCATAATGTTTTAATATTGTAACAAACTGTAATATAATAACTGTAACACTGTAATATAGGAGGTGTTATTCTTCTGATGAGATGTTAAACCGAGGTCCTGCATAACTAATTATTAAAGACCTCATAGTGCCGCTTATAAGAACAGTGTTATCAACCCTGGTATTCTAGTTATCCTGGCCTACCTAAATGTTTTCTTCACTTCTCTGCTTGACAATCTGCTAGAGAGACTGTTATTGCATGTAGACTACAGTACGTCACACAGGGATGTTGCACGTCAGTGGTGGATTAATGAATCCTCTACTATATATCAAGCACTTTAGGATTAAAACTGCTTTGAAAAAGCAATAATTATAATTGTTACTATTTAATTAGCCAAAATGGAATATTATCGATTTTATAGCTACTTCTTCCAATTCAGGATTACAGGAGAGCCAGAGCCTATCCTAGCAAGCAATGGACACAAGGTAGTGTACACCCTGGATGCCAGTCAATTGCAGGACACACACAGACACAGACAAGCACACACTCACCCCAGGGGCAATTTTACAGAAGCCAATTAACCTACCAGTATGTCTCTGGTAACTGTAGTGCCCAGACGAATCCATGCAAGCACACAGAGAACATACAAACTCCCCACACAAAGCTCCTGCGGGATTGAACCCAGAGCCCCAATGCTACGAAGCTGCAATGCTAATAACTGTGCCACAGGAATATTTATTCTTTTAAGGTCTGTTTTAAAACAAAACACAGAGGGCTACTTTAAAGTCACTATAAGTATTCTAATCCTTACAGCAAGAAAATATGTAGAGCACAATCTCTCTTTTAGCATTTAACAAAGAGCCTAGTAGAAACTGTCAGAGTCAACAACTACTTTTATCAAATGACTCCTTCCTTAGAGGTCTGTATTGAATTTGATGCAGTATGATTAAGAATCACCACCACATTTGCTCTACTTACAGTAGAGGGTGTGCTGCATGCTTTGTTCCTCAGGTCCTGCACGTCAGCATCGGAATCGCTACAAGAGGCAACTGCGTCCTCAGAATCTGTCTCTTCAGCAGCTTCTGAAAGGACAAAGTCAGCATCCTTGCTCACGTCGTCGGAGCCGTCATCTTCCATTTTCTTCCTCTTCCTCCCTCTTCCCGATTTCCGGGTCTGCTCAGAGCCTGGCTCGGTCTTAGCTGTGGCTCGCTCTGGTGCTGAGGAATGTGGGGTGGCACCCATCTCTTCAGCCAGGTTGTGGAGGTACAACAGAGCACTGCAATGCAATTTGGGTTCATTAGACAAAGGCCTGCCTTCACACTTAATAGACATCCATCTTTAACTGGCGCACTCCATCAAGAAAAGACTAACAGCATAATTGACTCCCAATGTCTTAAGACGAGGCGGTAATCAGCCCTAGGTGTGTGTGTGTGTGTGTGTGTGTGTGTGTGTGTGTGTCTATCCTGCAATGGACTGCAGTTCAGTCCAGAGTGTACCATGCCTTGGTCTTCCGGCTTGCCGAGATAGACTCCTGCTCCCCTGCAGAACTGAACTGGAAGATGTAGTTAGAAAACGGATGAATGGATAGACTTGGGACCAAAACAATCGGCTCCTAGAAAAATGGCACAACTTTTTTTTTCCCCCCAAAATGAACTGTTAAATGGTCTGCCTTTAAAATGGATGCCAAACTAACACATTTTTATCTGATATCCATTCTGTGTACTCCTCATTAGCTGAGAATACTCATACTCTGGGCGGCACTCTTACAAAATGCAGGCTAAGACCTAGATTGCAGGCAGTGCAGATTTAAGTCTAGTCCACCACAGTGTTGGATGTTAGTTAAACTATCTAGGATGTTCAATTTTCTTCCCAGCTGAGCTGCCTGTGCCTTTCTGTGTTCCTGCAAACTCAGGATATCATGTGCTGTACCTGTCCACATTCAATATTAACTGTTCTTTTGGGCTGACTTTAACTATAGGTGCCCCTCTGGGATGTGTGCTTAGGCCCCTGCTGTTTTCCTTGTTTGCCCACGATTGTGTGACCAGACACAGCACCAACTGCATCTACAAATATGCTGATGACACTACCATCATTGGCCAAATCACCGGTAATGATGAGACAGCCTACAGGGATGAGGTCAGGTACCTGGTGGAGTGGTGCCTTGACAATAATCTCTCCCTTACCGTCAGCAAAACCAAAGAGCTGGTTATCGATTATAGAATACAGGGTGGGGACCACACCCCTGTTCACATTAATGGGGTGGCTGTAGAGATGGTTAGCAGCTTCAAGTTCCTAGGTTCCTTCATCACTAATGATTTTACGTGGTCCCAGCATGTAATTCGAGCTACAAAGAAGGCACTACTTCCTCACACAGCTGAAAAAAATTGGTCTATTTTCAACTATCCTTACTACATTTTACAGGTGCCCTATTAAGAGTGTGCTCACGTGTGGTATTACAGTGTGGTTTGTGGTTTAGCAGCGGCTCGCTGTTTGACCGGAAGGCGAGCCAAGTCCATTATTGGAGTACAGCTCTCCTCTATTTTGGACAATTTTACAACACGCTGTCTCAGGAAGGCTGGAAGTATTGGTAAGGATACCAATCATCCTGGTTTCTCTCTGTTATAGGAGCATAAGGGCATGATTCCAGATTCAGATACAGGTTCTTCCTACAAACTGTCAGATTACTTAACGCTACCCTTACCACTAACTCACATTGATGTTTTTTCTCTTCTCATACTGCTTGTCTGACTTTTTTTTAGGTTGTATGTTATTTAATTTGTTGTTTCTGCTGCTGTTCTGTGTTTAGGTTTTTGGCCATTCCTTAATGTCTTTTTATCAGAGAATACATGCAAATAAGCATTTCATTGCCCTTCTGCAGATGACAAAGAAATTGAACTGAACTGCGCTGTAAGGCCCATGGTGTTAAAAAATAGACAGATGACGTCAAACTGCACATTCAGGGAACAGGAGTTTTGTTTACTCCTCCCACAAGGAAATGAGAGTTAAAGCTGAATTTAAAAATGGAAACCAATGGAAAAAAATATTTGGCATTAGGCTGATGTCTAGTTGCTGAGATTAAATCACAGTAGTTTCCCCTTTCCCCAAATACTTTTGAGATGAACAGTTGGCAGACAAAAGTATTGATACCTTTAATTTACATACAGACAATTAATAAGCATTTGGTTATACTTTCATTTTTATCAATGATTTGGCTTTGAAGCTTACCAATTCACCCTAACAAGCAGTAGTTTGTGATCTGGAAGGCAACTGGTTACACCAGAGCTAATTTACAATTTTAATTTAAAAAAGATGTGTACATTTAACTTACCTCTTTTTCTAGGTTTTCATCTGTAATTATTTGTAAGAATTTTTGAGCATTCTCAATATAATGAAACTAGCTGACTTTTAAGGGTGACTTTTCAAAATGTCAAGACCATAAAACAAGAGCTGTAAACAGGCTTCATTGTGAGGGTGTGGAAATGAGAGCTATATACAGTACTCTAACCTACATCTTGAAGGTTTTGCCACATGAGGAAGAATAATATGCCCCTCCCTGTATGTGTGGAAAGAGAAAAGATTAATTTTGGTAAAATTCAAAACAAAACCGTTCCAAAAAAATGCAGAGGCAATATGCAATGGCAATATAATAATAATAATTGCTTACACTTATATAGCACTTTTCTGGACACTCCACTCAAAGCACTTTACAGGTAACGGGGACTCCCCTCCACCACCACCAATGTGCAGCGTCCACCTGGATGATGCGACGGCAGCCATAGTGCGCCAGAACGCTCATCACACACCAGCTATTAGTGGGGAGGAGAGCAGAGTAATAATGAAGCCAATTTATAGATGGAGATTATTAGGAGGCCATGATTGGTAAGGGCCAATGAGAAATTTGTCCAGGATGCCAGGGTGACACCCCTACTCTTTTCGAGAAACACCCTGGGATTTTTAATGACCACAGAAAGTCAGGACCTTAGTTTTACATCCCATCCATAGGACAGCGCCTGTTTACAGTATAGTGTCCCCGTCACTATACTGGGGCATTAGGACCCACATGGACCGCAGGGTGAGCACCCCCCGCTGGCCCCACTAACCTCATCCAGCAGCAACCTTAGTTTTTCCCTGATAATCAGTAATTACACTTTAGAGAGAGAAGTCACTTAAAAAAAAAAATTTGGAAAATCAGAGGCCTTATTTATGTCACAGGAAAAATGTGGGTCAATGGTGCCATCTAGTGGCTTTTTGAGCTTTCCTACAAACTCTTAAATCTTTCTGAATAGTCCACACAGAAGGCACTCCAGGCTGTAATCAAAACCTAGACCGAAGAGCAGCGGCACCAATGATGCTAACTAGCAGACATTCTACTGTTTTTAATGGTTTGGTAAGAAATAGGTATACACACCCTGTATAATGTGGCCTGAGTGCACAATGTAATATCCATCCATTTTCTTACACTTTGTCAAAATTAGGGTTTTGAGAGAGCTGGACCATAACTCAACAAGCAATGGCCACTAGAAAGGGGAAACCCTGGACAGCACACCAGTTCATCATAAGGCACACAGACAGACACACCCACACACCCAACAGGGACAATTTCCCCCAGGAGCTAATTAATCTACCAGTATGTTGGTAGGAAACTGAAAAAACCCAGAGAAAACGCATGCAAAAACACAGAGAATATATAGCACTCCAGGGCCAGGATTGAACTCAGAGCCCCAGCACTGCAAGGCTGTAAAGCTAACCACTGCGCCCACCAGCACGATAGTACCTGTATCCCAACTAGCAGGAGAATGTAAAGTTAACAAAGATTATACAAATTTGTAATTAAGGATTAATCAACAGAACTTCTCACAGACTAAGGGTTGTGAGAAACGTTATAAGGGTTAATTCTGGATTGAAGAAGCACAGCTCTGGAAGCTAGTGGTAAAAAAGCAGCTACCACTTCGTTTTGACGTCATGAGCTACTGGCCACGCCGAAAATGGTTTAAATTTTCATTTTTCATGAGAAAGGTTTCCCGGCAACAAAAAGGACAGTCTACTGAAACCGTCAAAACGAAAACATGGCAACTGGGAAAGACTTGTGGTCCTGTAAGTCCCTTGAATATATACAACAGAATTCAGAAAAAACCAAACTACAGGGAATGTAGGAGTATGGCTGTAATATTGCACTGAAGTCATCTTACGCCTTGGCAGCTCTCCTCTTCGGTCTGCCTCCAGAGGTTGTTTCCTCCTCCTCTATGAGAGTCTTTTCTGCATTCTTCTTGTCCACTGGCTCAGGGGTCCCTGTGAGCCCCTTTTCAAGTTTGACAGCCATCAATTCTGCTTTAGACTTCCTGCCTCTCTTCTTGTACATCTTGGGCGGTGGTGTCTGGGTCTGGTCCGCCATTTCACTTTCATCTGGGCCTGGGTCTGAGGGCTGGGGTTCTGTTTGCAGCTTCTTGGGAGTGGGGTTTTTTCGGGATCGCCCTAATTTCTTTCGCTGGCGGGGAGCAGGCGACAAGTTTTCAGACACACTAGGAAGAGTCTGAGGAGTCTCCTTCAGCTGGCCTGTAAGGAGACAGACAAGACCTTCACGTTAGGGGACGCTTTATGTAGCATAGAAAAAGAAGGTTACTTCTGACTAATAAGGACCTATTAAGAAAATAAGAGATCCTTAAACAGTATAAAAAGTTTAAAAAAAGACTTGTAGTCCTCCACATTACTACCTTTGTTTAGCTATTTTGACAGGAAACTTACAAAAAGAAAAAATGTTAAAAACTGATGTCTATCACACTGATTTATCACTGTAGTGTGTGACACTCTTCAGATGGATGACAAAAAATGCAAAACTGTTATTTATTGGTCAACTGCTAACTCACACAAAGCCAGTCTTGGTTACAATATGAAACACAATTAAACAAAAGAGAAGCTCACCAAATTTCAAAGATTTCCAAAAACAGAGATAGACATCCAACTTTAATTTAAAGAATCAAGAGATTTTATGCATGAAAGGAGTGCTTACAGGACAGACATGCATGCACTGCAGTCACTGTTTTAATAGCTTGGATGTTGACATGTTTTTGGAACCTTGTGACTATATGAAATAAAGTTAGCAAATCTGTAATTCTGTGATGAAACCACTGTGTGCTGAAATTTAGCAAGTGGCACTTTTTTAAACTATTAAACTGAGTTAAAATGGGTAAGTGCTTACTTCTGCAACTTGATCAGACTAGAGAGCTGTTATTCTTTATACACTGCAGCTTGAATTAATTCAAATCTTTATATAATTTGCTAGGATTAAAGAGAGTTCAATACACCTAAAATACAGATGTGTACGACTGCAAGAGAAATGTAAAATATTGAATAAACAACATCACATAAAGAATACATGAATGACTAACATTCTTGTATACACTGTGTCAATGCTTATGTCTTTCATCGTGAACTTTTACATACTCGAGACATCAAGACTACAAACAGTGATGCAGTTTCAGACCATTCTGACATTGGCTCTTGTCCTAAGATTTCAGCTGTATTCACAAACAAATCAATTACAATACACAAATTATTTAAATCCTGATTATTATTTTACATATAATGATTCAATTACACTTTTAGGTACAAATTAAGGACAAATACCATCAGTACTTACTGGGACCTTCTTCGGTGTTTTGGTGTTGTGCAGAGCATCCTAAAGCAAGATCCATTACTGAACCATTAGCCGTGTCTTCATGAGACTGAGCACCGGTTTCAGTACCATTTTCTTTCAGCAGCTGATTTACAGTTGTGACTTTCTTTAAAATCCTTTCCTTCTTTTTGGACTTTGCTCCTGGATTCACATGCTCTTCTGGGGCTGAGTTATCTCTTTTTGTCTCTAAGGGTCTGTTTTTCTGATCAGGGCCCTCAGCACTGGCCTGTTCTGTGTGCTCTGTAGTAGCCAACCCCTGGACTTTGGGATTTGAAGGCACACCCATGTCTTCTCCACTGCACTCCTGGACAGAAGCTGCCATTAATGTCCCTGGGGTCTCTTGACAGCCACGTTTAGTAGTGTTTCAACAGGGGAAATGTACTATAGCTTAATATCTGGGGGGACAAATAATTGTTTAAAGGATTATTTCAATGTCCAAATCAGAATCAGCACTTTAGCATGTCTATCATCAATCTAAAAACTTTGGTTCAACAATATTTTAAAAGTCAATCACCCTGGAATTAAAGAGCTTAGTTTACAAGAAAACGTTTTAAGGGTTAACTGACTTAGAAGCAAGATGACTATTTTTGTGCTGTAACTTGACTTTAAAAAATGACTTAGTTGTGAAATGAACTTTCTCACATTTTTTCAGTTGAAGGTGAACCAGAACAGCTAGCAAACTTTGGAAAAACCATATAGCTTACGTGTATTCAGGTCATGATTTTCCTGATCTTTGGTCCCAGAGATTTTAACCCGGGAGCAAACTTACTTTCGTTCATGAGGTCTGGATGTTTTATATGTACATTTTATAACTTAAAAATAAGTGTTTAAAATGTCGAAATAAAGTGCTCAGCTAAAAACTCCAGCTGCACGATTTTAATTAACATTATTTCGAGTACACATGCGTTGTCTTTACAATGTCAAAAATCACCTTTCAGACATTTTGTAAAAGCAAAGGACTGAAAGATTAAGTTTGTTTTTTTTTAATTAAACGAGGTCATTAGTTGGTTTTATCCGTTTTCATTCATTCTGTATCTAATTCATTCTAAGTATGTCTACAATAAAGTGTGTATTCTGTACTTATTTAAAGCGTCCCACACCTCGAAGGTTGAAAAGGCAATAACGTGGTATCCTAAACATAAGACAGTAACAGTTGAAAAAAAGTCAGCAAACAACCAAACGTGCATCTCGACTTTTGACTTGCCGTGTAAATAACATGTGGTGCACCCACAGTAACATTTTGAATATCTAGCTTATAATATTTTAAGTACTGCTAGTCATTTTGCTCATACCAGTGTGCAGTACCACAACGTAGACCTACATACGCAAAGTCCTCCTAAGCGAAGTGCAGAAGATCACAAGATTACAATGTAATAATATCCACTTAAAAGTTAAACATAGTTTATTTTTATTCCAGACACATAAACGTGTTTAGATATATATTTATGTGATTGCAAATATCCCCCATGTCCTTAAATAACAGCATTTTTTTCCCTTCCTGTGCAAGCAGTTTCCTGTAGGGTCAGTACATCGGGAAATCGATGGTCAACTATGAATCACTCCTTTATTGTTAAAAAATAAATCAAACTGATAAGCGACTCTACTATATTTACTCTTTTAAAGGAAATATAGCTAGGCAGTGTACCCCGACTAACACAACACTAGTAAAGAACGGACATGAAGCCCTGGAACACAACGATCACGGAAGAAAACGAGCTCTTTCTCTCCTAAATGTTGGATAGCTCAGTGTTTTAACAGCACCCTGCTATGTTGAAAACGGTATGTGGAAAAATCTGAGAGACACGTTTCGAAACTCCATGTTTAAACAAAACCTTCCACACGGCACAGCGCCATTAACAAAAACGAAAAATACCTCCACTTCCTAGTGGCTTCCACCCGAGATTAAAATGAATCTTGCGGGAAAAATACATGCTTCAAGAAGGTCCCTTAGGAAATTTGGAAAACATACAAAAAAATTAGTTCTCACGGCGATTTTAACCTAATATATCATACGCTCACTATAACATCCTCCATGTTTGTTTAGAATTACTCAGCCCAGGCCTGTTGAATCTGACCCGTTTCTCTGCTGCCCCCTTGAGCCACAGGGTAGACAAAGACCTAGCGCTTGTTTGTAATTCACCAACTCGCCGCAGGTAGGGCCTAGTGAGGACTGCTGGTCAAGAGCGATACAAAAGGCGGTGAATTCTAAAATGTTGCGCAAACATACAGTATATAATTTTCCTGTACAGAATTTCATTCTTCAGCTTTTGAAAACAATCGCATGATTTATTAAGGAAATTGATAAAAAACATATGTTCTGAACCTTAACGCTGAATACAATATAACGTTTTACCGTGAAATAAGATTTTTAGAAATAAAAATATTTTTGTCATGAAATGAATACGTACCATAATCTCTGATGCACCATTTGTCCATGGTTAAAATTCACCTGCCTGAGGGTTTACTTTAAGATAATGCATTTAAAGGCAAAACCGTATTCTGTCCCCTAGTTTAACAGTCATTCGTCAATAGGTACATAACCTTGCAACTCACAGCTAGCAGCCCCGTAAAACTAAGCAGGTATGAATCCTGGCCAGTACCTGGATGGGAGACCTTCTGGGAAAGCCAAGGTTGTTGTTGGAGGGTGGCCAGTAGGGGATGCTCACCCCTGTGGTCTGTGTGGGTCCTTATTTGCCAATCCAGTGATGGCGACACTATACTGTAAAAACAGTGCCATCCTTTGGATGAGATGTAAAACCAAAGTCCTGACTCTCTGAGGTCTTTACAAATCCCAGGGCGTTTCCTGAAAAGAATAGGGGTGTTACCCTGGCATCCTGGTCCTTATCAATCATAGCCTCCTAATAATACTCATCTATGAATTGACTTCATCACTCTGTTCTCCTCCTAGCTGATAGCTGATGTATGGTGAGCAGACTGACGCACTATGGCAGCTGTTGCGTCATCCAGGTGTGTGCTACACATTGGTGGTGAAGGAGGGGAGTCCCCATTACCTGTAAAGCACTTTGAGTGGAATGTCCAGAAAAGTGCTGTATAAGGAATTGATATTTTTTTGTATGCTGAAACTCAAGCCAAGAAACACTTACATGTACAGGCACTCCTCAAGGAAACTATTGCTCCTCCTGAGAAATAAAATAATTATATATAATTATACTATAATACATAACTATCATAATAAACATAACAAAAATATCCATACCTATTCCAATAGCCTACTTGTTCCATCCTGGTATAAGCTCACCTTGAGCAAATCCCATGTAAATCGTTTTCTGGTAAATCAAAACAGCATAAGTAATTCCCTTTTCCATATTTTCTGATTATGATTTGTAGCATACTACTACTACTACTATACTACTACTACTAATCATAATATCACTGTTAATAATATATGCCGTTGCATCTATATTTCTTCAGGAGATTGTACATTTGCATTTAAGGAAAACAAATACTAGCTGAGTGGGAATTACCTGATGATATGTGTACATTGTTAGAGATTTTGTACTGTATATTTGACCTTGAGCCACCTTACTCAGCCTAAGGAGGCCTAAGGGGTCTGAAAATATTAAAAACTCACATGGACTTCAGACGTACAGTGAAAGAGTGTTTATTGTGAGATGTCTTTCAAGGGTATACACACTCTCCTAAAAATCACCCCAGGTGAAAACATGACCCAATGACAAACCCTTAATATTAACCAATTATGCCACTATGCATAGTGTGTGATTACACCGAAGGAACTATTTTAAAAATCATTCATGCCCTAACCAGTGACATCTAGTGGCAATCCAGCTGTAATTCAGTTCTTAATGGCCTGGGCCAATATTCAATTTTAAGCACAATGTGTTGATACAGCCTGAAAACTTGAAAGTCTGTGGATAAAGAACATACAGTAAAGCTAAAATCTTACAAAACTCACTTGTATGCATTTTTCCCTGTATAATTTTACAGTTGTATGAATGTAATTATTTACAATTTTTTGCCACAAATGAAAAATACATTAAAAGATACAGAATCTAATTGCATTCCTTTGTCAGCGTTTAGTTAAAACTATCTTTATAAAAATTACTTTAGAAAACTGTTCTGTTGAATCACCTGTAATACAATAACAGTTTCTTTCAAAATGTTTTTAGAGCATCTGAAATAGTTGAATTTGCTTACACCTTTCTTGCCTTGAATGCACAAATAGATGCGTAATATTGAAATAAAAAGACAATGTAGCATTCTAGATATTTGTAGACATATAAAATTGAATTTTAGTATAAACTTATTTCCAGAAGTGTAAAGGGAAAATAAATGTTCCAATTAGTTTTGCCTGTCTTTTGGGATGTACAGTAGTAACATAATAAATGAGACACATTATGTTTTTATCCATAATTGCTTTGAAAGAGGAAAAAAACTCTTGAATCCAAACATTGTAATTGTAAACATTGTAATCTCTATCAAGTTTACATCTACCAGTATCAGGAAGAAGTCCGAAAACATAAATAGAATGCAAAAGATAAATGCAAAGCAAAGTTTCAAATGATAATGCGACAGATTCCTTTTCCACATATTAATGTCTGTATGTTGTGAAAATAATATTTGGGTGAATGTTGTTTATGTTCTGGGCTCTGGGCTGTTTTATAATGTCTTGCAAAGGTATAAAGACCTTTGTACAGTTTTCGTTGCTTTATAGTTTGCAGTCTTGACGCTTAAAATAATCATTAAAAAAACAAAAAGAAAGAAGTAAAAAAATTGAAATTAATAACAACTTAACAATTTAAAGAAACAGAAGTCCAAGATACCAAAAAATAATACACCTCTAACTATCTACAGTATACCAGGGATGGACAACTTTATTCCTGCAGAGCAAGAGTCCTGTAGGTTTCACAGAAAACCTGTTTGGGCCTAAAATTGGGACAACATTTCACCTTTCATCAAGACTATCATAAAACAATAACCTAAAGGCCAAAACTAAACTGGAGTGACTTAAAAACATTAACCTAAATGTCCTTGAGCGGCCTAGCAAAATCTGCCAATAATTATTCAGTCTGAACATGCATTTGTGCACCATTTTGTAATTTTACACACATCATAATAAGGGTCTGATAACTTTTGCATAGCACTGTAAGAAATATATGGACAAAACTATGAATACACTTAGCAACTAAACTATGAAAAAAGTAAAAAAGGCCATATTAGCTACTCTCAATCATATCTTGTGTTTATATTCCATACTGAAATACTCATTAAAAGTTTTGTATGAGTGTTGTACCCAAAAGACCAGTAAGAAAACAAAATATTAAAAATCACACATAAAATATTGTTGTTAGTATATGTTAATGCATTAATGCTTGCTAATCCAAAAAATAATGGATAATCTGTATGAAAAATTAATGCTTTTTTATGTTAAGGTTGTTATAACCCAGAGTTTATCCCATAATGATACTGTAAAATGCAAGACAGCTCTACAACCTGAATGCGAAACCAGTCAACTAAATGAATTATCCAAGAATAAAAATTAAAAGGAAGTCAAACTGAAGATTAAGAGTGACTGATAAAAATCAAAGGCTTATATCCCAAAAGAAAATGCTGGCTGCAAAAAATCTCCATTTAGTTGAATAATTTTGATCTTCAGACAACAGGAAACTTTCATATCCATCTTCATGCCAACAACACTGTCCTACTGTCATACACAACTGGACCTACTTTGACATCGGTAAAGACTGAATTGCACCTGGTGTCTATGAAATTCTGTAGGCTTTCTGTGAAGAGTGTATTGTGTCACAAAAATGCAACTTACTTTGTAACAAACACAACATTTTTACTAATGTTTGTTGGGGCAAAAGGTGAGACATAAATATCTAGTTATTTGTTTGGGTAGTGCTTTAACTTCCAAATCGTTTTAATAAATATAAGTTAATATCAAGTCTTAAACTGGTACTGTATCACCTATTGCAACAAAACACGGTCATAGCTCAAATATCTGTAATCCCAGTTTGAATTGTTGTGATCTTGAAAATAGAGTGGCCCCAAAGTTTGATCTTACCATATTTGATGCTTTATGACATTCTATCATGCTGGCACTACACATATAAACAAGAACAGTACAGATAAAATTGTCTTGACCTTGTGAAAGGATGTCTGTGACAGGCAATTGCTAAATTGTTATTTAGCATAGTCAAAATCAACCTGGAGGAATTCTTCTGTGAAATTAAAGTGAAACATGAACCAGAGGACATGAATGAGAAATGCATGGAAGTGTATTTTTTATTATAATTATAAAAACTAAATTCCTTCATGTACTGAACAACATGATGACACAGGCATACTACTGTATATTATCTATTTCATATTTCTATTTCATGAAAACATGGCAAACATAAGCTTTAATATGACAAACACATAAAACAAACATTTAATAATGCAATCTTGTTTACCACATGTACTGTATGTAGACACAGCATGATGACATTATTAATTTAAAATGGTAGTACTGTACAATACTTCATTAAAGAAAACAACGTTTTATTATGGACATTATGGAAAACTGTTTGAAAAAAAACTTGCTTTATCATTAACAACACAAAATAAAACACTTCAATCAGAATCACAAGCTTTTAAAAGTCCAAGATACCAAACATAACAGAAAACAACACAAAGCACCTTTAACAATCTATATTAGGGATGGACAACTCCAATTCTGCGGAGCAAGAGCCCTGTACATTTCACAGGTACTTTTCAATCAATAGATGATGATGACCTAAAAAGTAGGTGATTTGACCTCAATTAAATACTGTAGATGTTAAGAGGAACCACATGATTCTACAGCTCTTGAGGACTGGAGTTGCTCATTCATGATCTATGTCATTCCACCTCTCAAAGAGCTAAAAGTAGAGCTTTCCTGAGCCTGGATCCACACACACTTGTTTTTGTTTGCAGATGAGCTCTGATTTACGCAATAGAACCCTTAACGGAGCTAATAATAGCATTAATAGAAACATCTAACCTACCGTTTCTGCCTAATGTTCTAAAACAGGGCTGTTTTTATTCAGTTAAAAGATAATGTACATGAAAAAGTCAAGCTAGGATTATTAACAGTTTGCTGTTTTTATCCATTTATTGTTCAGTTTAACCTCTATTCTGCCTTTGATGCCGTTGTTAATACTGTTAAGTTGTTGTTATTACTGGAACTGCTTTATTGGAGTTTAAATATTATCTGAGGCAAAACAATTTGTTCAGATTGGGGATTATTTCTTGTCTATCAAGATGGTCATATCTGTTTTTCTCCTAGCCTTTATTCTTGGTCCTATTGTTTTATTATCTATACTGTATGTTACCATTGGGTCACAGTTTTGTAAACATGGCATCAGGTTTCAGAACTTTGCTGATGTTTATTTCCACACAAACCTGATATGAATCAGGCACTACTGTATCTGTCTTGTCACTTTAAAACTCTTCTTCTCATAATTATATTGTGAGGGTGTCTTTTCACCTTCGTAATATTGGTTGTAGCAATTCACATCTCTTTTCATCTGATAAATAAACACTAATGGGTGGATTTGGATTTTCAGGTTTGATTATTGTAACATAGTGCTTAATCAAACATGATGTGACCAAGCTGCAACACGTTAAGAAGTGCTTAGATTTGAATTAAAACTAAATAGAATAAACAGACATCACCTCCCTTGTAGCTGACTCCCTGTGGATTTCAGAATTAAATCAAAAATACTGCTGCTCACTCCTAAAAGCTTGAACCATTTGACTCCTGACTACATCAGTGTGATGTTAAACCTTCATATGCCTACATGATATTTGCACTCTTTGAACTCTGGCCTTATTGTGGATTCCATTATGAGGATTTTAATACTGGGACAAAGATGAAATCACTCAGACCACGAATGATACACCCAAGCTAAACAGCTCACATCAGAAGGAAGTAGAAGGAGTTTGGCAGAAGACAATAATTAATACTGAGGGTGGGTATTCTGTGAAATACTGTAAAACTAAGGGTGAAAGAAAAATACACCAAACCAAAATGCCAACTTTAAGAAAAAATCCTTCCACCCAAGATAAACTCAAATATGTAACTTGGAAGCATGGTAGTATAGTGTTTATATTGTATGTAGAGGTTAATTTGGAAGACTGTAGAAACCATTTAGTGGGAAAATCAAAGGAGGTACCACTGGTGAGTGGAGAGATTTTGGGGTATTTTTGAAGACTGTCAAAAAAGTTTTGTTTTTGACTTATGTAATGAAAAATCTAAAACTTTGTGCCCAAGAAATCCAAAACTTTTTTCATGCTTTGAATGTTCCACTTTGTCATAAATATATCCAATTGGTCCTTGGCAAGTTGCACAGCAAGACCTCAATGAAGGGTTAAATAGCATCTTCATACAGTATACAGTATAACCCTTTTCAAATCTAATCACCCTTTGTCTCTTTGGTAGAGACAGCTCTGGATTCATGCCTTAAAACAGATTACGTTAACACAAAGTAGGCAGCCGGTTGTAATGACAAAAGACAGAGGCACAAAGCTAATTGTTCTGTTTTGCACAGAGAAAAGACACTCAGATTATGGTACGTTAAACCCTGGGAATGCAGGGAAACATCATCTGCCCATATGGTGTCCCTTTGCCTTAAGGAACTCATAAGGATAAGGTTAAGGATAGGTTTGTTTCATTACTGCTTTTATCATAGGTTGCACTACTATAAATTTAACAACTATCCATTACTTATACATTATTTCACTCCAGTTATTAAACTTAAATACTACAGATGGCCTTTGAAGTAAGGTTTTGTTCTAGGCATTAATTCACATGTACAGTATTAGAAATAAACTGTGGGAGCTATTTCAAACTGGGAAGGGAATAAATGGATACAGCAGATGTAATAAAAAGAAATATCCAAGCGAAAATTGGCTATGAATCACTTTTTAACCTAATACTTTCAGTGCACATTTCATGAATACAATGAAAATCAAGAGCTAATGAAAGACTAAGACACTATGCTGCTCTGGTGACACAATGGACACTGCATGACACTAACAGATTAAGTATTCTATTTTATATCTCTCTTTTTATTAAAGTCCATGTGAAAAAGAATTGTTTTTTAAAAGAACATGTTTAATGTTGTCAGAACCAAGACAAGCTGATCTAAGATCTTTTAAATAAGTTAGTTAACAGTTGAAGGAATCAGAGGCAGGAAAAAAAGTTAAGGGCTTCGTTTTTCTCACTGGCCTGTCTCAGACCTTTGGGAAAGGCCGCTTCAGAATCCACTTGTCATGTTTGTGGGCCTCCTGCTCCTCCGGCTCCGACTCACTGCTGCTGCTACTTCCACAGCTGCTACTGCTGCTACTGGGACTGTCGCTACCACTGAAATCATAGCAATCCCTCTCCTTCTTCGTCTCTTTCCCCTTCTTCTCTGACAGCTCCACCCTCGTCTTGGAGCCAGATGGGGGGCCTAGCGCTGACTTCTTTCCCCGCTGCCGTTTCAGAGTAAATCCATGGGAGAGCTTCTTCTTCAAGGGGGCCTCGGCCTTTTTGACTTTCGGATTTGTCTTCGGGAGCTTTTCAAGGCTCTTGGTTGTTTTCGAGCTCACAACAAACCAATCCTGTTGAAGTAAAAACCAAAGACAACTTTTGTAAACGGAATTTACTGTATGTGTAAGTAATGTGCTCACTGAAATGTTTAAATGGCTTAAAGATACTTTTATGGTGAGATCTTTGACTGTGATCAGACTACTAAACCCCAACGATTACTGTCTACTGTTCCAATGTCTAAGCTGAAATTGTATAGGTCTTTCTCTTGTTTGTGATTCAACTTCCAGAGAATACATTCATAATTCATTTTGATTCTGGGGCGAAGACATTGCTCCTATAAGGCAGATTCTCAGAATATTCAATGTGTCTGTTCTTGTGAAAGGGTAAGCACATTCTTTCTTTCACATAAATCCATCCTGATCATTACATCTATGAGATGTTTTCACATTGTTACAATAGAGGGGTTAAAGTCAGACTGAATAACAGTTGTAACACCAGCTAAATAAAACACCCTTACTGTCCAGGGAATACTGGGCAGACATTGTGACTACTTTAATTTTCTGTGATTAACTTAGAAGGTGCTAAATAAATAGGCAATAACAAAATGAAAAGCATTAAAAACCTACAAACAAGGCATGAAACATATCTCTGTGTTAGAAGGTTAGAATGCCTTTAGAAATTGTTCTAGAACCCCAAAAATATTGCATTCATCTTCAGGATACAACAAAAATACTGACAAATAGGGACAAACCCTAATCCACTGATGAGAAGATGTAAATATTTAAATTGGAAGAAAGTAACTGGTACCTTACTTTCACAAAATAAATCCTCCACACTCTAAAGTGATGTTAAACATAGATAACGTTTTGTCCCTGTTCAAGAAAGCATTCAAATACATTCAAGAGTGATAAAAGTTGCCTGGCAGATTTAAAGGGAAATACAATAACTCCAAGATATTACATTATTTGTTGGATAGCAGACCAATTTAAATAGTCAAATTAAACCCTTTAGACGTCTTCTTCTTTTGCCCAGAAAAATATAAACATTGAAATGGAGCATTTCTACATGCAGCTATCTAAAAATAGAATATCTGATATCAAACATTTCCTTACTCGATTACTTGCCTGAAATATATTTTAGGAAGACTGAACTGCTTACAACTTCAACAATACTGAATACTCCAGTGAAAACATTGAAAGGCAAGCACTGTATGTTAGAACTGGAAAAGGAATAATTACAACTCAGAACCAGCAAGTTACTCAGAATGAAAATAGTATAAGCAAATGCACTGTACCATAGAAATGGTAATAAAATGCACAGCTGTAGCTGTGTAAAGGTTCAAAAAAAAAAAGATGAAATATGAAAAATCTGTTGAACCTTCATATATGCACCAAACTAGTCACTTAGTGACTGCATTACCTTATGCACAATAATGTTGGTATGCTTTGACCCGGATCACAGCAGTGACATTACAAAATACACAGATACAGTAAGTTTACTTACCCATATAAGTAATATTGGAGAGGAAAACTACAGTCCTGTGTTTTCAATTTGTCTTCCAAACAGGACTACTGTGACTTACGGTGTGAAATTGAAAATCTTAAAATGGAATTATTTCCATTGATTTGTATTCAACAGACTCACGGCTATATTTCACCGCGTTTGTATGCCAAACAGACACCCTTAATTAACCTTCCCCGGCGAGATAAGGCTGCTGTAAATCTGACCAAAAAATCCCTTACCTGAGCATGAATAGAGTTGATGTGATACTTCACCCCACTCTCTGAGCTGAATTCTTTATCGCATATCAGGCATTTGTATTTTCCTGCTTCAAAGTCACCCTGTGAAAACAAGACTCAGGCTTGAAATAATACGCATAAAAAAAAGGAAAACAAAACTTTGCGGTCTAGGATCACTCTAGTAAACACATTTTACTAATCAAAAGTACTCTATAACCTAAGATAGGCACCTTTACAGTGATTGAAAAACACGTACTGTATATGGTACCTTACTTCAAAGAAGTTGAATCATTTATTAATTTTAATTTTCATGTCACTTTTAATGCTGCAGCCAGTGTTAGTGCCACATTAAACACATTCTCCATTGTATTGTACACAACAATGCTGTGTATGTAAGTTTAGTCTTATAACTCTGTATGATACAGGGTGGGGCATAAATTGAGAACAGAAGGAAATGTCAAACGTCATCTAGATTGAATAGCTGTTGTAATTCTAATTGTGGAACTGTTATCAGTTCATTGACTTGGTTAAATCTTTGGTTTGTATATAGTAAATACACTGTAGCTTTTGAAGGGTAGGAAATACTGATCAGACAATATTACTACACATTTCATGTCATTTCCAGTTGTGGAAAAAAGAAAAGTTTTTGTTTGAATTCTACTGTCAGCATTTCTTATCAAACAATCCCCAAATAATAGTAGTCAATGTTGATAGTAGTCACTACTGCACAATCTTCAGGCACATCTGATATATCCCATTCAGATGAAATAATCGCGGAGAAAATATGTATTCTTATGTCATCTTACATTTTCACTGTCCTGAATAACACATTCGCGAACATTTCAGATTGTAAAGGTAACCGGAAAAAGTTAATTTCAAAATACGTTATCTTTCTGATGAAAGTAAAGATGAGTCTGACTCTGGGTGTTAGGTCAGTAATACTGAAAATAAACTGTTAACCCAAAGCTGCCTTCTCTAGTACACCACGCAGCAGGTGAGAAGGAGTGTCTGGAAGACAACACCCAGAACAAGTGGGAAAAACTGAAATCTGTAAATGAATGGAAAAGTATAAAAAATCACTATGAAAGGATGTAGTCAGAAAGGTCGGTATAATCATAGCCAGGAGATGTATCTGTCTCAATCCAGTATTATAGGTTAGGAACACCTGTACATTATTGATGATAATAATAATTTGCAATATCCGTAAATGTCAACGAATGTCAATATCTGCAGGATTCTGGAGATTTTGATCCCAAGTGATCTCTTAGTTACTCTTATTTAATACAGTACAGTATATCACCCGATTAATTAATTATAATGAAACTGTTCCAAGTCATTAGAAACTAATGGCCCATAAATTCTGTTGGACTAGATCTACACCCTAACATGCAAATACAGTACATGTTTGCTGTGTGTATCTGATCAATTATTTCAATGAGTTACTTTATTAGTCAAATAAATAAACACACTTCCTTGTTAGATGAATCTCAGCTACTAAAACACAGGATTATATTTATTATTACTGTTGGAATTATTTGAAACACATTATTAATAATTTACCTGTTCCTGAACAGAATAGTACAGGAAAATTAAAAAAATGGGCTGTAAACAGATGCATAATGTAAGATACTGTATGCTTTTTTGGATTTATAGATATAGAAAAAAGCCGTATGCTACTTGTATTTAAATACATGACTCGCTCATTATACGACACAAAAGTGAATAAGACATGAATAAAATGATTTTGAGTGTCCTAGTCGAATTTCAGTCTTGACAGAAAATCTGTGGCAAGACATGAAAATTGCTGTCTATCAATGATCCCTAACTAACCTGATAGAGCATGTTTGCAAAGGAGAATAAGAGAAAAATGCTGTCTTACTGGATTAAGTGTTACGCTTTCTAGAGTTACTTCAAGTCTAACTAAGCTTGAGGCGGTTTAATGGATCGGTTAGACCAGTGGTTCTCAAACTGTGGTACGCGTACCTGCAGTGGTACATGGAGTGCCGCCAGGTGGTACGCCAAATGACCCTGGAACTGTGTCATGTGCGTTGAAAAATCGGGATGGGTTTTCATATTTTAATACGTGTCGAATACACAGCCTACGTACTACGATACTGTGCGCGCTAATACTTCAGTGGACACAAGAGATACTCTGTAATTCTATAGCACTCTATAGGAATGCGTGCTACGGATGCAAGTGACCAATTGTATTTAAAAAAAGCTACTGTATCTCCAGCAAATAGGGAGAAAGGAGAATGTGCGTGATTTTGGAACAATGCCAACGTTGTAAACACAGGAATGCATAGAAATACGTGCTACGAACGCAGGTAATCTTGTGAGCACACGAAAGCGTGATAACAGAAAAATATTTAAGAACTGTTCTAATTTGAGAAAAATACACAGAGCGTCTCTGTGTTTTGCTCCCATGCGCATGAAATAAAAACTTTAAATAAATATGGAAATAAAAACGGAAACGCGGAAAAATGCAAGCTTGCGGCTTGCTAAAGCAGGTAAGCTACACTATTTTTGAAGAACCTTATTTACCGTTGGGAAAAGAGCTGACATGTATTATGTGTAGAGAAAAAGCCGCTAAACAGCTCGACCTGCTGCCCCCCTCCCCCTGAAAGACACAGTCATTCATAGAATTATTGAAACGAAGGATTATATCAAAAGTACACTAATAGAGCGCGTTAAGATGAGCAGATGTTTTTCACTGCAATAGGATGAGTCTGTAGTCGATTTGGCCAATTTGCTCGTTTACGTTAGATACGAGTTTGAGGGCATGTCCCATGAAGACTTTCTGTTCTTTAAACTGCTACCAACAGGAACTACAGGAGAGCACATATTTCAGCTTCTGAATGAATTTATCGAAGAGAATGGCATCGACTGGATAAAATGTGTGGGAGTTTGTACAGACGGTGCTAGAGTAATGACAAGCCGACATAACGGTGTAGTTGCACGAATTAGAGAGTTTGCTCCAGAAATTAATGTACGCATTACAACATCCACCGCGAGACCTTTGCCGTCAAGAAAATGCCTGATGATTTAATATCTGTGAGACTCTGTTGTGAATTGTATCAAGGCTCGAAAAATTAATTCACATCTGCTTTGCTCAACTAAACAGGCTCACCCCTCTCACTGAAATGGTGCTTTTTTATTAGTTGTTGTTAATGTTTTTTTCTGTAAACCACTTTGAGAAGCCACCTTTAAAGGCGCTATATCAAATAAAGTTTTTTATTATAATATTTATTATATGTATGTGTGAGTGTGTGTGCACGCACACTCATGTTGGTCATTGAGAATTTCTGGGGTTCCTATGAGATGATGACTTGTAGGTGGTACTTGGATGCTTTGGTTGGATTAGGGGTGGTACTTAGTCCAAAAAGTTTGAGAACCACTGGGTTAGACAAAAGCTCTTTAAATTTGGGCATCCTGTGTACTTATACGGAACTCTGCAGGCTAAGTAGTGTGATTTAATACGCAGAATCAAGTCATGAAAGACTTGTAGCCCTAAGCAAGTCTTGAAGCATACTGTAAATGCATAGAGGTCTTGTATGTTTTAGGGTAACTGTGAGACATTTAGCAGTCTATACAGTACTTAAATCCTTCTGCTCTTCGTATTCCAGTGCCTTTTTTTGCTTAGTCATCATGTGGCCATTACATGGAAATGAAATGAATGAATGTATCATACCAATACTTTTATACCACGTCCTGCACTTTTAGACTTTTGACATATTTTGTACACCTTATTATTAAGTTTTATTTGTTTTTTGCAAAAAAATATAAGTGCCGGAGCTACATTCAAGCGTTATGTTGACCAGCAGTTTTTGGGCTACTGCAAAAACATCAAACAATTACAGTGGCAGTCACTTGAAAATGCCCAAATATTTTTGAGGAGTATGTAAACTTTCATGTCATTTAATATTTAAATTTTTTGAAAGAAAGGGCATAAACAGAAACAGCAATAATTGACTTACCCTAGAGCATAGTCCAAGATGAGCTTTCAGTCCCGACACGCTGGTGTAGACTGAATCACAACCCTGAGAGAAATCAGGCAAGCTAGTTTTTAGACATTTTCAAACCACTGAAAATAACGTTCAGGTCTCAGGTGACGTATCTACTTATATAATTAAATATTTATAAAAAAACAAATTAAATATAGATATAAAAATCATTGTCCTACCTGGTTCGGACAATGCACCTTTCTGTGCATCTTGACTTCATTTTTCCATTTCTTCAGGACATCCTGACTAAAAGCTGGTAACCCCGGTCTAGCATATTTAAGCTACAGAGTGCGGACAAAAAACAAGCACAAGACTCATGCAGCCAAAGCTGAATAAAGTTTAATTCTGTTTAACCTCTGTATACAGACAGGGGTTAAATAAAGCAGATTCGCAATACCGTAGCTCCTTAAAAAGTATCTCTCAATCTAATTTGTAGTATCTTTCAACAGGCTTTAAATTAAATTGGGTAACTGATGTATGCATTTAGTGTAGGGCATCTCTTTTGTTAAAGAAAATGTTTTGGTGTTTTAACGTAACAGAAAATGCTGTGAGACTGGAGTCTGACGTTGATAAATGAAAGTCAGATAGGTTTTGGATTCAATTTGGTCCTGCACTAACATTTAGTGCATAGAGAAGCTGCCTTATACATACTCAATCACTCCCGTTAAACCATAAATATCATGCTGTGGCAGACATGCTCCCGGATGCTTAGCAGACAAGTGGTCCACAAGCTATCTGAAGTGCAGACTGCACTCACTTTCCTGTCATCAGGCACAAGGTCTTGCTGCACCTTCCTCTTGGGCCACTCCTTCAGCAGCTCCTCCATGGCAATTTCCTGCAAGTGGAACACTGCCACCTGGGCTGACTGCCTTTTCACCCTCCCGCTGGCTGTCCTCTCCACGTCGGCCTCCTTTTGCACTGTCGTGTCCTCCTCCTCGCTTTTCAGAGTTGTCTGGATTGAAAAGGAACCTAATCAACTCCTAGATATTGACTCAAAATTTAGGTAGGTCAAACACTGGACTGTCTGGATAAAAGCCAGACAGGTGTGAACCACAGCAGACATCATATACAACGTAGTCTAACAAAAACACCTTTCTATGAATCCTGGAACATTACTCAGATTACCTTTTCTTATACTTTACTGTATACTGTATATCCCATAATGCTGTGCCATGTTACCACTTGTCCTTCAATCATGGTGGCAATGAAATTTTATATTTGACAGGTTTGAATTTCTCAGAACATAAAATCCTATTTTGGCTTCATTCCACTGTTGATTTTGCTGCAGTTTTCACTGTCTTTAAAATCTCTTTCCTCATGAAATGTCCACCTGAAGTATTCAACAATTAAAGATTCTTGTTCTTGCCCATGATTACAATGGAAACTCACAAGACCTTGTTCATGTGTCTTACTGTGATTTTAAAAAAGATGGATGACCATTGTTTTCCAGATAACATCATAATCCTGACACATAATTTTAAAGTCTGTTTCATTTTTCCCATAATGCTGTATACACTCCTATCAATGTTGACCTGGCAGCAGACAAACAAGTTAACAGGAAAATGTGAAACCACTTAGAAATTAAAATAGATTTAGATGGATATCTGAACTATTTCTGGACAGTTCTGTTAAAAAGCATGGGAAAGCCCCCCTTGATTTAGCCAAAACCTTGCAGTGGGAACCCTCCTCCCCCAGGAAAGTAAAAGACCTTCAAAGGCTTGGTTCACGTTAATGAACATATTTACCTTTAAAATTACTTAAGACTTCTTCCCATGCAGGACGCTGACACAACCTTGAATTATCTGATATTGGATTCATAATAAACAGAAACATTCCGTACGTGTTTTGCATATTTTTCAAAGGCATCTCCTTCTGGGAGATTGCTCATTGATTTTAATTTTAAGACAATAATATCAAAGTTATTGTCATTCATATAAAATGTCCCCCTTTTAAGTTTGTAAGTTATTCACCTTTGAAGAGGGTGGGGTATTGAAGGTTTTAGTTTTTTTAGGACTAGAGTGCCCCAGACGCTTCAATGCCCCAGAGAGAATCCCTTTTGGGATTTTCTTTTGCTTTCAGAGCACTTGTGAGCAATTCCTAACTGAATGGTCCCTCTAAAGACATTTATTCTGTTGCCATAACAACCAGAATAGGAGAGCGCACAGTTTTATAGGCATTTATATTCATTTAAATGAAACAAACAAGTATTTTAAAATACATTTCAGTAATGTGAGATCAGTTTGACAAATGATAAATTCTGATTTGCTTGTGGTATAAAAGCTGTGAATCCCAACACACTTATTGGAGAATTACCTCTGTGGGGTTTCATGAGATAAAAGTCATTAAATATAAAAACTACACTGGGTTCAAAAAAATAAAATGATATTGTTGACTAGCTGAAAACAATTTCAAATTTCTTATTTATAATCTAATGAAGGTTTCTTTGAATTCTGCAAAAATAACTCAACCTAGGGAATGGTTAGTTGTGAATAAATCAAATCTTATCAGACTTTTTAATTCATGTTTTTGGTAAAGATATTCATTATCATGTTAGAGGAATGTTGGAGAATCAATTTTGCTTAAAATTCCCATTAGGCTCTTTAAAAAACTCCCGCTTTAGTGAAGGCCCAATTATTGTAGCCATATTAAAGATACTGGCAACATTGAGAATATGAACCAGGTGTAGCAAACCTTGGCAATTGTATTCCATTTTAAGTCTTTGTACCAGCTAATCCTTACATTTTCAGCCTGTATTAATTAAGAATCAGTCAGGTAATTAATTTATGGTAAAGTTCAAAGTCTTGTAAAGACATACTGGAAATGCCAAGATTGAATACCCCTGAATGGCCCAACAATATAATCTCTGAAGTTCTGGTGTTTAGCTAATGTCAGAGCCAGTGAACTGTGCAGAACACTGAAAGTCCAGGTTTATAGCAATCTGGATGACTAATATTACTAGTATATGACTCACTGGTCCATGCTCAGACTTCAGGTGGTACTCCAGGCCCGCCTTGGACTTGTAGGGTTTTCCACAGTGTTTGCAATTCAGCACAAGTTTCTCCAGCTCAGATTCTTCTTTGCCACACTTCCTCGTGTGATACAGGTAACCCATGATGCTGGTGAAGCTGCCTGTACAGCCCTGAAATCAAGTTACAAATAAGAATATTTTCTATGACATCAGAATCAGAATCACTTCATTTGCCAACTACAGTATGTTTTTGTGATGCTCATAACATTTGCATCCTAGTTGACGGTGTTAGAGGTGGTTATTCCTAGGAACTTGAAAGTCTCCACCATACTCACTACAACCTTATCAATTTCTAGGGGGGTGGGATTTGGAGCCAATTAACATTTCCATTTTTTTTAGACTGTTGATCTGAAGGATTTTTGGACACCATGCCAACAGATGTTCCACTTCCCTTTTGTACTTGTGAGAAGTGAGAAACTTGGTTTGGGAGGCTAACCCACACTAAAGTAAAATAATTGGGACTCATCAGAAAACTCTGGCATCATCAGGATGCAGTACGTGACTATGACTCATGACTATGGCGAACTGTAGCAGAGTTCCATGGCAACATAAAATGGATAGACATGACTCTGCTGTATAGCTTCTGACTCCAAAGGCAAATTGGACAAATTCATGTACAAAAGCTGGATTAAATGCAAATTAAGTTTTTGACAGCATCATCTTAAGTAGGATTTACAGAGAAAATTAATTGATAGAAAAAGGTAATTTTTTCCAAAGAATGTACTGTATATGTGGGGCTGTTTTGCATCTTCAACAAGGTCCTAGTGCCCTTGGTAGAAGTGAGGGAAGGATGGATTTTGAAGTATATCAGGATATTGCATCAAAATAACTGGTTCCGTCAATGTCCTGTATTGGCCATCACAATCTCCAGACCTCAATTTAACCAAACATTTGTGATATGAAGAAAGAAATTATGCATTGAGGAATATTAAACAATGTCTGCTGATTTAAGTCCAAAAGTGTCTGAACCCATTTAAAAGCTACAAGAAGCCAAGGGAAGACCAACAAAATACTGATTACTAGGGTCTGAACATAGTGAGTAACAATTTTGAACACTGTGCGTTTATTAAACTACACACTAATATTGATAACAAATCTTTTTTTGTTTTTGCAAAATCTCATACTATAGTATATCACACATTTTCATTTTTTCATTTATGCAACACATACTGATTGTATACTTGAATATTTTTCAAGAATATTGTTTTAGAATGTATATGAATAAACTGGAAACAGTTGTACAGTATGTCCATAATAGCAATTTGTTTCCATTATTTCAAATATTGTAAATTTTAGTCATGTGTTGCTATATGGAACAGGCAGAAAGTGCATACCTCCTTTGTGCACTTCAATTTGCCCATTCTTTTCAGCACCTTTCTTAATCTGTCCTTGAGGGCATGACTGTCCAAACCATTTGAATCCTCTGGAGTTGGCTAGAAAAAAAGGAAGACTTCCATCACAACAACGTAAACAGGAAATTCATAGAATTTTAAATTAATTACAACAACTGTTTTACCAAGTTATTGTGGTCAGCCATGACATGATACTTCATTCCAGTCAAAGACTTCAGCTGTTTTCCACAGTGTTGACATGTGAAGGTATTCTATAATTAAAGAAAGACAGAATAAAAACAGATGTTTC
Organism: Lepisosteus platostomus; assembly: GCF_059453375.1. Taxonomy (NCBI): domain Eukaryota; kingdom Metazoa; phylum Chordata; class Actinopteri; order Semionotiformes; family Lepisosteidae; genus Lepisosteus; species Lepisosteus platostomus. The sequence continues at coordinate 21,580,816 of NC_142613.1, forward strand.
CTGCTATTCTTATGCAAGATGTCATTCACAACAGAAGAGCTTGTGGACAGTTTTTTTTTTTTTTTCCATGAAGAAATGATTTTCTTAACTGGACCAAATTCTCAAAGTGTTTCCAAGATAAAAATGGGAAAAGATGCAGAAACAAAACTTTTTTTCAAAGCTTTCCATAAGATTAAGCAATTATTTTACAACGCCATATACATTATCATCCATACCAATTTGCAGTTTCCCATGTGTTTCTTCAACCCCTCAACGGTTTTCCTAACAACAGCTTTACATTTAGGACATGTCACTCTGCCTTTATCCAGAATCTGCAGGTGCCATCGCTCCTCTTGACTTCCTGTCCGAATACATTAGATTACAAAAGGCAAAATGCTTAGAATTCTAACTAACACTAAAGACAAAGGGTTATAATTACAAATGCAATTTAAAAACATAAGATATAATCATAAAAGCCTATATTAGGTCTGTAAGAAGATAACTGGTTGTGAGGGAAGGTAACTCCTTCAAAGCAGTGTATAAGTCCCATCTAAGTGGTCCATCGGTTAAAAACCTCAAAGTTGAAAGCAGCATGGGCTATATAGCCAGGAGGCTGCATGTTCAAATCCAGAATATGATATTAATTCCTCCTTTTTGCTAGCATTCATATACCTTAGCCCTGACTGAGGTATCATGGACTAACCACTCGCTAGAAACCCATCACGGGAATACGCTACTCTGTGCATATTAGAAATGACTCTCAGTTTTCCACCAAGCAAGAAAGGCATGGCGTTTGCATTGATACCATGGCTTGGAATAGACAGCACTCAGCTTTGCTCACTACCATAACTGATGAAGAAATGCATCTTGTAAAAAATGCATGATTATCACTGCAAACAGAAGAATATTTAACTGCTCAGCTACAGTATCTCCACGGCTTCCTCAAGAAAACAGGCTTATTAGAAGTGGAAGTGTGCACAATATGAAGCTAAAGCTTTGTGGTTAATCTAGCAGCACATTTTAAGAATTGTTCTTAACCTCTAACCAATTAATCTATTAGAAAACAATATTATAAAAGAAATTATATGGATGTATAAACCTTAAGAGCACATATTGCTTTTTTTATTGGGTTTTTAACAAAGGTTCAGGACAGATGATAGCAACCAACTTCTCCTTCACCTCTGCTACTCTAACATACAGTCCTCCATGATATCACTCCTTGAAAGGTTATAAATACCACAGTAAGCTTCCCTGCATTTGTCTTTCTGTATCCTTACACAGTACATCTCCAGCTTTGCAGCTCCCACCATATTAACTCCCCACTCTTCACGGGGTCCTAGGTTCCTCATCTACAGAGTCAAGTGGTTGACCCTCAAATAAGCAGGTTAAGCCAAAGTTTCTTAAGCACGATTTCTCTTGTTCCTTACGCCATCTCTTTTATTGGGTGGTGTTATTCCTTGTGAGCTGGTTATTAGCTCTAATTAGGTAACATGAAGACTGACAATACATGCAAGGCAGTAAGTGTGTCTGTCAGACTATACAGTACATGTAAAGGCTTTGTGTGCTTGTACCTTAACACAATTAGGCATCATTAGGCATAATAAACCCATCAAAAGACTCCCTTTCAAAAATCAAAGTCACTAGGCTTGTGCATTAACATGGAAAAAAAAGACATTACATATTGTTCGAGGTTTGGTGCTTTCTTAAAAAATGTCTTATGAAATATGTAGTGTATTCATACCCGGTGGGTAGAATGGAGAATCCTTCTTGACACCTTCGCCTTTTTTTGTCTGGTCCTGGGCCTCCACAGCATTTTGATTCGTTTGCTTCTGGCCTGGAGGAGCTACGGTAATCACATTATACATTTAGTTCCACACATATGAAGCTACTTCTCAAACACTATACAAATGACACTCCTCTTACATTCTACAGTATATTTTCTGGCACTTTTACCTTCAGTGTTGAAGTATGGTAGTATTATTATCTAGAAATGAAATGACTAGTGAGCAAACATGCCATTTACATTACTCTACTGATTGAAATAGCATCTCTATTTCCTAAAATAAAACCACTGGTACACTATGAATACTTAATTGTGAAATGCCCTACCTCAATGCTTTGTTGACTAAGATTTTTTTTTAAATGCTGTGGCACTGCAGTGGGGAGGAACAAGATACCTGGAATTGAAGAGCATGTGACTGAGTGAGAAACCATGATTTTTGAGTTGCATAATAATTCTCAAGCCTGGAATGTGGCTGGCGATTGCTTGTCTTATTACTGATAAGCAGCTTAGCTGCCCAGCAGCTTGGTTCTGAGAAAAGAAAGCGAATCAGAATTCTTACTTGTTAATGTTTCAGTTTACAGTGTAGAGCAAAAGTAAAGAAAAAGCACTGTTTTGCATTCATTGGCTGCTTTGTGATACTGGGCCACCTCACAGGGCATTATATATGGCTCATATAGTAAAATAATTTTTAATGTTGCTTTAAAGCAGTAGAGACAGCTACAGTTCAGTTGTGTCTGTTACTGTAGGTGCTCTATAAGCTAAATGGTGTATTTTATGAAAATCTTATTAAGCAAAACACTTAATGAAGAGGTATTTAGTCTACAGATACAGGAATTAAATCCATAAACCTAATTTAACTGAGGCTATTGGATTGCTTACCACACAAGGAAAAAAAGTGAAACAAAACACTTGGAGACTCAGTAGCTAATTGTTCTGCTGTTTGTGTTATAAAATTTAAATTACCATTTAAATACAACCTGGGGAGTTGGATTCACCATCTCTACTTTTTCAATAGTGGTTAATTCAGTATTGCTTATTTTAGGTTTTAATACTAGGCTGCTGCAACAACATACAGTACTTTGCTTGTGCTTCCCTCCTAATAAAAGACTTCCTGCTGACACAGAAGGAACTGCAGAGTGCCTTGCCTAGAAATTATTCAAACAGCATATCACAAAATCACTAAATCTGGTACTGTGTTACAGATATGAGAGGAACATTAAGCTGAATGAAACACAAAGAACAATGAAATGGGGTGGCAATTACAGTTATCTATGTCTAAAATGTACAATACAAAACCTACCATACAGTACTATGAGTTTGCAGACATACTATATTTTATAACCAGTGGAAAAAGGAAGGTAATATATAACAGATCCCCCTCGTGCACACGCGCCCACCTGGATGATGCGCCGACAGCCAAAGTGCGCCAGTACATTCACCAAATATCAGTGATCAGTGGGGAGGAGAACAGAGTAATGAATCCACTTGATTGATAGGGATTATTACAAGGCCATGATTGGCAAAGGCCAGAGGGGACATTCTTCCAGGACACCAGGGTTAACACCTAAACACCCCCTTTGTGTGGGGAAATACAGTGCCTTATATAGAAGATGTATGTACTCTTTCCAAAGTAACATATTTTGTGGCTTAACAGTCTGAAATCAAGACATGTTAAATACGAATTGTTTTTACATTGATTTACATATTGTGACACTGAACATCCAAGTGAAAAACATGTGCTCAAACATTCTAAAAAGTAATTACAAATGAAAACCTAGAAAAATGGGTTGGGTAAGTAAATACACTCCCAAGTTCGTATTTGGTGGAAGCACCTTTTGCTTGAATTACAACCATAATTCTGTTTGGACAGGTCTGTACAAATGTACAGTAGCACACCTAGATTTGGCAATGTTTGCCCACTCCTCCTTACAGAACAGTTCAACCTCAGTCAAATTGTGAGGCATCCATTTATAGACTGCAACCTTCAAGTAATTCTGCACAATTTCAATTGGATTGAAGTCAGGGCTCTGACTGAGACAGTTGAGTACACTTACCTTTTTGCTTCTTAAGAACTCCACTTTCTCATTGTCTCAGAACTCATTGTCATACAGAAAAGGTAAAATTCTCTCCCAGATCCAGCTTTCTTGCAGAAGGCAGGCGGTTTTCCTCAAGGACATATCGGTACTTTGCTTCATTCATTTACCCTTCTATCCTGCCCCAGTTCCTGCCACTGAGAAACATCCCAGTAACTAAAGGTGGTGCCACTACCATTCTTCAGAGTAGAGATGGTATTCTTAGGCTGATGTGCTGTGCTGGGATTGCGACAAATCAAAATATTGTCATGATCGCAAACCCTCCTCTTAAGGGTGCTCCAGCCCTTTCTTGTTAGTTTCATCTCCCGCACATGTTCCCTGTCCCAGCCCCTTTTCAGTTCCCCCTTAAAAGCCAGACGCTGATGCTAATCCGGGCTCTGCATTGGTCCAGCATCATGTGAGCCCGGGACCTGGATGTGCCTGGTTCCGTTATGGGTTTAGCTTCTGTTCTTTTTCCCATTCCCGTTCCTGCTGGTCCCTATCCGGTTCTGGATTTTAATCATTGTTCTTGGATGGATCGCCTGGCCTTGGACTTTTTGCGCCGTTTGTGATTTCCCGTTTGACTCATCCCTGGATCGTTTGCCTCAGCCACACCTCCCCCAACCACCAGCACTCCATGGACACGCCCCCCCGTATTCATCCCCATATCCTGCATGCCTTTTTTCCCAGTGTTTCCTCACTCTACCCTGGATCGTGTCGTCTGCATAGGGTCCGGAAAAAACTCTTCCTGACAAATACTTTGCATTTCAGATGAAAAGTTCCATTTTAGTTTTGTCAGACCACAAAACATTTTGCCAATGCTTTGTTCCTGTTTTTTTTCAGCAATGGCTTCCTTCTTTCTCTCCTACCACACAGGCCAGATCTGTGGAATGCTTGGGATATTGATGTCATATGCACACTTTGACCAATCCTGGCCTGCTATTACTAAGGGGTGTTTATACTTATCCAACCCATTTAGTTTTTCATTTGTAATTACTTTTCAGAATGTTTGAGCAATTGTTTTTCTCTTGGAGGTTTTGTGTTACAATGTGTAAATAAATGCAAACAAAATCTGTGTAAAAAAATTCTGATTGAATGTGCTTTGATTTCAGGCTGTTAGGCCACATAATGTGTTACTTTGAAAAAGGTGTGTAGACTTTTCATAAGCACTGTACATACTGTAATTTGGACTGAATCTGGACCTGCTCTGCCTAATGATCCCAACCACCCAAATCAATGGGTGGGTAACTTAACCAGAGATTAGCAAGACTGTCTCACCAACAGACTAATCACATCCAAACACTCTATCTATAGAGAAATATAATGAAAACATTATATTAGATTTCTCTTGGGTTGCAGGCTAGCACAGTGGTTAGCACTGGTGTCTCAAAGCTCTGGAGCCTTGGGTTCAATTCCTTGGGGTGCTATCTGTGTAGAGCTGAATGTTCTCCCTTTGTTTGTGTGAGTTTTCTCTGGGTGCTCTTGTTTCCTCCCACTTTGTGTTCAACTCATTTATTTTAAGAGATCATTAATATTGGGACAGATTCAATAAGTAAATTTCAGAATGTAAAAGCCAGTTTTTGATTGTATGTCCCTCCATTGAGTTCTTCCTACTGAGCTCAAACTCTTTGAGTAACAATTAGCATTCATACAGTATGCCTTGCTGCAGCCACCTTGAGTTCTTGTCTATTCTTGGGGTGTTCTGATTTTAATTTAATTTTTACCTGAGCATGTAAAATGCATGCTCAGTAATACTTAATCTGTTGATTGACTTGGCCTGTCTATCACTTTCTACTTTTTCTCCTGAGGAACTCTTTAGTTGCTTTGGGTGTACAGTATGTTTTGGGTCGGTCGTGCTATATGGTGAGGGTCTGCCCATAACTTTGCTTAAAAGTTCATCTTGGTCTCAACTGTCCATAAATCTTTGTTTCAAACCCCCCCATGCAAATCTTTGTATTTTCTAAATATTGTAGAGGTAATGTCATATCCTGGGCATGACCATTTCTGGACCTATTTTCTTAATTAGTAAAAACTGACAGCTTTGCTAAGTGTTCACCAAGAGATCATGTACTGATGCGCAAAACTGTAGTCATCTTGAAATCTGCAAAAAAAAAGTTTTTTTCCACTTTCTGATAGACGCATAACTGGTACCTGCATATTGTGCTGACTTCAGCAGATTCTGGTCAGTGCGCTTATTTTCTGCCTTGTCGTTTTTTTGTTTTTTCTTTGGCACTGTTCCTGTGTTAATGAGGAAGAGGTAGAGTCATTTTAACCGTCAATGACTGTGCATTTTTCCTACTGCAGTTTATATTTTTTTTCTGTTATTGAATTACATAAAAAATTGGAGGAGATAATATTAATTGAATATTGATCACTGGGCATAGCAGACACATTTTTCCATATATAAAAACAATGTAGTTTTGAGGTAAAGTGCTATAATAATTTGAACCACTTATCCAAGATCTCTTTACTGAATTCATATTTCCCAATCAAGGACATACTGTAAACTCTCTGGCCTTCAAATAAAAAAAAAGAAATATATTTTGGGGTGCAGCACGGTGGTGCAGTGGTTAACATTACTGCTTTGCTGGGCTGGGACCCTTAGTTCAATTCTGGACCTGAGGCGCTATCTGTGTGGAGTCTGTATGTTCTCTCCAGGTTCTCATGGGTTTCCACCCACAATCCAAAAAACATACGAGCAGGACAGTTGACTTCTGGGAAAACTGGCCTTGGTGTGAGTATGTGTGTGTTTGTATCTGTCTGCCCTGCGATGGACTAACGTCCCATTCAGTGTGTGTCCTGCTTGCACCTCTTACTTGCCAGGATACGCAGCAGTTTGTATAAGGCAGTTAGAAAACTGTCTGAAAATATGTCTTGACAATGCACTAATACTGCTGAACCTCTCATTCATAAAAGTAATTAACCAGATTTTAATTCTCTCATACCTATGTTTAAAATGTTTGCTCCTGATCAAAACTGGTTCCCCATTTCTAAAAAAAATATTAAGCCTTGCAAATGGGCAACTGTACCAAGAAACAATAAACAAATGCAAAAGAAACAATAAAATCATGCTCTTTTCCAATTGCAAAGACACTGGGAATGGTACATGGACTGTATTTGGAACTTAACAATGGATTGAAGTTTGCAAAGAACAGTACTAAAAAGCTATGAAAGGTTCTCCCTGCTGGTGTGGTCACCTTTCTCTGTTTCCAGACTGGGCTTTTCCTCTTTCGTCTCCAGCCGGGATGAAGGCTTCCGGAAGGCTGGGGCCTTGCCCTTGGTACCACTGACCAGGCTGGAAGAAGAGAAGGAGCAGGAGGACTCATTCACAGGATCGTCAGGAGCATCTTCTGAAACAAAGCCACTCTGGAACCCCTGAGTGCTGGATTGCCAAGGAGGTAGTGCTATGCTTTTCATCTGTGACCAGGTCCATAAAACAACACAAGCTACATTTCCCCTTTGTTTTACCTTACCTTGAGTTTAAGGCTGTAGCACAAAGCAGATGAATATATTGAGGTCAACAGTCAAGGCAAGAGATAAGTACAGTATTCAATGCTCATTGTGTTTTGTACATCTAGTACCTGGTAACTACTAAATTTGATGGCAAACTTACACGTCAATATTGTGCTGCTTCTTAGAATGTAACTGGTTGTCTTAGTCCTGTGAAAGGATCCAAATCTCGGTTGTTAGGATTAAAGCAAACAAATGGTACCATTATTCCAAGAGTCCACTAACTTGAAAAGGCTGGGAATGTGAAAAGGCTAGGAACGTGAAGTGAGATGAAACTGAGTGAAACAACATGGAAACTGACTGTACACGTATGATTCCAGAATACCTAGAGTAGTATGCCAGCTCAATCCATTTGGGTGCTAGCTGTAAAGATGGACGTCCAGTTAGGTGATTTGAACCCTGATCCCCTGGACTGCAGTACAAATGCAATACTTCTACGACAATGGGATATTCACACGGCAAAACTATTGGTGAGAGATTTACAGTACTTGATATTCAAAAGTCTCCAGTGAAAGAGGCTGAAGAATTTCACTTCATAGGAACCTACAATATATGAAATATTAACAGTATGTTTGTATATTAGTTATGCAGGTTGCAGAGACCAGAGCCATTAAACTGACCAACTGGTTACATTTTCTTTTTCTCATGAGGTATATCCTTAGTATCTGCATGAGCAGTTGTGACAAACTCTAGGACGAGTACCAGTCCAAACAAGACTAGTCATAAGTCTCAGCTTGACTGACCTGGGGGATTTCATTCTATTCATAAAAAATAATAAAATATACATGGAAACATATATTATGAAATTAAAAATTAACTCAGATGTGTGTGTATTTTGAAAGAGTAATAATGGCAAAACATCACTTACTTCTTTCTTCCTAAAGTTATCTTTATCTTCTGTACTTTCTGTGGCTGTGGATCTTCACTCTTAAATAGAAAAGTGCAAAAAATAATCTTCTGTACTTCGGGTACAGTCTATATTCATTTTATATGTTTAGATATGTGCATTACATTAATGTTCTCATCATTGATTAAATGGGTGAGCACATCTTATCCCAACTGAAATATTAGATAAGTGCAACAGAAGAAATATATGTACAGAATGTATAATTTTACATGTACTGTATAATACATCTGAAAACTTTACATCTTGAAATGTTTGCTCCCCTATTGAAAAACTCACTGCATATAATCAATTTCAAGTATCACTAATTTAAAGTGGTACATATTTTATGATTATGTTAACATGGATTATGTTGACCAAAAATGCCATTCTATACTCTGCTTAGAATCACATCAAAATTCTTGACTTTCCAAGTTTCTGGTTTATAATAGGTGTAAAATACATACAAATGCTGTGACACAATGGATACCATCATAAAAAATGAATGAGCATTTAAATTTTAAAGTGATCTCTGTGTGCTTCACTTTACCTTGGTTGGTTTGTTCTGACTTGATTTACATTTTGTCTCAGCATCCTTCGATGCTCCTAGAAAGCATAAACAAACACGCCTGAATTTGGAACAGCTGAAAAACAACTATGAAGATGGTGACTGGTGATTACTGTTTCACAAAATTACAAAAAACACTACATCTAAATGTAAAATGAGGAATAAAAAGCAAACACTACAAGAAGTGCACCGTATCTGCTAATTTGGGAGAGTTACATACATGGTTTTCATTCCAACAGTTGATCCAACAATTGATCCAATAATGGCATTTATTTGAACTCTTTATATTAAGTTAAATACATTAAAGGCCCCATTCTCCAGTGTGTACAGTGGCAGGGTTGATAATCATGAGCTGAGATATGAAGTACAAAATATTGGCGATTCAATATGAGGTGGGTAAAACAACAAAAAATGTCACTCTAAATTAATAAGAAATGCAAAACATATGTTGGCGATGACTTTTTAGCTGATGTGTTCCACAAACAGCTAAAGATCTCCAACTTCTTAGTAAATTAAATTTCCATTCAAAACCAAAAAATCAAAAAAGGAGCACATTTATGATTTGTGTCTTTACATTTTCAGAAAAAAATATTTTTTTACCTTTTTTGCCATTTTAGGTGAAGAAGTGTTGAAAACATATTTAAGTTTTATTTCGGACTTTGTTAACACACAAAAATGTTGTCTATGCTCAACAGAATGGCAAAACAGTATGTACTGTATAATAGGACACACTCTATACAGATTTACAATAATGTTAAACATTTGTTTCATATTATCAGAAAAATATGCAGAAGTACTGTATCTGCAGTCATATAAAAATGAAGAATTATTATTTCCCACTTAAAACCTGAAATAAATTTATAGATTCTCATCTAAATCTAGATTTTAGATTCTCATCTAAATTCAGCACTCTTATAAATGAATGCATAATTTACTATAATTGTTCTAGAACTGACCCTAAAGATAAAAAGTCGCATCTGTATACTACCTTGTTTTTTGCCCTTTTGTTTTGGTTTTGAAGTCTTCCTTTTGCTAGAAACACTGGAACCCAAGACGGTCTTAGCTCTGTGCTCCATCAGAAGAAATACTTTTAAGTAAAAGCGAGAGCAGGAAGAGAAATCAGTTTGTTTGTATATGTTGTGCATACTGTATATACAGTATCATTACACACTGGAACATTTCGTGGTAAAATACACTAGACAACTAGACCTACTGTACAGTATATAGTTAAATTAGAAAATCAGGTCTTTCTATCTCAAATATAGGGCAGAGATTGTGTTCTGACGAAAAGCTAAAGTTAGTGGATCAAACTTGGAAAATTCATGCCTTTGTTGCACACGTCAATTATTGACATTTAAACACGCAGATTCTGTACTATTGTATACATAAATAAATCACATGTACGTGTATCCGACGGATCACTACCAGTGCAACTTTGATTAAGGACATACAATATGGTTCTCTACATTTGTTTCCACATGTATTCTGTGCATTTTAAAACACAGTTTAATTGATTGATAAAAATATCGTATAGTGTATTCCGAATAAACTGAATCCTAACAATTAATAAAGAATTATAAAGAAAGAATTAATCATTCTTTCTTTATAGCATCAGAAGTTCATAAGTCTCCTGGTTGCAAAACCTGGTTAAGCAATGCCAAGCTACCTAACAAGTGGCCTATTTACATTTACCACAAAAATAGATATGATATCGACACCCGGATGCTGCTTTTCATACAGTAGCCAGTAATGTACTGTATAGGTTATGAGTACCATCATAACCTATAGCATCATAACAAAAATCTAAGAAGCATAGCGTTCATGCTATGTGCAACGGATATATAATTCTAGCAACAACTGTCGGTTTTGTATGTGCCTATCAAAATAAATATCAAGTGTATTATTGCGATGTATCTTAATAGTGTGCTTAAAACTTTGCCGTCTGTAAATGCAGTTATCAAATAATGTCTCTATCATTTCTATTCTCCATTTCTAGTTATCCATACTGTACCTTAGTCTTGTTTCTGGATGCCTAGGATTCGTATTTCTTTGTTGCTAGATTCCTTTATATCATTTTGCGGTGTCTTTACAAAGATCAGCTAAGTACAAACATGTATTTATTTTTGGACCGATGTATCCATATAAACGCGATAATCATGGGTCTCAAATGCCACACCATTCAACAACATTGTTCGCTCACATACACTTGAATATAGCGCAGCCATCCCTGCTGATGACTTCATTACTGAACCGCCCTATTTTTCACCACAGCAAATAAGATACTGCACCTTCCCTGGACGGCTACATGAGGCGGGTCGAATAGGCCATTATAAATAATAAAAAATAATAGTTTGATGCAGAATCATGCATTTTCGGGTGTTTAATAAGCAGAAGCTTAAATATGTCCTACCTTGAAACACATGTTTCATTGCTGTATCAGGGAAATAAAACTGTAATAATAAAATAAAAAGTTACAATTCGACTAAATATACTGTAAGGGAAAAAAACAACGGTATTTTTCAGATAAACTCTACAGTATTAGTCTATACATGGATTAGATCGATATAGTCAAATATTAGGGCAACACTTTAGCGAACTATGATATATCATAAACTGTATATACAATATTGACCTATTAGAAAATGCTATAAAGATATGGAATGATTGAAGAATAACTTAATTACATGATCTATAAAATAATCCCCATGCGCTTTGACGTGATGCATTTGACATTTCCTATATGATACCTTAGGAAAAGTGTTAGGAGAAGCAAAGCACTGTAATTGCTTTGTGAATATTGATTTGTTTGCATTTCCTTATTATTAAGGAACCAATTAATCAATCTTATTTAGTCTACTTTGGTTAAGGTAAACCTAAAACAAATTCTAAATCTCTAACATCTAATGAATATTAGCAGAAATCTCCCAAAGTGGGATTCTTTGTTTATATTTTGATTTGCCTGTTTAAAAAACCAAAGATAAATCAAAACTCTGCTCAGAGGGTATGAAGAGGAAGAGGATATTTACAATCTGAGAAACAGAAGTCTTTTAAGAGCTCAGAAAGAATTTGATTCTTTCACAGCATCAAGTTTATTTTTTGTTTAAGCTTCCAAAATGTGGCTTAGAAAAATCTATTCTTCTTTATAAAAAGAAGCATCTTTTAGGGCCAATACAGAGTTTCCATTCTTTTCCCAGCATTTTGAAGCTTTTAAGACACTTGATTGAACCTCTGCATTTTACTGTACCTACCTACCTAGCACTTGACTAGGAACACCATGAGCTGTTATTTTTTCTAAAATATATACAGTAACTCTGGTTGACATAGTGTCATAGTGGTTAGCATTGCTGCCTGGCAGTGATGGGGTGCTAACAGCACGGAGTTTGTACAGTATGTTCTCTCCGTGTTTGTGTGGTTTTCCTCCTGGTGCTCCAGCTTCCTCCCACAGTTCAAATTCATGCTGGTTAATTGGCTTCTGGAAAATTGGCCCTGGTGTGAGTGGGTGCAATGGGCTGGCATCCATTCTATGGTGTAATCTGCCCTGCACCTGTGTGCTTGCTAGAATAAGCTCCGGTTCCTCCACAACCCTGTGTAGGATAAAGCATTTAGAAAATTGATGGGTGATATTAATACTTTGGTAAATATTAATAATTTAACTACAGTAGAGAAAACAAATATCTTGACTTAGTTTTCTGAAATTTGTTTACTGACATTTGTGAGCCTTTGGATCAAGGTATCATAACTGTACTGAATGGATTATATACTGTATAGTATGGTTGAATCCTGACATGTGTAGATGTCTCTAAGGACATTGAATTGAATTGTAACTGGGCATTGGCGTTGCAGAAGAAATGTTTATGGAGCTGTTCAAGTATTAAATAATTGAAAATAATCCAGCATTCCCCTGCTGAGTTTTAGCACGTTTTGAAGAATAATTCTATTTTCTCATTAATATTATACTGTATATCATTATCACTTCCTCTCTGAATCTGGTGTCACGCTTTACCTCTCAGTACAACACAAATTGCTTCACTGTAACTTGGTAAATAAAGTCACACTCTTTTGGTAAATATAATCATACAGAGAGTATTAAATAATATCTTTATAACATTTAACATAAAATAACGTTTTCACATCTTGATTGTAGTACAATTCATTATTTTTCAACCATATCCTTTCTTAAGGAAAACAATTGGTATTTAATTTAAGCAAGTGCATGAAATAACAGCATAGAGTATAATTAATCTAGTATGAACAACAGTGAGAACAGAAACATATAAGAAACTCATCGTCTGTACATTTATGCTAATACCTGATATATTCAATTTAAACAGATTTATCAATTTTCTAACCACTGCTTCCAGTCAGAGCCTGAGCCCATTCCTGAAAACAGTGGGTGCAAGGCAGGATACCCCAGATGGGATGCCAGTACTTCACAGGGCAGACACAGACACAGGCACAGACATGCACACACTCACACCAAGGTCATATTTCCAGATGCTAATTAACCTACCAGCATGTCTGTGAACTGTGAGAAGATACTGGAGCACCTGGAGGAATCCCACACAAACATGGGTGGAAAATGAATATTTTAATGGTTCAATTGTGTCAGCTCTGATAGTCATCTGGAGCCCTCTGACAGATTTGTTTACCTCTTTTACAAGGAACATGTTTCATGATCATTATCTCAGGTAAAAATACCAGTCCACTGCTAAATCCTAGTTTTAGGTATTAATCTGTTGCAAAAAGCAGTTGGTCAAAATGTGTCTTTCCTTTTATAGAAGGGCTTCTGTAAGACTTACAATTGGTGCTGTAATTTTGACAGGCAGTGTCTGCATGTGCTTGTGAGTATATGTTGAGGTATACAAACAAAATAAACTTCCAGAAATTCATTACAAGCACATAACCTTTCTTTTGAAAATATCACATAAGCTTTTTAGGAATGATAGAAAGCTTATTTCATTCAACAACAACATACAGTACAATTATGTTAAAATGATGTATGATAATGCTAAAAACTTCTGTTGCAAACACTACAGATTTTTGACAAAAAAATAGCAGATATATAGCAGATAGCAATACCACAGCAAAAAGTATCCTAAATGAACATTAGTAGTTACAAGACTAAACAAAAACTGAAAATATCTGAAATACAGACTGGCAAAAACAAATTCCCTTCTTAAGATATGCTGTGCTTACCCTTTGTAAAGGAGAGTGGCATGTGCCTGCCAGTGTCTTGACAATAGTGGTCTTTTATGATGCTCCAAGAAAATAATGAAAAGATCCTTTTATCTGCAGAAACATCAGGAATCATCCCAACAGTCTAGATATATTTAGAGACAAACATGTGCATCTGTGGTGGTGTACACAGACAGAAACAACCACCTCACAAAAACACTCAGATGCAAAATACCCTTAGCCATAAAAAATAATTATAACAGCTTGTTTCAAAAACAACATTCTCTAATCACAACTAAATACACAACCCTCTGGTTCATATATTTACAGAAGTCTCATGCTGAAGCTTTAAGCCCCTGTTGGGAATTGCCTGTACCAGTCTTTCTGTAGGTCAGGGTATGACATAAGAGTAGGTGAACGCAGAATGACCAGAAAAAGTGACTTTGTTCAGCCTTCTCCTGGCACATGTGGCAATGTCGAGGAGAGGTGAGGCATGGCAGCAGAACCCTGAATTATTTTTGCTTCCTCAAAATCCCTGTGAGAGAAAAGCTGTGAAAACAATGACAGGGGAACCCTGACCAGACCTCAAAAATGACATGAGCCCAACCTACCTGAGAAGTGAGAAATATGGAAGAGATATTCCCTAGAAAGCTAAACTATGAAAAGCTGAACACAATCATATAGATTGCACAAGTGTAGACTATCCAATGACCCCCCCACCCCCCCAGTCCCATTAATTTTACAAGCCTGACTCAGAACCCTCTCTGTGTGAAAGCTGGTGCTGGAGTCACCATTGCCTGACATGAGGAATTTCTGTCGCATTTCCATCACTAAATCTCCAGGCAGCTGTCATCTGTCTTGTGGAGCTCAGACAATGCAGCCCAATTCCATAACCTCTGTCTGTCGACTGATGTGCGCTATCAGCCTATTCATCCATATTTCATATTCGGCATATGCCATGCAAGTATTGCCCCACCCGCACCAGAATGCATCCCTCTAACTTTGGCTTTGGCTCAGATGCCGATTCCCTAATGCTGAAATTATTCTATTGATGATAATTAAATAAATAAAAAATAAATTACTACAATATGTATCTGGGACTGTGCGAAGAATTATCAAACCATAATATACTGTAATATATAATATGTAACAACATAATATATTGTAGCTCTGCAATTAGATTTATCGTGGGTGGTATTGTGGTTGGTGGTTATTACTGCTGCCTGACCACTCTTGGGCCCTGGGTTTATTTCCAGACTGGGGCATCTGCTACTGGATATGAAGGGACTTGTATATTTTACGCCTGATTTTCCTCCTGGTGTTTCAGTTCCCTCCTGCCTTCCAAGGAACTTCGGGCTACATAATGTGGTGTATTTATGAAAGTTGTGTCCAGGATGTAGTCTCATCTTACAACCTTTGGTTTTGGGATAAGATCCAAGTTGACACAATCCTTAACAGGAATAAGCATCTTTCCCATAATAGATGGATAGGTTGTTTTGTTATCCAGGTTTAATGTGTTTAAAATTAATGTAGAAATGTTATTTGACCTTTTCTTTGCATTAAATTATGTATTTTAATAATAATAATAATAATAATAATAATAATAATAATAATAATAATAATAATAATAATAATAATAATAATAATAATAATTCCTTACTTTTCTGCTTTTCTGGACACTCCACTCAACGCACTTTACAGGTAATGGGGACTCAATGTAAAACTTCTGTTTGCTTACAGTACTGTACTCAAGACACAACATAAAAAGCTGGGCATCTGGGCAAGTCATTTTTTGACATGAGTGATTTTAATTTAGAAAAAGTCCTGTATCTCATATTTGCATAGCAGGTGGTAAACATTAGCGATTTTTATCATATTTTAACTTGCCGTTCATGCAAGAATGAGTTCCAAGTGATAGTGCAGGTGTTGAGCTTAAGACGAAGGGCAGTTGCACTAAAACTCGAGTGCAACTCATCCACTTCTCCGTTTGATTTTGTGTAAACAAGTGTTTGGTTAAGATAAGTTTAATATCTTTTATAAATACTTAAAATTATGTTCTGTTAAAAAGATTGGTAAGTCAAGAAAAAAATTAGGTTATAGAATAAATAGTTTCAAAATGTTAGTGTACATATTTAGTCTAAATTGTTATCTTTGCTTTTTTCCATTTGTTCTTGATTGGTTCATTCTCTCTTTAAATCACATGAACAGAGTTTTTGTCCTTACAGTCCCTGAAACCCTCACTTAGATTGTTCTAATTGGGAAAAAGTGTCTTATATACATTACATCTCTGTAAGTCGCGATTTCTTGTTACCTTACCCTGCTATGTATCATGGATCCCCAAATCAAATTAAATATAAAGAAGTAAATAAATTTGTAATTACAGGCATTACTTGTCACAAGTATTTACTTGCTCTGATGGATTGAAAAGAAAATACATCTTGCATTAGGGCCAGGAACCACTGACTTTGCAATTGGCCCTTTTACAAAAATGGTACCTTAGCCTGCCTCTGGTGGAGGTCAAACATCACTACAGCTTTTGCACGATTGTCAGTCACACGGGTGGAGAGGCGAGAGAAGCAAATTGAATCATGCAACTATGGGGCTTCAAAGGATCTGACAACTCCAGGATAAGCAGGGAACAATGAGTAGAAGGTGTGTTAATGTTATGATTTATAGCAGATGCAAATGCCAGGTGTAAAAACATGTACTGTATAAGACGACATCATTTAATACAGTTTAGAGCCAGACAGCTCTCACCCTGAAATGGTATTCACAAAAGCCTTACAAACAAAATCTTTGAAAAATGACGTCTTCGCATATAAAGAAGGCAGAATATGGTGTTTTCGTAATATCAGAAATATGTAAGATAATGCTCTACTATGAGGGATGTTGAATCATTGTGTAGGTGAAACTACATCATGCTTGAATCAATTTGAATGGTTCTAGCCACAGAAAACTGAAGAAGAAGACTGTCGTACCCTTCACTGGGTGACACATTGGAGTGATAGGTGATGGATCCTTAATGAACTGTGGTGCAGTGGGAACAGCCCAAAGGGTTCTGCCACACACTGATGCCACAGCAAGGGAGCCACTGACTAAAAAAGAACATAAGAGCTAATTAGTCCCTGCAGCATCAACAGATAAACTACTGGGATGGGCAAATGTGATCCTGGTGCGGCTTCTGGTTTTCATTCCATCTCAGCCTTAAATCACCTAAATAAGATCATTATTGGCTTAACTGGATCAATGTGATAAGTTTGTCCAGATATCCAGGTGCCTGTAATCAACTTTATCATCAGATAATGACATCATACAGCCAGCTGCCATCATTAACCATCTGACCAGTGCTGTGGAGTGAAACACCATCACTGTAGCAGTCCTGTTTTCAAGAGTGGCTACAGCGCTTTAAGAGCTGGTACAGGAAAGCACTGCACTTAGCGCTATAATCCAAGTAGAGGTGATATTATTTTAAATACTAATCACTCTATACTCATCAGTCCAGTCCACTGTCATTCTCCTGCCTATTTGCATGATTCTGATATACAGTATTGTCCATATGTAAAACATTGTTGTCAGCTGTATTGTGCAATAGGCCACACTGGTTTTAAATGCCTTTTAAGGACTGTATAGGGTCACATCTACAGCAAGAGGACGCTCCTACTCTGTTCTGTCCCTAGTTCCCTGTGCTTTGCTTGTCCTTCCAGTGTGTCTTTGTCTGGGGCTATATATTTCCCGGTCACGTTTTCCTCCTCGCTCAGATTTGAGGTTCGGATGTCTTGAAACCCACCTAGCACCAGGTCGCCCCACGTCCTTGGCCTGAGGCCACAGGTTTCTTCCCAACATTGTCTGACCAGCTGAGCCCGGGCTAACCCTCGTCTCGTCGCTACATATAGGGTCTTTTTTTGCTCTCCTGCCATTCCACAGCATGCCATTACGATAGTCATGACAATCTCTTGGTTTCTCTAAGATCTTTGACTTCAAAACAATATAATTTAGATGCAATGGAGCTTGTGGACATCTACAGAAGGTTCCTCAGTTTAACACATTGCAAGAATTTAATGTCTGTTGGTTGACTGTTTCAGATCATGCCCCTTGCCCATGCCCATTTGCCATAGTGTGGAGTTGTGGAAATTTACAGGAACAGCTAAAAAAGACATTAAATTATCATTTTAATTTCAGGGACATGTTACATGATTGACTTTGTACAACCAGAGTGAAAGAAATTAAATCTACACATTTAACTTGATATTCAAGGTAAAGACTAAATAATAACCACAGAGGCCTTAGTGCACTAGAAACACTACCATTCTTACCAGAGAGCTCAAAAATGTTTAAACGAGGTTAGAACTGTATGATGTGGCAGTATCTCTTCTTGACAAAATCTTAGATGTCACTTGCACTGTATACAATTCCATTGGCAGAATAACTGGATACTCAGGAAAAATGTTCTAGCTCAAGATAAGAAAAAAACAGTTGCTTACCAAAGTAGGTCTTCCTGTGACAAATCCACCTGCTGTATATGCAACAAGTAATTTTTCTTTAGTCTCAATTTAAAGCTTAAATACCAGATCTATGCTATTACATATTAGTACACATTATTTTAATTTGAATGAGGTTGTAGAAGTATTCATGATGGTTCCTCCAATTAAACACTCATTTTTTGCCAGGCAAAGGGATCAGTGAATAGAGTGCTACAGAATCAAACAGCATACTCAACTATCAGAACACTAACACTGTTTTGCAAATCTGACCCACAACCTTGATCTGGCTGAAAAAAAACACACAAGATATATCAAAACTGTTTCAGGAATTAAAAATCTTTTACTACCGACAGTATACTGCTTTGGAATAGTATTAGAATTATTCTATTATAAACCAGTAAAATTATTCTCAAAATTGTAAGGACTAAATCTAATAAACACATCAAAAACTAAACTACTCACTGAAATGTACGGTATATTACTTTTTATGTGTATAAAAGCGGTGCAGTGGTTAGCATTGCTGCCTTGCAGTGCTGGGGTCTAGGGTTTAATGCCTGTGGTGCTGTCTGTGTGGAGTTTGGATGAGTTTCCTCTGGGTGCTCCAGTTTCCTTCCACATTCCTAAGACATCCTGGTATGTTAACTGGCTTATGGTAAAACTAGCAGTTATTGAATGTGATGTGATGATGTTTTTGATATTTACTGTACACAAGTGGCTTCTACAACTCACCTCTTATAAATCATAACTATATTATTCCTAGTTTAGATTTAAAATAATTTTATTGTGTACACTATCATGTACACACTCACACCAGAACCAATTTTACAGAGGATATTAACCTACCAGCATGTCTTTAGACTGTGGGAGGAATTCTGAGCACCCTTAAAAACCCCACATGTAAATGGGGAGAGCATGCGTACTCCACGTAAACAGCACCCCAGGAATTTAACCTTAAGACCCCAACACTACAAGACAACAATGCTAATCACTGTACCACCTGATATCAACGCTATATTAAACAAAAAATGAAACCCCAGTAATTATTTAAACCGTAAGTCATAGACTTACATCAGTCTAATTGAAATATTAATTATAAAATGAAAGATTCTCTAAATATCTATGGAAGGCAGATTTAATACACAATTTATCATACATTTTGCTCATTTTATTAATGAGCCTGTCTTGTTAGCAATCATTACCATAAGAGAAATAATTATCACCAATTGTTAACCAAATTAATTCTGAAACTGATCAACTGGTATGAAGGCAAGTGCACAGTATGTGTAAAGTACTATAATTTTTTTTTATTTTGACACTATGATTAGAATTTATCTTTCATTTTGTAGGTAGACAGTGATAGCATTAATCTTTCCTATAAAAACAGAAAAAATAAAGCTTTCCAACAAATAACCCTTTGGTCACCTGAGACATTATAAAGCTGGGCGCAGCTTTGTTTAGCTCTCGTCCTTATACTGTACATCAACAACACTGTTATTTGAGTTGAACCTATAAGCAGATGTGCCTTCTTATCTTAATAGGCCTACAGCTTCAACATAATATTCACTACATCTACTGGAAATAAAATGAACTTGGTATGCTATGAACTTCATATCAATACCTCAGTTAGAGAATCCAATAATTCAGCTACAGATGTTACAACTTTGGTATTTTGATTTCACTTGTCTATACTCAACATATATCAATTTTACATTCCAATTTTTTTTGTCATTAGACAAGTAAATTAGATGTAAATATACCGCTGTTGATTTCAATCATTATCATAACCTTGGATGTACTGTAAAAGGATGTAAAACATTATGAGAGTTAAATTATTTTTAACTCACATTAACGGAGGAACTTACACAACATTATTTTCTCCCTCACTAGATGGCAGGCTTGCTTTTCATTGAAAAATAAAGCTTGCGAAAGCATTACTGCTTAGCAAGGAACACCTGAAGCACATTTGTTTTTACTTTAAAGGTCTATATCATCGATTCACATTTTAGGCACTTGTATGATGTACTGTAAGTACAGTCTCTTACTTTATAAATAGAATAGACACTTTACTCAGACTTTACACAACTGTGTATGAACAAATGTATGCCTAACAATTGTGTATTAAGTTGTCGCTAAATATATGGATTCTGACTTGTCATAAGCACTTAGGAACATGAGAAATGTTGTAAACAAGAGTGTGTGTGTTTGGGAAGGAGGGGCGCATTTGGTCTAGTTACTAGTAGCTCAATTAACCGCCTCTTGAAACATGACTACATAGTTTGATCCAAAATGCCACAATCTTCTCTGTAAAAAATGCCCATTGTTATCAGTTTGAAAATGTAATTATAATTGATTTCCACTTGTTTCTCCTATTTTTTTACTGAATTATTCCAGTGTGTTGACTTTGTCAGTCTCCCTTAAGGGTTTTAAAAACTTGAATTAGATCTTCTTGCCTTCTTTGTTCAAGACTAAAAAGATTAATTTCTTTTAGCCTGTAAGTGTAGGGTATTCTTATAAGCCCAGGAACGTACTGTATCTGGGTGCCCTTCTCTACACTGATTTCAGAGCAGCACTATTTGTTTTAAATGTGGTGCCCAACAATGCACACAATATTCAAACTGAAATCACACTAGTATTATGTAAATGTTAGAATAGCATTTTGTGATATGAAATATGTTTTAAAAAGCTAATTTCGTTTTAAGATTCTGAATTGATTAAACATCTTGATAGTGTTCATTTTGAAGAAACAAGTGTATTGGATCAATTTGGAGACTACTTATTCAAAGGGGATCTAAAATACTATTTTTATATATCAGGGTTAGAAACTGGAATTGATGCGTGCATTTCAAACCACAATGAAAATAAAATGTACACCTGTAAAACCTCCAATTTACATTACAAAATAGATTAAACTTCCAGGTATATGCAGTGCCATATTACAGTACCTTAATTGTCTGGAATTCAGAACGAGGCAACAAAACGTCTGTTGATATGAACTAACATTATTACATTGTAAACAAACAGGCTTGTGAATGCATCTCTTTTAATTGAATAGAAATATTGCTTTTGACTTTGAGATGATTTTGTTGACACATACTACTAACTTGTTAACTGTGCATGACGATCACATTGGAATGTTTCTACGATGAAATGTCTGCTGCACAACCTGTACTTATTCCCTTGTACATTACATTGCATTTATCATTACAGTAACTAGTGGGCAGAAAGAGCTGGTTTACGTCACAATTCTCACAAACTCTGGTTGTCCTCCATGGCATGACCAGTGGTGTGCGACATAATATTGAATATTTGTGAACACTTTCACAAAGTTCATGATTTTGTGCTAATTGGGAATTTGTAAAAAAAAATGATCAAGATGTATTAACTGGCCTCAGAAATTATAATGCAGTTACTCTTTCATTTATATTTAATTTATGTAAGTAGACAGTAATACATTTAATTTGACTGGTCTCTTGTTGGTCAGGTGTGTTGTTGATGGGTAATTAAGGACTCAAAAAGAGTTCTCCACATCCTATTAACCTGTCTTGTTTGACTTTGAAGTCCATAGTTAAAAGAAAAATGAAGAATCTTCTGTTACAGCCAATTTTAAAGATGAAAGTATAAAACTGAATCAGAATGACAACACAGAAATTGCAAATACTAAAATGAACAACGTGGAAAAAGAAAAGAAACTGAAAAAGAAAGAAGCCAAAGGTCTAATTATGAATCAGCCAAAACCAGTTCAGCCTAGAAAAACATCTGCAGTTGATGAGAGTAGTAATTTAACTTGATAAAATTGTCAAGGAAAACCCTAAAACAACCATTAAGTGAAATGAACAACAACTTCCAGACTGCAGGCTTGAAGATATCAAAGTCCACAGTTTGCAGAAAACTGGGACCTTCACAATCCAAACACTACGCTGCAAGATACAGTATAAATCAAGCACCAAGAACTGAACAGCCAGATTAGAATGTACTCCTTAGTACAATGGATGAGTCATGAGAGTTTTGGTTCAAAGGTTTATGGACAGATCAGATTAAAAAACCTTCATTTGAAGTGGTAGAAAGGTTCAAGTGTGAAGAAAAAAAGATATTGAAGATGCTCCAAAGAAAACCACCTCAACTGAGAAACATCATTTACAGTATATGGTAACACCAGAGACTGGACACGCATGGCTGCCTTGGGAACTGGTTCAATTATCTTTATTCACCATGTAATTAATAATGGCAGCTCCATAATTAATTTTGTAGTTTACAGAAGTATTTTATCTGTTTACATAGAAGAAAATACTTCTATACTTTTAGGATGGCACTTCAACAAGCAGCATGACAACGTCTCTAATGGCACAGCATGTTCAGACAAGATGTCAGCCTTGATTGAAGCCGATTTCCACGCAAACTGGAATTGGCTCACTGGAGTGAGCTGCTGCCCTCAGTCACCTGACCAGTCACTGAAAGACAATTGGTCAGGTGACAGGAAGCCAAGATTTTCCAAGTTGGTTTTGATCCTGCCGTTAGAGGAGAGATGGACCATCCACTCTATGAGAAACAATGGAACATTGGAGGTTTGTAAGACTTTTTTAAAGAGTCCCAAGGTGAGACCCATATCCGAATCGACCTGATTCATCTAGTTCAGCACCAACTTTGGTGGCACACTGCAGTCATTACACACCAGCAGTCCCACTACAAAACACTAAGTGAAGTGAGAAATGACTTCACCAACTGAATCAAGGGGGAAATTGTAAGGGCAAGATTTTTCAATCCCAGAGGTAAATTTAGTTAGGACAACTGGGTTAAGGTATAATTTCTTACTGAGTGTGTTCACTGAATACATACTGTAATGGTCACTTAGTCTGGACCTTGGATTTATATCTCTTCTGAAGGATGTTACCTCTTCAAACACAATTTTCCCTGTCACCATAGTGGAACATTGGTTTGCAAATTTACTGTTGTACCAGCACTACAGTACATACACTAGGGAGTCAGTAGAAACCGCCTCCCATTCCAATAGGGACCGGGCCACATCTTCCTTAATGTCAGAAATTTAATATTGAACTTTGTCTTTTCTCAGTTTGGGGAATCAGTTTTTTGGTAAATACCTGAGTGAAATATCTATTTCCCATCTTTATTCCTGTGACGCATCTCTTCAACCTTTACTGCTATAAAGCTGTCACAATACTGAAAGCTATTTTATGATTTTGTTTGCCCCAATTGCAATATTGTTCTTTTATACAGCATGTTGTATGTTGTTGACCTGTACTTGCAATTTATGGTACTTTATTTATTTAATCATTTGCTGTTTTTTTCTGTTTTAATTGTTTTTATTTTAGTTAATTCCATGAAATCATCATCTGGGTAATGAAAAGTAATGGCCCAGTTTTACTCTCCTTTCCAAGATTTTAAATCTTTTCTTTCTTCGATATTATTAGTTGTTATACTGGAATTCTCAATCTGAAGGCAATATGTTTGTGTTTGAATTCAAATTTCCCAAATGCTGTATTGGCTATGATCATTTGTATTTTACAGGGACATGCTGATTATTAAACTACCATGGAGGAAAAGAGATCTCTTTGTTTTTATCTGTAGGGCTGATCTCATTCCAAAAGCAAATATGATACATTTAGTAGTAGAGTGATAATGAATTTGACTCATGAATTTTGTTATGGAATAAAATAAGAGTATAACAAAAGTTAGAAATGAAAGGGGGCATTCAGCCCATTTAGCTTATATTGTATATTGTGATACTCTTCATGTTAATTTAGTTAAGAGTCAGTCTAAATCACTTTGTGGTTGTATATTTTGAGGTTCACAAAAAGATAAGTCTTAACATTGCACTGATCATGTTTATTTGACCCATTTGTAGTGTGTATTTACAGTATACGGGTGTTTAGAAACAGACAGTTATTATACAAGAAGTTTATTCTGAACAGTAAGGCCTTAATGGCAAGGGGACTTGTAAGCTCATGAAAACCCACAGGAGTGGTATTTCTATAACAGGCTCATTATACACAAGGAGCCCTGTTACACACAAAGGTACTTAGAAATGCAATTAGTATATTGAATGAGCTTGCTTACTTGATAGGGACATGTGAATGAAACACTATATTGATAGATTTTAGTAAATCATGACTGCAGCTTTGTGAGTAAAGAGTGCCAGAGCAGAAACATAATATCTTATGATTAAAATTGTATTTCAATGAATCCAATCTGTTCCAAACCAACATACCCTTTATGGTTAATTCAGCAAAGAGTGGCTAGTTTATCCTTAGGGCCCTTTTTTAAAGCTGCAAAACTGCACCATTCCTAATCTAAAACATGTAAATGTGCAAAATGTATGTTAATTGTATGCTCAATTTATGTTACTCCCCACTGAGGATATTTTATCATTATACATATTCTTTAAATCTGATTATGACAGTAAAAAGCTAAGAGGTTTCAGCTTTTTGAGGATTCTTTTTATAGCCATCCCCCAACTTGTGGAGGCCAATCACCATTTTCATTCAGTCTATGGCAAACTCTCTGACTAATCATAATGATGCTACTACTCAATGTGTTCTATCTGTTTTCTCCTTTTTTTCTGCTATTGTACCTCCAAAATAGCAGAACATGCTTCAGATGCCTTCTTGAGAAAGCACACTGATGTTGGTTTGTCTCTCTCCCACATATACATTACACTATAAGCAAGGTTAGGTACATTATTCAGTCTTGTTAAGTTTCTTCAGTACTTTGTGGGTGTTTTAAACATGTACTGTAAGTACATGACTACACAAGCTGACCATTAGTTTTTTTACCTGTTCACTCAGGTGACCAGAGGCAATATTTGCAGATTAATTGACATCACCCTTCTGTGAAAGGTAACCCCCAAAGTGTGATAGGTGCACTACGTTCCTCAGAAAATCATCAAGAATCCAAATCAATGGCTTTGGGTGCATTTGGAGATTGCTGATAAAAACCTTTGGTCTTACGAATAATGCCTCTATAAGCATGTTGGCAATAAATACACATAATGCAGTAGCATCATTATACTAGAGTTCAATGACTGATTTTGGGGTCTTTTAGTTTTGGAACAAAATTGCTTTGATTCAGTTATCCAGCTACAATCCAACAGGTAGCCTGTCTGTTATCAAATAGAGAATGACTCTTAGAAAAATTGAAAATATTGTAGTTGGGGCAATGACCCCATCCACACCCTTGCAACAGCTCCCTAATTTGTTCTTTATTAAAGATGTGTATGTGAGGGGCAGTTCCAATATCTCCATAATTTCACATACCTGTAGGTTGTCAGGTTCCACAGCAGAAATGTTGTGTTTCTTTTCTTCTCTTTTCAGCATGGAAAAAACCTTTACTTGATCCATTGCAGCCTACACATGCTGAAGCAGCTGCAGTACCTACTTGAACATTACTTAAGTATCAGATATGACCATACTACTATGATACTTGCTAGAAATGCTTTCATTAGTAACTAGTTTCTGTTCCCAAACTTACTCAATACACTGACTAGCAGGAAAATGTATTACTTCATAAGTAGATTCCATATGCCTTTGAGTCTCTTCTGAAGCATGTCCATATGTGCAGTGTGCATTGGAGCATTGCAAAGCGTAATGGGCAAGAAATTCAAGATTATAGCTGTATCTTAAATTATACACTGAAATATTATTACTGTTCATCTAACAATGTGTGCTTTTAACTGTTTTATGATGTAGAAATTAGAGTGAGTGGTCTGTGTTTTATTTAAAAGTGATACACATATGTTTGTTGTATATTCATGGTCTCAGGCTCACCAGCTTTATTCCTTTTTATTAAGTAGATTATTATCTTTTTATGAGATTTGTATTCTCTGTCTAAAAAAAAAGCAATAGGGAATTACACTTTTTAAGCCTCATTAAGAGCTCTGAAGATAGTATTCTTCTTATTACACCCCATTCTGGAACAGGACACATTGGTGATTGACTGTTGAATACCACATGGATTTAAAGCACACAGAATGGCTAATTTGGAAAAATATATACACATGCAAACTATTTTTGAAGGCCAAAATAACCCCAAGGGTTAAGCCTTTTTCTCTTCGTGTTTTGTGTATAATTTGAAATGTCTGCCAAGATTTATAAATGAGAGTCTCTAATGCTGTATGCATTGTTTAAACTTTGACCAGGGAATGAATCCATTAAGTAGTGATTTTTACACTCTCCTCTCTCCAAAACACTCAACAGCCATGGGATTTCATAAACAGCGAGTTTGACAGGGAAATAAATTGTAATTCTCCAATGGCAAAGGCAATGAAA
The DNA here is from genome assembly GCF_059453375.1 of Lepisosteus platostomus. Classification (NCBI taxonomy): domain Eukaryota; kingdom Metazoa; phylum Chordata; class Actinopteri; order Semionotiformes; family Lepisosteidae; genus Lepisosteus; species Lepisosteus platostomus. Next base: position 21,607,546 of record NC_142613.1, read on the forward strand.
TGACATACCGCAAAAATTCAGTCCAATTCAATAAGAATTCCAAATGAGCTTTCACTAAATTGTTACTTTTCATGGGAACAGAATCTCAGAATATTTAACTTTTTCATTTCCTCTAAAATAATAGAAAAATAATAAAATAGCTTAAATCATGCAGACAGCTAAACATGGAAATTCACACATACATACATGTGTGAATGCTTGTTCTATCCACTTTCTAGCAAAAACAAATATACGCACAAGAATATATTGTGTAAGAAAATAATATTGCTTAACCCAATTGACTTCATGCAGGAAGAGGTGAATGATCTGGTAGTTGTTTTACAGGTTGAATGGCAGAATATCCCTGCGGTCTATGTGCAACAAACAGTATCTGTCCCTCTACAGTACAGTATGTCATGCTGTTTGCATGTTCATGGAAGAAACTCTCGTTATAGATCACTTTTGTAGGGCTACCTGATCGAAAGCGCCTGGTGACACTCACCACATGTGACTTTCGACCTTTCTTGTCAGAAACATTTTGTCACATGTCACTGCCACGATTCAGTCCAATAAACCTAGCCATATCCCCTCTAATGTTTCTTTTGAAACTGGGGTCACATTTATCATGTGCTGCAGTACAATACTGGAACAGTAAATAAAATTGTTTTCTCTGCAGATACAGAAAAATACTGAATAAACATGTACAGCATCTGAATCATCCAACCATTTTAAGAAAAATCAAGCTACACATGGGATCAGAAGACTGAGGATATTCAAGTGAGAGAAACAAACAAACCAGAGGCAAGGCTTCTTGTTGTCCAATTGCTTCGCTGTCTGAGCTTTTACATAAACAAAGAGGCACTGGGATTTGTAATAGGATGCTAATGTCTTCAAGCTACTGTACCTTTGATTTTTTTAACATCTCGGAGATTATTTCATAAACTATAATCCCATCTGGTCTTTAAAGAGTTTAAAGATAAAAACAAATTGATACAACTTGGCAAAAACTTGCTTTTGGCTGTAACTCTGTTTTGGCATTTTGCATCTGTTTTGACTTTGTTTGGGTTACAATAAATCTCTACTCACTTTCATGTAAAAAAAATAAATAATCAGTGGCTGGTGATGATGCATTGCCTTATTCAGCCTCCAGGGCTAAATCACTGCATTTCTGCTTTACAGAAAATTTAATTATGACGTTACAAAGCAGCAGGTTGATCAGCACAATTTAAATTAGTGGGTACACAGCATTAGACTCACCGGCTGTGGCCTTCCTCAATTAACATGAAGAAATTAGTTCCACTGGGTTTCGATGAAGCTTTTCATTATGTGAATTGCGAGCCGTATTTAATTAAAATTTTTAGATAGGTAAAGTTCCCTTCTCATTTCCTTTATGGTGCACTGCCAGGATTGTTTTCATAATTGCAATTATGACTGCTCTTAATAAATTTTAATTCATACACACACAAGAATATATAAGAGAAAAACAGCAGCTCTTAGTTATGGGAGGCACAGTGGTGCAGGGATTAGTACTGCTGCCTTGCAGTGCTGGAGCTCAGGGTTCAATTCTGGAACTGGGGTACTCTCTGTGTTGAGGTTGTATGTTTTCCCAGTGTTTGCGTGAGTTTCCTCCAGGTGCTCTGGTTTCCTCCCACAGTCCAAAGACCTTCTGGTAAGTTAATTAGCTTCTGGGAAAACTGACCCTGACATGAGTGTGTGTGTGTTTGTCTGCCCTGTGATGGGCTGGTGTCCCATCCAGGGCGTGTCCCACCATGCATCTCTTGCTATGGCTCCCCAGTGACCCCATACTGGTTAAAAGATTAGAAAAATGGAGAGATAACTGAGTTATACAGTATGTACTGTATATGGTTTACCTGTATATATTTATGTACATACCAGATGTACGCATGCTGCAAATAACAAGGCAAATGTCAAATTTAGTGACACATACAGGACATTTATTCAGCATTTCAGAAACTTTTGGAAAAAACCTGCAGTAGTGAGAAGCTTGAGTTTTTTTCCAAATGTCAACAAAAATATCTGAATAAGGGTTCATCTTTTCTGATGCCCTAATTAAAAAAATTAATGTATAGGGTATTTTCCTGGGTAAAATAAATAATATATAGAAAAGAATACAGTACCATCATTAAACACACATTCTTAAGAGAACAGTGACATTATTTCTCAAGAGAAAGATATTGTTTATTTTTAGTTAAAAAAATCAAATGTATAAATAAAAAAAATACTTCATTTCTACTTACATTCCTTCAAAAACAAACAAAAATGAAATAGTTTCAGGGATCATTAAACTTCAGCAGTCATGCTAGGCTGGATGCTCAAATAGTTTTGTTGACAGATAATTCTTTGGGTCAAAATTATCTAACGCTATAAAACAAACATCAATTGTGTCTGGATCATCAGATTCTATCACGCAAACATGTGTCACGTAAACCCGTGAATCTAACTGTGCATTCCAATCAGCATCAAGGTACAAAAACACTATAGTGGGTCTTGTGCTATGATCATTAGTGTCCAGGACCTCAAGACACGTACTGTAAATAATTCTGTTTACTTTTGCCATTGCATAAGTTTGTTTTTACAATAAAAGCTTTGTTAATCAAAAGGAGGGCAATGAAAGACTGCTCATTCCTTTTGTAGTTTGTATTTATTTTCAGACTCTGTGTCTGAAGCAATTCCCATCACTCCAAGTTGGAGTTATAGTTTTTAGCTGCGATTTTTCAAACATTATGCAAATGTGTATAGAATATCCACACCCTGTTGAAAAACTTCTTTCTTAAGGACCAACAATCAGACAGAAAGGACCAGTTATAAAATGTTCAGTTTTGTACAGTTGAACAGAATTTCTCAACCTGTTGGTCAGGGTAAATACCTTCTGCTGTAAAAGAGACGTTAACGGCAAAAAATTCGATTTATTACCTTTTTATGGTGGATTACACATGTAATACTTATGGTTATAAAGGTTGGGGTTAAACGTGTTACTGTTAGGCACAAACACTTTTTATCTGAAATGAGATCTGCTAACATTAGAAGAAATTTCAGACATGCATACTGCATACAGTACATGCATACACATATAGTTTTGTGATAGATTTCAAAGCTCTTCTAAAATTAATTTTACAAATCTGTCCATTTCATACTAGATCTAAATCTAGTATATATTAGAACTTAAAATAATATGTCATATCATCAACAAATCAACACATTTAACTATCTAAAGACAGCATGTCATATGGATATAAGTTTATGTAATATAAAATCTACCTAGTGTACCTCCAAGCCTTATAAACACTGGATTCAAAATAAGCAAATTAGCAAAATTTGAATGACATCCATTTTTATGTAACCCTTTTCATGTTAATATTTTTATGGGAGTCTGCTTTTACAGTACATCACTTTATGCAGATAGTACTCCTCTTATTATTACTCATTGATTGCTGTCCTACTAGTACCAGGTGCTTACTTTTGTCATCATTGTCATGACAGTGACAAAACTGTTGTGGGATTGTTAAAAATGCAGATGAACCTGTGTTCCAAGCCAGGATGATCTTGTGGCTAATGTCTTGATCACAAATGGGATATCCGTGTTCTGGAGGGCTGGTGTTACTGCCTTTATACATTCCAAATCAGCTCTAAATAACCTAAAGAACTTAATATGACCAATTTAACACTTTCTGCCAGTTTTTTAAGTGCTGGTGGTTTGGAGAGAAAATCCAGAAAACCTGCACACAGATAGCAACCGTGCAGCACCCAGAACTGCCCACCCCTGGTTTAAATAACAAAATGATGATCAGTGTGGGAAAATCAAAAGAAGTTATAACTGGCAAATTGAAAAAGAAACAAAAAATATAAAAACTCTGGTCCAAAATGGTCAGAGTGTTAAGAGTCTAAAAGGTTTTGGCAAAGGTCTGACAAGTGATGGTCAACTTCAGACTGTAAAGATTATGATTCTTGGTGACAATGCCTGATCTACTGTACATACAGTATCTGTAGATCACAAAAATGTAACCTGGCTCGTTGTTTATCCCTCTTTCTTGAGAATAATGATTAATAACATTGATCAATACTGATCAATACTTAATTGATTAATTGATGTCCTTCATTTTAATAGTTATTGATGATCTGGGGCAACAAGATTGAAATCACAGGAGGTAAGTTGATTTTGGAATCTGATGAATGCAGTCCATGTGAAGTGGGAGTGAAGGGGACATTTTGGGATTCTGAGGTGGTTTCAGCTCCATATCCATACAAATACTTTGCACAATATTTACGCATGAGACATTAAACCCAGTAGTTGCACAGCAGAATTCTTCATAGAAAAAAACTACTTCAAATACACAGATATGTGAATAAATCTAACTGCAGTCTAATTTGATGGTTAGACAATGGTTAAGAAGGCAAAGGTGTCAAAAAGATAAGAAGTCGTATTCTGTCCTGAGCCTCAGAAGCAGCTTATTATTATTCCTAGGACACATGTTGCACCTCATTGCTGTTTCCATGATGGAGCCTCTGTGAAAAGATTTTTATGCTACTGAAGAGGGATCAAGCACTTGCCAGATGTAGTGTTGTTCTGAAATATATTAATGAATGAATGAATTCCTAAGACACTGTGAATGATCCTGAATGTTGCCTCCTATAACTGCACACTCTGCTGCTAATTCTCTCCGTGATCTTCATCTTGGTGACATATTAATGTTGTTTGTCTTACTGGATGCTGACAAATTGGTTAACACCCCTTTAACATTTGCAGTTCCATTCTTTAAAAAAAATGTAATATCATACCTATGGTTACCATGACTGGAAAGGGTAGAAAGAAAATTGCATTTAGCCAGTGCAACACGATTCTGATAAGGAAATATTTGTTCTAAGAATGCAATGACAGGGCAAGGTTATCTAAATTCTGCAGTGAAGCAGTTAGTTTGGGTCTCATCCATAAGACAGGTCAGCCTCTTGCTTCATGCAAGTACATATTTTAAAAGCTGCTTCTGAAGCTAAGAGCTCCAGCAATTCTTGCCAAGTTCCCTTTGCAGAAGTATTATGCAGAGTTACAGGGAATCAAACCATGAAACTACTGTACCATACTCTTTGGAGGAATAAAGATCGTTTTCAGAAGATTTTTCTTCTTGTGTTTTCTCTCTTATTTTTTTTGTGTTTTATCTATTTATGTCTTTGAGAGTAATTTGAAATGGCCAAATAAAATTTATTATTTAAAACAGACTTGTTATATTTCACAAGAATTTAAATGAAAAGTAAGTACATTAAATAAGTATAATTCAGTTGGGAAGTTATAAACAACCTGCAAAAACTGTATGTTTTTTGAGTCAACCTTATATTACCAACATAAAATATATTAATAGTGACTAAAGCTGCAAAACATGGGGATACAATCTTTTGATATTTTACTCTGGGCATAGACATAAGATGGTTAGATAGCTCATATTATTAAATAAAGTTCGAAATCAGATTATGTGTAAGTATTGAGTGAAATGATATGAATTTTCATATCTACACCATATCAACGTGGGACATGGGCATGATTTCATTTCATGATATGTTATACATGATAAACAAATATTTTAAACTACAGCTCCTGAATTTTTCATTTATGCACAGGGGGAAATTTCTCTGTCTATAATCTCTTTAGTAGTGGTTCTACTTTTATTGCTTTTAGAATATGTTTGAAAAAGAATGTTTTTCAGTATATGTAAATCTTCTGAATTAGCACACCAGATATACTGATACTTTAAATAATAAATTGCTAGCTTCAATTTAAGACCTGAACCAGGCTCCTGCTATGTTCTGCTGCAGAGATATAACAAAATGTTTAAAGGGAGGAAATTCCAGGCGGACATTGACTAAAATGGTCTTTGGCAGTAAAAGGTTTTTAAGAATCAATAATTCTATAATTCTAATTACAAAGAATACACAGATGACCTTCATTCAAATTACAGAAAATTATAATGATTATATTTTCATCAAATATAATACAAGGATAATTTGAGATTGTACAGTATGTATGCAATTGAAGTACCAAAAGCAGGCAGTTGTCATGGTTAAACAATATTTTAATTATTTTGCTTTACTTTGAGAGGGAAGTGTATCATTCATCCTGCATCTTATATATTATACAATATAAAAATAGCATAAAACTGTAAATTGATTTTACAATTCTGTACATTGCAATCTGAAAGCTATATGACGGTTTTAATTTGTTGAAAATAGTGAATTATGGGCAATGGAACTAAAATAATGTTTCTAAAATGCACTAAAAATAGCTGAACAGTATAAATAATAAACTGACTCATAGAAAAAACATAATTGTTAAAACTTTTTAGCATATTTACTCTAGCAAGTATATATACATATTTTTTTTCTTTTAAGTGCTTTAGAAACTGTATCTGTACAGTCCAGATTGAATTGCACCATTAATGTCAGAAAGTTGCTATTAAGATTCATCACCCTTTGCCTCAGTGATTTTATGCAGTACATTGTCTAAAAAAAGATTCAAAAATAATTTCCTTCTGTCTACAAATTTAGGATAGATTTAATTGCTTAGAAAAAATAAAATACTGAGTTAAAAACAGATGGTAATGTTCAATAAAGTCACTAATGACATCTAAAGACACAATTATTTAAACACAGCCCTCTACCAAACAAGAAACCTAAGAAAGACATTTTTAAAATGCAACAATGATATGCAGTATTTATATATACAGTATTAGGCTCTTCTGCTACTTTTGTTCAAATCATGCTTATCTTAAAGGAATGAACTGATGTGGTTCCCTGGCAATCACTCCTCTTTGGCCAAACATTCTTTCAAATGCTTCACTTCACTAATCTTGCTCCTTCTCTGCTCTGCACATCATTGGATATGATCTACTACTTCAGAAAGCAAATTATTTGATAAGCCCGTTCCAGTCTTGGTTAGCCAACATTTGTATCCATTAAACAAACAATTTTTCAAGAGAATCCTGCTGAGAAAATAAATTCAAACCAGTGTACCCTCTCCGGACGTTGTTTGCTATGTAAAGAAATCAACACTTCCCAAGAGGGAGCATTTTAATGTATCTCTTCCTCAGTGAAGCATACAAAATTTCATAGGCAAAGGAAAAAGAAAAGGGATGGAATTTGTCAGGATTTCCTGGGTGTGCAGTAAGACTCTGAAATTTATCTTGTTTTGACATATAGCTATTCCCCCGTGCACCATTTTTGTGTGAATGAAGTCAGAATTTCCGTGGTTAGAAGCGAATTATCATAAGTTTCTTAGTAGCGATGATACAGTTGAATTGGTCTAATTGCTCAGTTCTGCGAGTGTATATAGTATTCTATTCCAAACCATAAATCACAAATAAGTTACTTAATGTTAGACTCACAGCAAGTGGACTTAACCCAAAAACTGCTTTATTTTATCCCTCTTTATCTACAAATAATTGTAGGTATTAGGAAAGTATCAAGTTCTTATGTTTAACCACTTGCATGTGTGGCCAAGGCATGTTGAAAATGATAGGTGTGTGATTAAATATCTCATGTGCACAGCTTTAGCTTTACAGCAGAGGTTTTAACAACAACCTGGCCACAAGAGTGAAGGAAACCAAAATTATTCTTAAGTGGTTTCTAAAATCTATAAAGGTACTGGTTTTAAAAAGCTGTGTCACACATACTGTATGTGTTCTGATGTTTAAAAGTGATTATTCTATTACATATTTTCTGTCCTTTTTGTGCTATTTTAATATTATGGCATGTTAATTATGCTCAATGATCAGAAGTGGTAAGATGTGGAAAAATGAAAAGCACACAAAATAAACATAGATCTGGGAAGGGAGCATCACAAGAGATAAAGTGGATATTCAACAACTAGGAGCAATGAAAAACTCCACTGTCTAGGTTGTAAAGGAGAGTAGAACAATAAAAATAGTCTCAGAAGAGCCATTCAAAGAAGACTGCAGTTTTGCTGTGAAACAGTGAACATAAGGAATTTTGAAACAAAAGTCAGCAAGAACATAAATCTACAGTATGTCAGCCAGATCAAAAAATAGACACATGACTCTCTAAAACAGAATATGCAGGAGCGGAAACCAAAGAACATGGAATGATTTCAGACTGCATGGATGTATTGAGAGGTTACACATTCAATGGCAGACGTATACAGCAGAAATAGTAATACAATTCTGGATTCTAATAATGTTCTGTAAAATACATTCCCACATGCGACCAATAGAGTTCATAACAAACGTTTGGGAGGGATGACAACAGCCAAGTTCAATCAGACTCAGCAGTCAGTAATTTGCAATCACTCCTGACGTAACTTCCTCCCTATAACATTATAAATACCATACATTATCCCAATCTCCTTTGCATATGTCTTTTTGCATTCCACCCCGACCCTATCTCTACCTTAGCAGCTACCCCTTGGTCACTCCTTACTCTGCATGGGGATCCCAGCCTCCTCGTCCTGAGGTCAGGAGGTTAGCCAAGCAGGTTAAGCCATATAATGAGCAAAACACTCAATAATCCTTTCAGTACACTTAATTCCTGAGTGTTGTTATTCCTACTCCAACTACATAGTTTATTCCATACATAACCATGTAAGTTAAATACTTAGGCTTAGTGAGGCTATTATTAACTACTATTATGACATTAAATGTCTATGGATCTCTGATCCGTATATTGTACAGCTTATTACTATATAGCAAGCCAGGGAAGTGTTTGTCATATGAAATATAATGCAGACACTATGAAAAACATCTATCAATCAACCTTTGTGGAATAAGTGGTTCTACATTGTAATCATATAGGTTAGGAGTGTGATTTAAACAGCCATGTCTAGTATTAGTTAAAAAATAATAAGGCACAGACCAGAAAAAGTGGTCAGTTTCAAAAGGGAGAAAAACACATAAAAACATTTTTCCATCCGTTAGAAAATATCCTACCCTCAAGTTACTTATGTTTCCTTCTCTGGAAAAGAATGTTAGAAAATATCACAGGTGTTCATCAAAGGATGCTTTAATGTTGCTCCTAAGTTTGTCATATAAAAGGTGTTGTCCATACCTTCAAAGAAATAATTCTGAAACCAGCTGCATCCTAACAATACTCCCCCAACCCTTTCTCTGAAGTCTCCGAAGTCTTTTATGTCAGCATTGAAATACCACAAAGACATAACAATTCTATTGAAATGATTGTTTTGGTCAAGTTTAGGAAAATCAACAATGTTTGTTTTACAGTGTAATATTGAGGCAATCTGTTCGGAATCGAAATTTGAGTTGAATTTATTTCTAGATACTGCTGTAGCACTTGTTTGTTAGTGTTATTTTTGGCTGAATAATTTTTAAATATGGCTCCTTTTAAGAGAAAGCACAGCGATTCAAGTGACATTAAAGTGTTTTTATTCACAAAGTTTATCTGGATTTAGAGACGGTTTACTGTTGTTTTTCATGACCATCCTTTTAATAAATCATTGCGACACTTCAACCAGTCCATTGTAATGCGGTGTATGAGCACACAGGATTGATGACCTGACCGGGAACATGTACCAAAATAAACCGTGCAGCATGCTGATGGAGGAGCACATGTACATTTTACTTTGTAATTGAAAATGTCAATCTAGGTTTCACGGGCCGGGAAATAGTTTTTCTCATTATCAAGAAATGCCACCTCATTTTCTATTTACAACACCTTGCTACATTTACAAAGAAAATGGGATATGTTATGTGTCAGGTTTTTTTTGTGTATTCCTAAGGGTGAACAATTATGTTATTAAAAGAAACAGATACAGAAAATGTATATTGAATTGCCACAGAGCAGCTCATATGCCCATACGGCTAGTTACAGGACCTGAGCCAATAAGAGACTGCAGTGATAAATCAGGTTGAAAAACAAGAGGTTGTTCCAAACTATTTATGTATAAAACATAACAATAACAATAATGGAGATTATTTAAAAACATTGCTCAAACAATACATTTCAGTGTTGGTAAATAGAATAGCAATCATCCAGTCGAAAGGGTTTTAAATTGGTAGAAGACGGAAAAGAATGTCTCATCAAAACTGCCTCTATAAGACTTTGAACCAGTTATGCATTTTGCTCAAATTGTATCAGATGGCATTTCCAAATAAATTACAAGGACAAGGTATGATGGCAACCAGCTGAATTCAAATTAAATACCCATTAACTTTAAATTGCTTTCTTCCATTGAGATGGGAGCGAGCAAAATGGGATCTGTATTTAAGTTTTAATTCCTAGCATGTTTTATTTTATTTTAACTCTAAGTACTGTAAGCCATGGTAAAATTGTCATTATCACAACTTTTGAAAGGCTTTTTATAGTGCAATTCATCATTATACACTTAAAAAAGTCCTCTGTTTCTGTCTCAGGACAGGTCCTATTTGAACTGTGTGAGCTACACTATGAAGAGGGAATTGCATCACACAGTTCAAAGTGTCCCCGTAGAGCAATATCTTCCAAGTGGTATATCTCAGTAGGTATATCATCTTCTCTTTTATATAAAATTACAACAACTTTTGTTTCTGTAAACAAAATCTGACTTAAATGTTTTTATTTCCTCTTAATTACAAAAAAGGACCAACATATTTCATCCATTTTTTTCTGGTAGTCCGATATGTCAACACCTTTATTAATCAAGGGCTAATATCTGGATATAATAAAAATCTCATTCTGCCCTTCTCAAATCATTGACCCAGATCAAGGTTTGTAAATCCAGACCTTGTGTCCTGTAGAACTGTTGGATTTGCATGCCACCTGACCTACTGGGTAACCAGAGTGAAGCAATTATTTGCTTCATTTAGTCAATTTTTATTAATTTCACCCAGTCTCAATCTGATAGTGTTTGACAGAGGTCTTTATAAAGTGGGATTGCATATCAAGAAAAAAAGTGAAGGAATTAAACCTATACCATTTATATAGGATGTGTACTCTGCTGTTTGTCACAGGAGTATCTTGTATGTACAGCAATTAAAATAAAAATAATGGGACTCATACTGTCTAAAAGCTACAATCACTTAATCATCAGTCAGTCTTACAAAAATAAACCAGAATGATACAGGATTATCTTGAATGTGATACCCACAACTGTACTCCGTCTGTTGCATACAGTAGGTGGTTAATATACTCTACCCCAGTAGTGCTGGGAGTAACCATAGCAAGGCCTGTTCATGTTGTTTTGAATTCAAAAGGGAGGAAAGCTGGGATGAAATGGAAATGCTAGAAGACTTGCCTGTGGTCAGGGAAAAAAAGAGTGCTGATTCCGATTCCCGCTTGATCATTGTCTGGAAACTCACAGGACACTAAATCTAAGAACATTGCACACTGTCGCAACGCAGCTTTCAGATGTTGACCTCATTTACATCATAAGAGCTGACAGGCAAGCTTAAAAGGTGTGGCTAGTTTATCACTTGAGTCCACGTTTTGCTTTTCAGCTGATACATTTCAATATGCAACAGAGTATGAGCAGGGGAAAAGAAAACATTCATCAGCTGCAATTGCTTGTGTTGTTTTTCCATTGACAGTGCCTGCTCTTTTTTTCCTGATTTACATTTTGGTTGCAAGTGCAGCTGGAAACAGAACTACAGGTGTTCCATCTCTCCAGATGGCTTTAAGTGCAAAGTCAGCATTTGTTTGTTCAGGCATATACATTCATTTGTACAAAGTATTCCTCTGTAACAGTAACATGAAAAATGATGGCTGTTTAATGCACTCCTTTCAGAAAATGAAAAAGGTATATTCCTCTGTGGAACCGTATGAACTAAGAAGTCATTTTCTGTACACTGCAACTGACTATATATACAATCCCCTGACACTTGTCCCTATAAAATATATATTCAGTACCGATTTAGAAAGATTTGATAGCTCATTCTTTTTCATTCAAATCCCTGGCTCAATAAATATATTAACATCCCAGAAAAGCAAGAAACCCTGCTCTAAAGCATATGAAAGACAGTCACGCTGAAAAGGTCTAATTAGCGTTATATCAGCCAAACATATTTTCTTCTGTCTGAGAAAGCTGGACAAATGGAAAAGACGTGTGTTATGAAAATACAGGTTTGCATGAAATATGCTGATTTCCTTTTCCAAACAGTATAACATTTTTTTAATGATCTGTCTGTCCGATTACTGGAGCCAAATATCCAATATTCTTCATTTTTTCCATGCAGATTACATTATAACGTTTGTTTTCTGTCAAATTAATTGCTTGGAAATCCTCTGCTGGACAGCAGTGTTTGTGAATCCTTCCTTATAGTGGTAAAGCACTTGGGGTAAAATGCAGAACAAGTGTGCAAAGTAGAACAGATTATATGTGACAGCCTTCCTTTGGGTGATATACTGTTAACTATTTTTTCAAATACAGTATAGTGTACAACCGACATTAAAACTATTCATCATTGTTTAAGAAGTTTCATCAATAAGGGTTTTAATGTTATGACACTGAAGGAAACAGAATTAGGTTTGAGATACTGTGAAAAAAAAAAAGTCTCTTATTCTGAAAAGGTGAGAGGATCCCAGAAATAAAATACATTAAAAATACTTAACTTCCTGGCAGTGTCCTTTCTGCCAGATACAGTATATAACATAAACATATGTACTGTATATAGCTGCGATTCTGGTGTTACAGTGGTAAATACAGTATGGTTGCCTTACAATGCTGGGGCCAAGGGTTCACTTTCTATGGCAATAACTGTATGGGGTTTGTTTGATTTTTCCGAATTCATGTGAGTTACTGGGTGAACTGGTTTCCTCTATCAGTCCAAGGACGTGCCAGTAGGTTAACTGGCTCTGGTGTGAATGTGGTGTTTGTCTGTTTGTGCCTTGTTGCTTGGTGAGATAGATGGCCCTGTAACCCTGTTTTGGATAAAGTGTTGTTCTGATCGACAGTTTATGCTTTTTTGAAAAAGGAAAAGAAATAATTAAAATAACAGGCACATTAGGAACTATATACTGTATCAGGAGCTCATACACGTATTTCAGCTTTTGAACATATTCCAGTGGTTCCCAGTGCAAACCCTGACTATTCACATTGCACCTATGATCTCTCTCTGTCTTGAAACCTAAACAATGTTATCACCAGCACTGCTGCTCAAGCCTGCCAACTATCCCAAGCACCATCTGCTGAACTCTTTATTCTACCGAATACTCCCTTCTCCTGCTTAACTGTGTACGGTGCCTTAATATGTCAGGTTTATTCTGCAGATTGTGTTTTTGTTGAGTATTTTTCTGTCCTGAGTATTTCCATATGCACGTTTTTCACAGATAGTTTTGCATGTATAATATTCTAGTCTCTATAATACAATTATATTACTGACTTTAAAGTCAAACAAATGAATAAAAGATAATAGATGCCATGAAATTCTTCTGAGTGTCCATTTTTTGATGTTTTGGCAGTTCCTGTGCAGTAATTTTACAGAAGAAGCAAAGCATTTTGCACACAGAAAGGAAATAACATGAATAAAATCTCAGGAGGCATATTAACCACCTCCAAAAACCTTCTGAAAGTTCTGTATCAATTTACAGTAAAGTAAATCCGATAGCATAGGGTAAGATTTTTTAAATCATACTTATGTCAACATAAAATATGTTTGTGCATATAATCTTTTAGAATGTTCTATAGTAGGTAATAAGACCACATCCATAGATGTTGAGTTTGTTTTGTATTGTTTTTGGTGCTGGCTTTTATTAATCACCAGATACTTAAAATAAAACTGTTGCATTATGATCTTACAGTATGAGTTTGGACTGTGTCCTGATAAAAAAAAAAAAACGAAATAAAAAATCTATTGGATCTGCAAACAAAGTGAAAGATTTCTCAGACATTTGGTCTGTGAATGTAAGCACTTGTGTATGAATTGAGACATATTACTAATGAATTCATTTTGTTAACCATGTTCTGTGTTTTTGAATTAAGGTTAGAAAAAAATAAACATGTCACAAACATAACTAGTTTAAGAAATGTGGAGTGTTCCTACATAATGTGTTCTTCTGATCTTGTTTGCAGTAATTCCACATTCTTCCATCCTGGGACATATTTTCCTATTTGTCATGGTGCACAGTCTATAATGAGAACAATGCATTCAGGTTCCTGTGGAAGTATCAGTTTTTATTTCATTTATGATTTAAAAAGATCTCTGTTAAGCTAATCCACTGAGTCTTTCCAAAGCTCCAAAGCCATTCTCCAGAGGTATTACAACTGAGATTAGGTAGCCATATCCTATAGCCTTGTCATTTTTTATACCCGTCAGGTACTTCCAGAAAAAAAAGAAACAACGGAAGGCGGAATTGAAGTGCTGGCAGAAAATGAGATTTCAAATGAGTTTCCGCAATGGAGCTGCACACTTCTTATTTGTCCACCTTTTGACAGATTGCTTTGAAGCTATTATTATCAGCAACAGATACTGGCATTTTGCAGTTTATGAGAAAACAGTGTAAGATAAAAGTGTTCTTAATGCTAGGGGATAGTGTCTCTTAAACTGCTGAACCTCTAGAAAGCAAAGCAGGTGATTCAAATGGTTCAGTGCTTTTTAGGAAAAACTGTTTTGCTAAGGGAATGAATACATTGTGCACAATAAAACGTGTGCAAACTACTGTAGGAGTAAAAGCTCTAAAACAGAAGAAGGTTGTAAGAACGTAGAGGACATTTGAAAAAGATTTTGTAATTGTTAAATTGCGGGAATTAAATTTACTTGTTAAATGTAACAGTGTGGAGACAATTCGTGTGCAATTCCTAGTCAACTAAAACTCTTGATTACTGGTATGTTAGCAATACATTTTGACAGGAATGGACCATAATACAAATTATATCTAACTATAAATAAGTGCATTTTTATTGCTCTTTTATCCCAGATGGCCCCCGTGCACCTTTACATACAGTATGCAAAGGAACAAGTAATAGGTTTATTCCATGCTGAAAAAAAGAAGAAAGAAAACACAACGTTTCGGCAGTGGAGCCTTCTTCAGGTGTGAGAAAGACAAGGCAGGAAGCAAAGGTAATGTAGTGGGAGAACAAAGGCTGGGAGAGAGGAGGAGCGAGAGGCGGGAGAAGGGGACAGAAAGAGAGGCCAATCAAGAGGTGTGAAGTCAGAGTAGGTGTAGAGAGGTGTGAATTGAAACTTCCAATGAATGGACAAAATTTAGAAGAAAAGTAGTCTGTCGTTTAGAGAAGGGGGAAGGTGTTATCCTAGCTGCAGGATAATTTTGGTTTCGGTAGTCTTTCTGATGTATGAGTTCGGAAAACCATCTTTGAGAACTCAGACTGAGAGATTAGAGTGGTCATGGCCGTCAGAGGTGAAATGAGAAACAATGGGCTTGGAGAGATCTTTAATCTTCACAGCCCTGACATGTTCTCTGAAGTGGTCTCCAAGTTTTCTTCCTGTTTCTCCAATGTAGATGGCTGGGCATTTACTGCAAGAGATACAGTAAATAAGGTTGCTGGAGGTGCAAGATGTCATCTGGGTGATCCGGAATTGTCCTGAGGGGCCTTGAATGAGTGTGGTGTTAGATGTGTACTTGCAGGTGATACAGCGAGCTCTGTTGCAAGGGAAACAGAGCACATACATACTTTACTTTACATACAGTATGCCAACTTCATGCAGCAGAAATTGCAGCCCTCAGCCACGTGATTCATAGGCGTCATTATGTACAGGCAGCCCCACTACACAGCAGATCGGGTGGAGACCTGAAAAATTTGCTTCACTAATTGAATTAAGAGGGAACTTTAGCTTGGCCAGATTGTTCTAACATAGCATGGAATTCAACCAAGGCATCAAAGGCATCCTTACACTTAAGCTGAGACACTTCATTTAATTTAATTAGAGTTTATAATGCCTTATAAACACAAGATGCTCTAATGTGAGTTCCTTGTCTATTATTAGGTATACTTTTCTTAATTTTTCCAAGAAATGTGTTTGAGAAATTTTCAGATAATGATAGGTTTGCACTGTTTGTATATTCAGTGTATACATATACTGTAGTTTGCATCAGTTTAATATGGCCTCATTCCATGTTCACTATTCTATATTGTGTTGCAGTATTGAAATAACAATATTAATACCTGGGATTAGACCACACAAACAAATTGATATCGATACTGGACACAATAAGATCACTTTATTAGCTATATACAATTTCTTGCATTAGGAATTTGTCTTTTCACATACCCCAGCTTGCTCTCCATGAGACACACAGACAATGAGAGTGTCATGCCCTACTACTGAGCCCGGGCTAACCCCCGTTCCAACACTATGCATAGGGTCTTTTTCTGCTCTCCTGCCATTCCACGGTCCGTCCCTTCCGATATCTGTGACAGGGAGAAGCTTAGGGTCAGAGCACAGGGTCAGCCATTTATACAGCACCTCTGGAGCAGCTGGGGTTAAGGCCCTTGTTCAGGGGCCCAACGGAGTAGGATTTCTCTGCTGGCTGTGGGATTTGAACCGGCAATCTTCCACCCACAGTGCCACCACTCTGCCCAAAAAAACACTAAAACTTGTGTTTTTAGAGCTTCGGTGCTATTTTTAGTGTTATAATGAAAATTGTACACAACAATATTTATTTTTTTAATTAAAAACTGTTAGCTTTGTTCTATTGGATGACATACTGTTGCATGCAAGGAAAAACAAACACAGAACTCAAACGTAAATCTTTTACTACAGAAACACTTGTGCTGCTGCAGGACAGCCAAAGAGGTCACATACCCTTGTATTTGTTGAATTAAGAGTCTTGGCTGTAAACTGGGAAGTTTCTAAACATTCAGAGATTTTTTATTTCTAGCCAGGTAGAATGGAAAAAAGCATGTGACCCAAATGCCTGTGCTTCAGTTTTTCCCCTGTTTATTTCTGCACGCCAGCAGGAATTGCTTTACATGGTGCAGCCCAGCGGAGAGCTTCCTGTGAACAAACACAGATTGCTTTTGTGCTGCTGCAATGGCACTGACCGCAGTCTCAAAGATCATAGGATTTTTACTTTAACTTAGCCTTTTGAGCCGATAGATAAAATTCACTGTTATTTCCACTGGAGATTAAAACTGCTGTGCTCCCTCTTTTAAAATATGTTCTATGCAAACCTGCCAAAGCATTGCTAAAGACCTGTTTAATTTGGATCTAAATGGAAGCATACACTGTATATTTGTATGTGGACAGGGAAAAATGTTTGTACAGTAACACACAATGAAGAACTAGGCTCCATATTGTGGTAGTGCAAAATGTGGCAGGAAGGATGATTTTACCTGATATAGTTTTTGGAGCTTTGGTTCTTCGGTGCTTTCCTAACACTACAAAATTCCATCAATATTTCTCTATAGATTTAACTGCATCTACGATGGACTGGCGTTCTATTGAGGGTGTGTCCTGCCTTAAACCTGTTGTTTGCTGGTGTTGTAACAGAAGAAATAAGGTTCTTGATCCCGAGATGAAGTAAAACAGATGAGTTTATTGCATGCAAGGAACAATAAAGCCGAAGTCTTGTTTCCCGCAAGAAACAACAAAACTGAAGTATTGTTTCACGTACTGTTACAAACTTTTGGGTTATATAGTGTTTTCTTCTCCGTTTCTGACGTCACTCGGTCTGATGGTAAAGAGGGGGGTTCATGGTATTTGGCCAGTTTACGATGTTCTGGACAAATGGTCAGTTTAACATTACACCCAGGGGGGTTCCTAGCTTGCATCTGCAATCCTTATCAGTTAACCCCCTTTCCTGCCATAAACCCCAGCTTGTGACTTAGAAGTCTAAACCCCCTACAGAAAGGATTAAATTCAAACCCCCGTCTTCACATCTTTCTTCACTGGGAATAGTTAGCATTGCTGCCTCTCAGCTCTGGCGTCCTGGGTTCAATTCTGGACCTGGGGTGCTATCTATGTTAAGCTTGAGTGCTCTCCTTATGTTCACGTGGGTTTCCTCTGGATGTTCCAGTTTTTGGGTTCTGAGAAAAATGGCCCTGGTATGAGAGTGTGTGAGTTTGTGTCTTTGTGTGCCCTGTGATATACTGACATCTTATCCACATTGTATCCTGCCCTGTGCTCGTTGCTTGCTGGAACGGGCTCTAGGTGCAATGACCTCTCAATGGACAGACCATGACATACTGTAGATAGTTAATTATGCTTGTCATTAACAATGTTCATCAAGAGAGGGTCTTCTGTGAAAGTCACAGGGTTGTAGCATGTGGTCACAGTTAGATTCAATAGAAGCTACTGACTATGAAGCTGAACGAATACTTGTTCATTATTGTAGGAAATAATGTACTTAAGCAAGGCAATTCTTGAAACCAAGGCTTGAATGCAGAAAAATGTGTCTAGACAAGCAAGCACATCACCCTCAGGACCCACATCACCCATCAGGATCCTATACAGACGGTATAATCAGGAAGCAAGTGGAGAAGGACACAGGGAAGAGACGCAGAGGATTAGGACGGGCTGACAGACAGGGGGGCGTGGCAGCTGTAATCCGGTGCTCAGGGGGGCGTGGCAAATCCAGACAGTACAAGGGATCCAGACAGTCCAAGGGGAAAATCCAGGCCGCAGTCAAGAGTCCAGGAACCAGGGGATCCATCTAAGACAAGACAAACAAGGTTAAAATGGAGCGCCCTTAAAAGGAGAGCACTGGTAATTAAGGGCCCAGCAGAAATGAAAACTAACAGACCAACCAAAACTAATGCTCTAGCAGAGGAAGTGAGGCATTGGACACAGGAAAAGTTTCAAATGTTTTTGTTACTGGATAGTGCTTATTTTATGTGAGTGAAAGAGCAAACAATTTAAAGTCTATAGAATAATCAAAGGGAAGATCACCTCCATTGAGTGACAAATCACAAAATATTTGGATATACTGTATAGCTAAAATACAGAATTTATATCAAGGGATGTCACAAGTGTACAATGCACAAATAAAATCTCATTTAGAAAATCAGTTCTAATCTTGGTTACCAGATTACCCAGAGAAGAGCAATCAAATATATTTTGTGGCTAAAGGGAGTATCATACACTGATAGATTGACAGAGCTGAACCTTTCTAGTCATGAACAGAGAACACTAAGAACACTACAATGGGACCTGATCTGACTATTCAAAACCCTAGTTCACAAAGTCAACCCAAAGAATCAGAATAAACAGAGAAACATGAATTGGAGGACACATGTGAAAGCAATTCTTCCATGTTGTTAAAGCTAATTATCTACAGTATCTTCTTTCAAGAAATGGCTGAATATAATTTTTGGATCAATTAAGTACTAAATTCCAAACAGGTTAAATAGGATGGGTGGCCTTTCTTATGAGTTATATACACTATCAGAGCCTAATGTATGTACCCTTTGATGGTAAATACATTTACTGTATAAAGCTGCATTTTGTTAGGAAAAAGGAAAATGTTCTTTTCAGTTTTTACAAGCTTTTCTGGTCCAGAAAATATCTTCCCTGAGAAATAAATAAGACAGTTTAACTAGACCTCTAGAGCTCTTGCCAGAGCTGTTTTGTCACACCCTTAAACAATGTATAGCAAAGACAACATCTAATAGAACATCTATGGTTAATGAATCCACAGATATAATCAGTTTGTCACCATTTTTCTCTCTCATTACCAATTGGGAAAAGCTAAACCTGATGGACTACCTTACTATGCATATTATGTTCCATTGTATATTTGTCAAAGTTTTACACACTGGCCAGTGATATAAAAATATAATCGATAACCAAGTAATTTTGCTGAATTGAGGTCATCCTCAGAGGAGCGTGTTCCTGGCAGAGCCGTGGTTGGCATTTAAACTATATTTATTCCCTTTCAGTTTTATAATACAAAATGTTCATCTTAATCTTAGGTTTATATGACTCACGAAGGTCACCTGCAAAGTGGATTTTCTATGTCAAGAGAGGTATGTAGGTGGAGAGTGCCAGATGAGGCTGGCGAGGGTGTTCAGTGTGTTCTCTGCAACTACCAACCAATAGGAAGATGTAGAGAAGGTAGAAACGAATTGTGTGGTCGCCTAAGAGGCCAGCTGTAGTGTGCTAGAAACAGAAAGTTTCTGCTGACAATCAATGGACTTTCATACTGAACCCATTCTCATAGAGCAGACTTTGCATTTAGCCACAAATCTGTGTAAACAATTTCCCAAACAAGATATCAAAATACCAACCTAGATGTGAGTGGCTGGTCCAGGAAGAGCAGATTAGTATATTAGAAGTAGGACTGGCCATAATGCTCACTCTGTCATTCTCGGGAGTTTAAGAAAGACCGTCTGAGTTCCTTTCTCCTCCTACAGATCAAAACAGTATCAATCTGGACCTATTCTTTGAGGACTGGAACCTTCAAAACATATTTGTGAGCATTGAAGAGACTGGAGATTAATTCAAAAGGGAACAAAAGGTTTTGTTTTTTTTAATTTGAAGGAAGATTCATCCTTCCTCTGAGGTGCATTATTTGGTTTAGTAAAATATTCCTGACTGAGGGGCATCTTAACAATATTTTAAAATGATGTCAAGGTATGTTGTAAATTTTGTAAATTTCAAATATAACCCCTCCATACTGTATACAGTCACCGTACAGTACATGTAGAATGCACTTTTTGAATTTGGAGATGACAAACATCTATCGTTTAATCTATCTAGCATTTAAAGACAGCAAATAATGGCCCCAAACAGAAACATTCAGTATGCCATATACATGCATTCAGATGAAACAAGTATGTAGTCAATTAAGATGTTTGGGATTTTTTCCAAAATAAAAATTTTGTTTCACCTAGAAAAAAAAATACATTTTTTCCTTCAAGAGGATGTATATAGGAATCTATAGCACTGACCTTTACCAAAACCACACAGGTTTGCTCAGTAAGAAA
Source organism: Lepisosteus platostomus (assembly GCF_059453375.1). Taxonomy (NCBI): domain Eukaryota; kingdom Metazoa; phylum Chordata; class Actinopteri; order Semionotiformes; family Lepisosteidae; genus Lepisosteus; species Lepisosteus platostomus. Next base: position 21,628,355 of record NC_142613.1, read on the forward strand.
AATCACTTTTGTGACTCACTATTTCAGGCATAAAAATTAAACATGACCAAAAACATCAAAACTGTTTCAGTCAGAAAAGCAAAGAAGACAACCCTTCCTTGCAGTTCGTATATTACCTTTTATATTGTTTATAGTCATTAAGGATTGCTGTTGGTATTCATGATGAGGAACATAGCTGAAAGTTTTATCCTTTCTTAGGTTCTTTTATATTCTGGATGTCCTGGTCAATTACACATTAAATCTCACCTAGAGTCTCTATCTGGCTCACTTTGCCTCTCACTGTACATCACTTTACATCAGTAACCAGAAGCTGATTGATCAGTCAGTTAAGAAAGCAACTTTCAACCTTATCGACATGTTTTACTTTTAATTGTGACGTGTGCGCTTTCAATGATAATGTTTTCTCTTGAGAAACATAAGAAAGTCAAATAAAAATGCCAAATATAGAATAGCTCCTTACAGACAGATGATTTAGATTAAGAAAAATCTGAAATACAGAGTACCAGTAAATAGTGGATTATCCATGTGTTGAGACATAAAGGTTGGACCACTTCATAGGATATTTTGGTTGGTAGCTGGGGTAGAGAGTTTAAAAAACGTGAAACACACTGCCTATAATAGTCAAGCACAAGAAAGCACCAACTTCTATTTGAGCAAGGGGATTCAAAAATAACGGTAGCTTTCTTCATTTTGTGGTTTTAGGAATCCTTACGTCACCTTAAACCTGAAACACTCAGTTTAGGAGCAATCCAAGTTAGCCTTTCTAGCATTCATAGTCAGCCTAACATTATAATTTTCAGTGGTATTGATGAAGAAATACAGTACATCTGATTCACATTAAGTTTAGAAACAGTTGCAAAACAGTTGGATTAGAAACAATCACAGTCAATTTTAAAGCATTTTTTCTCCTTCTTCGAAAACTTCATCAAAAGCCAAAAATGCTAGTGTAATGCTGTTCTTATTTCCTAGCATAGCCAGTGCATTTAGCTTTCCTTCTTTCACTGTTGATCACAGGCAATCTTTCACAAATTTCAACTAAAAACAATGGTCTCTAGAACATCTAGAGAGTGAAACAGCAAATGATTTGTGTACACAGGCAACTAATTACATGGTAATTGTTTATGTATATTTTAAGGCTATTCTAAATGTTCTGTAGCTACACACTTTGTAAATATTTAAAGAATTAAATTGTGTACGAAATCCATTTTTTCATTCTTCATTGGGTTCCTTGCAGTTCAATCATTAGGTGGTCTCAGATGGCATAATGCCTTTTGATAATGAATGCTTCTCAATTAATTCATTCAATGAGTTTCACAGACTTCTTAATTTTTCCTTTTCTGCTTCGCTTATCCCAAAAGAAACACTGCCTAGTGGTAGCTCAAATGGAGCAATCAGAAACAACTAATGAGCTAGAACTTATGCAACCATCTTTGCTCACTTAACAAGCTGTAGACGGGTGAATACAGAGGTTTGCATATTGTATATAAATTGTTTATAATTTATATATATATAATTGTAAATAAATTATAGCTCAATACTAGTGACTTGGAAAATTTTCAGGTAAATATATGAAGATGTATTTGCTATACTGTATGTTTAATGTAACGGAAGCGTTCTTTCGGGACCCTATGCAGACTACACAATCCGGGGATGAGTGAGGAAAACACGGGGAAAAAAGCATGCAGGAGTCGGGAATGAAAACAGGGGGCGTGTCCAAGGTGCGCAGGTGTTCTGGGGGGTGAGTCCGGGGCAACAATCCAAAACAGAGTCCAATGGGAAATCCAAGATGAGGCAAAAGTCCAAAGCCGGGCGGTTTTGACAAACAGGATTAAAAACCAGAGCGGGATCCGGTGGAGGGTTGGGGGGAACAAGGGGGGAATGGGACCAGATGCTCCAGATCCCGGACTCGCTTGGTACGGGAACCAATGCAGAGCCCGGAACAGAGTGAGCGTCTGGCTCTTATAGGGAGGCAGGAACCGGGAGCAGGTGCACAAAATCAACTCAAAAGTGAAAGAGCCAGAGCACCCTTTAGGGGGAGGGACTACAATCGTGACATTTAAGTCTTGATCTTTTAGAAAACACTTATTTGTAATTGTTTAACAGTTATTTCAAGTCTGCCCACTTTACAGTATGTGGGTAAGTTGGCTTCCAGTGGCAACTGAGGTGGAATAATATCCCTTCTACCAAATCTACACTTTCTAGTTCCTGATTGAAGCACCCTGAAAAAAAACACCTTTTCCAGGGTTTTAATAGATTAAATATGATAAACCTGGTGGGATTTTCTCTACCCTGGTTGGTGCTTTTTACAATTCACCTGTCCTACTGTATGTTTTCCATTATTTCAGCAGGGCCATGCCATTGTGTTAATGACTTACCAGTATCCAAAGTAACCAACACAAGGACACCACCCCAGCCCGAAATGCCTGTTCATATTCATTGTTCTATCGGGTTTCCAATGACCATTTGCAATAACTGATAATTTAGCTCTTAGTCTGTTCACATGTTTGTCAAGTAAAACCGAAATGTCACCTGTGTTGTTGCCCAAATAAGAGGTTAAAGGGACTGAAGCAAGTTGAAATCTTGATTACTACTATATAGAATCCAGAAAAAAATAAAGGTAGGACTGTTCCATTCTCTTGGATCTTGCAGTGCAACCCAACATAACGTTTGGATCAAAGACTTGGAGTTTTTCATTGGTACAACTTCAAAGTAACAGTTTTCATGTCAACTACTATTTGTAAATAATCTTTACTTTCTCTTTGTACTTTAACTTGGACTTTGGATGTGGTGATCTCATAGTAGACCACAATACTTGGAAATAAATGTGGCTTTAGGTGATTTCTTCATATTAACCAGCTGATACTCTGGAGATGAGTCACAAAATTCCTCAACTTCCTTCTAAATGCCAGACCAAAATATTTATATGCAAATGGATAAACTTTAATACTGTAGCCCACTGTGGGTGAGAGGCTAGCAATTGCTGGACTACCATTACTATTCTATAAAAATATCTTTATTAATAACAAAATGAGAAGTACTGTACTGTAGATCTCAGATCACAATCCCTCCAATACTTTGTTCACCTACAGTATACTGCCTATTCAGACATTGTTATGGCCAGTCTAAATGTACAGCAATCAATGATCATTGTCTTCAGAAAAAAAAAACCTGAATATTTAGAAAAGTATGAGACTGAAATAATACTTAAAAATACTTACATACAGTGTTGAAGAAAGGAAACACAATGTTTTGGCTGTGGCTCCAAAGCTGTGGCTCTCTTTTCAGCATGGAATAAATCTTTACTTGTTCCTTTGTAAACTAGGGGATAGTCATCATGGATTTGAAAAGGTACTGTAAGTCTTGCTTGTACATATAAAAAATTTACATCAAGGATCATAATGTTAAACAGTTTATTTAAAATCTTTTATATAATATCGTCGATAATGATGACAAAAAAGACATTCTTGCTCTGGGATCAGTCCACAGTAGAGCAAACAGATACTGTACATTCCTGTTTTATAGTAAGCTCTACTCTCATAAGCTAACTGAAGTCTTGAACAGAGAAAACTACAAGGGAACCTGATTCAAATATTTCAGATCATCAAAGGCATTGATAAAGTCACCCAATGGATCTTTTCAGAATTAAAACTTAAACATGAACCAGGGGACATAAGTGTAACCTACAGGTAAGTACATTTTATTCTGAACCAGGATGCAGTTCTTTACACAAAGGATTTTCTTGTCAATAACCTTTCTTTTGTTGTCATTCTTTGTGTTCGTAAATTAAAATACCCCCAATCATTATATGCAAAACATTTATTTATGTCTAAGTAGCATTGCAATACAAATAAATAAAAGAAAAAATATTTGAAGCATTACTAAACTGGCCAAATAAGATATTTATGATGCATGTTGCAATGAAAAAAACATACTTAAAATATTATACTGTAAAGATGCATTTTTTATTAACTGCTAGTTGGACAATAATTAATACTGTACCTGTTCATGCCTTAGAGGTAAATCTGCTTTAAACGGTTACCATTTGTCCACATTCCCAATAAATTGAAATGTCTCTAAAATGGGTTATGTCCTTAATTACTGTTACTGAGGCTAATTACATTCCACACACAACCAGCCGTAATGTTTAATTTGTCCTCTTTGAGGTCCAAAGAGTTACTTCATTGACCTTTTGACTGGTTAATTTTAATACCAAGATCTTTTCTAGAAGCACAAGCAAACACAAGAGATCTAATTACTTTGAAACTCAGAGGACATCAAGCTCTAATGAGCAGAAAATATCTGAGGGCATTTCAAATCTTTCCAACAAAAGGCACAAAATGGAAGGAAAGTCCCACAAGGAAGGAAAAAAACTCATGGAACATGTCAGATTTACAGATGCAGAAAATTGTTGAGATTGTCTTGGGGGAAGAATGGGAACAGAGATTTGTTGGCGTATAAAAAGTGCATCAGGTCTCCTTGTGTGAAAACACGGAATAACAGAACCATTCAGATTGATTCCAAATGCACTTTTAAAAGTCAGTTACCTTAGGAATACAAGAAACATAGTTCAAAAACTCTATTGTTGCCTTTAACCTCTTACAATATATAAATATTGTTCATATAAAATATATAAAGCCATCACAATTATAATGTTCTGTTGCAGGGTCAATACTATTATATAAGAACGTATTGCATTTAAAAATCAAGTAAAAATGCTTGATGACTTTTTTAAATAATAGAAATAAAGATCAGGGACAAGCTGCATAATACTTTAAGTGTGAATCACTATAAAAATGAATATGGATTTCTTTTTCATTAAGTAATCTTTTGACTTGAATATGGCAAACTGTTTTTTGGAACACAGTAAACTCAAGACTCATTTTGAAATATCTAGCATATAGGTCTACATATCATCGACCTATCTATGTATCTTTTGTTCTTGTTACTCCATTGATTCAATATCCTCTGGTTTGATTTTATAGAAACCTTCCAGGATTCCTCATTTTTATGAAATCCTCATGTGACCTTTTATAGAATTCAGTTTGGACAACATCAGGAAAATCACAGCTTTTATATTTAAAAAAAATTCTGCCCTACTGATTATTGCAAATTATGTTTGCTATAGACATCAGATGTGTAACCCATTGATAATCTCCATTTATACTTGGTTTGCAGTCGTGGGTCTGAAGTTAAGGTTTTGAGTTTGTATCATTTGGAGGGTAGGACCTCTGAAGAGGAGAAGGTGTGATTTCAACTAGTTTGATACTACAGTAAGATAATTAACTATGGTTATGAATTTGGTCTGGACTAAAGAAAAGGTCTGTGTTTATATTGTGTTTGGAGATTTGAATGGTATCACAGGAATCCCTTGGATAAAACCATATTCTTGTCATTCCCATTATACTTGTGACAAAGGTCTTACAATAAGAAATAGACTCAACTCTAGTAGTCTGCTCCTGTGCTGTATCCTGCAACTTGCAGCTTCAAAAATGTCTTTCACTACATGATTGCGGTGTAGTCGATTCAAATAACATACCTACCAGCTGCAGAAATGTGGGTGTTTGTACTGTATACAGATTGTATATGGTGGCAGAATTGATCATTTCCAATGATTATCTTTTTTTCTCAAAATCCCAGGTCTTAATGATTAATTTCACTGACACAATAACCCAATACTTTTATATTTTTTATTTGACCTCTGCTGTGTGAATACAATCAATCTTTGAGGAAATGGTATTTGGAGAATAAAGAAAATCTTTGGAAATGATTGATCTTGACTGTCTCTTTTTATTTGACAGTTTCCATCTCTAACAGTTTTTGTTGTTGCTTTTTGCCCCAAAGTAATCAAATAGCTCCCTTTCAATACATTATTAATTCCAGTACTTCCACCAACCATACCTAGCATATTTATTTACAAACAAGTGGGCCTTTAGTGATTATCTAAATCTGAAATCATACTAAAACAAAGAATTCCTATGCAATGCTCTGTGGCAGGAACACAACTTTGCTAACATAGTCCATTTTTGTTATTTGGCTGTCAAAAGTTTATAGCTCTAATGATCTCATCCAGGTGCTTCTGAATGATCCAATGGAATCACAGCTGGGCAGTTTTACTCCCAATCCAAAAAATCTTTAGTGGGAAAATTGCTTAATGATTTTAGTGCTAAATAAAATCCTGCCTTTGCTTCTTGTTTTTCCATTTTTTACTTACATACCTCCCAGGATGATCAGTAATTTTAAAGTTCCCATGTAAGTCCTGTAGTCTGTCTGTAAGATATTTATATTATATTGTATACATAATATATCAATTTATGGTCAGGAATTAACCTTGGTTCCCATTATTGACTCATTCCATAGCAGCAATATTCCTTTAAAATGTGGAGAACAAAACCACACAAAACAATCTAAACGATAATTTAGAATATCAGTACCAGTGCATAACAATATTTTGTAATTAACATTAAATTATATTCTACATTTTTCATTATATATCCTAAGCAGGGATAACTTACAGTGTCTTGGAAAAGTAAACAGATCCTTATATATTGTTGCTTTAATGCTTGCATTAATGACACCTTGTAGTAGCAATTAATACTTGTTTTATACACAAACTACTCCACATATTGAAAGCAAAAATAAAAAAGACATAATAGCTAATTTAATGAATTAATGAAGCTAACATAAATTAATGAAGGTGCACAAAATTACCTTGATAAACCAAATAATTATTTGAGTGGCATCAGTGTGCAATTATTAAAATTAACATAATTTCAGAATAAATACAGTACACATGTCTCTATAAGGTGCCTCTGTCAGGCAGTGAATTTGTAGCAAAGATTAAAATATAAAGTCTAAGGAAAGTTCAAAACAACTCAGGAGTTGCATAAAGGCACAGATAAGAAGAAAGTAATGGAAACATTTCAAAGACTCTCAATATTTCTTTGAGAGTTGTGTAGTTAATCATTAAGGAATGGAAAGCAGAGAGTAACATAAAGAAGTCTCAAATCCCACATGAGGTTTGAAACAAAGCATTTAAGTGATACTGCAAACAAAAAACAAAGATTTTGCAGTCAGACAAAATTGGAACCTTTTGGTCTAAATACAAAGCATCAGCTGAAATACCAGAAACAGCATAGTGCATGAGTCAATACGTTCCCTACTGTCAAAAGCATGGCAGTGGCAGAATTATACTATAATTCTGCTTCTACAAACCAAAGTGACTTAAAAATAAAACAGCAAATGTCGTTTGAGTGGCCCAGTCAAATTCCTGACTGGAATGCTATTAAGAATCCATGGAAAGACATGCAAAAATGCTGTTCATCAGAAATTCCCAAGCAAATTGAGAGAGCTTGAGCAAATATGACAAGCAGAAAGAGCAAAAGTTGCACCAAGCCAGGGTGAAAAGTTTGTAAAGACTTAACCAAAAAATGATCTGTACCTGTAATTACTACTTAAGGTGCTTCCACCAAATGTTGAGTTCATAGGTCTGAATACCTAGGAAATGTAGATATTTCATTTTTTCTCTTTTGTTTTCGTTAAACTAATTGTTACTTATCTTACCCTTTGAAATTTACAGTTTGAACATTCAGGTTTTTAATACCTAAATATTAAGTTTACAAAATAATGTGTAAATCATTTACCTACAGGAACACAATGTACAGTATGTGGCATGAGCCTTATTTGTCTAGATTTTTTGCACCTGCCTCTTGTTCCAGCCCTTCCCTACAAAAGCCAGACGCTCCTACCATTCCAGGCTCAGCTTTGGAAGATGGACGCCCGGAAGCCTGCCAACCAGCGAGTCCAGGAGACCCAACCATCTGGGTCCTGGGCTTGGAGTGTCTGGCCCTGTTACCCCTTTTTATTCCCCCGACCCTTCGCCGGATCCTGCTCCGGCTTTTAACTCCTGTCTTGTCTGTCAAGAATGGATTACCAGGCTCTGGACTTTTGCTCACCCATGAATTTTCTTACGGACCCCTTTGGACTTGTTTGCCTTGGACTTGTCATGCCCTCCTGAGCACCAGCGCACCCCCCTGTTCTTCTGCCAGCCCCGCTCCTAGTCTACTTTCCCCGTGTTTGTTTCACTCCCCTCCGGATTCTGCTGTCTGCATAGGGTCCTGAAAAATGCTTCGTGACAGTATGGACATAGAGTACATGGAAGGATCTGAATACTTTTGGAAAAGCACTGTATTCCTATCCTTTCCCTTGTTGTGTCACACACCTAAAGAAGGCTCCTTTTCTGAACCATACCTTTCTCTTCTTTCTACATTTCATTATGGAATTAATCTCTACTTATGATTTTGTTATCTTTTTTTAAACATTTTCCTCCATTTTAAGAATACATCTTAGTAGCTGTAATTTTTCTGCAGCTCAAATTCCAGCAGATAATTTTAAATTCCAGATGCCTTTGATCCCTCGTGGTTCTTGTTTTTGTGTGCATCAAGTGCTCCAGAAGTGGACATAATGAAAGGCCCCCATACATCTGCTCAATGTTTTGAACCATATGCAACACTAAAGAGACTCCTTTTATGGCAGAAACTGGCTCACACTGAAACCATGAGCCCAGTGTCAGCCAAACCTTGCTACACATAGTGTTAGCTCAGCACAGATGAGAATTTAAAACAAATGAGGATGGGATTTAAATTAGATTTAATATGCAACTTTGTTCAATGATTCATGGTAAACTCAACAACAGCAGTGTAAGAACATGACAGCACAACAGGACCTATACAGAAGTCAGGTATATGAAGTGCTGAAGTGCACATATACAGTAACATACTGTAATGCACTAACAATGCAGAAAAATATATTTTTTCAGTACTGTGTCAGTATTAAACCATTATATGGAAGTTATTACCTGAGGGATTGTTGGATAACAATGTCAATTCAGTCACACACAGCTAACCATCATTATGGAAATGAACCATATATCAAACAAAAAAACCTCCCTTTGTATTCATCTCAAGCAGTCCTCCTCCACTCCATCTTTACCTTGCAGCTACCCCTTGGTTAACTCCTCCTTTAAGTCCTATGGCTGGGAGCCCATCCATTAACCAAGCAGGTTAAGCCAAACCTACAGTATCTCACCAAAAAGTGTTAAACTCTAGGCAGAGCGGTGGCGCTGTGGCTAAGGATCTGCACCTTTAGCTAGAAGGTTGCCTGTTCAAATCCTGTGTTTGGCAGAGGAATTTCACTCTGTTGGTGTCACGAAGCAGTTCCTTCTGGGCCCTATGCGGACGACGCGATCAGGAATAGTGAAGATACACGAGGTAGAAAGTCATGCAGGAAAGGGTCAGGATACAGGGGGGCGTGTCCAAGGTGAGCTGGTGTCCTGGGGAAGTGAGTCCGGGCGAACAAACAAAGCCAAAGTCCAAACGGGGAATCCAAACAGGAGAGTAGAGTCCAAAGCCAGGAGATCCATCCAGGGGTAAAAACCATGAGCCTGGTCGGGACCGGCGGGGCAGGGGATCAGGAACAGAAAGTTAAAACCATAACGGAGCCAGACGCAGCAGGACCCCAGGCTCTCACAATGCGGAAATCAATGAGGAATCAGGAGTGAGGTCCGCGTCTGGCTTTTAAGGTGGAGCTGGAATGGGGAACAGGTGCAGACAATGGGAGGGAACAAGGAAGGGCTGGAGCGCCCTTAAGAGGAGGGGTTAGCGATCGTGACAGTTGGGTCCCTGAGCAAGGCCATAAACCCCCCCTGGGTTGCTGTGTAAATGGCTAACCCTGTGTTCTGACCCCAAGCTTCTCTCTCCCTGTGTGTCTCATGGAGAGCAAGCTGGGGAATGTGAAAAGACAAACTTCTAATGCAAGAAATTGTACAGTACATGGCTAATAAAGTGATCTCTTATCTTAAATTCTATATAAGTAGAATGAAGAAAGAAAGTTTAAAACGTGCAGGCCACTGCAGTCTAAATGCCTTTAGATTGCCAAAAATATTTTTAATAATGTGGGGATTTACCCGAACCTTCACAAAATCAATTTTTTACCATCTTTACCAGAGAGAACAGAAGACAGAAAATCTAAAATACTTTGACCTTCTCTATCTTATTTTATAAAATAACAGTGATTTTAGAAAAAAATGAAGGACATTGCTGCACATCACTGGAGGTTTTAAGTTACATTCTGCAAACCCAGCCAATGGTATCCTTTTGTAGGGAGTGTTTTTTTTTTGGAGACACACACCAGGATGCTTAGTCATCCATTTAGAAAAACTGTACAGCCCAAAAACTTACTATTAAAAGATGTTCATGTTAATTTTAATGTGAAACATTATGTGACTCTTTTTTCAATGTAAGTCCGAAGACAATCAGCATACAGGCTATTAATATTCAGTTTGAGAAATAAAAACATAAGAGGATATAGAAGAGGCTTTTCAGTCTATTAAGCAACTGATCCAGGGATCAGGGTTCTTTTTTTAGCGAGGATATCAGCTTCAACAAGATGACAGGCTGGCTGACATGCAAGCAATCAGAATCTGTGCAGTTAAGGCATGATGAATGCTATTGCTCTAGGGAAGGAAGTATCACTGGCAAGCATTTAGTTAAAGATTTAGGTAGTGAATGATACTCCTTGTGAGAGATTGCAGCCTGACTTCATGTTTAACTGGGAGCTGCTTTCAAGGCTTCAGCAAACCTGATACTGCTGATAATAGAAACAATTGAAATCCTGAAATCTCCTTAAGTGATGTTAAGTACCTAAGTGACTTAAGGTGTGTCCTGTATGCGATAGACAGTGATCCAGTGAGACCTTGCTAATGATCTAGCTGCAAAGTTTGGTGTTAATGTTGCTTCTGAACAGTAAGATATACATTAGCACAAAGAGGTCTCGATGGATGTTTAACTGCCTGAAACCCTGTGAAACTTTAACATCTTTTGTCTTAATCCCTTCTGTGACTAAACAAATGCAAGTCATCACCACATTGGGGATTTTTTCTACTGAATGTTTTTAATCCAACTTGAATTTTAAATCTCAGCTCAAGCTGAACACTTTTATGGGAGAAATAAGTAAAATGTCCAAAAAGATCAAAAATTAAAATATATTGATTGTATAAGTATTCACACTCATTTCTCAATACCTGGTGGAAGTCCTTTTTGAACCAATTACAGCTGCAAGTCATTTTGAATAAATCTCTACTAACTTTTTACATTAACACATTAGGACATTTACGTAAGATTTGTTACACCATTCCAGAGTTGCTTAGACCATGTGATTTAGGTCAAGGTGAATTTTCTTCCCAATTACTGTATAAGTCTTTAAAAACCGAAGCAGGGTTTTCCCTAAGATTTAACTTACTTTGCTCTATCTATTTTCCCCTTAGTCTTCACAAGCTTTCCTGTCCCAGCTACTGTATTTAAAAGCAGAACCATAACACAATGCTGCCACAGCCGTTATTGACAGTTAGGGAGTTCTTTCCGGACCCTATGCAGACGACACGATCCAGGGAAAAGTGAAGAAAACACAAGGAAAAAAGGCATGCAGGATACAGGAATGAAAACAGGGGGGTATGTCCATGGAGTGCTGGTGGTCGGGGAAGGTGAGACCGGGGCAAACAATCCGGGGATGAGTCAAAAGCGGTATCCAAAGACAGAGCAAAAGTCCAAAGCCAGGCGATCCATCTGGGACTGACGATTAAAAACCAGAGCCGGGTCGGGACCGGCAGGGGAAACGGGAACGGGAACAGGAACAGAAACTTAAAAGCATAACGGTGCCAGGCGCATCCAGGTCCTGGCCTCACATGATGCGGGAACCAATGCAGAGCCTGGATTAGTGTCAGCGTCTGGCTTTTAAGGGGGAACTGAAAAGGGGCTGGAAAAAGGAACAAGTGCGGGGAATGAGGCAAACAAGGAAGGGCTGGAGCGCCCTTAAGAGGAGAGGTTTGCGATCATGACAGGGACAGTGTTAACATTTTCCACAACTTTCACAACATATTTGTTGTTCAGGTTGTATTATTTATTATGTTTGTAATGTACTGTCTACATTGTGTGGTGTTGTCTGTTGTACTGTGCTGTCCCGAGAGATTAGTGCAAATAAAAATGTGTATATAGTTTATATACATATACATATTATATACATATGCAACAAACTCCTCTACACTCTAATCTCTAACTGGGAATTGCACTGTGTCAAGCTTTGTAACGCTTCTTGTAGCTTTGTTTGTTATTGTAAACTTTATTTGTAACTGCACCACAAAGTTTCTACTTTGTCTCATTTGACAACAGCAAGTTTTGCTACATGTTTGTAGTATTATATAAATTTTTTGTTGCAAACTCCATGTTGGATTTGACATGGGTGTGCCACTCTGTCTGGCTTTGTGGAGTGACTGGGATAGTGACTTGTGGGCATTTGCTCCCATTTGAGCCATTAAACTCTGTAGCTCTTTCAATGTCACTATTAGCCACACCAGTGGCATCCCTAAACAGTTTCCTTGCCTCGCTGCTGTAATTAGAGGAACAGTCTGATCTAATTAGCTTCTGGGTGGTACAATACACTTTCCACCTCTTAATAATCAACTTTACAATAGTCCAAGGGATATTCAGAGTCTTTGAAAACAAATTATGCCTTTCTCCTAATCTGTATTTCTCTGTATTATTTCTCTATTTTGAAAGCTCCTTGGTTTTTCACGTTTTAATCGTTGCTTGAAATTCAGTAATTGATTAAGGAACCTTACAGTGAGAAGTGTATTCTGAAATCATGTGGACCATGATTATTGCACTAAATAAATAAGTGATATAATAAATATAATATATTTATATTTATAAATATAGAATAAATAAGGTTTTCCATAGCAAAAAGGGGTGAATACTTTTGCAAACAACATATATTATTTTGGATTTTTCTTTCTCTAAAAACGTATACATGTTTTACACGTCAAAGGAAATCTTGGATACTTTTGCAAGGAACTGTAATAACATTCATTTCAATGTAAATAACATAAATAAGGGTATAACTTTTTGGAATGCACACAAACCTGTTCACTGACTACCTAAAAGTAATCAGGTAAGTTACTTTTCTCCTGGGAGAAAAAATAAAAATATAACCAATTAAAATAGTTTCACTGTTGTCCAAGCACAACCTTGAAATATCCATGACAGATTTCAGTCAGGCCTAATAAATGGATATCAGAGAAACAACTGCTAGAAATGTTGTATGGATACTAAAGGGATTGTTACCCTAGGAACACAATACCTAATGTATTTTCAGACCATGGTACTGTATATGACTGATATGTTGTCTTGAAAGTGGTGGATCTCCATTATGCACAAAAACTCCTTTAAGGGTTAACCTGAAATACGGGCTGTCTACTGAAAGAGAATGGTTGCAATAGTGCTTCAACATCATTACATGTTTCTTATAATTCATTCCCAAACTCATTTAGGTTTGATTATAGCTTCAGGAAGTCTGTGTGTGGAAGGAATTATTAAGTTATGGAGGATGCCATGTCAGATCTGTTTCTGGTCACTGGCATTTTCCTTATGGAGTGGCAATTCTAAATGACTCACCATCTAGACAACTCTAACACTGGTCACATTGCATTTTGCAATATATTTTACAGACTTCAGTTGAATTAAAAAAATATCAAATGGCAACATCACAAGCAGCCTTCTGGTAAAAAGTGAAATCTATATTTAACATTTATTGAGAGTATTTTGTTGTTGAAAACATGGGGAATGTAGGAAGATTTAAACATGCTGCATACATTTTTGTGTCAACTTTGTTCTTATCATTATAACGTTAAGTCACCGGAACACCTTATAGAACATGTAAAGTAGGTCCAATACTCAACCTTAAGTATATGCTACGTTAATTTAAAATTCTAAGGAAGCAAGTGGTGTGCTGCACAATGCTGCAAACCCTTGTAATACAAATTCAGTCACAAAAGCTGCTGGTGTAAAAAAAGAGTGTTCTTAGTTGTAGGTAAGTTTAAGTCTTTTTAGAAGAAAAATGAAACATTATCACAATCAATAACTACAGGAAAGGTATAGATTAGAATAGACCTGAATAAAAGTAAAAATCAATTCCTTACATTGGCTACCCCTGGCAGTGCTTGTTTTACTCCAGTAGGCTGTGGAATTGTATCATGGAGCATTGAAGCTAAACATCAACTACATTGCCAGTAACAGACAAAAAAAACTTCACCAGCTTAAAAGTGACAAATTTAAAGAGACGGGCCATGATGAACAATATTTTAAGACTCTAATAAAAAGAAACTAAAGCCTATTGGCTTTTTATAACACAATTACACAGGAGAAACTGTATTCTGCCTCTCTGCGCACAGCCTCAACATTGAACTTACCATAACTAATTTCTGTAAAGGTGGAAGAAATATTGCACATAGCACTTACAATTATAACTCAATTTGAGTATATCAATTCCATAGCCTACTGAGGTCTTCTCTGCCATTACTTGAATGCTTATTATCATCTTTGGAGAAATACAGAAAACATATGAGTCAGGCACTTTTAACTGTTGACATTCCCACACAGAATGGGATAATTATGTGTGTAAAATTTCCAATATATCATATTATTGTTAATTATTGAAGGAGGCTGCCCACGAGACATGTATGTCTGATCAAGTGGATTTTACTCACTTTACCTGTGTCTTACTGTATCTGCTGCTTGCACAAGCTGTACTTGTAACAGACAAAACTCCTTAAGAATGAGCTGATCACGCAAAGCAAAGTCAGATGTTCTTTGAACTCTGTTGTTATATAGCCATATCTTGTCTTTAAGAACATTGTGTCATTTAAGTAAAACATATTATTCAAGAGAGAAGAAGTTGCTGAGATTGGTGAGAACTCTCTCCCACCTTGAGTTTCTGTTCTGTATAAGAACTGTATACTGTAAGGAAGCCTTCGAGTCTCACCTTTCAGATCTCTTTAGTCTGAATGTGCGCCTCCTGTATGCAAACATAAAGCTTCCTCTTTATCTCTCTCACATGGGTGTCCTTATTGGAGACACAACATTATGCATGTTAAACATCCTTTATATTATAATTTCATACAATCAATTTACATACAGTATATGCATGCACAGTAAGGTTCAAAAGCACAGAGGCAGGGGGAGAGAACAAATGTTCAATATAGTTCTTCAATTCATTAGTGTTTGTGTATGACTGTAAATGACCTTGGTAAACACTATTTAATTGAATACACAATAACTAATCAAAATATATTAATGAATGCTGTTGAAAAATTGACCTAAAAACTGACTGGTAAAAATCATTTATTTATAAATGGGTGAATAAAAAACAAATACTGGGTAGAGTACTAACATTTGACATGATGGTCCCAAAGCTGCTAGAAGGAAATGTATGGCACTAAAAAAACAATAAAAACTATTTGATATGAAAAAGGAACTGCTGATTACTACAATACAGTGCATATTAATTAATCTTCAGTTGTCTACTAGCAGGACTGCAAGTAATTCGTTATCCACACAAAGGTAGTCATCCCTTTGATGACCCACCCCCTCAGCTTTCCAATGGTGCTTACTGAGAAAAAGAGAAATTATGGATCTGCTATGTTTCTCAGATTCTGACAGCTCATATGCTTTAATGATTTAAAATACCATTGTGATACTCACCCGTAAAGACAAACTGCATTTATAAATGGATTGTTTTAAAGGATGATCTGAACAGTTTATGACAAACAAGCTAATCTCACCTGGCTGTTTTAAAGCACATCCATTACTAACTTTCCCTATATACAGTATAGCTCTTGCACACACCTCTTCTTGCATTTTCTATCATATCAATCCTGACTCTTCCTCCATCTCCACCTTTCTCTGAATGGGAGGGTTAAGCCTCCACGTCCTAATTTCCAAGCAGACAAAACTTAGTTTACACAATCAACATTTATAAAATATTTGATTCTTGGATGTCGTTATTTCTTGAGATCTGAAATGTAGAAAAGTCGATGACTTCCATCCTGCTCCAAATCATAATCATTCCCAATGTCATTTTGTGAAAGTATATATAAAGTATATACAGTATAGAGTACATCATACACTTTCTGCATTTCTCCCCTTGCCCTGTCTCCACTTCTGCATCTAACCTTTGTTAACTCCTCACTCTGTATGGGTGATCCAGCCTCCAGAGAGCTGGCCTGCAGCCTAGCATGTTAAGCCAATCTTACCATATGTAAATACTGTATAAACTTCATCAATTCTAATTCTAAAATTTAGTTCTTGGAGGTTGCCATTGCATGCGAAAGTGACTTTAACACATTTCTGAGATCTTAGACAGTCGTGGGAAGATACTGAACAAACAAGGATGTTTGTCCTGTCTTGAAGCAAGGCTTTACTCATTAGTTGAAAATAAAAGTCTTTAGATTAAGGTCTGCAAATTCCATTTCTATTTTTTTATTATGTGTACAGCATGTACATATACTGTACACCCAATAAAAGCAACCACAGTGAGACACATCAGAGGAAGACATCTCGGTGCTGCTTAAAATGTTTTCCGTAGAAACTTTGTTGTGTTGCATTCTTGCTGCTGGGCACAAATGATATCACATTATGACAGGAAACATGTGCTTCATACAGTCTCATTAACCTCAGGCACAGCATTATAGAACTTATGTCAATATAAAATACTGATGTTAAAAAAAGGTCATAGTTTGTACTGGCAAGAGTAAATGGGAATGGAATTCATTGTAATTGGTTGGCTGAAGAATGCAAAGAAGGATGCAGAAACATGTATGACTAATAAGTAGAGACTGGATGTCATGTGATATTTGAAGTGCTATGGCCTCATGGCTTTCATTCTAAGAGGAACAGTAACAACTATAAATCGATGTTTTTCATTATGATGTGAGGGCAGACTCGTGAAGTTAGTAGTGCTCACCTTAGCAAAGGTGGTAGTATTAACCAAAAATAGCGCCCTGTAATTATTTCTTTAATACAAAATATCTGTTATAATGGGAGTTGCAGATATTTTACTGGCAGTATTTTCCTTTTTTTAACAAATTCCAAGAGTAGGTCATTAAAAACACAACAATGAGGAACTAAGATAATGTCTATAAATAGGATTAGAAACATTCACCTGTGTACAGTACTGTATATAATTTGGTTATAAAAGCAGTATTCTTCTTGTTAAAATATTTGCAGCTCCTGCTTCTTCCGCTTTGAGAATCTACTTTGTTCTGAGGTTCCAGATTGTTGTAACTGACAGTTTTTCTGGAATGCTCACGTATTCACAAGAATAACAGTGTTCAAGAATGAAATGTATTGAAAATGTTTATTGAGTGCTTCGTCATAGTACAGTAAAATAGTAAAATTTAGCTTAACCTGTCCAGCTGAAGGCCAGCCTTTGGGCTGTAGGACGAGTAGGCTAGGATCACCATACTGTATGTATAGGTTACTGAGCTGCAAATGTACAGATGGGGTGGAAAAGGAACCCTTTACTTCATAACCAAATGCTGTGTTTTCCTTTGGTTAATGAGCATACAAACTGTAAACATCTTATTACTTGACAGTCATTTTACTCTCAGGTATTTAAAAACAACGATATTTAACTGGTTCACTAATGCAATTAAGTGAGATGCATTGTATCTGAGGAAAGGAAATGATGACATGTACAAAATTACAGAACAAGGGATACAAATTGTTTCACACTCTCTTCACAAAATAGGTTACAACATTAAAAACTAACACACTGCCTTATGAATAAAAGGAGATAATTTCTGCCAAAGACTAAATACTAGAAGGTGAGATGAACCAAATTAAATGCACTGGAAAGGACAGAATAAAAAAACAGTTTAAAAAAAAATCTTTACTCAAACTCTCTTTTACTAAAATGCAAAATGATATATTAGAGAGCCATTAGAAGTATAACAGTTTATCACACTTTAAACAAAAAAAAGCCATGACATAAAAGCATTAGTGTGGAAAACAGGGCATTCCATAATACACAGTTTCTTAAAGAAATGTATAAAACAAACATGTCTGAATACATTTCATTATTATTGCTGAAAAATTTAAAAGCCAGTAGAAAAACAAATTGAAAAAAAAATGTATAAAAATTCCCCTTTCAGGTGAAATCTCTGTGGGAAACCTAACATAAATAATAAAAAATACCTATTGTTAAACCTCTGCTTTAAGCATAATTGTTAATATTTAAATGTACAGTAAACCTTCCCTAAGCAAATCCTTACAGAAAAACAACAATTTCTCTGAAGGAGAGAAACATACTGTAGCTCACATTTTCGGTTAGCTGTTTTTGATTTTTCAAATCCTGACAGCAGTGCGAATAAGATGAGTGTCTCTGTTTCATTAGCATGAAAGATTTATTTGATACAAAAATATAGTTTCTGCTTAGGAGTGCAAATTTTATTCAGGACATCAAAATATATAATGATTCTGAATAAAAAATGGGTATCCATTCTATTGTAAGAAATAATTAAAATGGAAAAATATCTTGTAATAATACTACCAAGGTCATTAAGGTTAAAGAATTCCATTTTGCTTAAAACAAATAACTTGAAATATCAACCTAATAAATACAAAAAGGAAAACAAGTTAGGCTGTTTATTGAAAATTCAATGTTTTTTTCATGATGCTTTTTTGCAAACACTTTAGGAATTCCCTTATTCTTATTGAGACTGTATATTTCTAGTGTTCTTTAAAGACTCATTTTGTCTGCAGTGATAGTGGGTATCTCTAAATTACAGCCAGAGTACTGAGTGCCTTCTGTCTATTCTTTCAAGTGTCCTTCACTGGAGGGCAGGACCTAATTCATCACTCCATCTGCTTTCTCTGGATAAAGACATCTGCCAGGTGTACATGGCTTTGAGTGATTATTTTCAGATGTGGAACAAACATTTCAATCTCCTTCTTAGTTGGTGAAATGAATCTGAGGTCTCAGACCTTTCAGGATGTGACCACCATCTCTGTAAAACGAATGCAACATTTTTGAGATCAAGATGCATTGTGGCGCCATTCAAACTCTTCCCTGGTTTTTGTTTTAATCCATTTCAAATATTTGTAATGACTTGTTGTGGAACACAAAGCACACATTTGTTGAGATCTCCTTATTTCTTCTGAAAAAACCTCTTATTTATTTTTGGCCAATAAAAGCTGTATATGACAAGCATAAGCCCTTGCTATCCCCAAGGTGCTGACGTGACAACAATATTAATAATATATTATGTAACAAAGATTGCATCCAGACTGCTCACACCCTATCCCACTTGGTATTATTCCATACTTTTACTTTGTAATTGTATATCTTGAATTGCATGGACTCATGACAGATACAAGACATATTATTTACTTTTGGTGAAAGGATGTCATGCTATCAAGCAAATGAAAGAAGACCCAGTCTAGCCAGATCCTGTCGTGTTTCAATGATTTTTCTTATTCAAGGATGAAGAAATCCATTGCTACAAATGAGTACTGTAGCTGAAATGCAGAATGCACTCCAGCTGAGGTGAGCCCTCTTGGATGTATAATGAGTTCTGGGAATTTTGCACTTCGAAAATGCATAATCGGGAGGTATGAGAGGGCAAGCGAGAGAAATCTCTTGAGTGAACTCAAACAAGAGCAGTCTCTCCTGGCATTGACTCGGTGATGCAAACTTGTACTATTTCAATTCAGGTCCAATGCTTACTGAAGGATCCAAAACAGCTTTAATTCTTTCACTGGGGAGCTGTATGCTCTGGTCATGGCATGAATATGATCAGGCATTCCAACCTGTAGGAATCGTTTATCCTTTCCATAAAAAAAAGGAAGATACTTCTCTCAAATTTGAAATTTCACTCATCTCCTTTTTTAAAATAGAATAATATATCCCCTGACATTCTAAACATACCAGTCAGAAGAAAATGTTTAAAGGCAGAGAATAAAAAAGATTATTCATTGATCATTTGAGGTTCTTCCAGTTTTGGACTTTTTACATTAGAAAAATGTTGGTGGGGGAGAAATCAAAACCAAACATTTATATAAATAATTTTCTTCTTTGATAACTTGTCTTTATGGTAGGAAGACATATCAAACCCAAGTTTGATATCAAAACCTACTGTATATTAAACCCAAGACATCTCACTAGTTCAGGTAAAACTCCCTCTACACCTACAACTGTAAGGCCAAACATTACACCAACTCCATCATCAAGTTTGCCGATGACACCACAGATGTAGGTCTGATCACAGACAATGATGAGAGGGCCTACAGGGAGGAGGTCAATCTCCTTACAATGTGGTGTGAAGACAACAACCTCACCCTCAACATCAGCAAAACCAAGGAGCTGATAGTTGATTTCAGAAAACCGCAAAACCATCATGCCCCTATCCACATCAATGGGACTGAAGTGAAAAGGGTCAGTAATTTAAAATTCCTTGGCGTCCATAGCACTGAGGACCTCACATGGTCTATCAACGTCACTTGTCTGATTAAGAAAGCGCAACAGTGCCTGTACTTCCTAAGATGGTTGAGGAAGGCTAAGATATCTCCCCCAGATCCTCACTAACTTTTACAGATGCACTACAGAAAGCATATTGACAAGTTGCATTACAGTGTAGTATGGCAACTACAGTATTACTGACCGCAAAGCCCTACAGCTGGTGGCGAAAACTGCCCAGTCCGTCACTGGGGTTGCTCTCCCATTCACCCAGGACATCTATGACAGACGGTGCTTGAGAAAAGCTCTAAGCATCATCAAAGACCCACACACCCCTGCTACAGACTGTATGACCCTCTACCATATGGAAAACGGTACCGGAGCATTCGGGCCCGGACTACCAGACTCAGAGATAGTGTTTACCCCCGCACTATAAAACTATTAAACTCCCAGCCTCTCTCACCTATGATCTGAACCTTTACAGTGCCTTCTCTTTTTATCAAAACTCAGACACACATTGGAATCTACTGTACCTCTATCTCACACATCAAGAAGTTCACTCCTCATAATTTTCTATCCTTTATTTCATTCTGTTGATGTATGATTTTGACAACTGATGTTGTTTTGCACTTACCTGTTTTCTCTGTCTTTCTTTTCCTTATACAATTGTATCGTTGTTTTTTTGTACTACTTACCATCTGAGACCTAACTAAATAGCATTTTGTTATACGATATACCTGTGTATGAGTATAATAACATTAAACTTGAATAAATTTAAATGAAACTGAAGCAGACAATGATAATGTATTGCCAAATGCTATTACATCAAATAATTGTTTCATAAGACAATTAAAAAAAAACACCTTAATCCCAGCTGAAATCTAACAAATTACAGTCAATAAAATTCTATCAGTTCTCTACAGAGTGTTTCAGAATTTGGTTGTGTTGTATAATATAAGGAAAACAAAATAAACTTTTAAAAGTAACTAAATATATATAAGGTGAAAATCAACTTGCCAGGTTTGGAATTAAATTGGAAAATGTAGCAACATTTTACTGACAGGAGATCAAAACTACAGTCTCCGTGGATCTCCAATTCATGGTAACATGCTGATTGTGGTTATTGCCAGGAAAAAAAGATTCATAGCATTCTCCACTGGGGTCTTTATTAGAGCAATGACAAAGCACAGACATAACACTACACAGAGATGTCAGGTACTGTATAACATTACTTCAGTCAAGAAATATTATTGATCATGGTGAATCTTGTTGTACAGTATGTAGAATATTGTAGTTTTATACTTATTTATTGTAATAGCCAATAGTCTGTGGTTGGTAATTAGCAGTGGAGTTTGATAAAACAATGTATTATACAGTATAGTGCTTGAAATATACCAATGGTCCTAATTTCATAGTAGTTTCACTAATATTTCAGAACCTTTTCAACATTTAATGGTAAATAATAAACTGATTCACAAACATGTATCCCAATGAAGATTTTGTAGATATAAAAACTATCTTTGTGTTTTTGTAACAAAGTAGACATTTAAAAAAAGAACATGTTCCAATATGTTTAAAGTGAGTAAAAACTGCTATCTGTGATTGTGTTATACTGACCTTAATTTACTGTAGTATGTATGTTTAGCATGCATGTCACAGAAATACCAGTCTGGTACAAAAACTTGGAAGAGAGCTGGAGTCTGCAGACAATGCCTAACCAAAAAGTATTTTGCAATCGAGCAATAAAATGTGATTGCTTTTTAAACAGAACAAGAGGGCACCTTGTTAACCCTGAGTAGTAAAAATGCCAAACTTCTTTAACCTTGAAAAGAAATATCCTTCATCTGTCTTCTTGTTGTGTGCCCCTTCAAGGCTTCAACGCACTGCTCAAGAATATGAGTACAATCTAAATCATAAGGTTTTTGTTTTTGACATTAAGTGGTGTTAAAGGACAATAATTTTTACCTAACCAAAGAGGTCTAAAAGAAAATTACCCATGCTTTTGGTGTATCAGTGTTTTTTCTTTGTATGAACTTCATTGAATGAAGCCTGATGTGCATTTTTTTAGAAGAGATGGTTGATTATCACATTGGTGTTAAATTAATGTTATCTGGAAAGTGACAAATTTCATAAACTAAAACTTTACTATTCAATAAATATTTCTGACATCTTATAGATGAGTCAGGCAAAACGTACAAGGATGACATTAAGAACAGCTTGGTCACTGGAGTAAGCCATTAAATGAAATGTATTCAAGAAAAGAACATTACATAAATACAGTAAGAGCAAGTAAATGCAAAAATACTAATTATTGAGCTTTTAATTTTGGATATGCAGTCTCAAGTCTTGTGTATATTGTTTTTTATTCAAAATGAACTGCCTTAAATCCAATTAAACCTTTTATTTAGCTATTTTTGCATTAGCAAACTTCAAACCTAAATTACAAAATGACTAAATATTGTCCTCGCTCTCTTACTGCTGGATGCAAGAAGCCTCTGTTGTTAATTGGCCATAATTTAAAATTACTATAGTTTAATCTCAGGTTTAGTTGCTTGAAGGATATCTACTGACTCAGATGGGATAGTCCTTTTCCATACATTGGACTGATCAAATGATGCAAAAGTGTCTCTTTCTATTTTCCTGTGATGAGGGTTATAGAGGTCATTAAAGATGCAATTTCACATCAATAGCTCCAAGCTAGAGTTTAGAACAAATGGATGCACCAGCAGGACATAGATGATAATACGACCAACAACCAGCAGTTTAATATTTAAAACAGGTTAAAAGGCCATCTATTATTTAACTGAAAAAATGCCATGGCAGCCATCTTCTACAGTACAGTATCACGATCTGTTGAGTGGTTCTGAGTTAAAGTGGGTTTTTGTGCTCCAAAAAGAACCATAAGCATTCAAATAGAGATAAGAATTGGGACCCAGCCGAAAAGCAGTCGCATTAAAATACAAAATACCACCAACAATAAAGCCATGAAACAGTGAAATATAATTAATAATTTTTGCCTGATTAATAACAGCTCATAAAAAAAAACATGTGATGTTTTTTCACGTGCAGATGTCCTACAGTTTCAATTGTGGTTTTCACTCATTTAGAGGCTACATTGGAAAAAAGCTCCAGATCTTCTGGGGCCTTTCTCTATATTAAATAAACAGAATGGGCAGTTTGTCCACAGGGAATTTGAATATTTTAAAGCCATATTCATATTAAAATATAGAGACTGTTCATCATGTGATAATTGTCTATGTCAAAACACCAATTTAAAGACACATTGCCAATATGCCAGATAAAATCATCAATGCAGTTCAAATATGCTTTTTTTGCGGACCTTGAATTGCTCGGATGCAAAATTACACAAGGCTAAGTCTTTCCCAGTATTGCAGTGGGGTTATAAACCTATCTCTGTGTATACACTTTCTTAACAACATGGTCCACCAGTGATGTTTGTTGTATGTACTGTATGTATTAGTTGTTGGGAAATAAAGAAGGTAGCGTAAAATTGTTTGCTGAAAATTGAAATGATTCTATAATAGGAAACATTTGTGTGAGTTAAAAAAAACTGTTATGTATAACAGTAATTTCAATTGTACTGTATCTTTACTGATTATTTGAAAGTAAAGATCTCCAGGATATCCATTTGTGTATCATAACACAATGAGAGCAAGAGATGTACTGTAGAGGGCAGATGCATTCTCAGACATTCAAACAGGGAGTTGCGGTCAGCATGCGTAGGTTGCAAAGGAACAGATTCATTCCATGCTGAAAGGTATCTTCTAGAAGAGTGAAAGGTAAGAAATCTTTCAGCATGGAATTAACTATTTGTTCCAGATGCATTTATAGCTAATGGAAATGGAGATGAGGCTAGGAACTACAAAGTCCAGAATCCTTTCTACCATAACCCTCCCCAACAGATTTAGATTTTATTTTCTTACCTTAAAAAAGTATTTAGGAACTGTGACACTCCCTATATTAAACTGGGGAAAATATGCAAAAAATAAAGATGAAGCCCCAAAAATAAACGAGGAAAGAAAAATAAATGAGGACAGAGACCCAAAACATTATATTTCACTGGGGCTGTAGTATGACTCTTTTAAAGAGTAAAAATGATAAATGATGATGACACTAAGAATGATAAACATCTTATATTACTATAACAAAGAGGAATGCTATGGCTTCTTTCAGGAAAAGTCAAATCTATCTCAGTACAAAAGTTAAATTCACAACCAATCATAAATTCCGTAATTTTGTGATTGGAAAAGAAGATTGAAGTATTTGCACTGTTAATACTGTGCTGGTATTCAGAGTAAAATGTGGCATTACCTTTTTCTTTACACCATAAAAATGCACCTGGTTTCTCTGAATTTCATAATGTACTCTGTTTTTAAATTCAAGTAACTTTCAATTCTCTAGCAATTGTCTTTTTTCTAATTATGGTTATTATTAAGAATAGCTGTGTTAAACATCTGTTGAAACTTCTTAATAAAAATACACAAAATGTTATTAATACACATTATACAATTCTTGGGCTGTAGGTATTATTCACTTCACTGTTATGTATAAGTACTGTATGTTTAAGTGCTGTTAATGTAAACAGCACAGCACTATACATACTGAAAATGTGATGTTTATAACCATTTTACTTCATTTCATCCATGTAAAACCAATGAGACATATTATATTGTTGGAACTTTAGGTATTTTTAGGAAGAACTACAATTAGACACAAAACCTCATGGATGTCTGTGGTAGTATGTATGGAAGCCCGTTTCCGCCAGGGAGTAAAAAAAACGCGCTATGGTATCTCAGAATTGCGACTTAGTAACTCAGAAGTCCAACTTAGCATCTCAGAATTCCGACTTAGTAAGTCAGAATTCCGACTTAGTATCTCAGAATTGCGACTTAGCAACTCACAATTCCGACTTAGTATCTCAGAATTGCGACTTAGCAACTCACAATTCCGACTTAGCAACTCAGAATTCCGACTTAGTATCTCAGAATTGCGACTTACTGTAGCAACTCAGAATTCCGACTTAGTATCTCAGAATTGCGACTTAGTAAGTCAGAATTCCGACTTAGTAAGTCAGAATTCCGACTTAGTATCTCAGAATTGCGACTTAGCAACTCACAATTCCGACTTAGTATCTCAGAATTGCGACTTAGTAGGTCAGAATTCCAACTTAGTATCTCAGAATTCTGACTTAGTAAGTCAGAATTCCATCTTAGTACCTCAGAATTGCGACAGCAACTCAGAATTCTTACTTAGTATCTCAGATTTGAGACTTAGTAACTCAGAATTCCGACTTAGTAACTCAGAATTTCGACTTCGAAATAGCCATATTTCATTGTCTGTCCTTTTGTTATTGTAACGGATTCGGGTTTAAGGGCTTGTGCCCTCGCCGCTCCCACCCTAGTTCGTGCCTCGCTGCACTGGCTCGAACCTGAGTCTTGTCAGCTGATCTAAAGAAGACCTTCTTTTTTAAGTAAAAAAGGACATACAATGGAAATACGTAAAAAGTATGTTTCAGCTTTTATAATTGTGAATTCCTCTGGATGTGAAGTGCCTATTTCTGTATCTTATTTCATATTGTGTCTCCGTAAATAAAAACTATTTTTAAAAAGCCCACCGTGCACTATTCCATCCGGGTACTATGGAAGCCTCACTGGTGGAAATGGGATTCTATAACAATTAGTGTAATTAATTTGATTTTTATCAGGGCACTGTACAAGACAAGTCTTCAGGCTTATAGATCCCATGATCCTGTACAATTCATGAAAATAGTGTAACGGAACGGCCGACATACAGTACATACAGATCTGGTTGCAGTGTGGTGACGGCACCGCCCTCCCCTGCGCATAACAGGGATGCTGGCCGCCGGGGTTAAAGAAAGTGTTCTTTAGCTCAGCTGGCAAGACCTGGGTTCGAGCCAATGCAGTGAGGCACGAACAAGGGTGTGAGCGGCGAGGGCACATGCCCTAGAACCCGAATCCGTTACAATAACAAAAGGACAGACAATTAAATATGGCTATTTCGAAGTCGCAAATGTGAGTTACTAAGTCGCAATTCTGAGTTGCTAAGTCGCAATTCTGAGATACTAAGTCGGAATTCTGACTTACTAAGTCACAATTCTGAGATACTAAGTCGGAATTCTGAGTTACTAAGTCGGAATTCTGCGATACCATAGCGCGTTTTTTTTTTTACTCCCTGGCGGAAACGGGCTTCCATACATTACCGCATTGTCTCAAGATTAAAAAACAATACAAAAAGGCATGGTTGTTAATAGAACACAGAAGCAACTGTATGTGTATATAAAATTAAGTTTAATGTTTTGTATTGTTTTGTATTGAAATAAGAAGGCTTTAAAATTATTTTTTCTGTTTTCTGCATTTTCTGTATGTGGAAGATCACAGTGATAACTGTACTCTCACAAGTTGTGGAATAACAGGGTAGCTATCAGTGGATTTAACTCCTGTCTAAAACTACCTGTCTCATTTAGTCAATTGGTGTCACATTTTTAAATTACCTAATAAACATTTTTTAACTGAACGTAAAACATTAATTAAAAAATACATTTTTTTTACTGTTACATAAAATTAAAATAAAGTTTCTTGAGTACACTCAAAACATTGAGAATGGTCCACAGTATATTTACTATAAAATGTGTAACTCTTTTTTTAGGACTTAAAAGGTATTAATTGTCATACAGTACATTTGGTGTACTTGAAAACCTCAATAATTAACCTAAACTGAAATGTTCAGAAGAAGATTTTGAAAGAAATAAAGTGATTCACTTTTTCTTATTCTCTTGAGGAAAGGAAATGCTAGACGAGTCTCCTTTGTTGTGTGGAGTTTGTACAATTACTGTAATGTCTAAAGCACAAGCAATAAAAACTACCTGACAATACCATGATAACATCAGCATGGTGAAGTGAAGACAAACCTTTAATGTTCAGAGAAAGTCACTGTAACAAGGAGCTGTTTTTCAGAAATCCCTTTACATCGTCACAAACGCTAAATAAGCAAGGTTCCCAAGTTGCTGCCTCTAACTTTTAACTGTTGGTTTTCTATGCCTTTCTCTTCAACAGATGACTTACAACAGAATATCTCTAATTTCTCAAAATACAAATAAATTCATAAAAGTCTGATTAACAAAAATATTTTTTTACATAAATCTCTTTCATTAACTGTTATTCAGGAGAGGTGTGGGCAATCAGAGACACTGCACAAGAAACACTGTGACGGTCAGCAAGCATGGCTATTATCTTACTAAATTAACTGGCTCAAGTCTGTCAATCACCAGTCCTCAAAGTGTCCCAGGGATGTTGTTCCACCTGAGCTCTTACTTAATTGAGCTCATTATTTGTTTAGTTTAACACACTTGTGATTTTTCTCAGGTTTCAGCCCAATAAAGACTACTTTCTTACACGGTTCTTAGACACCATCATTTTAATAGTGTACTGTATCTTTTAGTCATTAACTGCAGAGTAATCATGTGTAATTAATGTATGCAAACTGCTTAATGTAATAACTACAAACATAGGTGGAGCAAAAGAAGAATATGATTGTGATATCCTGGTGTTTCATTCGTTTGACTTGTAATCCATGGCACCAAACAGTATAAAATGAAAACAATTATGTTTTCCTT
This sequence comes from Lepisosteus platostomus, assembly GCF_059453375.1. Lineage (NCBI taxonomy): Eukaryota > Metazoa > Chordata > Actinopteri > Semionotiformes > Lepisosteidae > Lepisosteus > Lepisosteus platostomus. Next base: position 21,656,349 of record NC_142613.1, read on the forward strand.
AAAAATCACATTTCAGGAGGTTCATACTGTTACAGTATGTGAATGCATTATGTGACTTCACATAAGAACATATTTTTCTTTTATTTAAAACGCAGATAAAACATATATCAACATATTGTATTGGATATACAAAGGCCCCTTTAAATATTGAAAAAAGAGACCCACTGACTTGTCTCCCATGTTTTTGGGGAATTGTCTTCAGTTACTACTGTAACTACTACCATTTAGGTTTTAACTGCTTCAGAAATGAGGTAAAGTTAGGTTTTTGGAAATTAATCTGCTGAGCATGTGCAATTGAGTAACATTTATGATTCAGGTATCTGATACAGTGAATTTGTCAGGACATCACCAATTGGTAACTTAACAAGAAATGTTAAGATAGCTTATCGGGGTGCAATCATTTGTTTATAAAAGGTTGAGGAATATCTGACAAGTAAGCAATACACATAAAACAGAATATTGCAAAACCAATAAACCAATAACCAATAAAACAAAATAATAAAAAAACAGTTCAAATATCAATTGATGAGCATAAATAAGTAAGAGAGAAGATGGAACAAACCCAAAGCACAAGTGGATCCTAAATGCCAGATGAAAAACCTTTTGTTTATACATTTCCACTAAATTTAAGCTAATAATTAATGTTGTTCACTTTAAAAGAACAACAATTTTGTGTCCAGCAAAGTTTTACAAGATTTTACAGTTAAGTATGACCCCTTGTATAGATTTAGTTTAGATATTATCACCCTTGTTTTGGAGGTTCTACACTGTGTAAATGTATTGTGGACAAAGACAAAAACAACAAAAAAGGTTATTTGTATCACATTCTTCCCATAATCCTAGAAACGTATTTTTGTTACACTGACTCATCAGTCACAGAGAAACAATTAGTGATCACAGTTTTGAGCCAGAAAAACTACGTACCCACCACCTTAACATGTTTATCAGGAGCTGTTTTTGGCAATAAACGTAAAGCATAAAGGAAAGTAGAGCAGCCAAAAATGAATTTCTCATTTGGAAGCCCCAGTAATGAAACCATATAAAAGCAACAGATACAATGCTGAAGTACTTCTTTTCCAGGTCTTATCGATTCTTCCATTGCATTCTTCTGTTTTTACTCCATACTTCTGCAAGAAAATGGAAGGATGCTTTGAAGGCATCAGTGACGAGATCTTTGCTTTTGCCTTCAAGATGTAACAAGTAATATCCAAATGGATAGGCTGATAATCACAGCAATCTGTTCAATGTTAATGATCATGATTAATCTACCACAATTCCTTGGAATCCAACTCACAGGTACCACACATTGTACAATGTTTCCTGGATAATCAGTACCCAGACCACAATTATTAGAAAATGGTCAGTTGTTGCATATTTGTAATAAACTATAATATACAGGTCAAGTAAGAGTAGATCATGATAGTTGAGGCAACCAAGAAACATTTCAAACTCTACTAAAAAATGGGCTGATCTTTCATTTGTATCCCAGCATTAAAACAAATCCATTCCCTCCTTCTAAAGCTTCTCAATGTCCCTGTACTTCTTTCTCAGGATGGACACCTGGTCCTTGAACAGCACAGGATCCAATCTCATTTGTGAGTGCAACAAGGGCATGAACCCGAACCAGCTGCTGAAGGAGTTCATGCAGGCCTGCCGCTGGGCAAAGTGGTCAGGATCAGCCCAGCGTGACGTCTTGGAGCCCTGAAGACAAACCCAGAGGACAGAGTTGAGACACATGTGCTGACATGAGAGATGCACTAATGAAGGTTTGCTTACTATAGAGAATGTGAAACCTTTTATGTTTACTCTAAAATGATACAGTATGCTGTTGTTGTAACTACAACTTCTAGGTAACCAGCTTTTTGTTTTTGTGACAAATTAAAATTAAATCACATGCAATCTGATGAATTTCATGTAAGTAAAAAACGTAAATAATATTAAAATAGCCCAAGTATCAATTTGCAATTGAATAAACACTTGTTTCAGAACTAATAGCTTAATTTAAACTGAAAAGAGTTTTCCCACCAGTCAAATTCTTTGTTTCACTGGCAGCTTTTCAAATAACAAAGAACAACACAGTACAGTTTATTTCTTTTGAAATTGACCCTACCCCACATATGTATAGTCTTTAAAGCCCTGCTACTAAAGGTAATGCAGATATTGCTACAGGGAATGTGTAATGTAATAATACAAGACAAGAAGAAAAGATGAAGGTAGACTCTTAAAGTGGCTTTGACAATTAAGACATTAATCAACACACTGATGTATAGACTCATCAGTTTGCCCCTGGCCCAACCATCGATCAGGCCAGATGCATGTCACAGAACTGCCCGAGCTACTGCTATCAGAATTAATCTCTTCTTTAGGGATGAATTAATCTCTTCATCCCTAAACCAGATTAAGATGGTTTTTATTCTAAGAGTCTTTAATAGGCTATATGATGAACTTCTTGTACATTTATGCTGCATGTTGGTAGGAGAAACTGTGGGGTCACATACATATCATACTGAAATCGTACCGAAAAGAATATAAAGGCTTGTGAAAAAAGGTCAAACAATTTTATTTATAATTCAGTGAAAAGTAAACCACTGATAATGTCTATATTATCATTCATTTTAAAGTTAAAACACAATTAGATCTTAAGAAAGTCTTATTAAAAGATTAGGAGGACTTGATTGAACATATGATATAGAGTATTGTATTTGGATTATTCAGTTAACAAATGATCCAAAAGTCCTATCCGAATAATAAATAAATAAACATATGTATACAGTATGAATAATAATAATAATAATAATAATAATAATAATTGCTTAAACTTATATAGCGCTTTCCTGGACACTCCACTCAAAGCGCTTTACAGGTAATGGGGACTCCCCTCCACCACCACCAATGTGCAGCATCCACCTGGATGATGCGACAGCAGCCATAGTGCACCAGAACGCTCACCACACATCAGCTATCAGTGGGGAGGAGAGCAGAGTAATGAAGCCAATTCATAGATGGGGATTATTAGGAGGCCATGATTGGTAAGGGCCAATGGGAATTTTTGGCCAGGACACCGGGGTTACACCCCTACTCTTTTCGAGAAGCACCCTGGGATTTTTAATGACCACAGAGAGTCAGGACCTCGGTTTTACGTCTCATCCGAAGGACGGTGCCTGTTTACAGTATAGTGTCCCCGTCACTATACTGGGGCATTAGGACCCACATGGACCGCAGGGTGAGCGCCCCCTGCTGGCCCCACTAACACCTCTTCCAGCAGCAACCTTAGTTTTTCCCAGGAAGTCTCTCATCCAGGTACTGACCAGGCTCACACCTGCTTAGCTTCAGTGGGTTGCCAGTTGTGAGTTGCAGGGTGATATGGCTGCTGGCTATAAATATGAATAAATATGTAAACATGTACATTAAGTAGCTGGTGGCACCTTCTTAAGTAGCAAAGACCTCAACGAGACATTTTGTGCAACTGTTTATTAACTCTTAAAGTTTATTAACTGTTTATCTCACATCAGCTTTTACGACGTTTGGTCGTTACTTCCACATAGAACTGGATGATTTTCCAGGTTGCTCTTGAGGAGATCTAGGCAGGATGACTGGTCCTGATTAGGATCACCATAGTCTTGAATAGTGTTAATATTCACTGACAGTGAATGAATTGGACTCCAAATGTTCCGAACTAAATGTTTCAAATTCCTCAGCAAACAGGGCTCTGGCACCCAAGTCCTCAACAACAAACCAGGCAACAGAAAATTAGCTGGAATTACTCAACCCCTCTTATGGTGGATGAAGGTGGCAGCAGAATGAAACCTCCAATTACTATTGCCATTTGGATCAAGGTAACGTGTTGTGAAGATTTGTGTAGAAGCTGGTGAATCAATGGTTTCTCTACAATAAAGAAAGTTGTGCATGGACATCTTCCAGCCCCAACGTACAATCATTACAGGTTTTCTCCTAAATTATCCTTTCTTGGAATGATGCTCCTGTTGTCCTGCTGAAGATGTTCTCATTGACCCTCCCAATGCAGGGTCAGAATCTCAAGAGGCACAGTGGAAATGGTTTTTACAGCCTGTCAAATTTAGGACAGATGTTGGGTACATCATCGACCTCCCTACTTAGCATTTTCTGACTTGACAAAGGCCTTTTAGGTCCAAACAGGAGTCACAGAAAGGTGTGTCATTGACCTTAAACTATTTTCAGCATATTGGAGAGCCATATTAAATTTCATAACAGCCTGCTGAAGTGTAGCTGACTTACCAGATGTGTAAATAATTTTCATTTTCAATTATAAAAAATGAAAACTAACTGAACATGAGTCATTAAATTCCAGTAACCTGATGATGATGTATGTGGCATAACAAAAATTGTATTCTGTATTGGTCTTTCTAGTCAACTTTAGGTTAATAAAAGACAACTATTCTCAATCATGAGGGATTGCCAACAAATGAAGGCTCACACACCCCTCAGAAATGTCTCACCTTAATATCCACACAGGTTAGGAGACTTTAGAAAGTTTAAATGACCTGAATTAACTCAGATATAAACCAATGAACAGTGTGAAACAATATTCAAGAGGAATATAGAGTAACTAAGAGAGAATCATTCCAAGAAAGGACATTGTCACGATTGTAGTCCCTCCCCCTTAAGGGTGCTCTGGCTCTTTCACTTCGGACCTGATTTTGTGCACCTGCCCCTTGTTCCAGCCTCCTTCCAGCCCCCCTTAAAAGCCAGACACTGACATTATTCCTTGCTCAGCTCTGGTTTCCATACCAGGCGAGTCCGGGACCTGTAAGCGCCTGGCCCCGTTATGCTTTTAAGTTCCTGTATTTGTTCCCATTCCCGTGCCGGTTCCTGTTTTTAATCGTCTGTCTAGGATGGACCGTGACTCGGTTCCTGTTTTTATCCTGTTTGTCTTGGATGGACCGCCCGGCTTTGGACTTTCGCTCCATCGTGGATTCCCCTTTTGATTCCTCTCTGGATTGTTCGCCTTGGCCACACCTCCCCCGACCACCAGCACACCAAGGACACGCCCCCTGTTTTCATCCCCGTATCCTGCATGCCATTTTCCCTTGTGTTTCTCACTCAACCCAGGATCGTGTCGTCTGCATAGGGTCCGGAAAGAACGCTTTCGTTACAGACATAAAACATGTTTGTGCACATATCCACAACACACCCTCTCAATAAATGACAAGTCTGTAAAAAAGGGTACATTTAACAAGGGGAATCTTAAGGAAGTTCATAAGAAAAAGATTAAAAAATATATATTTTAAATAAACGTGTATAAAAAGATGTCCAAAATTGAATGAGGTAACAGGTTGTTTGAAAGACTAAACATTAAAGAATGGTTGGCAGGAAATTGAAAAAGAAGACTGCTAGTGACTTATAAATGCAATGGAAATGATTATGTTTTGATAAGAATAATGTTCCACATTATGGGCAACATACTAAAACAGAATGACTGAAGGACAAACTGTACAGATGTGATTTAAGGCAGAGAGGAACATTTTTCTGAAATATAATTTGTCTCTTTCATGAAGGTTTTTGAAATTTTCCTAGAAATAAGTAGTTTATGCCAATTCTTCCATTTCTGGGGTGCATTTAACAAAGCTTTCCAGGTATCCACAGAGTTCTAACCCTCAGTTTGTGTGCATTATTATTTCTTTTAGAATTGGGATTCTATGTCATGCTGTTCCCAACAGCTATTGAATTCAGCACTTGCAGAGAAATAAGGCATGATTGCATAATACAATATATTTTACACTTGGTTTTGGGTTTTATGCTGTATGAATGCAAGTCCTTTTGTATGTTGTATACAGTATACAAAATTTAAATAAATTCAAGTAGGTAACTGCATGATCATGAATAGGCTGCAAAGAATCAGGTAACGGTTTATTCCATGATGAAAAGAAAAGAAAAGAGCCAAAATGTTTTGGCTGTGGAGACTTCATCAGGTGTGTGAGAGAGAGAGGGAAACCAGCAGCTAATAAAGCAAGGGAGATCAAAACACAGGGTAGAGGAGAGGAGGCAGGGAGCATGAGATAAGGACTATCAACACTCTGGAAGAATTGGAATAGAGATGTGAAATCAAAACTTGCAAATGAATAGAGATGATTAGAAGGAAAGACGTCGTTAAGAGAAGGTGTGATCCTAGTTTCAGGACAATTTTGGTGCAATAGGAGCTCTGAACCCCTCTGTGAGGACGCAGACGGGGAGGTCAGTATGATCATGGCCATTAAAGGTGAAATGGGCTTGGAGAGATCTTTGATCCTCACAGCTCTGACATGTTCCCTGAAACAATCTTCCAGTCTCCTTCCCATTTCCCCAATGTAAATAGCTGGGCATTTTCTGCAAGAGATGCAGTAAATAAGGTTGCTGGAAATACATGATGTCATCTGGGTGATCTGGAATTGTCCAGAGGGGCCTTGAATGTGATATATTAATAGGTGATACTGCAAGTTACGTTGCTGGAGAAAGTGACTGGTTTGGATAATTGCTGTGGGCGGTCAAGGGAGCTGTAAAAAAGAAGGTTGTGCAGATTAGATGGTCGGCGATATAAGATGATGGGGCAGTGGGTGGTCAGAAAAGAGGGTACCAGTGGAGGGATCATGCTGTAAGCTGAAAAAGTGGTCATTAATGTTCATGGGAACAGAAAGGGTGTTAGGGTGGTAGGGAAGCACCAATGGAATGCAGTTGTGAGTCAGGAAATCCATGTCACCACTGCAAAGTTGTTGGAACCTGAGGAACTGCGAAAAAGGGAGAGAGTTTTTAGGGTGGAATGAACTGAACAGGAGATAGCTGTGTGAATCTGTGGCTTTGTAACAGACAGAAGTAGGAGGATGGTTAATGCATAGGTTTCTGTCCAGAAATGGAAGAGTAGTGGAAGATATATGAACTGTATACTTGAGGGATGGGTGGAAGTTAGTGAAATAATGCAGGAAATGCTCAAGCCAGTCGTTAGAGCATGTGGCAGCACTGATACAGTCATTGACGTATCGCCTACAGAAGGTCAGGGATAAAGACGGTATAGAAAGCAAATAGGCATTCTTCTACCCAGCCAAAAAAAAAAAAGCATAGCTGGGTCCCATTCTGGTGCCCACTGACCTGCTGTTAAAAAAGGCTATTGAACGAGAAGGCATTCAACGTGCGGACCAATTCTGTAAGAGGTAGTAGAGTGTGGTATTTTAAATATCCTTTTTAAAGAGCATAGTTCTATAGTTGCATGTTTGCACTTTAATGCTGTTTCATTTCTAAATTAAGTACAACAAAGACAGTTTGGTGATTGTTAGTGGCTAGTATTCAGGCTAAAGTGTCACAAGTGGAGATGATAGGTTGACAGTTATAATGGGATAGAGTGACTCCATTCAAACAAATTTAGATTAAAAATAATTTAAAAATATCAGAATTATTGACCAGAATAATAACCAACATTATTTATAAATTAAAAATCACTTAATAATAAGCCTTTGTAAGGACAAGGTCTATTATTTATTGGTCTTTGCATGTGGGTAAGTAAGAGTGATGAGTTTATCTTTTGGATAAGCATCTTTTGGGCTGTACTGAACATCTTCAGGACTGTCCAGATCCAGTATCAATACTCCCAAAGATGGATGCCCACTGCTGGTGCCTGGATGTCTAGCAGATAGCATAGGAGCATCTGAACACAATCTTAAAAGACACAAGACATGGTCAATCATCTGTAGGGTGTGGGAACCCTCTCCACTTTGTGATTTCTTGCCCAGTCACGACCATATTTTCTTTGGGACTTAAACTTTTTTTCTCCAAGTAAGTGAGCCTGTACTGTACGCTAAGACAGAATTTTGCCCGATGTGTAGTCTGCAGCAGGACTTCATGACCAGTTAGCAACCACCATGCATCCATATCTTCAGCGGAGCAATACGGTTGGACTTTTGTTGACATGCTTGAATATACTGTAGGAACAAGCAATAGGTTTATTCCATACTGAAAAAAAGATTAAAGAAAACACAACGTTTTGGTGTGACACCTGAAGAAGGCTCCACGGCCGAAACGTGTTTTCTTTCTTCTTTTTTTCAGCATGGAATAAACCTATTACTTGTTCCTTTGCAGCCTACGCATGCTGACGCAGCTACCCACCTGAACTACTATGCTTGAATATAGCCTTATTCAGCAGGAGTCACTATGCCAGGAGCAAACCGAGTTTCTCTCCTTATTGTGTGACTTGCACTGACTAAACACCCTGCGCACAGACTTTGTCCCCTATTTATCTCAGCGCTGACCTGGACAATTCATTTGAGGGAATCGACTGTCAGTGCTAGGCTACAGCAGATGTCTCTCCCTGACACCTCAAGCTGCCTAAGCCTGCAGAGCATGCATTGGACGTCATTGTGATGGACCCAGTCAGCTGTTTCTCCATCCTTCTGCACAGGAGCTATGAATCCATGGTTCTGGATGAGTATACTTCAATATTCATCATGACTGCCCTTGAGAAATCAATTGTTTTGTTAACACATGTTGATATAAATTTAATTCATTTAAGTAGCATTTACATATGAGCATCTGAATGTTGATTATGTTAATAAATCTGACTTGGAAGTGTAACCAATGGTATACTAAACGCATTATCCTTGTTTTGATGTATCTCTTCTTCCTACTTGCTATCGCTTGATTATTCACGTGATGAGCTGCCGTCTGTATGCTGGCAAACTCTTATGTACAGTATTTACCCTGAATGTTTTTATGTAAACATTGTTTTATATGTATATCAATAAATGTATTATGTGTGCCAACTAATTCCTTATAGCCAAAGTAAGCTCACAATTTATTGTTACACAAGGTACAAACATTGTGCCAGTAAATTCTCTCAAAACCCCTACATCTCCACCTTGTACCTTGTGTAATATATAGAAATACTGGAATTTCTTTTAGTTTAAACAACAGCTTAAACATCTGTTTAAACTGCCCAGAAATTCAGTTCTGCAAATGCACTTGAGATAGAGCTACTCTATCCGATCCAGTACCATGAGTTGGATTTGTCAGTTCCTGTCAGAACAAACAGCAAAACAGAATGTAAAAGATAGCCCCTGGAAGTCAAAGGAAATAAAATACAGAAGCCTATCCTAACAATTTCACAACAATTTCAAACAAATATGTTTTAATCTATGATGTGGAAACAATAAAACCAAAATTCAAGGCAGCAGCTCACCAGAACACAACCATCACAGATGCTGAAAATCAGACACCAGTGTCAACATTTCAAACAGAGTCAGCCCCATACAAAACAGGTAGTAGTTGTTGAAGCCTATTCTCAAGACCTCTGCATCAAGGATTCAGAGTTAACAACAGTATGCAACAACAGCATGAGATGGCTATTGTTGTCCAAGACCATGGAAACAAACTTAAAACCTACTGTACACCGTTTAAAGGTGAACAACTGGAAAGGTTGATAAATGTTAATTAAACTCAACTCATGGCTGAAGACATGATTCTCTGAAGAAGGCTTCAGCTTTCTACAGTATATCAATGGGAACCCTTTCAAAGAAAAGACTATAATTACACACACGAAGGACAGCATATAAACAAGATGGGTACCACTCTTTTTGGGGAATGGACGTACAAAGCAGTTCCTAGACTAGAATGGAAGGGAAGAGAATTTAAAGAAAATCAGCAAGGGGAGATGCATCAGGAGTAAAAGCATAAAAACCCCTGGGAAAAATAAAATGTCAAAGAACCAGGTAATTATATGCTTAAGCATGAATATCAGCAATGACGGTAAAAAAATAAAAGGAATTAAGCTACTGCATTAATGAAATCAGGGATGTATGTGTAAAGAGAGAATCAATTTTCTTGGGAAGTGTCAACATTCCTCACATAGACTGTGAAAAACCAACAGGAATATCAGCTGCAGAGATGGAAATGGTAGAGATATCAAATGATTGCTTTCTTACTCATTTTGTCAGACAATTTACAAAAGTCAATGCCTATATTGATCTAGTGTTTTCAAGATAGAATGAGGAAAACAGAGATGAGAGAACTGTTAGGGAACACATGGTTTAAGAGTAAATATGTTGTAAAATTTGCATAGTTATAATCCATAACACAGATTTAAGAATTGAGGAAAGCCGACTATGAAGAATGAAACAAGCATAAAAGTATAATGGGACACGAGACACACTGTATACAGTATGAGATTAGTAGAGAATGACTGGAAAGAGTCATCAGTCAATTAACATAGTCTGCTTGTAGCCCAGATTAATTCCTGTGTTTCCCGACATCATAAGCAAACAAATCCTATTATATATATATACTGTATAACTTTATAAAGCAGCGGCTCAGCTGGTTAATATATCTGTTAATATAAATTCAATGTATTTATAATTAACCACTTAAGAAAAAAAAACAGTTCATAACATAATTACTGCAGAAAATGTGTTTACTGAAATAAAAGAACTGATACAAAAGAATATTGGAAGGGGTGAAAGAAAAGATTATTGATATAATATTAGAAACTTTTTTCAGTGTTTCAACAGCAAAAGCACAGATGGAGTGAATATCTCAGAGAAAAAAAATGGGAAACTTAAGTACTAAATTAGAGTATCATATCATGTAAATGACAAGATTCTTTGGGACTGTCAGCATGGATTTAGAAAGGGTTGCTTTACTATTTTGCTAAATTTATTTTATCAAGCAACAGCAATTATGGACATAACCACAGCATATGATGTAGTATATTTCAATTTTCAGAAAGGTTTTGATAATCAAAGATCGATTCTCAAACTTTATTGAGGCATGTCAGGCATTCAAGGAAATGTATGTAGTGTATTTGAATTCAAATGTGGTTAACAGAAAACATAGGGATGAATACTCAGATTCTAGTGATATATTGCAATTAGATGTACTAAAGTGATCTGTATTAGTAGTGCTCTTTATTCTTTATAGTGCACTGCTCTTTTTTAAGAGATAAGATAAGATCACTTCATTGGGCATATACAATTTCTTCAATAAGGAACTTATTTTTCACATAACCCAGCTTGCTCTCCATGAGACACACAGAGAGGGAGAGAAGCTTAGGGTCAGAGTGCAGGGTCAGCCATTTATACAGCACCCCTGGAGCAGCTGGGGTTAAGGGCCTTGCTCAGCTCTTATAGGAGTAGGATTCCTCTGCCAGCCACAGAATATGAACTGGCAACCTTCCAGCTATGGGTGCAGATCCTTAGCCACAGAGCCACCAGACTGCCTCTTTATACAGTATTAATAATCTAGCTTGTGGTATACTCAGTAGATGATCCAAAATAAAGAATGATTAGCAAACTGTAGAAACTGCAAATTTTAAAAAAGATGTAAATAAAATTCAAGAGTGGACAAACTCCTGGGAGATGACAATTGCAGAGAGTTACTTGTAGCTAACAAAATCACAAACTATAAAAACAAAACTGAAAAATGATACTAAAAGGAAAAAAAACTCTTCTTAGTGAAGCTACATACAATGTCAAAGTTGCCACATAATATTCATACTATATACAATGTGCAATAAAAAGGCTGTAGGATATATGACTAGGATATATAACTAAAAGGGTAATATTTAATCAAGGAATGTAAAATTTGAATTTTAATATGCACAACTAAGAAAGAACTCGGTATTCAGTACAGGTCACCACAGTAAGAGATACATAGAAAAGATTGCTGAACTATGTACTGTAGATTCATGAGCTCAAAAGAATATTTTACAGTGAGAATCTATATACAGTAACTTTTCTTTGGCCTTGGACAGAAAAGACCATGACGTGAAACGATTAAAGTATTCAAAATCTATAAATACACTGATTATCTCCACCAAATGGATAAGCAGAAACTATCTAGTAGTCTAGGAGTCTAGAAGTAGCTACGCAGCTGTGTTATTGAAACTAATACCATACTTTCTTTCAAGAAATAGCTGCATAAAAGCCTCAGATCAATTTAATAGGCTACCAAAAATTAAATGAGCTAGATAGGTCCAATATCCTGTTCTCTCACATGCTTATTTTCATTCTGTATGGCTAACATTCTTAAGCTAAGAATCAATTGTAAATTACTATTATAATGCTATAATGTGTTTTTTTTAAGAATGAACTTTAAGCATTAACTTGAACTCTCTGGGACTCTCTGGGAAAGTACGGAAGAAATCTAGATGCTTTAGAAATGAAAAAAGAAAAATTAAAACAATTGCTATAGAAACCAAGCCTACAGCACATACACAGAGTATACAGTATATACTGTAGACTTTTTTATTATTGCTTGAAACAGCTAGACATACTGTATGTTGCACTTTAAACAAAAGCATTATGAAAATTCCTAATGAGCAATTAGTGTTTGCTATTTGTGTTTGTGATACTGTGTTTAGGTGGATTTTTGTTTGACATATACTAGGTAATTTGCCTAGAGTTCAATATTTCCTAGTTTATTTCCTTATTCTAAGTGTGATTCAGCCTGTTTGGGTTTCCTTTCGATTGTCAGTAATTAACATGTACACACCAACTGAACATAGTTATGTTTTATGTTAAAAGGTTCTCATTATCAACATCCTGTTAACCCCTGTTTTAATAAACACTCCTGAACGTGCATATTCAAAAAAGAGAGAAAACTAGAATATGGAATTTGCTAGATGGTGAAATGAATCTTAAAGAATGCAATCAATATTTGTACCTGCTGCATCATTGTTTCCTTATACTGCTTTTTCTGTGTCACTTTTATTGGTGGAAGTTTGGTGACTGCTGACACCAGGAAATTCATTAGGATGTCTTCACAGTTGGCCATCTGATCCACCATGCTGAGAAGGCTTGCTGGTAGGTAGTAAGTGTACAAGTAGTGATAGTACCTGGAAAAAATCACAAAAGCAATTAGGCAGGATAACTCATTGTACATCTACCATAGGATACATTATTTTATCCATCTCTTCTGGCATTTTGTCTAATTTTTCTGAATGAATAACTTTTGAAGGAAAGATGAAATCATGGCTTGTTAGGATCTGTCTTTGGGTTTAGTTTATTAACTACTGTGATGGTGTTTTTGGATGGAATTCACAGTGAGAATGCAGCAGGGTGTCATGGTGGTTTCTCTTGTATAGATTTCATGTTCTTTGCTGGCCCAAAGACACCACCCATCTCTCAGAAATATTCAGGTCAGATTATTCTAAATTTTTGCCATTCCCCATAAAGAAAATGGCAGGGTTATACTTTATATTTTTACAATACAACTGGTACTGTTACAGACATGAGGAAAAATCTGTGTATTTGCAAAAGATTTAATGTATTATGCAAACATACACAAACATATATTGCTTTAAAATTATGAAGTTTAAATTGCTTTTACTTTATTAGTATTACATGCATCACTATTGTATATAGGCTAATATTTTTATCAAGAGATCTCCAATGTTGCAGTGTAAAATAATAAAATATGCATAAGGTTTAAGGTAGGTAACTGTGTACAAGTATATGTACTATAATAGTTCAGGTGGGTAGCTGCGTCAGCATGCGTAGGCTGCAAAGGAACAAGTAATAGGTTTATTCCATGCTGAAAAAAAGAAGAAAGAGAACACAACGTTTCGGCCGTGGAGACTCCACGGCCGAAACGTTGTGTTCTCTTTCTTCTTTTTTTCAGCATGGAATAAACCTATTACTTGTTCCTATGTACTATAATACTTGTCCATGCTTTACCTTTCATTTACAGTAAATCATAGGAAAATTATTTGTTTTGTGTGTCTAAAAGTTGGCTTTCCAGGGAAATAATAGTTTTATTCTTTTTGTAAACAAGCGGTAGGAACTGGTTTATTTCAAAAGAATAGGTCAGTGTTGAATACAGTCCATAAAGTATACTTAATTTGTATGTGTTTAAACATAAGAGATTGATCAGATTTTTGGAATGTTAATTGCAGTTTCTAGTTACTATTATAATATATATATAATACATATTTTTAAACATTAGGTTCACTTTAACACTGAAAAAATATATAGGGGCCAGCATTATAGTGCAGTGGTTAGCATTGCTGCCTTGCAATAATGGGACCCTGGTTCAATTCCTCTGATGCTGTCTGTGTGGAGTTTGGATGTTCTCCCCTTGTTTGCCTGAGTTTCCTCCCAAAGTCCAGACACATACTAATAATTTCATTCTAGGAAAATTGACTCTAGTGTGAGTGTGCATGTTTATGTCTCTGCGATGGATTGGCATCCTGTCCGTGGTGTATCCTGCCTTGTGCCAATTGCTTGCTGGGATTGGTTCTGGCACCCAGCAACCCTGTATTGGTTAAAGTGGTTAGAAAGCTAGAAAAGTTAGAGCTAGAAAATGGATGGATGAATATTTCCAATAATCACAGCTGTGATATTTTAAATCATGAGAGGTTATAAAGATAAACAAATGTCTAATATTCAGAAAGCTAAATATAGTATTTGTTTAAATGGGATCCAGTGAAGGCGCAATGAGTGCTAGTTGTATTAGGGAGATATGTCTCTGTGAAAAATGCAGAACAATGGTCAGCCTGTACTGTTATACTTCATATTTTGGAAACCAGTGCTTGGATGATTATTTACTAGGGAAACAACAGCAACCTTATTTTGAAAGCTAAATGAATTATTGTATGTTTTTCAACTCATACTGTATACATCATTTATATATATATCAATTGAAAAATATTAGGTGTCAAGCAATGTCAAATAACTGATCCCATTAGGCAGGTTTGTAGAGCTGTAAGGTTGTGGACAGATGCATTGCATAACGGATAAATAATTCTGCTTAGGAATATGTGGTGGAACGTGGATCATTGGAAGACAAAGCCTCATTACAAGGTGTTACAGTACATACAGTAAGTTTTCTTTATGCGTGGACAATATATTTATATAAATGGACTATAGTACATTTTACTGTAATTGAAAGCCAAGGAGCATCTGAATATAATTTTGAATATTTATTTCATGATCAGATGTTTCTTTTGCTGTGCAAAACAACTCCTACTCAAAAACAAACAACACTGGAACAGTGCCAGTCCTGATTCCTAAATTACAATAGTTTGAATTCATTTTAACTTAATTTCTAAATTATAGGTATAGTAACGCATTCTGGAAAATATGTTGAAATGTCACTGCTAGAACACATACAACAGATTGTGATTAAAATTTTGCCATTATGGGCAAAACACTGGAGTTTACTGAAGCAATAACAGACAGATCTGCCAGGCTTATTAACCTGGTTAACATAACAGAATAGATACTGTTAAATTCTGCTTGAAATGCTTCCCGTCAGGACCCATACATAATTTGCAATTTGCTGGAAGCACTCAATCATTTACATGTTTTGATGATTAGGTGGACTTTTTTACTGTGGTGCGTTAACATTGTGCAGATACAGTACAGTGGGGAATCTTTTTGGAGTGGCACATATCTTTGCATATATTCCGACATTTCTACATTATGCTTTGTTTGATTTGTAAGAAAATCAATCAAAAGTTATTTTAAAGGGTTTTTCAAATGTAGTGTTTATACACTATTGATTGACGTGTGTGATATTTTTACAGATTGTCCAGTTATTGATAATGTCTGTTTTTCTAAAATAAAAGAGCTGCAATATATATTCTTAGACACGCAGCCCATATTAGAACGTGGAGAATATTCAGAAAAGAGGATATCCTGAATTTCTTGGCAAAAGGCAGAGAGAAAATTAAAATGTATCCTCCTCCCCCAGAAAAAGGATGCCATTTCATTGCAGGGTGAGTCTCGACAAATCAGGACATCGCTTTGTATAGCAGGAGGACAGGAACAATGGGGGTAAACCTGAAGTTTGTGTGACCAGAGTCCTAATCCCGACTCCACACAACCCCCACCAATACATGTAAAAGTTTTAGTTATCTCAGATACACTAAGGAGTTTTAGGATGTTTCTATATGTTACAGCTATTGACAAAGCCTCCAGTAGTACACTCAATCATTGTAACACATTTTACTGTTATTTGTACAGGTCAGTTTCTAAGAAATCAAATTTACAATATAATTTAGCAGTATTAAATTCACAGTGAGCAGAGTCTACAAAACCTAAATAGTTTTTCTCACTACATATCCATTAAGATAAAATCATAATTTGCGTGCTACAAAGTACACATCTATCAGGATAAACTGTTATTAAATGTCTGTAACTAAAGTAGATACAGTACCACCAAAGAATTGTACTTCTGAATAAATAGGGAAAGCAAGGCACAGTACATATAATATAAAAGGTAGAGATTAATAATTTTAAAGATTAATAATTCTACTCATTTGAATTCTAATATAAAAATAACTAATGGCTTGCATTTTTGTTTTCTCTTTGAACATACTGTAGCTAATAGATTGTCAATTAAATATTTGCAACAAATTATCCTGTAGTTTCTTACAGTTTCTTCTGTATGTATCCCTTCTAGCTTTGTCAAGGACAGCAATGTGTATTTGAAAGCTATCTTGAATGTTATTTTATAATTTATCCCCAAATGAACATATAGAAACTGTTAAAGCAGTCTTTAATCTGTTAATCTGAGAATAAAAATCAGGAATTTGTGAAAATGAGCTATAACAACTTTTAACGTCTGCAGTAGTATCTGAGACCTCTAAAGTATTAGCCTGAATTACTGTTTGCATGCTAGAATAAATTATAATATTTATCAAACAAGGAATAAAACAAGAAATAGTTTTATTACAATAATAATAATAATAATAATAATAATAATAATAATAATAATAATTGCTTACACTTATAAAGCATTTTCTGGATATTCCACTCAAAGCGCTTTACAGGTAATGGGGACTCCCCTCCACCACCACCAATGTGCAGCATCCACCTGGATGATGCGACAGCAGCCATAGTGTGCCAGAATGCTCACCACACATCAGCTATCACAGTGAGGAGGAGAGCAAAGTAATGAAGCCAATTCATTAATGGGGATTATTAGGGGGCCGTGACTGGTAAGGGCCAATGGGAAATTTGGCCAGGACGTTGGGGTTACACCCCTACTCTTTTCGAGAAACACCCTGGGATTTTTAATGACCACAGAGAGTCAGGACCTTGGTTTTACGTCTCATCCGAAGAACGGCACCTGTTTACAGTATAGTGTCCCCCTCACTATACTGGGGCATTAGGACCCACATGGACCGCAGGGTGAGCACCCCCTGCTGGCCCCACTAACATCTCTTCCAGCAGCAACCTTAGTTTTTCCCAGTAGTTCTCCCATCCAGGTACTGACCAGGCTCACACCTTCGTATCTTCAGTGGGTTGCCAGTTGTGAGTTGCAGAGTGATATGGCTGCTGGCTATAAAAAGTCTCTGCAGTCCGTGGTCCTGAACCCAGATCTTCAGCGATTGCACTTTATACGGCGGATCTGAACCCAGACTCTCACGGACAGCAAACAAGCGCGCTACACAACGAGCCACAGTGCCACAAAAAGTAAACATATATTGCATATAGTATAACATTGCTTGATAAGAAAATCTTTCCAGTTTAAGTGTAATGCATTAATGTAATATTATTCAATTAAACATTTAAGGTAGATCGAATCAATACATCTAGTTCTAAAGATTGAAAGTGAAGACATAAATACAACAAGTTTTCAGCTTTACAGAATTTTAATCCACAAAGGTGTGAAATGATTTTTTTCAAATAACTTTTTTTAGGCAAAAAATTATTTTTTACTTAAGTATAACTAACGTTTAAATATATGCACCAGTTTTGCTGGTCAAAGTTAACTGCTGTATATCAGTCTGACAAGCCTTTATAGGGGTGAAAAAACTGTGTTTACTATCTTTGATTATATACAGGAACCACAATGATAGGCCTTTTAGATGTTTCTGGTTTCTGGTTCTCTGGCTGTGTAACTGTATACAGCAGATACTGAAGAAAACAAAAATATAGCATTTTTCATCCTAAAAGATCTAAAAAAACATTACATACTGTACACTGTCCAACAAAACAGTTAGGACAACAACCTTATTTTTGCACTTTAGGTACAAAATGGCGTTCATTTTATTTTAGGGGGTAATTCCATGCATACGTTTGGTCATTTTGGAACAAAAATATACTCTATATTCAATCCAGTGATTTCAGGTGATTATAAATATTCAGACACATACACTCCAAATATCAGAGTGTAGAAGTCAGCAACCCTTTAAGTAATCACTTGAGACACTTTGCTAAGCATTTGCTGCAGCCATATAAGTTCTTGTCTATTCTTCGGTTGTTCTGACCTCAGTCTTTTCATCAGTATGTAAAATAAATGCTCAATTGAATTGAAATCTGGAGCTTGATTTGATCAGTCTTTTCCCCCGAAAACGCCTTGCCTGCATTGGTTATATGCTTTGGTACAAATGTATTAATAATTTTCTTCTATATAGAAAAAAAAATTCTGTAAAATTATTATTTTTTTCTGCTGCCGTCATTAGTTACATCATCGATAAAGATGACCATGCATGACCAGGCCTTGACATCACTTCCACCATTCGTCACATACTGTAGTTCCTTTCTTTTTCTTTTTCCACACATAACATTTCCAGTCAAATTTGTCCATTAAACCTTCTCCCTTATACTTTATACTTCTGAGCAAATTCTAATCATACTTCTGAGTTCTTAATGCTGATGAAAGGTCTACATCTTGCAAAGTATCCCATTTAACTATTTTGTCTCAGATTTCAACAAATTGTGGATTTTGATACCTTTACCTCTGCCTTTTGTATCTTGTTGGTGATTTCACTGTCTTTGAAAGATATGATTATTTTTCTGTTAGAAATTGCAAATATTTTCTTGTTCTTCTTGATTGTAAAATACCTGTGGTTTCTTTCTTCTTCTGTATATTCCAAGCGCAAAATCCAAATGCAATTGACTTTGGTATGTCAAACGTCTGTGCTATGCTTTTTTACCTGAATTTTAATTTTATTTTGATTTCAAATCACCTGCTTTTCTTTAATGGAAAGTGGTTTGGTTTTCTTTTTTGACTTTTGAGTACAGACTCCAAACACTGAAGTGAAATCAAAACTGGTTGACAGGAAGTTCACATCTATTTTATGAATGTCTGATTATACAAAAACAAACATCTCACCAAGAGACCCTTGTCTGCCAATTGCTCCTTCAAGCAATTTTCTATGTTTAATTTACCTGAAGAGGTTAAAACTGGATTGACTTTATTAAAACAAAATACTTAGGAGTTGTACTTGCTGGTCGTGTTTCTTTTATAAAAAAATATTTTATTAAAGTTCACAGTGAAAATTTCTGTTTTGAATGTACTTCTGCTCTTCCTTAAATTTCTTTGAGTTCCAGTGAAACAATATTGTTGTTGTAACATGGTAATCAAAATTGAACACAATATTCTAAATTAGGTCTTTTTAAATTATTGTATAATTTCAACAGTGTTCCTTGATTTAAATTATTTTTTATTACACATTTTAACATTTTGCTTGCCTTTCTTATCCTTTCCCTATGCTGTCTAGAAGTGAAGTGTCTAGAAATGTCTTACACCTTTAATTATACATTACATTAAAATATACATACATATGTCTACATTAAATGATAACTGCTAGCTGTTTGACATGTTCTGAATATTATCTACAGTGTGGTGAAAAAGTACACCCCCCTTAGATTAAATGGTTTAAAATATTTACTTAGTCCCAATAGTACATCAAACTAACATGCAGAAAATTCTATTTTGTCATTAATTCTTAATAAATAAGTCAGTATTAAAAAATTCTGTGAAATCTTTGTGTGAACATACAGTATACTGTAAGTGCAGCCCTTGAATCAGTAACATACTGTGTGGTGGCCCTTTAGCTGCAATAACTTGAATTAAATTTTTCCTATAACAGTTGATCAGCCTCTCACTGACTTCTGGGAGGAATTGTGACCCACACTGCCCCACACTGGCCCACCAGCTCACAGGTGCACACCCTGTTCCAGACAATATAAGTTGATTGCCGAACCCTTGGAGAGAGACCCTCCCCTAACTGGAAATGCTATGAGCTGAGGTGGAAAGATACTCAAAAGGCTGTCAAAGATTGTAGTAATATAGAGGACCAAATAAATGAGCTATTTGGAAGATATATGGTGTAATAACATGCTGTTAAACTTTAGATGAGCGAGATAGAAAAAATAATGAAGCAACATGGACTTGAAAATAAAGTGCACCTGAATTTGAGGAAGTAAAATTAAGAAATGCCCAACATAAGAAGTTTGGACTGCGAGCAGAAAGTGAACTAAATATGCTTTTTCTTGAAAGATGGCAAATTATTTTTGTTATTGAGCTGAGAACTATAAGAGAGAGATGCTCTACTCATTAGCTAAAATTTTTCTTTATAAAATAGCTACACCTTTTAGAATATAATCCTTGATTGTGAGTATGTTTTGTCTTGAGACCCGCTTTTAGGACGAACTGTATGAGGACTGAACCCCCAGCAGTCATCATCAACATCACAAATGCTAATCCATAAAATCTGTTGCAAGTTTACTAAAAACATAAAAAATGTATTTTCTATACTGTTTAAATCCAGTAATGCTTTACTTTATAAAGGAACTTATGAAACAATGATTTCCCCATAGAGCTTTGAAAACACCAGAGAACTTGTGTTTGAACTAACTACATTTCAGCCAAGTTACATGATGGTAATTCTCTGTTTGACATCTTAATGGAAAATGTGTTCTCCATGATTAAAATTTGCCCATAACTCTTACCACTCAATCAACTTGTTCCAGTACAAACCCATTTTTACACAGCCACACATTATGTTACTGGATTCTGAGTTAACCAAGAAAAACAAAAGGGATTTAACTGCATTGTAAGATATGCTCAAAGCCTTTATTTTTTCCAACTTATCTGAATGTTTCAGGTGACATGAACCAATAATGTATTAAAATAACTTGTGTAACCTGCTTTGAAGGCAAGCATAAGTCATGAAAATCCTTTTCCCACAATATTATTAACACAGATATTTTAGGAGCAATCAAAATTTGGATTTATTTTTCTGAAAACATTTTTAATCAATGTGCTCTCTGTAATCTGTCTTCGTTTTTGTGATATCCTCCATGGTACAAATGTGACTTTCAGAAATGGAATTTCCTATTTCTTTTTAAATAATAGTGCAATTATGTTAATTCAGCTCAATAATGTGCTAGAAATGGAATGGAAATTTTGAATTTTAACAGGCTCTTTTGTTTCTATAATAAACTTTATGTTTAACGGTCTTGTTGTATCTTTCATACTATGTTATTAATGCTAAGAACAGCATAAATAACATAGTATGAAAGATACAACAAGTCTCTGATTTTATAGATCAAAACAGCAGCAAAATAACTCTCCATATTAGTCTGGAACACTAGCAGAGATTCTGCATGGCAGTTATTGACAGATGTACACTGCTTGATATAGAGTACTGTATATACAAACACATGTGCTTTGTCCATGCAAACCATAAGCAATTTTCTGAATATAAAAGAAACCCACAGGTTTTGCAAGGGGGGATTAGGTAAGAACAAGAAAACAGTACTTGGAAAATTAAAGTGTACTATATGCATAATGATAATGCGAAACAGGAAAAATTCTAATTACTATCTTTTTTTTATCATAATCAACATAATACTGTACATACCTTAACATTGTAAGTTTTAAAGCTAGACATTTTACCTTATAAAGATCTCAATGTCCACAGAGCATAGGGCCTTTTTTCTTATTGTTTCCAACATCTTACACTGACAGGCAGCACCTATTACTGAAACAGCAAGCTTCTAAAAGTTATAGAGTTTTTCTGGCAAAAATTGTTAGTTTCTAATTGTGAACAATCTGTAGATATCCTTAAAGGAATGTCCTACACTGACAAACTAAAATAATGCAACCTTTCTTAGACTTGTAAGGAAATCAGATTCAAATATTCAAAATGATTGGAGGTGATACCCTAGCTTCTGAAACTGCTGAATGTGATTCTCAGATTAATTAGCTGCTAGCAACCAAATGAGCTACTGTAGATGGGCCTTATGGCCTCCTCTCATTTGCAAACTTTATTATATTTTTATGATCTTAATAGGAGCCTGTAATGATCCCGCTGCTTGTTGGGACTAAAAGCAGATCTTTGAGACATAGAGTTAACTCATGTGCTGGGCAAGAGGCAGATGAAACAACGGTACGCTCAGACAGGGAACTCTACAGGCAGAACACAGACAGGGAACGCACAGGCAGCAAGTGTGCTGTGGCTATGAGGAATTGAAGAAACACAGTCCAAGATTAGGGTTGAGCCGGCTGAGGTCAAAGCCGATGATCAGTCTCTTAAAGCTAAAGCACAGTGAAGGCTTCTAGAGAGTAGTCAGGGTCTAGCAAAGTGAGGATTTAGTCCAGGAAGACATTAATAAATCACAAGGGGAGAGTCTAAGCCCAAGTTGTAGGAAAACAAACAGGATCCAAGCCGAGTCAGCAGAGAAGCATAGCAAGCAAAATGGAGATTTTGTAAGAAATCTCAGGGGACAGTTGTAAGAAAAATGGGACATACTGAAATTCTTGAAGGGCTAAGTGACAGAAGCTCTGTCACAGAGCCCCAGGCTCTGTCAGATCTGAGTATTTACATTCTGAAGCACCTGAAATGGGCATGGTCGAAAATTGTCTTCAGGTGGTCCAGGTCTCTTGTTAATTGGTATCTGTGGCAACCAGTGCTGAGAGACATGTTGGAAGGTGACGTTACTGATGCTGAGTCAATGCTAGCTCGTTCTCCTGCTCGTCAATGAGAATGAGCACAATAGAACCTAATGTGGGACATGGCTGGCTAATTGGAAAAAAAAGTGTAAACAATAATGAAAAAGTATGTTAATCAACAAACATATACTGGACAACCAAATAAAAATACTGAAGTTAAGGAGTGTAAATTGCATGGTATAAATGCACACTGCATTTGATGATTCTAACACAGAATGACTACAACTACTTGAGTACAGTTCAAGTGCAATAGAGCGATTTATTTTCCTCATGCCCTACTCTGTCTTGTCCCTAGTTTCCTGTGCTTTGCTTGTCCTTCCGGTGTGTCTTTGTCTGGAGCTATATATTTCCAGGTCACGCTTTCCTCCTCGCTCAGCACTGAGGTTCGGATACCCTGAGACCCGCCTAGCACCAGGTCACCCCACGTCTGTGGCCTGAGGGCATAGGTTTCTATACGGCATTTCTTGAACAGCTGAGCCCAGGCTAACCCCCATCCCGCTGCTACGCATAGGGTCTTTTTTTGTTCTCCTGCCATTCCACAGTTCGTCCCTTCCGACATCCATGGCAATGTCGTTACATATACAGTATACAGTACACACATAAAAATAACATTCAAAAGGCTGCAGTGAAAAGTAATCTGCAAGGCAAATGGTCACTGGGAAAAATTCAGAAATTTCCCACTTCCAAAGAGGTTGTAAACCACTAATTTAACCAGAAGAATGCTACAAAAGCACATCATACCGAATTTGCAGTTCTACCTTTGTCAAGGCTTATCATTTCAATGCTTGCAAATTAAAATACTTATTCTGCAAATAGAATGAGTGACCATATATTCTGCCTATAATTCTAATTATGTTATAAGTTATCTCTCAAGATTCAGACATACTGTACTGTATTTTTCACATTTTCAGAAAGTTTAAGCTCTAAGTTGAGAAACTTTACAAATCAGGACTTCTGAGTCCTATTTTGATCAATTTTCCTTCAGCAAAGGGAGCTGCACAGATTGGTTGTAAAAAATACAGACTGGGATATTGGATTTATAGTGAATTCACCTCGATTAGAAAACAGAGCAGATTTTCAGTATTCGGATTTACTTTTTTTGAATTCGTTCTTCTTAAAGGTCAACTGGAAATTGAACATCGTAATAAATAAATTATTGTAAGGCAAAGATGCCCTTCTTTTCATGGGGTAAATTATTAATTTTGTTCAAAGACAGGGTTTAAAAGGCTTCACTCTAATGTGTGCTAGCAGCCAACCTTTATCTTTCCAATACCTACTGCATTATCTTTTTAATGAGCTTAGTTGCAATATTTCAAACTTCCTTTTATTGTTCTGACTGTTTGAAGCACAAGACAATCTGCCCTTTTCCAAAAAGTGTGTTAGTTAAAAAAGAAACAATGATGCTCTGACACTTAAACGTTATGGTGTTTCCATGCAATCAAGAAGTTTCAAAGTTAAAGCAAATTGTGAGCAGAAATAAAGCTGTTAGGAAAACATGGATGTGGATAATCAGGAGAAATGTATTAGCTTAGCTTTCCTAAACTAAGAACACTGGGCAATATTTCTAAAAATAAACCATTCATTTCACACTGGGAAAATCTGACAACTTTTTATAATGGCTTAAAAATCTAGTTTATTACTAATTACCTGATGATGCAGTTAAAGATAAATCTAGGTGATGTGTTCAATCAGTGCAATAATTGCTTACTTCTCCAAGTGATCTGTGTGTTGGTGACAACTGGCATGATAACTGGCATGATACTGTCAACCCAGTTGGGTTCTGTACTATACTGGTGGATGAAGTGGATTCCCTTCTATATGTAAATTGCTGTGGGATCCCTTTGGATGAAAAGTGCTGTATAAATGCAAGCAATTTCAGAAATGCTAAACATTCTGTTTGGTACTGGTGGTATTTCTGTCAGAGAATTTCTGTAGAGAATTCTGTCAGAGAGGGCACTTAACTTTCTGAGACAATTTAAAGTCTTAGAATGTTAGAAGCTCCTACAGTAGCTCCCTTTGGAATCCACCTAATGTACTGTATTCACACTGAACAACATGCTTATATCCATCCACGCATTTTCTAACAGGCTTTATCCAATACAGGGGCATGGAGGAGCCAGAGCATATCCCGGCAAGCAATGGGCATGAGACAGGATACACCTTGGGTGGGACTCCAGCCCCTTGCAAGGCACACACAGACACAAGCGCTCATACCAGGACCAATTTTCCCAGAAGCCAATTAATCAACCAGTATATCTTTGGACTGTGGGAGGAAACTGGAGTATCTAGAGAAAACCCATGTAAACACAGGGAGAACATATAAACTTCACACAGATAGCGCCACAGGAATTGAACCGAGGACCCCAGTGCTGCAAGGGTGCAAACATACAACCAAACATGCATATATTTTCTATATAATTCAAACTTAATTTAATTCAATGCAAGAATATTCCCATGTCTAAACTGGGCTTAAGCCCCTAGAAATGACAGAACAGATTTTCACCAAAGTAATATAGTGATGATATTAAAAGCTTTCAGATGATTTTGTGCAACATCAGAAAGTAATCGGTCCAACTTTACTAGCGGTATAGGTGTGGCAGCAACATCTCATGCTGTTTCACATTTCCCCAAAAGAACACAGTTTCTGTAATGGTATCATATGTCAAAAAGAGTGACACAGGCAATAGGTCTGGGTACACTGCTGGTCGAGGTAAGATATGGATATTATTTTGAACGTAGTCAGTAATGATTTGTGCACACGGAGCCCAATTATTCTAATCTTAAAAAGAGAGTCCTCCGCCATGCCAGACAAAACAAAGGCTGTGAGGTGACCACTGACAGTACCATCGTAGCACCATACAGATGTCAAAAATAAATGACAATCCCATACAGTGATGGGGATAGAAGGCAGGGGACTGATAACATTCTCCCATATAGCTTTATACCATAGCATGGCTGACATCTGCCTGCAGTGTTGCAAATTCATTCTAATTTAGGCAGGAATTGTAAGCAATTGGTTGATCTGTCCATCCATCTATCCATCTATTCATCTATTTATATTTATGCTGTCTTAGAAAACAAAAAGATCACTTTGAATAATGAAGACTATATAGTACTGCAAGATGGTGATAACAGTTCAATGTGAACATTTCCCACAGTTCTCTTGGATTTCTTGGTCACCATTATTCTGAAAAGTGTTTCTCATAACAATTTCAAGACCATTTAATCGGTAAAGGAACAGCTATATCACACCGAGGAGTCATCCAGCTGTTTGTAATTGCTTGCCTTGAGAACATATAAGTTAAGCCTAAGTTTTTTCTTAGGTGGTTATGTTTTGAATGCTGTGAAATGGCCATAGCAATTTAATTTTATACAGTATTTGCCATGATTCATTTCTATCTAGAAAAAGTTAAACCTCAAATGCCCTCTAAGTTCTCTGCTCAAAAGCCAAAGAGACAGATGTGGTAATCTAAAAACAGTTATCTCATGTACCTGTAGATGTTCAGTGACACACATACAAAAGCTTTCTTCAATTCATTCATTTTAATTTTTTTCTCTCCTACTCTGCCTCTAAATCACTCACAATTACTCTGGCTGGAAATCCCATCTGGGTTGTATTAGATGCTGAAAAACTAAGAGGTTGCCACATTTTGTAGAAAGAACCTGTTCTCTGCTTAACAATACTAAAAGTGCTGTAGTGGTTCATTTTTGTTTTTCATACATATGAGTAAAACCCCAAAAGTATTGACTTACTGTATAGAGGTTACTAACAATACATATTTACATAACTGGATAATTTGTTGTCAATTCTCATTACAGAACTTTGCAGTGCTAACAGAATTGCAAGTTATCAATTGTCGAAACTAATAAAGTAAAACATTAATGCTCTTAGGAATTTAAGGCTGCAACTAAAACTCATTTTAACTTTCCCTCAGGGTCATACTGTATATAAAATTGTTTTAAAGGCAAAATAAACCCATGCAGGCGCATATTCACTTATGGTGGTTGCTGATATTTCAGTGTAATATACTTTAATTTTACAATGTATGGTACTGTATGTATTTTGTGCTAGGAGCTGGTGAAGTTCACAGAGAAAAGTTATGTATTGTTCCTGAAATGAACAGTACTTACAATGGTACACATTGCCTAATGACTATGAGCCCAGCTGACTGAAGAGTCCTGTAGCAGAAACCCAAAAAGATGATAACAAGTCCCACTGTACCATAACATGTGTTTTCAACTGACCTTGCAACAACAATAACATTTCGGTTACTGTTTGGGCACATTTTTCAAGCTATGTTATGTGATAGCCGTCAAGATCAAATGATTTTGATACCTTACAAAATATTTTCTTAAATACTTGCCTGTGATAAAAAGCAGCTCCAGTGAGTACCATAGAGTACTCATTTGTCCATTTGGAAGTGTAGCCCCAACGCCCTTTACTGCCATCCCAGTAATGACTACGGGCTGGATAACCCACTATTCGATCTGGGAAGCTGTGCCAGACAAAGAAGGCAAAATCAACCTAAGAGAGAAAGGAGAACAATTGATATTACACATTAAATACACTCTGGGACTTGCATATGTCAATTCCAATTGCTTAATTAAGCATACATATGGATATTCCTTGGTGAGCTACATGTAACAGGAAAATTCAGAAATTGTGTCATGTTTCTGTTCATGAAGTGGCTAGAGTTCTGGCTGAAGTCTAAATATTCTGTTGCTTCTTTTTTCATGTCTTCAATCTACACAGCTATAACTTGGGTTTTATAAGTTTTAACAAGCAGTTAATTCACATTTGCCACATCTGATGTCTTAAAAGCATTATTGAAGTGACAGATTAAAATTTTTGTTCCTGTTTGTTTATCTTTCAATCCAATATACTTTCATGACTCCCTGTTGATTCTGTTGTGCATTGCGAGTATTTTGGAATAATACGTACACGTTCAGATAATAAATGAATGAATGTGAAGCACTCAAACACAAGAAACCATAATTATGAAGTGACTTGTGATTCTGTTATGCCACAAAATACAATTGAAGTGTGTCCAAATGTTGGGAAAATGACCATTTTTAACCTCCGGACAGAATTATTATTTATTTCTAACATCCTTACATGGTTTGAGTTGCACACATTACTGGAGATCATGACTGATTGTTACTACTTCTCTATCTTTTTTTAAGTATAATTTTAGGCTTATTAGAGCAGTACAGGTTCTGTAGGTCTTGAGCGCAAAGATATGGTCTAGACAAGTTTCTATCCAATTCTTGGCCATACTTGGCACATTTATTACAGCACAAAATGTGATACACTAGTGACATTTAAATGGATGGTGGACCTTCATGATAAAAAATGATTAGGTTGTGGCATGATTAGTCATGGATGTAAATGGATTTGAAACCATTTCAAATTATTTTAATAGTGTATTCACCTCTAGTCATCAATTTAAGACCATCTAATTCTTAATCCTCCAAATTTGTAGCAAAAGCCAACCATTCAGCTCAGTCATGTCATCTTTCCAATCACCACTTTAAAACTGTTACCTTCACAGACTGAGATAAGGAACATAACATTATGGATGAATTGAATGTAAATGGTGGTTGTGCGATTAGTCAGTCAGTCTTTAGCAACAGGGGTGAGTACAATCTTAAAACCGTTTTAATGATATTTGAAAAAGCATTGAAACCCAAGTGTATATTTTGTACAAATGTGAATAAGTATTAATGTATTACAGTAAGTGCAGATTCTTGATTTTCTTTATTAGCCCAAAACTGAAACATATTTTCCTGAAATAGTTTGTATTGTACGATGTAGAAAAGGAAATAATTCCTTTAGAGTTAGAAATGACCCTCGCAATTTAAAAAAAAGAAAGGGTCTCTTCTTATGTATGCGACCAATAATTAGCTGGATATTGGTCTTGTGCATGACTTACTGTATGATGTCATGCCAATAAACGAGACTGTTGGGATTAAGCTACCATAGTATCTTGATTGCATTCCATATCACTTCTGACAGGCTGCAATTTCTCCCATTAATATTATTTCGCAGTTAATTATGTCTGTTAAAATCTCTATTAAGATAAATGACAAATGAGGAAAGCTAAGCTGTAACTGATGCCTGTAGAAAGCCTTTTCCAAGGACATCTTTGATCAGGTTCAAAACCTTTGTAGGAGATATCTTACTTTTTCAGAGAAAATGTTTCCACAGGCTTTTTTGTCCAAGTATAATGTTTCAGGGTATGGCTATGCAAAAGTTTTGTAGAATTATTAATGTCTTAAAAAGCCGTCAAGATCAAACAGTGCATGGAGTTTTTTTGCAACATCTTTGCTCTTTTATAACATGTGTTTAACTAACAAAATAGAAACAAAAGTGCATAGATCTGAATTATAGCTAAGCTTTTTTGAATTTCCTCTATAGAAACAATTTTACACCTAACCTGCTCACAAGACTCATACTTCAGCAATGTCTAATACCTCAGCAATGTCCCCACGTCTTTCTGTGGCTTGGTCATTTCTTTGCTCCCTTCTCCCTCAGGTACAGCACATAAAACAGGCTCTGGACTCTTCCTTGATAGCAGAAGTTGATGGCCAACTCGAAGCCTCTGCTAACTGCTTTGACTGTTACCAATACAAATGTCTTCCACCAATGGGGCAGGTGACTCAGAATGGCAGGTCATTCCCCATTGCTGTCTGGGGAATGTGACTCAGGATCTGTTCTGAGGATCCTGCAGATAGCTGAACAGGTCATTTTACTACAGAGAGTAACAACTTTTGCAGCTGAACATTATTGAAGAACATGCTTTTTTAAAGTGCCAGTGTATCTGAATCCTTGAGCAAGGAACTGCTGCTGCCATATGTAATCATGATCGTATATATAAGTATCACCTAGAGTTAAAAATTTTGAGTATAGGAATGTAGATTGACCTGTAAACTGAGAACCTCATATGAGACTTCAGCTTCCACTTTGCAGGCTACAATGCTAATGCAACACCAGTCCACTTTCCAACATCATTCTCACCTATGATCACTTAATAAAAACAGCCACAGGTATGTCACAAATATCCACTAAGGGCAGCTGCTATCCATAGAGAAATACACTTTTTCTGGGAGACAACCATGACCTCAGATTTTGAGGTGCAAAAAATGAAAAAAAAAAAACTAGAAAAAAACTAGCCTAAAATTGGCTACTGTTCATATGTATAATGAAGCAGCTGTTTCTCTGAGCCTTCTGGGTTATGCTGCATAAGTGTGAGAGAGGAATTAAGTTGTATGCTTTTACACTAGAGTCTGATAGAGTAAGATCTGCTGCAGTTGTGTTGGACCAGACTTCTTTCTATAAAAAGGTTCAGCACACAGGAGAAGTTGGCAAATCTGCAAATTAGTTGGTAAGACATGATAGGATTATGGTTAGATTGATGCTAAAGGTAGAATTACCTTAGGTTTGAAAGGGAGAAGCAGGTGTGCTCTTGTGTAGGCTAGAATGGTAAATCATGGTTGTCTCATCTCATATCTCCCCTCATTAATGTTTGCTTTAGAGGGGAATCTGGTGGGGCAAGGACAGGTATGGACAAAATTAGGGTTGGGAAGATTGATAACACCATAGATGGTCTGGCCTCAGTCCCAGAATCAGAATTCTCCACAAAATTATTATATTACGTTTACAGCAAATAGGGTTCAGAGACCTTATAACAGGGTGTTTATGTACATAGATCCTCCAACAGCATGCTACCAGTTTAGTGGGACCTGCAACATACCTTAACTGCATCCTGTCCATGAAAATAATGGGTAAGAGTGGAGACATGATACATCCTTAACAGAGTCTAGAGCTTATCTTGAGTGAACTCAACTTAATGGTGTGAATTCTGAAATCAGATTTTTAGTGGTGAGGTGTACTACTTTTTTGCCTCTCATGTCCATGGTTCCAACTTGCCACTAAGTGATCAGTTGATGGTTCTGTCCCTTTCTTCACCTGAGTATGCAGAACATACAGCATTAGGTCCGATGATATGGTTATGACCTGAGTCATCGACCTTAACATTAAGGTGGGGCGGTACCAGATACACTTATGAGCAGCCTTGAGTTTAAACACGTTATTCATTATGAACAATCCATGACTAGCACATAGTGTAAATCCAATAGCAGCTCACCACTTGGGTTCAAATTCCGTTCAAATGATGTTCTTCCCAGTTGATCCCCAGGTATCTCTATCTCATTATTTTCCACATTCCCCTAGCCCTCACCTGAGTCCGGAGCTGCGAGATAGCAGCACTAGCTACTTACACCACTGTGCCTTCTCACTTTGTACTGTTATAAAATGGGGGAAGGGTTAAAATGACAAAATTTGAAAAATAATTTATTTAAAATCAGATTCAAATTAAGTGCTGACAACATTTTTCTATGTGAGAAAAATAGTTAATTATACAATTGCTATAATTAGAGAATAACTGGAGATCACATGTTTTCTTTGTTCCTCCAAAAAAGCATGGTAACAAAGTAATAACCAGGTGGAAAACTTAAAAAATACAAATATTTACAATAACACACAATTTCACCTCATATAACGAAGGCATATTTAGAGATGCCCAGCAACTGAGGCCAATATGGGAAAAGAGGGAACTTGTGTCTCATCAAACAAAAGATTCCACTCAGGGCTATTTTTTAAAGTCATGGTTTACAAATGGGAACCTCTTTGTTTTTTTTTAAATAATCCATGAAAAACAAAATGGGAGATATAATTCAGCTTAGTAATAATAGTAATACTATTCATAGAATAGTACAAATCCAATACTACAAAAATAGAAAATCAGTATTTCCACAATTATGAAAAATGTCCCTTACTTAAGGCATAGAGTCAGTCTCTTTAGTTCTCAAATTACGTTCAGATTCTGTGTTCCCTTTCTATGGAGGAGAAAACTCTCATGGCATTAATTGTTTCTCATCTTTGCTTCTTTCCTTATGACTCCCAGTTTCTGTATGCTTTTTTATCCTGCATTGGGGTTTACTTTGCCTTTGTCTCATACCCAATGAAGGCTGGCTTAATCATTGAATTGCAATCTTTCTTTTTAGTAAAGTTTGTGGATTCAAATGTGGCACTATCACAAAACTTCATGTAGTCACTTTTTTCATGTCTTAATAGTCGTTGTTAGTTATAAGATATGACATTGGTATTCAGCAATAAAACTGTTGTTGCACCTACTGTATGATGTTTAACTCAGAAAGCATAAGGCTTTAAAGACAGATAGTCAACCAATGCACATTCTGCAGCATCTGTTTGAAAATGTTCCTACTTTTTTAGTTTTCTGTTCTACACATGTAACATGATATATGTGAGAGAAGACAGTCTAATTGCCCTTCTATTCGATTTTAAAAGCAATATGATCAAACAAAAGTACTGTTAAATTATTTTTTATTTTGTCATTTATATTGCTTCCAATGCTTAAAGGGCAATCACTGAAACAGATTATTATGCAGATGGGGAATTTGCAAATACTGTTTTTAGATTTTATGCAGAGTCTACACAGTTTTAAAATAAGATCTTAAATGTTTGGTAATCTGTAATCTTGTATAACTATAAAAGGAAGTGGGTCTTTTGGCTGGGCAAGGGTGAAAATTGACCCATTGCCTTTAATAAAATATAATACTTATGAATAATATATATTTCAGGTTTCTTAAAGGATATGTTTAACAATACATAAAGCAATAATATTTTATATAGTAAAACCTTTAGGGGTCATAATTTTGGCATGCTTTGGAAACAACAAAAGAGAAATCCAACATCAATTCATATTCCTACTAATATGGAATACCTTAATTAGCACCTTTAACTTTTATTTCACAACTAATAACCTTATTCCCTTGTTCTTAAAACAAACATAATCCATCAATATTTCCAGGAACCTAGTCAATTTGTTTGAATTTAAATATAGTACCTTTAATTAAAAAATATGTGCAGTTTTTCCAGCTGTTCTACACTTATACAATCACTCCAGAATTTTTTAATTGTAACTTGTCACCCTTAATATCTCTATAAAGATGAAAACTATGCTGTAGAGTTAATGTTATAAAACCTGTGAAATAACTTGGACTAATATAGGCTTTCATTAACATCTTGCAATTTTGCCAAATGATGAATGCATATTCTTTTTACAACACATATAGTATAAAGCAAATCAGTGGATAAGTTTTGTGTAACAATAAAGTTGCCCTACCAGCAAAATTGTATTGCTCTGAGTACAGGTTCATTTCAGATATTAAGATAGTCATTTTCTTCTGTGTGGATTTAGAATAGGTCTTCTACCCTTCTTGGGCAAATGTTATTGGAAACAATTAAGAATTGGAGATATTGCTGCCTTACTTTTTGCAATGGAATGTAAGAATTCCATTCTCTATGTAATCAACTCTAACTAAACCTAACTCTAAATTTATAACTTCCCAACCATTAGAAAAAACATGTTGACATATGGTGAATTAATGTTAATTATCAACATATTCCTCTAGATAATAAAGTTTATTAAAAAGTGTACTTTCAGGATACTGTAAGAGACACTGGTACTCTTTATTCTTTTCTTGTTTTACTATAGCTCTCCTCTCCGTTGTCTTTTAGCTCATTAATGCATTACATGACTGCTGGAATTAGGCAGCAAGAAGACATCTAAAATGATACATCATGCAACATTCACTAACACAAAGGTTTTCATTTGTCTGCATTGTGATGCTGCAGGGGGCACAAATAAGAGGACCCAACACACACACCCCAAAGCAAACCATTAAGAGTTTAACGCTGCTCTTTATTAACAGTGTAGATTAGGCAAAAAGAAAATAAACTAAAACACAGCCTATCTACAGTACTTGTTGAGCTCCTGGCTACCACTTCTTCACTATAACCAGGCAGTTATGGTATTGTTCTGGAACCCAGACAGAACACTGTAGCAAACATAAACAACTATGGGGACACACACAGCCATAGTCCCAGATCCGCAATATTAGTCCTTTGTTCAACTCACATTCTTATGTTCCAGGTTAATCACAGTGGTATTTGAATGTTACTGACACAGCATTTTCCATTCAGGTGCTTCTCTCACTCCTTCTCCCTCCCTACTTTCACAAGAACAGACCTTTTGCTTCCTCGGCAATCCACTTACAGGCATATACAGTAGGCTGGAGCAGGGCACATACTGTAGCTTCTCCTGCACCAGTAATTGCCAGAACAAACTTTTATACTATATGCATATATAAATAGACTGAATTCTGTATTACCAATATCGTAATGATATAAATCACGTAGTTTTAAAGTTTTTATAAAACTGCATCAATATTGTGTGCATTTCATTCATGGATTTAAGTAATTTTATTTCTGTAATACACTGTTATGTGAACATACAATAAGTCTTATTAGTGGGAAGGAGGAGTATCACAATGGGTAGATGTAATGAAAGCCTACTGTACCTCATTGGTTGACAAGACAGTATCCTCATCCAGACTAAGGACTGCATCTGTTAGGATAACATCATAGGGAAAAAAGCGACCACTCATAGTCTGTGGAAAAAGAGACATAAAAGGGGAAATGATCACCACCTTCCTTTCAAAATGAGCAATTAGTTCCCAATGATATCACGTTAAATTCAGTCAGTTTTAATAATCTCTGAAAAGAAAAACTAATTAAACAGAGTCACAAAAAACTGTTCATAACTTTGACATTCTTTTTAGGACTCTACTGCAATTTGAGAATAAGAGAATTCATTAGAAGTCAAGTTTTATATGTTCCATTGACTACCTAGTGGAAAAAAGTATTTTTTTCAGATGTCATGTTTTATACCTTTTGCTTTTGCCAAATATTTTGAAATGGTATCAAAACTGTATCAAAGACAAAATGTAAATAGGGAAGTCTTCTTTGTATTTCTATTACTGCTATACTGTTTTTGATATTGTTTCAATTTCTTTATTGCATAATATGGGATTAACATAAGTCTTTGTAAGTGTTTGTGTTATTTTATTTCATCCTCCCATCTAACATGGTGTTATTTTAGATTTGGAGCATTTAAGAGGTTTACACTTTATAGCTTTAGAAGTAATCTTTTTTACATCCACAGAGCTATTTAACATGTGCATTCAGGGATTTATTAGTAAACACTGATCCATAGTGTTTATATAAAATGTACCTGCTAAGATCAAAATGGAACACGTTAACACATTGAAGTTCATCACTTTTTGATTGTTCTTACAAAAAGTTTCTTTTTACCATCCATGGCAGCATTAACCCATACTTCATAAAGCTCCTTAACCAACCTTATACTTCCTTACACCACCTTATCTTTATGTGTATTAAGTGGTCTGTCCTCTTTCTTCAATGTTCTGTTGTTTTGTTTTGGTTCCCTTTTGTGGCAAGCTGCATAGACTTCTTCCTTCTGCTGGTCTTCTCTTGACTCTACTCTCAATTTATGATGCAGCACTAACTCTGCTCACCTCATCTTCACCAGTTATTAAGCATTGGAGTGCTCATTCCTGACTTGCTCTATGGCATCCAGCTTGCTCTCTGTCTTCAATCATCACCAGCCACTAGAGTTTTCAACTTGATTTTACTCTGCAGTGCCTAGTTATCTCCGTCTTCACTAATCATAACTCCCTGTCTCATCAGAAAACACCAGATCTTAGACTGTTTGCCTTAATACTCTTCTTCATTCTTTTTCTAGCTGACCTTGTTTGGCCAGGGATGCCTATCTGTAAAAAATGAAAGAGTGTACATATTTTTTACTTTATTTTATTTTTAGTGAAGATAGTCTTTATTTGTTAGAAATAAAACTTGTACTCTGACCAGGAATCGAACACGGGACTTTCTGGCACACAGCATTACCACTGTACCAAAGCAATGCTCTTCTTCATAACTCCTGAAGAAGGCTCCACAGTTGAAACATTGAGTCTCTTTTCTTTTCAGCAAGGAGTCTGTCTGCCTTTACCTGTTCCTTTGCTGCCTACGTATGCTGACCTACCTAACTACTTGAACTATCTGTAAAAAATACACCCCTGACACAGCAACAGGCAGGGTCAGTCACTCTGCTCTCAGCTGCCTGTTGCTCTGCAGTTCTTAGGGCAAGGTTACTTGGCAGACTCATCCTGTGCCATCTAAACTCCCCAATCCTAGCTGTGAAGAGAAGATACACTGCTACCTTTCCATGTAATACCGTATTCCCTCAGGTGCTCAGCAGGCTACTGTTCCTCAGGCAGCACAATACATGTATATTGGGCAAAAAACAAACTACCCCTCATCCTTCATGTCTAGAACATCATAGCTGGCTTGCTGAGTTCCATTTAGTTCACCCACCTACCCCCTCTCTCTCACTCACTCGTTTCTTAATTAGTCCAGATGAGTGGCTAGTTCAACACAGAGCCTATCCTGACAGCTCCTTTCCCTCGTGTGGAACCTCACTCCCTCCAAGAGCAAAACACTTATTCAGAGCAGCTGTCTCCGATTCTGCAACTTGTCTCAATTGGACATCTTGGCTCAAGGCCACACCACAGTCTCGGGTTTCACACCAAGATAGTGTCTTTCTCACAAAGCCACCTTTAACCACAGAAGACCATTTGAATAGGACTTCAACTTACCAGGGCTACTAAGTGAATACACGTCTTCCAATAGAGATAATTAAAATAGTATTTGACAAAAAAATAATCAAATTATTAGTGAGACTGTTTATTTGAAGATTTTCCACGAAAACCTCCCCTCTGTATCTGAATTCCTTTCATGCATATCAACTATGATTTGTACTGTAGTTTTATTTTTCCAAGAGTTTATCCTAGTACTCAATCAGCACGTTTGTATCCTTAAAGTTCTATTTGTTCATAGTATCACTACTACTTATATATTTTAAAATTCACAGTGGAATATCCCAAACTTTAAATTTCAATTGAAGGTTTATATCTCCAGTACTACTGTATGGAGAAAATATTTTGCATTTAGGAAACACGATGCTATACTGTAATCTCAAGCAGTGAGTATCAGATAACTTACTTTTACATAATTTACTTTGTAAAATATCAGGGCATGAAGTCAAATGGCAGCCATAATGGAACTCTAATAGAAAGACTTTACAAATTAAGCCAAGTCCAAGTTTGACCTCCAATACTGAGTTAAAGATTTCACCTGCACAGTTATGAAGGTTTTATTTGCTCTAGCAATTAGGAAAGAAATAAAGTTAATTGACTTGAACTGCCATTTGCAATAATAAGACATCAAAGGGCTACTATATTGCTGTTCCCATCTGTCCCATAAACCAAAAGCACTTTGCTTCAAAAGAAGAATATGAGGAACATTTTAAAAGGAAGTTCTGTGCAATCATTAAAGAAATCTCTCTCTGTACACAAGTCAAAGTGTTTAGACATAAAAAGAAAATGATCCCGGGAAAAAAACAACAACAGTTTTTTTAACTTTTTCCTATGAAATGGAGTACAAAATGAGAGTTGGGGGAGATGACAGCAGCCAAGTTTAATTTTACCTCAGTTTCTCTAACTTGTAATCATTCCTTAGATAATTTCCTAAATTAGAAAAAGAACATAAATACAGTAACTTTCATAAGCCTTCTTTGCTTCATATTTGTCTTTTGCACTCCTCCTCCACCCCATCTCCACCTTTGCAGCAGTTCTCGTTTCCTCATCCTACAGCCAGGGGTTTGGCCCTCAGCCAAATGTGCCGAGGCAAATCGTGAGCCCTGTCTTCAAACTAAGCACTCGATAAACACTTTTTAATACATTTAATTCTCTGGTGTTTTTATTTCTTGTGAACAATACCCTTTTATGTGAAACTATATCTTAACCATGTAAAACTGTTAATATGAAACAGCTGAGGAACTAAAATGGCTCTACGCTCTTAAATGTATACAAATTGTAAGCCAACATATCCAGTCACAGTTGGATACAATAGTTAGAATAATAAGACACTGTATGAACCCAATAAAAATCAAGCGTTTGTCGAGGCTTCGGATGCTTTTGTCTTTTCCTTGGTAGGTTTTAATGAGAAACCAAGGTCTTGCTAGGTTTGAAATCCAAGCTACGGGGCCAGTTCATTTTTTATTGGCATTATACCCTGAGAACGTAATGATGCAACAGAAGTCTCTCTGACGGGAAAACCATAGGAAGATACTAGAACCAAAACACTTGATTGTTTATAATGAGCTATGAGCATGGTTGACAACTGGAAACAATTTCATAAACTGATAAAATCAGCTGCAGGACTGTCTTTTTGGAGTGTAGAACAGAAGAATTGCAGTAACTAGCTGCTTTAGTAGGATTCATATAGAAGACTCTGTTAGACTACAAATGTATGTTTGGTAAAACGGTGGAACACACAGGATTCAGTCATCTGGGCTACAGATAGACAAACATGTCTTTCCTAGCTGTACTGTTCCACTGTTTCTGATAAGCTCTAGTTGTGAGTGATTTTGAGTGCCTTATCAAATCATGCAATGACAGCCACTATCCTGCCTTTAAAAGATTGTCCTAGATATTAATCATTTTTCACTGTGTGCAAACCTTGCTGCTGTGCTGGCAGGATCACTAGCCCAACAACATCAAATTTTCAGCCTTCTTGATTTAAGAAGGGATGCCAAATACGTTCTTTTATTTTAAGATTGTTAACTTATTTGTTGACTCGGTAGAATGTAATATGGCTCTGATTGACAACGTTTGTTGTTCGGTCTGAATGCCTGCTAGGTTACTTTGGACCCAGATTCCATTAAAGTGGGCTTTTAGATGAACTGGACAGCTGGATCTCATGCTATTAATGGCCTGCCTAATCCATCGTCCTTGTGTTAAAATAGTGTTTACATTAAATTAGTGTTAACTAATTAGTTAAATTGGTTATCGCAATGTTTATATTACATCATAATTAACTTGTCCTGTACTTTCTCTTATCAGTATACTGTAAAATATATCTATATATGCGATGGAGCAAAGGCCTGCAAGGCCAGCAAATGCTTTTGTCCCGGGTCTCATATGAAAGAACTTTACCTTGTTTTTTGTTCAGCCACAAAACAACTCTTCTTTTAATTGACACTTTGATTTACTTTATGCTCATCTGACACGCTTTGCTTCAGTCTATGCCTGAATATGTAAACCATCTGCGAATGGATGTGAAAAGAGTTAAATCTCTCAGATGATGCTACTTGGTTCTTTGGAATGTGTGTATATGGGGGAGGGGGGTTACAGACTGTGTCTGATATTAAGGTAAAGGACAAAATCTCTTTTTTTCTCACTAGATAACTCATTTATCAGGTCATCAACCACAAGAGAGCAGCTTTGCGGGATCTTATTGATGGAAACCTGTTTGACATGGAAATTAGCCCTAGGTTGCCTTCACAAAGCTAGTGGGAATGCATATTATTGACAGAGTTTCTCTGAGAGGCAGTAGGCAGCTTTTTGATGCTATTGGCATGTAACAGCAGCAGCAGTGTTGTGTAATGGCTACACTATGTGAAAAGGAAAGGTACAATAGCTACTAATGAAAATAAAATGAAAATCTGTTCAATAGTTCCTTTTGAAACTTCCTTATGATTCAATCAAATTCATGATTCACACACAAATGAATCTTCTATTCTTCATTTTCAAATGAATGACATAAGACATATCACATTTTGGTGCCAATTATCAGCACTAGAAATACTCAGTACCCTGCAACTAAAGACATTCAATCACAAAATTATTTTTCGAAAAACACTTAAATGCTGAGAGCTTAATGACACTTTCTTAATATTGTTTAAATTATTTTTAATGATCTGTCTAGTGCATTTAAAATGAAAATTTTAATTTAAATAAATAATTGAAAAATTATAATTAGAAAGCAGACAGTTAACAGCACCCTATAAGCCCTTAGAATGCACACAATGCAATCAACTGTGACAATACAGCAAAGTCTGAAATGATTTTTCATAATTTCAACCCTTAGCAAAACATACCGTTCTTGAAATGAGAAACGAAACTACTAAAACTGAAGTTAGAAAGGAGTTATAATTTTTTCACCTTCAACGTAAAGCCCCATTTTCTTAAAATAGATATTATTAACTGAATTCTGAGAGGGATAACAACAAAAAGTTAATCTCACACAGCTGCATCTATTCATTGTCACCACCAAACTGAACTCAAACGCCTCCCTTCAAAGTCATGTCAAGCACTCCTCCTCTGCCCCATCTCCACCTTGCAGCTACCTATGACCAGCAGCCATATCACCCTGCAACTCACAACTGGCAACCCACTGAAGCTAAGCAGGTGTGAGCCTGGTCAGTACCTGGATGGGAGACCTCCTGGGAAAAACTAAGGTTGCTGCTGGAAGAGGTGTTAGTGGGGCCAGCGGGGGGCGCTCACCCTGAGGTTCATGTGGGTCCTAATGCCCCAGTATAGTGACGGGGACACTATACTGTAAACAGGCGCCGTCCTTCGGATGAGACGTAAAACCGAGGTCCTGACTCTCTGTGGTCATTAAAAATCCCAGGGCGCTTCTCGAAAAGAGTAGGGGTGTAACCCCGGTGTCCTGGCCAAATTTCCAATTGGCCCTTACTAATCATGGCCTCCTAATAATCCCCCTCTATGAATTGGCTACATTACTCTGCTCTCCTCCCCACTGATAGCTGATGTGTGGTGAGCGTTCTGGCGCACTATGGCTGCCGTCGCATCATCCAGGTGGATGCTGCACATTGGTGGTGGTGGAGGGGAGTCCCCATTACCTGTAAAGCGCTTTGAGTGGAGTGTCCAGAAAAGCGCTATATAAGTGTAAGCAATTATTATTATTATTATTACCTCTTGGTTCACTCAGTCTGAATGGGGTTCGAACGTCTTTGTCCTTTGGCCAGGAAGCTACCCATTAACCAAGCAGGGTAAGCCAAACTTTTCTCACCAAGAATTCCAAGCATTCACTAGCATTCAATCCTGCGATATTGTTGTCCCTAGTGAAATATTTTGATTTATTTTGTAAACAATCAAAAAACAACAATCGGAAATAAGAACAAAACAACCTCCTCCTCCCTCCCTCTTCCATAAATTCCCACAATAAAAACCCACTCCCACTCCTGAAAAGGAGAAGAAAAAAAAACAATCAAAAACCCACTGTAGCCACACAATCACACAGCTTAGACATAAACTGGTGGACTGAAATCAGGGGCAATCACCGCTCTAGTTAGAAAAAAAATGTTTGACTAGTTAAACTGTTTTTTTCATACTTGAAACTTTCACTTTACATTTATACTGTAAGAGTGTATATTAAATTAAACAACATGTTGGCAGGAATGTTTTCAAAGTAAACAGTAACTGTTATGTGTGTATACTGTATGTTTACTATGAAAAGTAACTAATTGTGTTCTGAAAGCCTTTTTGCCCAACTTTGTATTAATTCAAATAAATCCTTCCCCTACATACAGGTACGTAAGTAACTTGTAACTGTAATGCATGCTTTTAACAGTAACTTGCCTCAACTTCAACTAGCACCTACAGTACAGACATAAAGTGCCACAACTGGGCTGCTCACTGCATGCGTTGGTCTTTGAGTTGTGAGAATTGAACAGATCTACAAAATGGAAGCATTTCAGTCCATAAAAGGTTAAGACATGTGGCTTATGTTAGACTTGCAAAGTTATCATACTCTGGGAATCAACAGACTACACATAATTTTCCAAACAACAAAGCAAGTGCCTTCTCATCAATGAGGCAAGCCCAGATGATGCAACTCTAGTGCTAAAGCCAGCAGCCATATCACCCTGCAACCCACAACTGGCAACCCACTGAAGTTAAGCAGGTGTGAGCCTGGTCAGTACCTGGATGGGAGACCTCCTGGGAAAAACTAAGGTTGCTGCTGGAAGAGGTGTTAGTGGGGCCAGCAGGAGGCATTCACCCTGCAGTCTATGTGGGTTCTAATGCCCCAGTATAGCAACAGGGACACTATACTGTAAATAGGCACCGTCCTTTGGATGAGACGTAAAACCGAGGTCCTGACTCATTAAAAATCCCAGGGCATTTCTCAAAAAGAGTAGGGGTGTAACCCCGGCCTCCTGGCCAAATTTCCCATTGGCCCTTACCAATCATGGCCTCCTAGTAATCCCCATCTATGAATTGGCTTCATTACTCTGCTCTCCTCCTCACTGATAGCTGATGTGTGGTGAGCGTTCTGGCGCACTATGGCTGTGGTCACATAATTCAGATGGATGCTCCACATTGGTGGTGGTGGAGGGGAGTCCCCATTACCTGTAAAATGCTTTGAGTGGAGTGTCCAGAAAAGCGCTATATAAGTGCAAGCAATTATTATTATTATTAAAGGAAGCTAAGGTTCTAGAGATCAAGATTAAGAAGGATGTGGAGAACAGACATGAGCCCGTACCAGGGGTAACTGGAACTCTGAGAACAATCAAGCAGGGATTCACACAAAAACTCAGCATCTTGCACTGCAAAGTAAGCACACTGAAGCTCCAATAATGTTGCATCCTACTGCTTGGCTCAAAGTGCTTTAGACATAAAGCAGACTCTGTGTGACTCTTCTGGGTGTGAGCTCATATGTGTCATTTTCAAAGCCTCCTGCAGAATTAAAATTAAAGATGATAATAATAAAATTGAAATGTATGGATGCTTTTATGTGATTTAATTACAAATAATAAAATAATAATATCTATTAGAAAGAATAGAGTAAAAAATTCTTAAAAGGTACAGTCAAAGTGTAGGGAATACCATAGGAAATTTTGAGGCCAGGCATTGAAATAATCTGAAATGATGGCTGTAAGAAAGCTTATTCAGTATTCATATCACCATGCATCATCAAGGTAAATAAATTAGGGCTGAATATATTAGGGCTTTACAGTTAGAATAAAATATTTTAACTATCTAACCTCAAGTTGTAAGGTTATACCAAACTAGCTATGAAAAAACAATTGCTCTATTGCTGGGTACCTAAATGTATTTGACAGCCTAGAGAAGTGGCATTACTGTAGCAGGCACTTTCTATTTTAGGAGCCATGTTTCACTCTCACTAACTCTGCAGCATCCTCAGCAAATTAATAGGCATTAGTCTCCTACTTGATTCATGTCCTGGTTACACTGTATACTACGCTGTTAGAGTTTGGATTGAAATAGCTGTCTTCGATATGCCTCTAGGCCAACAAACAACACAGTCCAATGGAATGTCAAACCTACCACATTAAAAGATTTGTCTTTTTACATGAGGGCCTAATACCTCTGCAACTTAGGGGAATGACATCACTATAACAGGCTCATTATACAACATAAACCCTATTGCTTATTAAGAAAGTAAGAGAAAACAACCAGAAGAGTGGGAGAGTCAACACGTCATTGTAACGAAACAGTTCTTTCCAGACCCTATGTGGACAACACAATCCAGGGTAGTGAGGAAACACTGGGGAGAAAAGCCATGCAGGAATCAGGCATTAATATGGGGGGGGCGTGTCTAAAGTGTGCAGGTGTTCAGGGGGGTGAGTCCGGGGCAAACAATCCAAAAAAGAAGTCCAATGCGAAATCCAAAAACACAAGCATAAGTCCATGGCCAGGTGATCCATCTAAAACAAAGGATTAAAAACTGGAACCGGGTCGGAACTGGCGGGAGGGCAACGGGAACGGAGAATAAAACTTGAATGGGACCAGGTGCTTCCAGGTCCCAGACTCACACGATACGGAGATCAGATGCAGAGCACGGATTAACGTCAGTGCCAGGCTTTTAAGGGGGGCTGGAAGGAGGCTAGAACAAGGAACAGGTGCGGGGAATGAGGCAAACAAGGAAGAGCCGGAGCGCCCTTAAGGGGGAGGGACTACAATCGTGACAGCCATCAAATATCCTTCAAATGTCTGCAGAAATATGCATTTTATTAGCATTTATTTTTGAGGGAAAAAGATTATAGGATCGATACAAAATTAGAACAGGCCATCACAGTGCTCATACCATGGGCTTCACAATCCATTCTGTTACAGGCATTTATTACAAAAAGCTTAATCATTTAATTGATTTATAATTAGCTGTAGTTAATAATTAATGTACCTTTCTTATTTTACAGTCAAACTGTGGATTCAAGGATTGATCTAAAATCACACAGTCTGCTTAGGGGAATTATAATAATATAAAACACACACTCATCTTTTTAGACATCTTTATGTTTCTTTAGATCAGTGTTTTCAAGTCCTTTTACCAAAGTACTGTACCCCTGTGTCCTCATTCCAACTGAGCTTTTAATCAATTAAACTTATTGAACCCCTAATTGAGTCAATTGATTGATTTGGAATAGTTTTTAGAGCTCATTGTACATAGCAAGCCGAACTATTTCAACAGTTTAAATGTTTTGTTCCAATATACACGTAGTTTTCTAACCAACTGATTACTAGCAGTTTTTTTCTAACTGTATTGTTTATCAAAATGTGCCCAAATTATCAAAGACTGTGTTTAATACTCTC
This sequence comes from Lepisosteus platostomus, assembly GCF_059453375.1. NCBI lineage: Eukaryota > Metazoa > Chordata > Actinopteri > Semionotiformes > Lepisosteidae > Lepisosteus > Lepisosteus platostomus. The sequence continues at coordinate 21,700,455 of NC_142613.1, forward strand.
ATAATAAGTATTCTTAATGCTGAATCCAAGTTTGATGCTAATTTCTGCACTTGTTTTATCATTTAAGAGATTGAATACTAAATATTAATATATAGCTACTTAAGATTATGTGGTTGAGTTTTACTCATCTTAAAGGAAACTAAATATTAGAATAATAGATTACTATACAATTTTTCATAAACTTTTTAAAAACCAATACATGCCCTTATAAAATGTAATTCAATTAATTTTTTCTAAAAATGATTTGATTCTATTGCTATTATATCTCTAAGTTGTTGTAAAACATTTTCTATTTGCTCATTAAAACAAAGTACAGTATACAGTATATGATTAAAAAAATGCTTTTGTGACTTTTTGTGTCGTAAAGCTAGACAAAGTTAATCAGCTTAGTCTTCACCATTCATAGTTTTTAAATGTAAATATGTTCAGCTATGTACAGTATTAATTGAACAGATGTAAACATTTGTTGACAGATATTAAGGACACATAGGTTATTAAATTATTACTTAGCTTATTGTGATAAGCTGTGACATTAAATCATTATTCAGTTGTGTAAGAATAAACTGGAACAACACTCTACTTTTTCTTTAACAACCAATCCTGTAGTTATATATTTTTAAAATTTTATTACCCCTTTAACACACAGCACTAGATGCTGTGCTAATGTGCCCTACAAGCCTCAATTTCCTATACCACTCAGAAAATAGCCCCAGCTGCTGCTAGGTTATGTATTTTCTTCAAATCTTTTCGAAGACCATATACTGTACGCATAACTACAGGACCTGCAGTCTACATATTTTTCTCTTCCCAAGATCTCTTTACCGTGCTTGGTCTGTCATATTATCTAACATCTCTGATAGAGTTCCTTTAACTATGTCCCCTGGGACATAATGTCATTGCATTTTGATCTCTTCTACAACTTTTTATGCATTCCACTATAAGATAAAAAAAATAACACGCTAGCTTTGAGCAAGCACAGAGTAGCCTTCTCTGTATGGTATGCCTCCGAGTGCCATGAAATCAGAACAAGTTTCTTAGTTTGGTCCTCTGAGGTGTCTTGATGCATCAAATGCAACCGCTTTACTTTAAAATAAATAAGAGTTGAATGACAGCTGTACAGAGAACTATATTAATTACTTCAGTGAAAAGTTTGTGAAAGACTGACAGTCTTTTTTTCACATGTATAATTGAGAAGGTATAAATGTGGTTTCACAGCAAAGAAGATTTTGAAAATACTTTATATGCCAAATTGCCAAGATGTAGCAAGAGGTATTACTTTTTACTTGCTAGTATTCCAATTACAAAGCACTTTGCATTAAATTAATATATTATTTCAACTAAATTGTAACTGACTACACCTTAAACTAAAATGACAGGAATATAGGGGTGTATACTTTTTTCGGCCTTTCATAGTCTGAAAAAAGCAGAAGGCAATGAAGTCAGTTTAGTATCAAAATAGCAGATCAATACATTGGTTAAAATTACATTTTGTTTCGGTCAGAAAGGCAACATGGGAATTTAACAACAATAACTTGAAATGTAACCCCCTCTGTGGTGAAATGTGCAGTATGTCTTGTTTGTCACACCACACTCAACATCTTCTAAGGCAAGCAGGATGGGTGGTGGTCCTAGAACAAGGTTTAGTTCTAGCACTAGAAAGAGGGACTTTAAAAAGGCAGCGTTTAATTGATGTTGGACTTGCTCTGTGACAGCAGGTAAACTTCCTTGCTCTTGTGAAAAGACCCATGGAATCTATTATGTTTATAAATTGGCAAAGACCTTTATTCGCACACTACACTAAAACACATAACCTCCCACACCACATTATAATGCCACACCATTAAATACATGTATACTACTGATCTGATTAATAGGAAAGAAGGATTCCTTTAAGTATCTATTAACCAGCCCCCAGATATAACCTTGATCAGGTTATATAGTGGCTAAAAACATCAACACTAATGTGCATATAAAGATAAGTTTTGAGTAAGTTTTGGGGTATGCTGTCCCGATACCCACTTAGATTCTCAAATGACTTTTTTTAAAAGCCACTTAAATGCCAGTTTGAATGTTCAGCATAAAGTTCTACATATATGAAGTGTGATGTGCTCTGATAATTCTATACAATGTCTGGATAACAGTAAAGATGAGGGTTTTGTTCTGAATCTTCCCACCTTTTTATCACATAACGTACCAAAATTGGTAAGAAACAAATTAATGAAAATTAAAGCACAGACTGTAATTTTTTCTCAGCACCAAATCACTGCAGGCCAGACAAAATGAATTATGGGATTTTGTAATGTAATCATTTGTTTTTTTCTCTGCAAATTACACCACATTGAAATGAGTTTCTAGGTGGCAGCAGACAGTACACAACCAGTCAATACAGAATCACATAAATCACAGTGCTTATTGGCAAGTCATGCTGTAAACTATTTGGTTAGGATTTTTTCAAGTGCTGAAAAATTGGTCTTTGATCTCATGTGATTTGGCAACCTATTCCAGTTATAATGTGTTTTAAAGTGAAAGCAATTATTACCATCTTCCCTATAAAACCCCCAAAACATAAGAGAAAACTTGTTTAATAATCTTGTATTTACTCTAGTATTTACAACAAAGTAAGGAGCTAAGGATCTGTGCCTGTGGCTGGAAGGTTGCTGGTTCAAATCTCGCAGCCTTCTCTGTTGGGCCCCAGGGCCCTTAACCCCAACTGCTCCAGGGGCACTGTACAATGGCTGACCCTGTGCTCTGACCCTAAGCTTCTCTCTGTCTGTGTGTCTCATGGAGAGCAAGCTGGGCTATGTGAAAAAGACAAATTCCTAATGCAAGAAATTGTATATGGCTAATAAAGTGATCTTACCTTAAATACTGTATTGTATGTCCTGATTGTTAAATTGGAATCTTAAAGCCTTCTAATAATATGTTTAATATCTACATAATCTGGAACATGTGTTAATAGTTGTGCAGTTGTTCAGAAAAATAAATCATGAATGTGACTTATAGAATGTGCTGTCTATCATTAGCTTTCTTTAACAATCATTAGCTTTCTTAACAAGTTTTTCTTTTTTTTTCCATTGGCATCAATTTAAATTCCAGGGCACATCAAAACATTCACTATGTTCAACAGAAGCCAAACAACCAATCACAAATTTGTCAATGAAGGAATATGTCATCATCTCTGAGATAAAAGGAAAAGTTTAGCTTATTAACTTATTCTACACTAGTCTTTCATTACAGAACCACTCTACTTGTTAAAATTAAGACTAGAGAGAGGTAAAACATTATCAAACATACATACACACATTGACCATTTGAGGTGCATTAAGAAGGTAGAAGAGAAATGTAAAGGGTCAAATACTGTTTAGTTCAGCTACCATACTGTGCATACCGTTAATCAAGAATGGCTTTTGCTAGCTACATTAAAACATGATAATTAAAGCAGTTTTATTACTAAATCATTTAATTCACATTAAACATATTAAACATTTAAAATTAAAGTTCCATAAGGCAAACGCCTAAGACAGATGTGGTACTTTTGGTTTTGTATGAATACAGAACATTAGTCCAAATGAAGTCAAATACAGAAAGAAAATAAGTTCATTTAAAAATTAATGTGAAGATTTTGAGTAATGAATTAATTAAAAATCTGTTTATCAGGTTCTAATCTAAATATGTTTCTTAGAATATTTATGTTGTCGTTTAATGAATAGTTATTAAAAAACACAAACACATTAGACAGTATGCACATTTAATTGCTATTTACAGTAAATGCAAGGTTTATTTAACTCACTCACTGACTGTTTTAAGATATGATAGTTTCAAATCACCTGTTTTACTGCATGTCTGGCTGCAGACACAAAGTATAAAGAAGAGTTTTAATGTCTCTCGGTATACAAACAAAAAGTTTAACTTTTGTTTACTGCACAAAGGTTCAGTTGGAATGAAAACTAGATGACACAAAAGAAATATTCCAGGACCAGGATAAGCAAATAATACTGTTTTACTTGTGAAGGACACTCTCTTTTTATATCTCTTGTCAACTTTCTACACTTTGCCTGACACGAGCAGTTTTATAATGACAAAAAAGAGAGGATAGTTCTCAAGTTACTGTACATCTTATAGTTTTTGTGTCAGGAGTTTTAGACTAGCAAGTGTACACTGGTTATTGTTGCAACTTGCTTTGCTGTAGACGGTTGCTTTTTCCCCAAGTCTAACAACCATTTTCCCTTGGAGTCCCCATTTTCTTTTGGCTTGCCTCCAGGTCAGTTTGCCTGGAAGACAGCACGACTCGTATGAGACCTACTGATCATGGCCCCTTCTGGCCTACATAAATAATACATTACTAAAGGCACACTCAGGGTCACTGACAAACAAGCACCTGGGGAGCCCATGAAATCTGAAATCCGGTTGCTTTATGACAACCATCCTACAAAGTGCTGTTTTACTGATATTTATACAGTACAATGTTCATACAACATAATGTATTCTTTACATTCTGTCAGCTATTCTGTCAGTTTTCTCTTTTCGTAGGGGCATAATGTAACACTTTAATTTACATTTCTTGGTTTATATTTGGTTATGTGTTTTTCATTTAATTGAAAAAAAGAGCCTGTATGCCTGGAAAAAAAAACATTTGTGTATATAAAGAGATGAAAGGATGTATGATGAAATGATACAGCATATCCCCCTACTCAACACCCTCTATTCTAATCCAATGGATCTTCCTTTCAGCACTAACCCCCTCACAGTTCCAAATGAAAATCATCCTCAGCTGTTTCTAACATAACATAGATATAAAAAGGGAGTCAGATCAGCAGATCGAGTCACACTTCTGCACATTCTGAAAATAACCTGGTAGAGTCTAACACACTGTACCAAAGTGATGCAACCCGTTCATATCTGTGATATGAAAGACTGATCGTTCACTCCAGAATTACAAGGAGAAGTGTTAACAGTCAGAGTGAAAATACATGGTAATCATCACATTCTTATTCTCAGTTACATGTACGTTTAATAGTTCACGGCAGTAAATGCATATTTACTGTACGTAAATATGCATTTACTGCCGTGAACTATTAAACGTGTTTGGAATGTTACAGTAGTCCAACTCTCGAGAATTATAACATGAAAAAAGATGTTTTATGCTCAAAGATCCATTGGCCAAATGTTCCTTGAGGAGTTCAAATTTCCTGCTGAGAAGAAAGAGCTAGGATAGGCCATGGTCTGACTTGGCAGCTCCTTGCTATGTACTGTGAAAGTCACAACTGTGGATAACTTTTTCCATTGTTGAGCTCTACAAGGAAGTTAGAATTTCACTGAAAGGTTCGGTTCATCCCAGTTTTAGCTTCTTACTGAATATACTAGCATATTCAGGATACTGACAAAATAAGAGTCCAACTCTCTTATTTCATTGATCAAGCGAAAATGACAGAGGGTTTGTGAGCACAACATTTCTTCTGTTTCAGAAAGAACATTTTGGGCAGAGTTGTTCTTTACTGACTAACTCTCTTGGCCTGGAGAAAAGTCCTGACCAAGTCAGCTTGCAGTCACATGGGTGGAAAAGTCACTGTCAGTTCAGCTGGAGAGAGATGAAGAGCCAATGAGTTACCAATAAAAAATAATTCGGTTCTAGATTTTAAGGTGCAACATTACAGTTGGTGATTGGCATAGGTTGTTATCAGGATGTTATAATCCTAAATCCTGGTACCCACCCTGCATGTCCATCATTGGTGGATGTCCTTTGGGTGATGGGCAATGACCCAGGAGACCATCTACACCATATATCCCTAGTGTGTTTTAGGATGTTTTAGGAATGACCTGGTTTGTGGACATCTTAGAAGCTCTAATGGGGCTCTTCTTTGTTGCATTGTCTGCAAAGAAGCCCAAGCTGCTTTGTAAAGGCAATAGAAAGATTTATAATAATCTTTAATCACACTTTATGTAACTGTAACAATATGCCTTGCCAATACAGTGTTACTAGCACATTGTAAAGTTTAACCATAACTTTCATTGATTTATGAAAATGTATTATTTGCTACAACATTCACCCAAGCATTTTGTTTGCTTTTTTATTGCTTCCCCAAATTGTCATTCTGTGAACATGGAAGAATCTACTTAAAAACAAGGAGACTTTAATGTGTAGCTTCCTGCAACTGTGAATCACCCATGTGATACTGTATGTGTAGTTTAAGTTTCTACTATGGGGTTCAGTCTTTGGCCCTATTTTATTGTTTGTTAGATTATTCTGTTGGTAGACAATAGTTGGTGGAATTTCTTTTGGTACAGCAGAGAACAGAGATGAGACATACATACATACAACATACTGTACAACAAAACAGAAATTGTACTGTTCGGCAGCAAATCTCAGCTGGATTAACTTTAGGGTTTCACAGTAATGATAAATTGTTTCATTTTCATTTTTACCAAGGTGTACATCAATTTGTAAAAAACCTGTATGCTCTTGTTTTTTTCTTTTTCTTCATTTATATTACCTATATTTTAATTTGCTTGTCTTTTTCTTTATTCATGATGTACAAGGTCCTTGGGTTTGGAAAGGTGCTTTATAAATAAAAGTGATTATTATCATTATTAGTGGTAATAGTAGTATTGATCACTTTGCTCTTATCGATGTTTAATTGTATGTGCCATGTGTCTGTCTCATCTATTTTATCTAAGCTATTTTAGAGTTAGCCACTCCCTCTGTTTTTGATCATCTGCACATTTAACCAGTTTGCTAATCATACAGGTATCTAAATCTTTGATCTACTGTAGATCAGGAAAAGCAACTGGCCCAAAATGCATCTCTTCTGTATACCACTGTTTAAAAAATGAAAATACAGACTAAAGCAAAATTTAAATAAAATTATTTTTTTAAAGATTGTTTCAGCACAATATCACATTAAAAGAAATAATGTTCAATTATTTTTTGAACGGTAACATTAAGGATAGAGGTGAAACAGGTGGTAGTTTTAAAAGTACCATGTAAGAGGGCCTTTGATTTAATATATCATTCTAAAGATGGCACTTCCTACAGCATGCTGACATATGCTACTCTTCATGGATAACTTTATCCATCAGCAACATTTTTTTCCATAGATGTCTCATTAGGTGAAGTCTGGCTTAGTTTATGAAATCTTCAGTAATCAGGTACAGTTACTAGTTTTTACATCTTCTATCAAAATGTCAGCTCTGCAGGCAAATTTACTCTAAAGTTACTTTTCAGGGTAATGTTAACAGTTAAAGGGAAAACCACATTTAATTACATTTCATGATTTTGTTTTTTGAATAAAAAGCTTAGTACAGATCCTAGATCTCAGCCCTTTAGTTACTGTTTATATTTAACAGCATTTTACAACTATTTCTTTATGTAATACAGTAGATTCAATTAAATTAGGAATTTAAAAGCCATTCATTCCATGTGTTGTTTGTATTGTTTTTATGATACTTTATAACAGCAGTTGACTGACATTAAATAACGTTTTTAAATCATTCTTTTCTTGCCTTGCCAACAAAAGGGCCAATGTTCACTTTTAAGTTTCTTAATGAAGAATTGCTTCACTATCTTACATTTTTCATCATATTTCTCACTGCTATGCCAAGCAGGTGTAATATATAAAGATATATTATGTGATGGTGTAGCATGGAAAGTTAAGTCTCCCAGTGGAGCAGCTACTGCTGTACCTTGAGCCAAGTACTTTACTCTAGTACACCCAGCTGTATACAGTAAGTGAGGACCAGTATTGCTGGGGACAATCCCTGTAATGAACTGGCATCCAATCCAGGAGGAGAAACTTACATTCTCTCTCATCCTCTTAATGTGGCACTCAAAAGAAAATGTGAGTATGTAATGGAAGAGAAGTCTATGGATAAACTGACACAAATTTATACAAAAAAATGATGCATGTAACTCAGTTTAGGGGCAATATACAGTATTCTCCTTGATTCCTTAACTACACTTTATACTCCTGTAAGATATACTGTACAGTATAACTTGAACCTAATGCACCAACATACCCTGTACAGAAAAGGTGAGTGGGGAGGGGGAAAATGTAATTGGGAATAAGAATGAGCGTACACCCTTTCATGTTATACTTGTGGAAATCAATCCACACACATCTGGATGGCTAGGCCCACCACCATGTAGATTTAAAGAAGCATTATGAGACATTTCTGAAGTTTCTGAGTGCTAGTTCAAACGATTTTACATTTGGGAAACCTAATGAGTTTGGAATCGAAGGTTCTAACCTGTGGGTAACACATTTTAAATGCATTTATTGGAATCCTGTAAAGCTTGAGTGGAAAAAATAATCAACAATCAATCAGGACCAGAGAGAAATTTGGGCTGATCGTCAGGTTGTCAAAATCTTGGATGAGGGCCGATTCTAGTTGACATCAAAAGTAATCCATAATGTGGGGCATGGGGTGAGTTAATTAGCCTTCACATGAAAAAGAATGAAAGCTAAAGGATGGGGAGCCCAGATTGCTGTATTTTTTCCATTATGTTACTGGCCTTAGGATGGAAACAGAGAGAAAATCAATAATATTATACCCAGGATTTTAATAGAATGCTTCTAGTGACCTCTAGCTAGGCTGATTAGAGTTTTCACTGCACTCTTTGTTTTCAAATAGTGAAAAAAGATACTTTATAAGAATAAAGGCCCATATTAATCAAAGGTTTTTACCGTAGGGTGAAATTTCCTTCCCTTTTACACATAGTGCAAGTAAAGCTATGAAACTAGCTAAAGCCTAATTAAATTAACATTGCTTTTGCTTTTCACTGCTGTAGTAAAATGGACAGCTTTTTTTCTTTTCTAGAAACAATGCAAAAATCACACCAGAATATCAAACAATAACAGGCCAAACTTATATAAATAATTGATGAAAGAATAAAGATGGAAGAAAACTGTTCTGACTCTTCTCTGTAGTTAGAGTACACAGTATATAATAAAATAAAAAGCAGTAAATCATATTTGCAGATTCAGATGTACAGTAGAACTATAACTGTAAATGACAAAGGAGAACTGATTTACTCTTCTGAGAGGTTATGTGTTTTCTTTGTTTTAGCCAGGATTTGCAAATTAAGATTTTCTTCACAGACATCTGTCTGCATTCATCTACACAATCTCCTGGCTACAGAAACACTTAAAATATCTTTCTATACATATGGTCTAATATGTCATGCATAACAAGAAACATTTGAAGAAAACCACTAAGTATAGTTAAATAACAAAGTGTTGATTCTAATGTCAGCCTCCACACAGTTGTACTGTCATTTCAGGCAAATAAAAACACCACATTTTGAGCAAATACACTATGAAAAAAACCAACTTAAAACCTTATTTATGTCAGAAGACAAGGAAAAGAAAATAAATGATCAATAAAATCAGACTTGAGCATTCTAACTGCTAGAATTACATATTTAAAAGCAAATTAACAAAAGCCTTGCACTGCAGGTTTTCCAAAAACTGATTGTCTTTAATGCACCGTATGAACTCAAAACACTCACGTTGCTGTTTCTATACCACAGTAAATTACAAGTGGCATAGTGTTTAAAGCAACAGGCAAGAATGGCTGACTTGTTAAACTCAAAAGGCAAGCAGCTGAACACCCAGAGATATTTTAATGTAGAAGGTGGTTGTGATTATGGTGATACATATTATAATGTTGCTGAATTTACACTGAGACAAATTGTGAAGTAATTAGAACTGCTGCTGTTAGTTTTAAAATTAAAAAAAGAAAAGTGAGTCTGACATGAATATTTATGATGTCTCAATAGAAAGGAAAGGAAGCAAGATTCAACTACATAAGCTGTGAGAAATGTTGTCTCTGCCTAGGAACTGCATGCAGAACCAAGGGAGTGTGCCCTTGCTGGGCCACCATACAAAGGACACTTCACTACTGGTGGGACTGTGTGGTCTCAGAGCTGAATATGAAGCCAAAAATGTCCAAAGTTTCTTTTTTCTCCAGCACACATCAGGCCATGAAGTTATTTAGAGCTGCTGGCATGCACTGCATTCTATATTTCAAGCTAGCTTGTAGAATTCTAATGAAGAATTTATTCGAGTGGGTAATGTAAGATACATTGTCCAGTTCCTAAGATCAAAGAGAATAATTAATGCTAACCAATAGTCATATTTTCCCTAGACTGTTATTATTGCCAAATGTCCAAGAACAATAAGCTCCAAGTGTCTATATTCATTTTATTTGTATTTGTATTCCAGGTCTGACTTCTGAGATGAAGCAAACATGTGGACTGCCTTTTACAGAATGCCTTCAGCTACGTTCCTTCTCAGATGCAAAATGTTTTTTCCAGACAGGTTGTCATGGACACCACAAACTCAGAGTTAAAAGGGAGCCAGTGTATTGCATGATGGAAGGTAACAAAAACAGAAGATAAAAGCTTTTAAATGTAAGAAAGTGAAAAATATTTTTAACAACAGGCATACTCCTTTTTTATGATTGCTCTGATTATAAGATAGAAAATAATTGAAGATTTAGACCATAACCCTTTAGGAACCTCATTCTGAAAAGAAATAGTAAGAGTCTACAAAAGATGAGTGCAAACCTCCTGTTTAAACCTGTGTAATAACTGTAAGATCATTTTGAACTCACAAAGATGAGTACTCCTAATATAGTGTGCAATGAGAATAATTAGCACAGCTAACTACTGTACATACTGTATGCCTAAATATAAAGTACAAAGGATAGGGAAAAAAATCAGACCATATTATTATTATTATTAACATCCTTTACCTTGTGCAAGGTTTTTACTTGTGCGTATGTATTTTGGGGGTTTGTGAGTATGCCTTTCTTATCTTTGGATAGTTGTTATAGAACCTTTTGGGAATTAGACTTCAAGTGTGAATGCCAATTTTTCATGTGTAACTCAAACATACCCAAGAAAGCCAACTCAAATGGACAAAATAATTGTACCTACACATCAATATGGACTTTTTTCACATTTTCTTGTACACTTATTGTTTGCATTGTATTGCAGTTTGTACTAAGGTTTTCTACCAAAAAGCATGTTACCACAATGTTTCTCAGAATATGGTTAGGTGTAATAAAGTTAAAGTGATAAACACTTAATAGTTTCAGAACTGATCAGCCTTAAAACAAAACATTTATGTTTTATCTGGGATCTCAGTTGAACCATAACTCATACCTTTTTCTCTCCCTCGATGACTGTGATAGGCACTGCGGTGGAGGGCCACTTGTTCTTGAGAGGTAAAGGTCTGTCACAGTTCCACAACACTATTATCTAGAAGCAAAATAACATTACCCTCAATGAAAAATTGGAAACATTAAAACAATAATACTTTTGTTTTTCATTATATCATTCAGGTCAACATAAGCCCAGCAATACACAAAAATGGGCATCGGAAATGTGGCTAAATTGGTGCAACTACATATGTATAAATGATGAGATTTTGAAATAAGAGAAGGATGTGATGAGGTGAATATACTAAGAGCTCCTAATTGTGTGCCTTTATTGGTGGAACTGTAAACTGAATTCTCTTTTAGCTATCAAGAAAACAAGCCAAAGTGATCTCATGCCCCAGATACAAACCACCACCAACTCAGGCACACATCTCATCCAACTGAGACACACAGCCAAAATGAATGTCAGTCTTGGTATGCCAATTAAATAGTCCCTTGAGATGGAGAACTTGAACTTCAGAAAACAGGGGGAGCAGCATGGAAGTGAGTGTGCAGCACTGAGTGAGTGTGGGAAAATGAACCATTACAAATACAGCACCTTTAGATTCTGCAGAAGTCCAAGTAACTAAAAGGTACCAATCCACACTGTGTCGGTGCACTATGCAGTAACAGAGCAAATTTCTTCTGGAAATGCTGTCTCAGGTACACCTATAATAACCAGATTCATATGGAGAAGCAAATGTCAAACTTAGAATGCCAAAAGAGTGGTCTCCTGATACTGGAGATTTAAAAGCTCTAGAGAAACCAGGGGCAGTGATTTCACTGTAACAAGCTCATTATGCATTGTGGTACACTCTTCATTATGCAGCAATCTTATACCACCTAGTAATACACTTGGTGAGGAAAACTACATTTGTGACAATACAACTTTAGAATATTGAAGAAACCTGTCCAGTGAATATCCTGGGAGAAAAAATAAGGAAGACGTGGTAAATGTGGAAGATTTTGACAGGCATGGATCTGTAATAATCCCTTTAAGATCTACAGAGGTGACCCAGGTTTGCACACTCTTCTGCAATTGCAATGCAAAATGTTTTAGTCTATGCTTATAGTAGAACTGATGAAATATACAGTAGATATGTACTTAGTATGAAAAATCCTTTTCGGCATCAGCAGTTTCAATTATGTCAAGAATGACACTGTAGAAAATCTAATTTTGAAACCAGTTTGAAGTGGTGCAGAAGAAAATACATGAGAAAAGGAGAAACAAGTTATTCATTCCTTTTTCTTATTGTCTTTGTTGGACTTCTTAAAAAATAATTTATTGTTCAATAAATAAAACTAGGCTGGAGTGCAATAAAAAATGTTTTAACAATTTTCAAATGTTATTGCAGTTTATTTTAACACTTTACAAATAAATATTGCATTTTAGGTTCACATTTGGATATTGTACATAGTGTACTTAGCTATATCATTAGATTTAACTTTTTTCAGTGGTTACTGTATATCCCATCTTAAAGTACTATCGTGTGAGATTGGCCTCTTCACTTACAGGAGAAGAAGCATGAGGCTTATTATCTTCATCATTGTACAGATGAAAATACTGTATACAGCTCACTGAGCAGCCACAAGAAACTTATAAGAAATTACCTGACACTTTCTAATTATTGTCTTCATTTGCTGTTCCTTGCATACAAATGGCTGTATGGTAGAAGAAGAAAGCAACTTTGGAAAATACTGTACAAGGATATTTCAATAAGTAATTCATCTCGACATGTGGACGATGGGCTATAAATTTGTTCTTGTTACAACATGTTGAGGCAGTTGGGCAGTTGACATAAATTAACAGCTCTGTCAGTTGCGAGCTCTTGAGTGACACCATGTTTTTCATTATTGGAATAGTACTGTACATGTTAAATGAATGATTAAATTAGTACATCCATAAAAGATCCATTAAATGTTGGACAATTCATCACATAAAATCTGTCTGCCTTATAAAAGCTAATTTATACAAGAATATTATCCAGCCATTTCTTGGAAGAATCCAGGGTGTCATCTTCAACAACATGACTAAGTGCTTGTTTCATACTCCCACAACCCACTGTGTAATGAATTGCCTCCTGTTCTCAGTTTAAATGCACTGTGCTGGGTTTTCCACTTGTGCTGGCTGGTTAATGTTTCACTGCAGATTTTAAAGAAGCCTGCGGGATTGACTTTATCAATGTCTTTGAGGATTTTGAATATTTGTAAGATGTCCCATTGTAGTGTTCTCTGTTCAATATACAGTACAGTACAAAACCGTTCTTTTAGCCTATCAGTGTAGGAAATTCATTTCAACTCAGTATTGTATTTGGTTGCTCTTTTCTGGACTGATTCCAGAAAGCATTGTACGTAGAGCATTGTGCAATTGTAACATAACTATCCTTGATTTACATTCCTGAATATGCCTTTAACAGTACATACATTATTATACTGTACTACATTTGTACTATATATACTGAAGTACAGTATATGTTTCAGCCTTTACATAAACACCTAAATCTTTCTCATCTTTAATAAATTCCGGCTCACTATCTCTTAGAATCTAATATAGTTCTAATTGCCTTTATTAGAACGCATAAAGAACTAACTTCTTAATATATGCAACGTTTCCATAAACTGGCATGTATTAGTAAGACTAAGTGGTATAGAATTTCTTGGTTTTGTCATATTTTATATGGATGAGTACTACATTACATGTTGTACATTAGCAATTCTTCAGTCAGTGAGTATAACACGTGTCTTGACAGACTGCTGAAAGAGTTGTGTTAGTGGCCTTTGAATAGCATCTCTTTCCTTGAATATAATTGGTAGTACACCATAAGGTTATGGAGCTTTTAGAAGTGGCAATACATTTTAATACAGCACATACGCTATTAATATGGAATTCTATCGTTCCTCAGCTTGAGGCACGGTATCTGTTCCTTTCTTGGTAAACACCTACAGTAAGTGAAATATTAATTTAATACATTTCATTTATATTTTTACATGTCTTTTTTAGCTTGCGTTTTCAGTTCATTGTACTCTCTTTCTTTCAACTGTAACTTATTTTTAGTACTTTTTTCTTGCCTATTATATATACTGTTTATATAGTAACATTTTTAAAAATTAATTTGTTTAATGTTGTGGGTCACAACTTTCCTGACTTTGATTTTTTTTCTGATGGGATATACTGTATCTGTTTTGTGCTCTTTAAGCTTTTGCCACCCACTTTGTACTAATTTATATGCTGTCCCATTTTTTCATCTTCATCTTATTCATTCACAGTCTATCTTCCTGAAATTGTAAATCTTTGTTTAGGACTTGTGGAGTTCCAAAGTATTTTTTCAAGGCATACCATATTGTGGCTGCAAATGCTCTAGTGTTGGTTTACTTAATGGTAAATGGTTACTTAATGGTTCTCTTCAATGTATTTAATGTTTCATAATAACTGATCCAGTGGTACAGATGCAGGCAACATGTGATGTACAGTAGCCTCATACTGTAGTTCTTGGGTCTTGGTTCAATTACTGTGTTGGGCACATTATGAGTGAACTTTGCATGATTCCTCCATGTCCACACGTTTTGATGGAAATGGAATGCAATGACGTGAAATCTGTCCATGCTTCATGCCAAAATCCCTATAAAAATTAAATAAACTTAATTCCAATGAAAATAAATCGCTGTGTTGCTGAAGGTGTTCATCCAGTGTCTGGTACAGGGATCTTTATTTTCACACATATTTACCAATTATGCCATCATATACTGTACCACCTTACCTGAGCGCAGTATTTGGATTTGGCAACAGCAATGATCAGTTTGACAATAGGCTGTGACTGTGACTGAAGAGGGGTTACAGCCTGGATTACAGCTGTGAACTCTTGGGATGGACTTTTACCTGAAACATACAAATACAGGTATTTACATAATGAATATTCACTTTTACAATCATTTTACCAGAATAATTCAACCACACTTAACCCTTAAACTCTTCTGTAAACTCTTAAGTGTTCATTCGTGAAAAGAAAAAAAAAAACCTTTGTCAAATAAAACTAGTATGTCAGTTAAATACTGTACAGTATATCATACTAAACTGAAAGAAAACAGTCTAAACATTCAAATTATCATGAAATCCTAAATAGACTTTGAAAACTAGAGTATAAACTCTTCTGAGACACCATATTCCCATTCAGGAATCTTCAAATGACTGTTTACTCTTCAGTACCAGAAGTGACTTTTCAAGTTTATTTTTCCATAAACATTAGTTTCTCACTTTGTATTTCATATTCAAAACCTTACAGCTACAGTATATGCATTTTATTAAAAAAAGAACATTAAGATAATTATGAATACAATTTATGAATTGAGCACTGACATACAGAAGGTACTGCAGACAGCTTTATAGAGGTATATATGTTACAATTTGCAACAGCTGTGCAGTATTTTGTTTTTATTACAGAGATTGACCTCTGGGAAGACTAATGAAAATGTTTGTGAATTGCCACCTAAAGCTAAGTTGAGCTAAGCAAATACAATGGATTTAATGACAAACTTTGGCTTTTTGGAATTTTTCACTAAATGTGGCCAGTTGCTATAAGACACAAATGTAAAGAAGAAAGTTTGTCTCCAAAGAAAAGAAAAGTGTGACGATAAAGTTGAAGCATTCGTCATGCAGAGATACAATAACTGATTTAACTTTTTAACTGCAGTTTGACAAATTAAACTTCAACTCAAATATGTATACTGTACTAAGCATTAAAAGACACATCCCTTACAAATGAAAATGGCTTTTTTTATAGTAGCCACACTAACATTTTATTAAACATATATGACATAGGTAAATCCATAATGCTTATTCACACTTGTCAACAACAAGGTCAATCAGCAGATGGTCAACTGTGAAATGCACAAGCTAGCAGTGTGTGTGTATCAGTGGTGGAAGCAATAAAAACTGTACATCCATGATACACCAGTTTGCAGATGATATCTTGTGGGATTCGATCCCATTCCTCTTATAGAACCTGGACAAGAATGTACCTGTTCACTGGTCTCTGAGCCCTGCATCCCACAAATCACCCCAGACCACTCCATGGATATTCAATGGGGATCAAATCTGGCAAGTTGGGTGCCAATGGCATAGATGTCACATTATCATTTTGCAAAGAAGTCATTGTTACGTGAGCAGGACATGCCGGACGTGCAGGATGTGTTCTTCTAGATTGTTGTCACATCCGCAGGAGCCCTCAGAAAGACAGCAAGTGATGTCCATAGATTTGAAAAATGAAGAACCATGTTACATCAGGTTGCCATCAATCTCTACAAATGGAATTCTGTAGTGACAGCTCAGGCTGTCACAATTTGATGGCTCTAACATCTTGAACAGTTAGAGGTTGCTGGCTGTGAACTGTCGCCAGGTAGAAAAAGTTAGTCCAGTCTCTACCATACCAATGGCACAAAGGTGTTTTCTCTTGATAATTTCCATTCTGAGTTTTTCTTTCTAGACTTTCAATGTATTAAATCACTTCATCATAGTGCCCAAATTAATGCTCTCACTAACGTAATGACTTACAGTAGTGCTTATGCAACAGTGACACAGATACAGTATACCAGTGTACAGTAGTCACCTCAATCTACAAGACACTCTAGCTTTGTAGCTGACGTAACCACATACTGTAGCAATTTTAAGAGTGATTGAACTGTTTCCTCTTGCATCACATTTTTTATACCTCCCAGAACTACCCATGCACCCACAGACCAGACAAAGCAGTAATCCTACATTACTGCCCTTTTTTATTTTCTAGCACTTACAACATTCACCACTGTCTGCCTGACACTCACAACACATGACACAAAACATAAGGACACGTGCACAAAACAATGTCCCAAAGGAGCAGTCCAGCATTGCCATTCTCCAAAAAAATAGCTCCGGTCTGTGACCTGGCATCTTCCACAGTGAAGAAAGAGAAGAAACTCTGTCTAGTTCTTTGATTATCGTAGACATCCTCTACATTTCCAGACGTCTCACACAATGTGGTCCCTTACGCTCCCCCTGAGCATTCCCAAACTGCTCCCTACTTCCTGAGAAAGTCACTGTCTTTCTCAATTCTGCTGTCAGCTCTCCTGATTTATTAAGTTCCTTCCTGGACAGGGCTCAGGGGTTGTTATGAATGGTGGATGTGAGAATTGTCCTTGTGATGTCTTGGGTGTAGGCAGAGCTAATGGCTCTAGGATAATTACTAAACTGACTCTATGCAGATCTCCTCTGCCTCAGGTCTGATCTACACTGGCTCAGTACCACCACACATCTCAACATGACATCTTTTACTGTATAGTAATTGACTTGCATCTGAGTAAACAGTGCATCTATAATGTTTAATGAATTGAAATAATTGCAAAAACATTTAACTGATTTACGATTTTTAATTAAAATATATTTTTTCTAAAAATTACACAATACATGCTTAAAAGGAGTGATCAGTTTCTTTTGATTGTCAGAATAAATAAAACTTAAAAAAAGGTTAATTGGTACAGTACTGTAGGTGCAGCAATTTTATACATTATGCAACATTTCCAGTCAGTCTGGTACTCTGGATCAATTGCTATGCATGAAAACTTTAGACATTAGGTTAAAGTATAATCCACAGATCTATCCTGTCTTAGCAAAATGCTAAGATGTCTTGAAAAGCATTGATATTTATTGATTGAAAACCTCTAAACCTGGCCAGCAAGGTTAATACTCCCCAGAGGGAGAGCACTGTCAAAAAGGTCGGACAAGCAAGCAAATCATTTGAGAGTTCACACAGAGAAGACTTCATTAAAATTGACAAGACAGAGACAATTTACTTTTCTGAAAACCTTTAAAATACAACTCTCAATATGAGAGGCATTTTGAAGGATTCCAGAAGCTGCAACTGCAACCATGGCAATCCAGCAGGATGTTGTCAGACACAAATGTCATAATTATCACCATGTTACTGAAAAATAGTTCAGTACAACTGTAATTTACAAGCCCATATATCCTCTTGTGTTCTGAGATGACAGTTTTACTTCAGTAGCTACTTTGAAACGCTTTTAAACAAATAAGATCTGAAGTCTTTCATTGATAGAGTGGCATGGAAGATATAGTGTTTACATGATCAAAAACAGGAGACTTAAACTGAAAATACTTGTTTCAACAAAATATTTATACTAGCCATGACAGAGCCCCCGGAATGAAAAAGCAAATATCTTTCATGGTTTCCATAAAATGCCTTTAATATGCAAATGTGCAGCAATAATGTCATGATGGTCAATGTAGCATCCAAATCATATCCTCAGTTATGCTCACTCTACTCAATATCCTTCATCTGATCACATTTATGCAAAAAATAGACTGTTCCATATAAACAAGTAAAAATAAACAAGTCTTTAAGCTATTATAGGATGGGAATTCTTTGTATGAATCCCCAATCTGTCACATAATTCCTAAAATCTCTAGATTGGACTAAACGTGTGTGCAATCAATGGTCTTAAAATCATTTAAAAATTGTAAATGAAGTCCAGGTGTTTTATGTTAATGTTGTTTCCTTTTGTTTTCAGAAAAGTCTGCAAAATAAAATTGCAACCTAAAATTGTATTGATTCTTTTATGTAAGGAAAGGAGTAAACTTACTCAGTGCTCTACCATACTAAAGCAAGATAGTATAAAAATAGATACTATATGTATTCTATATAAGTCATTTATCACAAAGACCACTGGCCACAAGGATCACTGTTTGAGGGGCATTGTGGAGACTAAGAAATTGACCAAATAATTCCAATACAGAGGAGAGAAACAAATACAATGGAATGTATTCACTTTCATACCTTCTGCACCAATGCTTTTTATGAGATCCAATAGATTAGATGTGCCATTTTGTTTTTTTTTATGAACATAGAACATGATTCAAATGTATGAACTGACAATTAGTTTAATTATGATTAAGAATGCAATTTTGTCAAACACCGGAAACCAAGACTACCCCAAAGTTTCCAATCTGAAAAGGCTAAGACCTAGAGAAGACTTTGACCACATTTTACTGGCAGACTTTGAGTCTTTGAGTCTGTTCATTAGCTGAATGTAACTCAGGATCTGAGTTTAATGAGCTAAATATATCGGTTCTTCTATTCCTTTAGAACAATCACAATATGCACATAGAGGAGAAAGAAAAACGTAATTGGTGTTTTCATATTCTTAAAATATAAAAAGATAAATAAATGTAAGATAAGCAAAAACTGTGCTTCTTCAGCTACAAATAATTGGGATGCTATAAGGTGTCATAATGTCAATTGACTTCTGTAAAATTGGTCCTGCTGTGAGGTGTATGCCCTGGAATGGACTGGCTCTGGACTCTGGCTCTGGCTCTGGACCACTGTGACCCAAAATTGGATGATGATGATGACAATAATAATAATAATAATAATAATAATAATAATAATAATTATTATTATTATTATTATTATTATTATTATTATTATTATTATTGTTATTGTTATTATTATTAATTTAATACATGGATTAAGTACACTTCTTCTTTTAATTAAAACTTTTAAGCTTTATTAAAGTTTGGCATGATGTTGCACGTTTTAACTTTCATGCATTTCATGCAAATTCAAATTTGGATTTAAAGATGCAGACTAAATAACCTTGACACAGGCACTTGATAATTAAAATGATGCAGCTCTACAAAATTATGTCTGATCATATTAACATTAATTACACACTCATTTTAACACATTTTCACAGTCTGTAGTGCATCTTTTGTTCTCCTGTACTGTCTTGGCCATCATTCACAAAATAGACAAGAATCTACAAGGCTGCAAACATATTGAAAACAATAAGTTATTTTTGTAATGAATGTGATAGGTGGAGCTAAAAAGCTCTAATCACAAAGACAAATGAAGTGAATGATTGCTGTACATTTGTGTAGGACTATCACTGGTAAACGTAATCTGAAAACACATTACCACAGGCCATTTCACTCCCTGAGCATCACACAGAGAAATTATTCTTTGACAAATTCCCCATTCTAAACTGAGGCTGAATACAGAACATTGAAACCAATGAATTAAGAATGAACACTTAATCTGTAATATGACTTTCAATATGGAAATACATTTTACAGATGAAGAGTTCCCTAGAGATCATTTTACAAGCTCCTAAGGTCACTCGTTTTTTTTTTTGCTAGCTGATTCTGAGAGGTTGAAATTAAGCTTGGTTCAAAACTTTACTCATCTCAATCAGTAGCTCCAGAAATGTATTGGTTTCTAAGATAAAGACTAACTTTTACATTACATTACAACAGTTACTGTACATTATCAATGGGATGAGCTCTACAGAAAATTGAATTGTTGTATTCAATGCATATTTTGCATGATTTCAGAATAAGAACATAACTGGCTGTAATAAAGCATTTCTATTTACTTCTTTAAGCTTAACTCAAAAATTAAATAAAAACAAGTAATAACAACAATTGACTAAGTATCGTGATTGGGCAGTAGCAGAGTTCCACGTCCGTCATAGACTTTTGTTGTGAAAGCTATAGTAGTCTGAAGATTAATATTTTTACTTAACTGAGATCCAAATTTGTTTAACTGAGCTTCAGAGTGTTAATAAGTTAACAGGAATATTGAATATTATCAGGCCCCAAGCAGCTGACCAGTAAAGTTACCCCTTCTGTGTGCAGGTTGGATTACATAGCCCAAATGTTTCCAGTTTAAGTGTGGGTTATGTCATTAACACATTTCCCAAGTGGTAGCATACAATTGGTTGAGTCTCCCTGGAAATGGGCAGGCTCAGTCACTCACACTTGTCTGGCTTTTTGCAGAACAATGGTTACTAACCCCATTGGGGTGACTGAGACATCAGTGTGAGATGGGCCACTCTTTCATCTTATGCTTAATCTCCTCTAATGTCTGCCTGACACCATCTTCATTTTCTGTATACCTGACGTTTGTCAGCAGCTCCCCTTATGTGTCCTTTGTAGTCAGTGGTGCATTCTGCACTGGCCGCATTCACAATGTGTCAGCAGCAATATAGAACATGAGACTCTGCATTCTGCTCTGATTTTTATGTTTCAAGTTTATTTCTGGCAGTTCCACGTACCACTAGTTTCCTTGCACTGTCATTCAAAAGAAGTGCATGACCAGAGGTCATGGGCCAAGTAAACAGTGAGGTGTCATACCATGTCTCAGATCCTGAATGCTTATTTCAAGAAGAGATTTCAAAGGTGGGTGGTCCAGTGGTGCAGTGGTTAGCATTGCTGCCTGGCAGCACTGGGGTCATGGTTACAATTCATGGGGTGCTATATGCATGGAGTTTGTATGTTCTCTCCATGTTCATGTGGATTTTGTATTTTTTTCCCCCACATTCCAAAGACTTGATGGTAGATTAACTGGCTTTTGAGAAAACCGACCATGGTGTGAACGTGTGCGTGTCAGCAGCCATATCACCCTGCAACTCACAACTGGCAACCCACTGAAGCTAAGCAGGTGTGAGCCTGGTCAGTACCTGGATGGGAGACCTCCTGGGAAAAACTTAGGTTGCTGCTGGAAGAGGTATTAGACCCTGTGGTCCACGTGGGTCCTAATGCCCCAGTATAGTGATGGGGACACTATACTGTAAACAGGTGCTGTCCTTCGAATGAGACGTAAAACCGAGGTCCTGACTCTCTGTGGTCATTAAAAATCCCAGGGCGTTTCTCGAAAAGAGTAGGGGTGTAACCCCGGCATCCTGGCCAAATTTCCCATTGGCCCTTACCAATCATGGCCTCCTAATAATCCCCATCTATGAATTGGCTTCATTACTTTCTGCTCTCCTCCCCACTAATAGCTGATGTGTGGTGAGCGTTCTGGCGCACTATGGCTGCCGTCGCATCATCCAGGTGGATGCTGCACATTGGTGGTGGTGGAGGGGAGACCCCATTACCTGTAAAGCGCTTTGAGTGGAGTGTCCAGAAAAGCGCTATATAAGTGTAAGCAATTATTATTAATGCTGGGATCTTTGTGATCCCAGCACTGGACTGGTTGCTTGTCAGGATAGGTTTTGGCTATCAGTGCTTGTCAGTTATGGTTAAAATGGTTAGAAAATGGATGGATGGATTTCAAAGATAAATGACTTAAATGTTACTGTCGAAGTGGAGAAGTACAAAACGAACTCTATAACCTCAGGAACCCTTCATATACAGTAATATAACAAAAATATGTTGTGTGAATCCACTGCCAGCACACAGCGCAAGTGCTGTATTTCATAAACTACTGTATGTGATAGTAATACAGAGACATTCACATATAATTTAGTTAATGACAGACTAATAATATTGTATATTGTACAGTTATTGAATGTGCATGGTTATGCAGCTTCATTAGCATCAGTGCTATATTTTGGATGACAAAAATGGCAAAGAAGTTGAGGTATCCATGTTATTGTGCCATAGGCAGCAGAACAGGATACTTCAGAGATGCAAAAAAGAGCACAAAAGAGTAAAATAACTGTCGACCCCAAGAGTTTACAGAAAAACAGACAAGATTGTTAATTGATTCAAATTAGACAACCCATACTTTATTAATGGTATATTATAGTTGCACATAATTAAGATACGGTATAAGCAAATCTTTAAAACAGCAACAAAAACATTTAGGAGGGAAAATTAATAAAACCTGTGATTGACAGAAAGCTCAAGTAAAGAATTCACATAGAATAAACTTTCAGATATATAATTTTTTTTACAAATTTTAAATGTAAAATATAACTAAAATTGAGTGTAGAATGCAATTGCCTTTTTGGGAAAGTAACCTAAATCCTTAAGTAGTAGTGCTCTTTATACACTGATACACAGCAGGGGAAAATACAGATTCATACATTTATTGGCTGCTGGTAAAGAACTGCTACTAGGAAGCTTGTGCTTAATAACATGCTTTGTTCTCACTGTTTGCCAGGAAGATAAAAAAATATACATTAGTCACCATTGATGTTTTGTTCAAATGGTGTAAGAGGGCCTGTGTCATAACAAGAAGGCACTAACAGCATCATAATACATCAATATCAATTCCTGTCAGGAAAGACAAGGTGGAATTGGTTTTTCACTCAATAGCTGACAATCACAATTAGGTTTTTCTCAGCACAGGCTTTTGAACAAATTTAATCGTCTGCTACGATGCTAGAATATATAAGACTCTCCCTTTGTTGGTTTTTTGGTTCGAGAACTAACACAGTCTTCAAACCGTATCCAATTCCTGCTTTGTGTTGGTGAAATGTTCTATGCACATCCCATGAATTATAAAATAAATTCCAAATAAATAGTGAATGATTATACCCATCAGAGAGCTGCATATCAATAGTGAACCACTGACGTTCTCCATAGAATGTAAGCAGTCACATCCAGGTTCATAATTCACATGAACTTTTACCAACATTGTTATGCTTAATGATCTCCTTCATTGTCTCTTACAGAAAAGAATACAACAAACACAAGTATCTCTTTGTGGTTTCACAAAAATGTTGAAATGCTGTAAATTTGAACCAAGGAAGGTAAGTACAGCAGAGACACAAATGAAAGAAATTGTTTCCCTTTTTAACTTACTGGTATTACTGAAGACGTCTACTATTTCTAAGCAACAGCAAACAAGGAATAAACAAAAGACAATTACAAATAATCTACATAAGCATATCTAATTAATTTACATTTTTAGATCAAAATAATGGAAAAATACAGTACATCATCTAAAATGTATATGTTAGAATGTGGTTTTGAAGCATCAAAAATGAAGCAGAAGAATAAAATTGGAAACTGTAATATGATTTACTGTATTTATGTAAACAGATAAACAATGTTCAGAGTATGATATAAAGAATAGAAATAGAAACTATCAAAAGAATTATCCATTTTCATTCCTCCATCAATTTATCCAATACAGCATTGAGGGGGAAACAGAGCCTATCCCAGCAAGCAATGCATGGATAGATGGGATGCCAGTCAATCACAGAAATAGTTTGTGTGCACCTATGTCTGTATGTGCCCTGTGATGGACTGGTGTCCCATCCAGGATGTATCCTGCCTTGTGCCCTTTGCTTGTCAGGATGGGATCCAGTTTCCCTGCAATCCTGGTTCACAGGGCACAGACAGACACAATCATGCTCACACTCAAACCACTGCCAATTTACAATATGAGGAGAAAGTTCAAACCCTACACAGTACTGTAGCACCCCAGGAATAAAACCCAGGGCTGCAGTGCTGTGAACCAGCAATGCTAACCACTGTGCTACTGTGCCACCTATCCATTTTCATCACCCACTGAATTATCCTCTGCATAATGCTGTGGGGGCTCAGAATGTTCCAATATCAGATGGGACTGTGCAGTATATGATCTTACAGCCTTCTGATTACAAGAGCAGATGGGTTAGAAGAAGCTTCTAGGCTAGGCACATATACAGTATAGTACCATATTATACAATATCCATTACATTACAGCAAAGCCAAGTAACCTGATGTAGATGCCCAAGCATGCATTTTTCCCTCCATTTTGTAATCAAGTGTTCTGTTCTAGGTGCATTATCTCTGTTAAAGGTGCTCGTTTTAATATAGCTGGGGATTGCCCTTCCATACAGTTTATCCATAAAAAAGCTGCTTTTCCCTGGAAAGGGGCAAACCAACCCAGAGGCTATCCTGGAAGTGCAGGGCCCAAGGAGCAACCACACCCTGGATGTGTCACCACGGCAGAAATGAAGGATACATGGTCACCTTATATACCCTGAGGAGAGGGGACTGAGGGAGAGCATCACATTCTTATGATATAGAGGCTGCTGCCTTTACCCTGGTGCTAGTGATATCCCATTCTGTTATGACTGCTCTTCGAAGTGAAAGGGAAGTGTCTTATATAAACATTTATTACTTTAACTTCAATAAATATCTCTAAGGTTTAAAATTTAGATTGTATCAGCTATCATTCCTTTCAAGGTTTTTTGTAGGAGGGAAATGTAGATGCCTGAACATATTTCTTGGAATTCTTCATATTTAAAAGAAATGTAAAGCAGCTTTTCTGTAACAATAATCACTTAGATGAAATGGTACTTTGTTACAATACTAATATACTGTACAGTGATGGATCTCCTCTTCTGTCTTGGATGAGCTGTCAGCACTCTGAATAGATCTGGAGTCAGCTCAGTTTTATTAAATGCTTTGATAAAATTGTATTATTATTATTGTAATGCGAGTGGGCTAAGTATTTCTATTTAAGAGCATTAAATAATGTAATGTTGCAAACCATTCCTGTTATGATCATGTGACTTTGAGTTACTTTAGGTTTAACTTTAGGATTAATGAAGCAATGGTTCACGGTTCTGAAAACAATGTACTGTAGCATTTTAAATTTTCATGCTGCTGAACCTATTTAAGTAAACTATTCTTTTTTTATTTTAGCTAGTTTTAAAGTGACACCTACACAAATTACAGGATCAGTGGAATCACTTGCAAGATGTCAGCTTCCATTCACTGCAGCAGAGATGTGCTGTGAAAGGCTGCCTCATGTAACTTGCAACTTTTAGATGAACTCCTGTAGGGACATCAGTATGAACAGAAGAAACTTATATAAAATTGAGTTATCTTAAGGTTCAAATGGAGGTCAATCTCCCTAATTCTCTCTCCAACTACTGTTTGGTTGGCGCTACATTGTGCATGGTACAACAGAAATAAATATGCCTGTACTTAGTCAGTGAAGGGCTTAGAATTGATCTTGGGAATGTCAAATAACTAGAGGGAAACAGACTAAATATTGTTTTTTATCTCTACATATTATCTTCATAAGTTATTCAGATACTGAGTTTGTATTGTATTG
Organism: Lepisosteus platostomus; assembly: GCF_059453375.1. Taxonomy (NCBI): domain Eukaryota; kingdom Metazoa; phylum Chordata; class Actinopteri; order Semionotiformes; family Lepisosteidae; genus Lepisosteus; species Lepisosteus platostomus. Next base: position 21,726,482 of record NC_142613.1, read on the forward strand.
TTTGTATTATTTTAATTCAAAAATGAAAAATATCTAGGTCATTTTACTGTACAAAATACCCTTTTTTTTTTGCTTGTGTTCATTGCAGCATTATGTGGACATACAGTATGTTGTCATCTGGGAATTGCAGTGTGCTGAAGAGAGCCAGTTGATCAAACATGATTAAGATGCCTAGTGTACATTATTATCAGAGGTGTTTTGAATCTAATATGATTAAAACTATAAATGGCAGAGTTAACAGGAAATGTATGTCTGTGAACTATTAAAACTTGGACTCAACAAGAAGTACTAGTATGCAAAATGTCAGAAGTCATTTGAGTACCGAATGAGATTAATTTAAAAATTCCAAAGTGAGCAAGCCCTTTTATGTAAAATAAGAATTCCTAATTTGTAACTGTTTTATTTTGTCTATTAAAAGCTGATTATTTGAGAACCTTATCTGAACAGAATCTGGTCTTTCTTTTTGTTTTGAAGCCAAAGGTAAATTCATTGGATGTTTAATTAAAGCTTTCTATTTCTGTTTTCATTTCATTTGTGTTCGTACACTTTGCTCTTATGCAGACCATGATGAAGTGAAAAAATGTTTTTGGTGTTTCTTATACTGTTATGTGTGACATCAAATAGGGAAGGGTCTTCAAGAACATTTTCCCTGTTCACTTCATGTTATTTGTATGGGTTTAGCTATTTTTTTTAATTAAGACACTACCATACAGGTAGTGACAACAACACAACACAGGAGCTTATTCAGAATATAAGCACTATGTACTATATATTCAATTAGCCAAATTACACTGCAACCTCAGTTACATTTTTTTAGTTTATCATTTTGGTTGATCTTACCTGCCCTCCTTGTTCCCAGGATTACAAGTAGGTGGGACACTACAACACTTTTTTAATAAGCAGAATTATATTTGGATCTCGTAGACCCTCTTTATTAGATTGCTGTAACCTGACTGATAGATCTTTTGGTCATTCTATATACAATAGTACTTAAGACTTAACAGTATAACATGGGTGCAAGTATTATTCTAAACTGAGGAAATTACATTTGTAAAGCTTTTTATTCAAGCAGAAAAAGTCTGACTAGTGTCAGGGAAAGATGGGAAATTACAAGTAAAGAGCAGATCCATGGGGTATCTCAGAAATCTAATGATCATTTAATAATAAATGAGAAGCAAAGTTTTTGGATCTTTCAAAGAACATTTTTTCTATACTCAAATAAGAGTAAAACCTCATGCCTTAGTCATTCATGTCCTGTGGCTGTTCATGTTCAACCCAATTACATTCAACATGCAGGATTTGTAATGTAAAGCTGTATCACAAAGAATAAACATTTTGCTACTTACCCAGCACTGAATAATAAAATGGAAACTCTGCTGAACTTGTAGAAAACTGTGGTAAAATGTACAGGCCACCAGGCAGGGAATTCCACATCAATTTATTTCTTGATATGTGAGAAGAGATTCGATCTTGGATTATCTGACAAAAGAACAAGGGAAGAAAAGAGGAATGGGGTGAATAAAGTGTCCATCCTCGCAATGGTGAATATTACCAACATAGACGGAAGTCGTGCTCAGTTGCGTCTTGTAGACAGCGATAACGGAATTGCTTTCCATTCCCTGAGAATCTCAGAGGTGTGAATGAGCTCTATTAACCACGCTCTCAATGGATTTAACAGGTCTGTAGATAAGAATATTGTGCCATGAATAGCTTCAAAGGCACTTTCTAAATGTAAACATAAATAACCAATAACATATTACTAACATTGCCAGCAGCAAGCTAAACATATCCTTTTATGGTAGCAAGTAGCAAGGAGCTCCACAAATTCATCTGCCATACATTTGACAAAACTTTCAATTTTATGTTGCCTGATGGTTTATTATACTGTGTTTTTAAATATTATTATAATGATAAGATGAGGGAATGAAGTTAAATTAAGGAGAACATATAAAGCATTTATATATGACAACACACACAGAGAGTATTGAGCATTAGACAGGACGGTCATCCAGTGAAGGGCCACAGAGTATGGGTCACTTTAGAAAAGCCAATCAAACCAAGCAAGCACTTTAATAATGTTAAGATGTTCTTTTTAAGACACAGATATACTGTATGTCCACTTCCATGGGCAAAGAAATTAACAATCTATGGGAAAAACAGCTGTCTGGGGCTGCTGATTGTATCTGCATATTTACATTTAGAATCTTGTTTTTTCTCTGCTGCCTGAGAGAGCTAATTAATGTTCATTTCAATAATATACTGTATGTAACATAACTACTGTGTACACAAAACAAAATAATTAAAATGTTAGGATCATTGAATCTTTTGTTTAAAAAACAAAATTCAGTTTCTGTTTTAAAAAGGGAGGGGTGTGAGTTAAAATTGCAAATTTGTCAGACACTCCATTTGTAGATAATTATTCATATGAATAGAGAACATAAATTTGTAATGGCTCTTACTTATGTTAATTGTTTGTGTAATAGGGAGATATCAAAACATTTTGAGCCATAAAGATTTTTGGCTTTTCAGCAACTGGTAAAACATTGCTTCAGAATTACGTGTCAATTTACACAATAAATAATTTTATGACTAAATTCCACAAAAATATTGCACTTAGAAAATACAGGCACAATCAGGGAACTTGCACTTAGAGAAATCCTTTATTTTGAGAGATGTTTACATAATTTCTAAGTGTGTAAAGCAATAGGTTTTATGTATTAGATGTTGTTGCACCAGATTACTATATTTGCAATTGTATATATTTAAAATGTTATACTGATCTGCTGTAAATAATTTGAAGAATACTGTAAGTATAAAATTGTATACTGTCCATGACAGTATCTACAAAACAGTACTAATGCCACCCCTGGCTTGCAACCTGCAGTAGCAGTAAGGTTATGGCCAAGTGGAGAATTTATTGCTTAAGGAAGATTATTTTAATTTTTTTCTTCCTGGGAATAAACCCAGGAACTGGTTAACTCTTCTCCTTAGGCTTCTCAGCCTGCTCCTTAGGAATGATTCAGTGATAGGGCCCTAACAATCTAATAACTGGTATGACCTTGGCATTCCAATGCCCAAACTAGGCTAAAGTACCTGTACCTTTTTATATTTTATATAAAAATCAAATGGACTCTGTTCAGTCTGCAGTTCTAAGAGGAATGCACATGTGAATGTTACCCATCATAAATCCATAGATGGGGAATAACGTATCCATAAACCACATAACTGGTCCAGTTCCGTGTCCTCATGTACTGTATTAAAAGAGTCAGCTGTGTCTTTGCTGTTGCTGTGCTTCAAAGCTGCAGGTTCTGATTAGACTTATGGGGCAGAGTTAATTACAATATCTTCTGGTGCTCAATGTCAGATTCAGTTATTTTCCAGATTCCAGTTTGTACTACTGTATATTGGTCTAATGTGTACCTACGTACTTGTTGAAGCTACAGTATGCCTGTATTCCAAACAGAATTTTAATTGCAAAGGAGCCAACTTTTGAGCATCTTAATAGAAACAAATCTAAAACTATATATTCAGAGCAAATGGTCAATTTAGGAAGAAAAAATAAGAGTTTTTCAGTCGTCAGCTCATTATATGCAACAGGATCTTGTGCTTTAAGCTGTTTTCAAGGGGAAAACTAAATCCACTCAAAGATCTAAATCCAATGAAACTGGCATTAGTGCCCAAGTGCCTTTTGATCTATTCAGAGAATTATGCCATATTTATAGCTTGCCTGAAAAGCTGCTTCCCAGGGGAGCAATTAGAGTGCTTCGTTTTGCCCCCTTTTTCTCATTCTGCAGGTAAAATTATGTGTTTAGTGCATCTGCACAATGATCATTTTCCATCGAAATAAACCTAATTTACTCCCTGAAGAATTTTTATATGCACCTGATGATGTCCACATTGCTCCATTTGAAGCCCAAGCTTTGCTCTAATCCCAAACCTAATTCATCAAGATGCTCATTTTGAAACACCACAATAACATGGTTCTTTTTCTGTGCCTTTGACATGACGTACTGAATTGCTGGATGGAAAGGGACGCTTGCTGAAAGTGGTAATAATCACTTGGACACATGCTTGCTTAAAATACAAGTCTTATTAAAAAGAAGAAACTAAAAAAAAATGTATATTGTATGCTATCCCTTTGCATGAACTTTGAGGAAATGTGTAATGTATATTATTTAAAATAAACATTTTTTTTGTAAATGCTGTACTCATGAGTTTATGCAGAAACTGTCAATTCAAGGTGCAGTGAGTCTCTGTGGATGAGCAGGTGAGGTGTTAAGAGATTTATAAAAAGGTAAAACCTCATATAAAATGTAATGGAAGAGACCTAGGTCCACTTCCATTTTTTAACTGTCTATTGCATATTTATGCCCTTGCTTTACTCTTCAAGCATGTAGCTGTTACCTGTAAACACTTTAACTTGAATTCTTTTTACAAAAAAGCCTATTAAAATAGCACTTTTTGAAATATTGTGCAGTAATTAAACATTTTCTGAAGACATCCTGAGTGTAAGGCAGATGTGACCCATAAATAAAGTTAATTTAAACACACAAAGACAGGCAGGGGACAATAATCACAGCATCATGTTTGCATATTTCAACGTCTTCATGGTAAAAGGCAAATGAACACAGACAAGGGAATGAATCAGTTGTAGAAATGCAGTGTTGTAGAACCACAGATCCACAGCAGATCGTATCATGCTGTTCATTAGCTTTACTGCCAGCAAAAAAAAATACTTAGGGCTTTGCCACACATCATCACAGTAAGGCAGAGTAGGCTAACATCACAGTGACCAAGAAGAGCCAATGGGTAATATGGTTCAGCTGCTGCCGGGTTTCAAGGAAAAAGTGGGATTGCAGAGTGAACATGTACTGGATGAGGAAACAGTTTACAAAACAGGAAAAAATGAAGTTAAATTCACAAGATGTAAAACACATATGAAAAATGTTACTGCAGCTGTTTAACTTTGCTGTGGAGCTTAACAGTAAATCAATGAAATAGGTTTTGTTGTTTCAGAATCCTAAAACGATTAAACCAATTCTACCATCCATCACAATGTAGAAAATTGACAGCTTGATTGAATGAGTCTGTGAAAGAGCCATTTATTTAAAAGTGTCTCGGATCAGAATAAAGAAGTATTGTTCTGTGTAATGGGAGCCCCAGTGTTATTGGCCCTAACAGGATACACTTGCCTAAAAATAGACCTTACGTACTGTATCAGATAAATAAAATATAAATAATTCAAATGACTCTTTTAATGAGTATCATTATATTTTTCATTCATTTATGTTCTGTGTGAATAGGGGGACTTTCATAAACCTAACACTGCAGCTCTAACATAAGACGATAAGAAGGGATATACAGTATATAAAGAAGAGTCCATTCACCCATTTGGCTCATTTGGGTTTTTAGCAGCTGATAGATACACGAATCAGCTTCAACAGCATACTTGTGCCTTACGTTCACAAACCTTTGAGGGAATATTTGCTGCTTGTTTTCCTATGCTTGCCTATGTAGTTTCCACCTATTAACTAGTTTGTATTTCAATTCTGTTTCTGCAGATGTTGGAAGGATTTACTTTGACAGTGCTTTGTCAGGATTTTGAGTTCCTGAATAAGGTCCACTCATAATATTAAATTCTTTAAGCCTTAGCTTAGGACATTCCTTTGAGCCCAGGGCAGTATACGGTATGGTTGCTCTTACTAGTGCATTGTACAGGTTTAAAGTAACATGTTAAATTTCTTCTATAGATTGTTTGGAAGATAAAAATGATGTGTCTACATATACACTGATCTTCCTCTCTCATTAGTATCCTCTACATACTGTTCATTCAGATTTTTATTCAGATTTTAAAAAGTAAAATTTCATTATGTATACAGAAATTACATTCAGAAGTATCGGAATACATACAGAAGTATTCAGAGAAACATAGTGTTTGTGTTGAGAAATGACCCATAATAGGAAATAGAGATAGGAAACATAATAGTAACATCATTGAAAGATCAAATTGGGGTGATGTAATTAGTAGAGTACCACAAGATTTGTACTTGGACCATGGTCTTCCTAATTTCTATCAAGGATCATGATTCTAGTGTTGTTAGCAAATGAATTAATTTTGTAGATGATACCAAAACAGGAGGGTTAGCAAACTCTATATACTGTAAGCAGTAAACCATGTTTAGATAAAATTCAAGACTGGGCAAACACCTGACATATGATTTTCACTGCATACAAGAGTTACAGGCAGATAGTAAAAATGTGAACTATAAATACAAAATAAATGCTAACCATAGGGTGGTTACTAATAAAAGTAACCAGGCGCATGTTGACATATTGTATATCTTCTAGATAATGTGAGGAAGCAATAAAAAGGCATAACATTGGCAGACTATATAAGTAGAATGTAAATTGAATTTAATGAGTGCTTTGTTAAAATGATACAATGCGCTAGTAATGCCATACTCAGTTGAAAGAAACTGATCTATTTTTTTTATTTTAAGAGAAGACGATGAAGGCAACTGATCACGTATTCATAATCCTCAAAGACTAAGACAAAATCAGTCAAAAAAAAAACAGAACATAAATTGAAACTATGTGTTAATGCATTTTAACCCAAGAAAAGCTTTCTATATGGAAAGGGTTGTGGAAGTATGAGAAACACTACCCAGCTATTTTGTTGAAGCTTATACAGTACCATAGTTTTTTTCAAGAAACAGCCAAATTAGATCCTTAAAGCTACACATTGTTTACTGATTTCAATCATTTCTTATGGTCTTATGCTTATCATGTTACATTTGTAGGTTATGTTTTTTTTTTCCTACTGTACCCTTCATTGTAACACTTTACATTTTTCCATTAAATGCTGCATTGGCCAGTGCTGAATTTTGTCTAAATATTTTTTTATTTTACTTTTCTTCTATGATCCTTGCTAATCCTACTAGTTTGGCCTAATTTAAAAACTTTTGATTACTATATACGAATCTACAAAATTGATGTAAATTATGCAGTGTATTTAAAATATGAATTCTAATCCTAATTTAGATCCATAAGGCACTCCACTAATTACACCATGCCCATCTGAGCATTTACCTCTTCTCAGTCTTATTACTATGCATGCATTACCTTGAATGCCTACCACCAGTGATTAGATATTTTTTTAATGTAAGGAATTTTGTTAAAAGCCTTCTGAAAGTCAAAATATAGCATTTATATTGTTAAGGAGTTTAGATAAAGTTTGTGACACTTGGCAGAGTAAACATTTCTAACTTCAAAGTCGAGTGGATGTTTGCTGAGGTCTGGGGGATCCCTTGAGCAGGAATAATTGTATTACAGAAAGACACAATGTAAGATATTAAGAGCACGGGGATAGAGGAAAGAAGAAGAGGAAGACAAGAGTCCAGAGGAGTTGGGACTTCATGTCCATCCAAACAAAACCTGACTGGAGCTAAGTATTTGAACCTTGTTAGAGAAAGCATGTTATTCTGTGTTTTTAGGGAACTTGGGTTTCCTAGGTAAAAGATAACCCAGTTAGAAATATCTTTCCTGCTTAGGGTGCATTTTTGTGGAAAGGAATATACAGTAGGCTCCCATTTATTTTGTGGCAACCAGAGCGCAGAGAGAGAAATTTAACTGCAGGTTACTGTGTATTTAGTTGGAAGGCAGCTTATCTCTTGTGTGGCCTCTGTGGGCATTAAGAGTTTAATGCTTAGTAGCAATCTGGGGTTTTCTGGGTGACAAGAATGTTATTGTAAGGGCTCTGAAATGCCTCTTCTGTAAATACTGTTCATGGAGTAACTTGTATGTTGTATGTTTTGTTGTGTGTAGTATACAGTAGTTTGCATCTTGTGATCATTAATAAACATTTGTTTAACTTAGTGTGCCTGGATCATAACTCCTCTTAAACCTGTGCCAGAGAATAAAGAATTCACATGCCTCTATTTATAGCAACCGCTCGGGTATATTCTAAAGAAATCACTTACAAGATGGGGGTTATGAATAATTATTTCACTTATTAACTAAACTGCTCAGTCAATTTCTGATTACCATTTTCATACCCCCCTCCCCCATTTATAAGAATATACTGTCTATTACAGTATAATTATTATATATATATTACAGTAAGATACAATATAATTACATATTCAAATAAATTCATAACAAATTAAGGAAAACCTAAATCCTTGTTGACTAGTTTATCTAGAACTAGTTTAGTTCTTATTATTTCCATAACCTTGAATGTAATGGAAGTAAGACCTATGTGGTTTAGAACTGCTTGTTTAACTTTTGCCAACCAATTAATGAATGGACAGTATATTAGCAATTTTCAAGTCAGTGACTATTACAGCTCCAGTATACTGAGAGACAGCTGAAATGACTTTATACAGTATGTGCCTTTGAGGATTTTAAATACTTGAATAATGTCTCCGCATAGTCTTCTCTGTTCTCTGTAAAAAAGGCTCAGTTTTCTGAGATGACAGAAGTTTGTTAACAGCCATTAAAAACATCTTATTTTTTTCTTTAGGTACAAATCGTTGACTTATATCAGGATATTAATAATTACTTTACTGCTTCAAATGCTTCTCCAGCTGAACACTACTGTCTCTTCTGTGCATTGCAATACATTCACTTCTTTTAAACTTATATTATTTAATATGGAATTGTGTTTCCTTAGCTTGAGGAATGGTATCCATTTCTTCCTCGCTACACCCCTGAGTGAAATGTTAATTTAATACATTAGACATTTCTCTGCAGTCATCTAAATGTTTCTCTGAGATACCTTACTTAATTTTTTATTGTTATTTTGCCCTTGAAGTGCTGAAAAAAAACTAATTTTACTTAGTATTTATCTGAGATTAAGCCTTCTTTATGTCCTTTCTAACTTGTGCTTATAATTTATTATACTTCTTAACCACATATTGTTTTCTTAATACTGTACTTTATAAAGTGCTTTATATTCCTTCTTATTCCTTATATTCCTTATATTCTTAATTGATTTGACCATTTGGACCACTACTTTAATTACTTTTATTTTACTTACTTTAGTTTTCATATTTTAAAACATCTTTAAGTAGTTCCCATCCATTTTCTACAGAAACCCTTGTCATTTGTGTTCTATTCTACTTCTACTAAACTCTGTCTCATTCCATCATATTCTGCCTTGTTGAAATTATAAATCTGTTATGGACTCTACCTGTACAGTTTCAAATATACTTCAAAGCATACCATATTATGATTCCAGTTCCCTAATGGTTTTTTCACCTGTTTTCCTCACTTGATTGTTTGAAAAGGCTAAATCAATACAAGCTTCCCCTCTAGAAGAAGCTCTGACAAACTGAGTTAGAAACAAGTCATCAACTATGTCTGCCATATCAATTTCAGCTGCTGACAGTCCTATTGTTTTTCACAGTAACATCCCTCTATATGATATCACACTTTCATTGGGAGATCTAGGAAGTCTAACATGAACCTTGACTCATCTGAGAATATTATGAATGACCACTTTACCACGGTTAACTGTTGTGTTGTGATCTACAGCTGTTTAACAATGGTAGCCAGTGTCATGGATAATATTGTGCATGTTCAAAGGGCTCTCACATTCAATTACATATGTTTTTTCTTTTGGATGGAAACATGAGGCGATAGAGATTATTGCATACATTTATTATGGCTGTGTTGCATTTTGTGATCTATCACACAGTACATTAGCATGCAGTCATGAAAGATTTAAAATCTTGGACAAAACATTCTGAGTAAGTCAGAGACATTTCTATTTCATTGCAATCAGTATAACGCATAGCTGATGATGGACTGTGAGAATTACTTTGTGCTGATTATATATGGATTATTTTGCTCTGGATCATTTCATTGGCTTTCTGCCTATGGCTTCACTTAGGCCTTGTGTGGTACTGTATGTACAGCTGCACCTACACTGTAATTCGATCATGGTTCCACTATACTGTACCATAAGATCAAGACTCCCACTGTATAATAATTCAATAATATCCAGGTACTGTACCTGCGGGACTGTTGCTGTAACAGGATTCAATGAACCATGGTCATAGTGGTCGCAGTAAACTGAATTTGCTTTTAGGATTAAATTGATGAATTTATTCCTTTATGAAAGTCACAGTCATAGAAAATTACAAAGTCTAAAGAATATGTACAAATTACCTATAGGGATTCTTGAATTAGAACTCTGATATATACTGTAATTCAAACATATTCTATATAATAATAATAATTGCTTACACTTTCACTTTTCTAGAAACTCCACTCAAAGCGCTTTACAGGTAATGGGGACTCCCCTCCACCACCACCAATGAGCAGCATCCACCTGGATGATGCGACGGCAGCCATAGTGCACCAGAACGCTCACCACACATCAGCTATCAGTGGGGAGGAGAGCAGAGTAATGAAGCCAATTCATAGATGGGGATTATTAGGAGGCCATGATTGATAAGGGTCAATGGGAAATTTGGCCAGGCCAGGGGTTACACCCCTACTATTTTCGAGAAACGCCCTGGGATTTTTAATGACCACAGAGAGTTGGGACCTCAGTTTTACATCTCATCCGAAGGATGGCGCCTGTTTACAGTATAGTGTCCCCATCACTATACTGGGGCATTAGGACCCACATGGACCGCAGGGTGAGCGCCCCCTGCTGGCCCCACTAACACCTCTCCAGCAGCAACCTTAGTTTTTCCCAGGAGGTCTGACATCCAGGTACTGACCAGGCTCACACCTGCTTAGCTTCAGTGGGTTGCCAGTTGTGAGTTGCAGGGTGATATGTTGTTATAAAAAGCAAAGAGATTTTACACCTTTATATTTTATAATTTTACCCCTTTATATGTACTGTGTAAGCTGTTGGAGCAACAGGCAAATAACTATTCATGGATGTTCTACACATCTTGTCGTAGAAAAAAAAATGTAATATTTTACATGATAAATATTGTAGAAACTACAATGACTATCACAACTGTGTTTGACTAGCTAGATGTTTTGACATAGCAGATAAACATTATAACATGCACAAGATGCTCATCACACATATTTTCATCTCACTATTCCATTCCAGATGTACCCATGTGTTCTTAAGAAACTGTATTCTATATTTGCAAAAACACTGTTTGACTATGCAGGATGCATTTAGTTTATTTTAAGCATTAAGTCTAGTTAACTACAAGACAATATGAATTCCTTTCACATAACGTTGCATAATAATATACAATAACTTTGGCAAGAAAATCATTCTGAAAAATTCCCTGCCCCTAAAATCTCAAATACAATATGAAATGGAAAGATTATGTATTGTGTTCTTTTGAAATCTTCCACAATGTGCTAGAGTATGTGAAGCATATTGAATAAAACCAAAGAAGTCTATCGAAGGACAAATCTTTTTTTCCTCCTCAGAGATTTTAACTCCATCTGGACAATGAAAGATAGAAATAATCTTTATTTGTCAGAGTATGCTTCCACATCAGTCAGAAAATGAATGCTACACAGTAAAAGAAAGAGGATCTATGGATCTAAAAAGAGGCGAGGCCAAAACTTAATGTAGTGGATGCTAGTAGAGGCACCAATGTTATTGTGCTGTAGACATTAATTCATCTGACTCTTCTTTGCACTTTATACAAAGGCTATCCATTATCCTAGCTGTCTCATCTCTGGTCCATGAGCACAAAGCCATCCCCTCATTCTTACCCTCTTTCGCTTAAATTAATGACTCTATAAATGAGAACACTTACCTCTAATGTAGTTAATACTATTTTTGCAACTGAAGAAAAATAGGCATCCCAAAGGAACTGAGTCTGCTGCCTGAGTGCCAATATTTTGTCATGGTCCACGGATCTAGTTATTGATGGAATCTGTAAAAAAGAACAACAATATTAAAATATGGGAAGAAATATAACAGGGCTCAAAGAACATGTATAATTCTCTGGGTAGAAGAATTACAAGAAATTGGTACTCTTGTAAGGAACTAATGGATACACACCTCCCCAGAGGTAGTTAATGACACTTTTCACTAAATGTCCCAAGGTAAAATTAAAGGATATTATTGTGCATAAATGGTAGCATTATAGTTGCTCCTCAGGGATGGAGTAATTATTGGAGCAGTGCAGAAAAGGCTGCTTTTCAATCACTTTGTTTAAATTCTTTTGAGTCTTCTTCAGCCAGTTATCTAATCCATTAGCTCATGAACATCCCTACTTAAAGAAAATGAAGCTATTGTATCTGCTTCAGTATGAAAAGCCATAAATACCCAAACACTGATGGTAAATGTAAAAAACAATAATGCTGAAAGCTGATATCCTGTCATTATGGTCGCATACCTACAAAGATGAGAATCCATTTAATTTTTCTGTGCTTAAATTATCAAAGCGACAGACCCTGTTAGAGATATTTGTTGGTTATTGAATGTTCAAGAATACACTGCATCCTTTAATTACAAAAATTGTTTAAAAACTGATCATATCGAATACTTCCAAAGATAATACCAAGGGCTTTAACAGTGCTTTTCCAATTTATGTATACACTGATTGAAAATACAAATAAAGTATAAAACAGAAAGAATGCATATACACACTTATCTGAACTGAAATAATGAAATAAAACCTCGTTATGATAAATATATCACAATGAAACACAATATAATTAAATAATGAAAATAATCACTACATTAGTGTTTTGGAATACTCTGCTAACACTACAGTATATACTGTATCCTTTCTTAAGGCCTGCTTTCTTATGATGAATAGAATTAAACTCTAATTAAATCTAATCTGTCAGTATTTGTTTAATTAAGGATAGGTGGACAGGGGGCAGGTTACTGAACACCTGGGTCAGAAAAACAAAAGGTGGATTCAGCTTTATTTTAGGAATTTCCTCATTCTTGCTGAGGCCTGGAAAATTCAATTAATTGACAGACATTGGATTTTACATATTACTCTTCAGTACAAATTAGAGAAAATATGCAGAAAACACCATAAAATCATAACCAGATTAAGCAAGAATATAGCATCGAGGTCAGCCTAGAAAATTTCAGGTGTTTTACTGGGAGAACATACTGCACACCACAGACTGAGCAATAGAAATGTACTCTATTCACTATATTATGAGGACAGTGGGAGTTCTTGGTGTCCCCTTTCCAAAGACGACTGCTGTGTCTCCTTGAATTACAAAGAAGTGCTGTAAAATAAACATGCATTTGTAGAGATATTCAATGATCCTCAACATATTCAGCAGCACCCACTAAAATGGAAGGGGAACCTTGCTCAGCAAAGACGCACAAGAGGTCAAATAGCCTCAATGTGAGCCTGCCACTACATACGTCACTACAATTTCAGATTGTCACCTCAGTTTCCCACAGTTTAAGTGTCTTGTCTTGCTCTTCAGATGGTCTTACTTAAATAACTCATTAACTTTGCACTCCGTCTTCATTAGTAAAAAAATACTGCTCATGCTCATCACACTGAATAGATCTTCACTCTGTCTTCATTAGTCACTGTGGTAGAATTTTTAACCCAGTTATGTCCATGTTGCCCAATTCTTTATCATCACTTCAATAACAACTTCCCTCTTTAACACATTCAGGCAAAAGAGTATTCAAATAGACTCACTCCATGTCATCCAATTGCAATATTTACTAAAATAATCATTAGATCAACTCTTTTCTCATCACTATCTTACCAGACTGATCCTGTTCTACCTCTGTAACCAACTTTTGTATCCCTAGCAAAGCAGCAGCCAGTTTGTTGTTCTCACTCTAAAGCTGTCCATCTGTCCATAAAGCTGCTGCAAGGAGTACTCAGGAAGTCATTCTTGGCAATGTACTGTAGTAGCAATGCTCCACTCCTCCAGAGGCAAATATCTCCAGTCAGCCCTGTTTCAGCTGGCCAACCCTGTTCCTTGGCAGTGTACTTCAGTTCCATTGAGCCAGGAAATGCCTGTGACACTTGTGACACCCCTCAATACAGCCTAACCTGTATTTTCACAAGCATCCCTAGCTTGCTGAGTCCCATAGGCCTGTAATTCAGCCAAATTCATTGCGAATGAAAACTTACCTCTGCATTTCTAATTATTCCCCCTTATTGTCTGGAGCATACAGTAGATGCAGACTGAAATCCATTTTTCCTCTAGATGATCTTATAAACCTTTGCAATGGCACACAGAGCCTCCTTCCCTCCACTTGGAATTTCACTGCCTAAGAATGCCAATGACTCATTCAGACCAGTTGTGCCTCATTTTGTAAGTTTTTCCCAATTAACAGGGAATCAGCTCGGCTCAAGACCACACCACTGGGCCAAAGTTTTTTAGCCAAGATGGTGGCTTGCTCACAAAGCCACCTCTTATTATCTTACAAGGATAAAGATTTTCTTTGTGTATCATGAGATATGTTGCTCATAACTTAATGAATGAAGGACTTGACAGAAAGTAATTTTGTGAACTTTTGATGGCATTTTATTTACTATATAATCATAAAGTGTTTAGGTTTCCAAAAGCATACATATAGAATGTTGTGTCCAAGGCACCTTCTCCAGTACTGTATATCCAGCAATGATCAGGGCATTTATAGTTGACTGGACTTTCTATGGCTGTTTATAAATTACAGTTTATAAATGTTTATAAAAGTATGTTTTCTATAACCTGAATAAAAATAAAAATCATGTTATTTCATGCTTATATTTATAAACAGTCCAGGACATGTTGAAGATTACCATAGCTCCTTGTATTTGTCCTAAAGTTAATGGATATAAGATGAACCCCTGTTAATTGCTATAATTTCCATAGGGTGAAGAATTGAACCTCTTAGTTAATTTCTGTCATTATTGCCTACACCTGGTTTTCTCCCTAAGTAGCATTTAATTTTTTCTTTAACTTTCATGTCTTTGGTGACAATATTCCTCTCATATTTCAAAACCATTTTTTTGCTACATTAATTATATTGTCTACCTTGAAGCAATACAGGGCAGATAGGTAGCAGCTGTTAATATGTTCAGTAATTAAAGTATATAAATATCATACATCTTCCAGAACATAATTAATGGGAGAGTTTATTAATATAGCAGCCTGGGCTGAAGAATCATACTGTATATATACTGTATCTGGCACGTGTTTGCGTGGAGTAAAATAAGAAAAAACAGATAAGCGAGCCTTATTAATGGTTCACTGTAACAAAATATTAGGTATAGTTTTATTAAGATTAAAAAAATATTTATTTTTAATATCTGCAATTTTGCCATAGTCAAAATCAATGCATATCAGAACGTACTCTCACATGTGACATGGCTACTTAACTTATACTGTATACTGTACATACTGTATACATTATAGTGAAAGTTTCTTATTACATGTATGGAAATGTTTTTTAAAGAACAAAACAATTCTACAAAAGTGTGTTAGGAAATATTCTAGAAAGGGGGAAATCAACTTCATGACAGGGCTTCTGGTAACATTAGGGTCACTGACACTTTCAATTAATGATAATAACAGATTGAACTAGTGGACAATTACTCCTTATCATTATGACAATGCCATTTCATGTGTTACATTAAGCTTATGACTGGGGGACAACTCTTGCATTTAAATGAAAACCTGTATTTTAATCTCAGCCCAAACACCAAACTGCAAAACCACCACACCTAATCACATTTCAATATTTGTCCTTACTCATGCAATTCAGATCCCACCCCCCTGTAGAGTTCTAGATTCATCTTCAACAACAGCCCACATACCCTGTGTGACATTCCCTTGGCAGAGAAAACCACTGAATGTTAATGACAGGAACTAATTTAGCAGAGGAGCGCTACACGGGGAAAGCGAATGGGTCAAAGTGCACCTCATGCTCACCAGTGTTGAGATTCATAATGAATGAAATAGCCTGCGAGGCACTGATGTGTTCTGAATGGCCTTTAAAAGCATGTTAATTTCTTTCTTTCAAAGGGACCAAAATTTGAAGTGGAACACAAACATTTTGGATATACTGTATTTCTGGTTGTTTCTCCTAAATATTTTGTTAAAGTTATGGTCTAGAATATGATCATACTGATAATGTAGTCGTAACTCACAGTGAAAACACAAGGTGAGGGATGCTTTTTTAGCTACAGTAGGTTTTTGGACTTTGCTAAAAGTTTGTGAATTAAAGTTAACATGAAAAAGAATCAAATTTTCACATTACATTATTACTGACTAGTGTATGCACATTGCATGGTAGCTATGGTGACAATAAATCCTGCCGTATAACAGTGAGTGAGTATTAAAACTATTTGTAACAGATCAGGTCTTTTGGCACTGGTAAACAAAAGTATTTGCAACCCATCGCCTTCCTGACCCACAGATGTCAGCTATGAAAGTAACAGTAATGAAGAAAAGTAAGAGTAACATGCAACAAATGTGTGCAAACAGGTCAGTCCTAGGACTGCTACAATTTATAGAACATTAGGCATCTGCTGCCTTACGAACTATTTTCTGTACTATATTATTTAGTAGGGGATTAATAGAAATATTGGATAAACTGTAAACTGTAAGGTGGCTTTATTGTAATTTTTAATGTAAGTAATTGTAAATGTAAATAATATTGAATTTTTCACTAAGATTAGGTCAACGTTTATGCATTTAAGTCCAACATAATTACACCCTTCTCATTTCCCACTTCCCCTAGTCCTTCAGAGAGAAAATAATAATCATGAACACATTTTAAGAGCATAAAACAGGTTGGACATAACAGGAGCTGACTCAGCCTATCATGCTGAGGGGTTTTTAGTTGCTTGACTCGTGAAAAGATATCATCTGGCATCTCTAGGGAATCAAGTTTAATAACATGGTTGGAAGTCTGTTCCACTATTAGCACCTATTGCTTAAAGAAGTGTCTCATCTTCTTAGCTCTTTATGTCCTACATGAACATCTACTGTTGGTTCCATCTAGAAATACTTTTGGTGGACCAGTTGGTGATGCTCTTCCCTCAGATCTATAATTTCCAAACCAATGTCCCTAGTATGGTGAGTGAGGATACTGTTCTGTAGGAGGTGCCATCATTCAGATAAGAACTTAAACCTAGGTCTTGATCTTGCTTGATCATTAAAGTGCCCATGGCAATTTTCAAAAGTGTTACAGTAACTCCATTGTTCTGGTTAGATTCCATTCTGGGCTGGTATAATCTGGCCTTTCTCAAATTTCCTCTTAATTACATTTTGGTGCAGTTTCTCACTTCCTCACTTGATCTGTTGTGTAGTAGGGCTGCAGTGCCTGCCATGTGTCACCTAGGTGGTTGAAACATTTCAATGTTGGATGAATTAGATCCCTTCACACATCTGTTGACCACAATGGGATTCTTTGGCATGAAATATGCTATATACAGTAAGTGCAATTAATGATTAAGTATTTCTCATAGTTACACTTTTTTTCCTTGGATCCTTGTTCCAATGTTGATCATTAATTATGTTAAGATTACCAATGCCTCTCAGGATCACACATCACATTTAATTTCTACAGCTTTCAAGAAGTAACCTTTTCTGTGGAACATCAAGAAATGCTCACTGAAAATGAACAAATTATCCCTACGTGTTTTTAAGAGGAACAAGAGGAAATATACCGTATACTGTAAGAGATGTTTGCACTCTACTTCAACTTTGCTAAGAGGATAGATTTAGTGGCTTGTAGTCACATGGTTTTGTGTTGTCTATTTATGGTTGGACACTATTGTTGCAATTCCTAAATCAATGGGCACAAATCAATTTTGAGTAACCCTTTGTTAATGAGCAATGTACTGTATAATATCCCTAATGTCTTGAAGTGGACTGGATGACTTTTTTTGTTTTAAATGCTGTTAGTCCCTCTAATATATTGTTACTGTACCTCTAGCCACTCTGACTCTAACAGCTGCCCCATTCAATAACAATAACTCCAAAAATCACATTTTGAGACAATATCTTAGGGCATGCTTGTCATCCTGTTGCGTAACACTTTAAATCTTTAACCAGAGGCATGTTAATAGTTTCTTCCTGCATAACACCTGCATAACACAGTGCAGGAAAAATGTTCTGTGATTTATCCATAACTTACTGTAAATAAGCACAAAGGACACATGAACTTAACACGAAAGATGAAATATAAGCATTAGTTTAAACACAAACTTTTTTAAAATAAGGTGATATTTTACACCAAAGCAAAACAAATAAGGAAATATAAATGGGGAGTGGCCTGCTAGTTAACATATTATTTACAGTATGTCTTTAGGTAATTTGTTGGTGTCTTTAATTTAATCTCAGACATAATTATCCTACTCCCTTTCCCTGCCATTCCCATGTTCTTTACAACCCACCATCAGATCAAGTAGATTTGAGCAGGTAGGGAGTGAATAAGAACAATACTGTCTCCCTGACATCTATTGGGGATGGCCAGGTGTAAGCTGGTCATCTGACATTTGCTTGCTTGTCACAGCAACTCCTGTGATTCAAACATTCAGTACTTTTGTAATGCTAAGCTCACACTCACCTACACTACTCCCATAGTAGTAGACACATGTCTATTGCACATTAAAACCTAATAAATGCTAGCACCCAGTCTAGTTGAGTAGAATTATATTACCTCACTCAACAGTTGAATACTTTCCTTTTATAGTTGAAGTAGTTTCTTTATTGGAAACTTGAATCCATGTCTTGATGATCCTTTGGAGCTCTAACCACTGCCCCATTGAATAACAGTAAATTTAAATATTTATCAGAAGACACATTTGGAGACCATATCTTAGGTAATGCGTGCCATCGTCCTCAGGATTCTAATATTTCAAAAACCTGTTACTTAGCTTTTTGAACCCATAAAAAACTTATATGAACTGTATAAATATAAAGGAACAAAATATTTCCAACACAGACATGACCTATATCTAAAGATTCACAGTTTATTAAGTTTCTCATAAGAAAAAATACTGTTTTATATTCATATCTGTGCAGCCTACAGTATATGCCCCTTGAGTGCATCTGAAATTCCTAAATTCGTGCTGTCATAGTTTTAAATCACTTTCAGCTGCCACAGAGACCCCCAACCGGGAAAAGTAGCTCTTAAGCATTTTATCTTTAGCTAATTGGTGCAGAACTACCACTTGGTGAAATACAGCAGAGGCATTCTCCCATTATGACCTCATACTCCAGATATGCTATGTTTATGCATAATCTAAGTTCTGAAGTTGATTTTGAAAGCCCCTTCAATAGATTTCAACAAATTCAACTACACAAACTAAAGTGATAATGCATCATCATTAAAATAACTTCAGGGCATATATTGTACAGTAATTCTATTTCTTCTATAGATGATGACACTGTAAAAGAAACAGAAGAAAAATGTAACAAGAGGATTAACTGTGTTTTTCTAGTTTAAAGTTTTCTGTACCTGTAGTAAAAGTCTCTCATCTCCAATGATGGCTGCTTTGCTCCAGTCTATAATCTCAGAAAAAGGCAGCTCCCAGCCATTGCTGAGTAAAACTGGAATACAGGCCGCCTAAAATAGACATATATTATTCAGAAGAGGAAGAAAAAAACATAACACAACATGGCAGCTGCAGTTTCAACATACATTTACATAATTATTCTAACAATAAAGTTGCAATACAGCAATTAATAACTATTCTCTTTTACAGCCACGGCTGTTCAAGAGACGTCTGCAAATTGCAGTGTCAAAGCAATTTATATAGAGCTCGTTTGCAAAAAAGTAAATGATTTTCTGTAAGAAGTATAAATAAATTGATTTTTCCTCTCTCTGGAAGTTCTAAATGTTAAAATTGTAAATGACATAGTTTTCTGACAGAATAAGAATATTTCTTTTTTTGTCAGCACAATAAGCATTTCTCTGATGGAGCTGTATTTTACCTAAATTAGTGTGGTCAATTATCTTGTACACTCAGGCATTTTTTGGTCCTCAAAGGCACTTCACGAAATTCTAACCTGTATGTTAATATTTTGTGGTTACATCATTTATTTTTCACAATAAAGATTACTTATATTTCATACTTAAATAAACTATTTTCTAAATGGCTCAGAGGATTCTCTATTCTTTTAATATTATGGATTAACCAAACTTACAAAAATGTTCGGAAACCGATTATTGTTACTCAAATTATGTGAAATACATGGTCTTCAAAAAAGTGAGAGAAATGCATAAATGAATGAACCATTTTATGACAGAATGGCCATGGTGTGTTTTTACAAAGAAATCAGAATATTGATTGTTTGCACATGAAATGACTACACTTAATACAATACATAATCAACCACACTATTTTTATTAATACTGTATGCAACTAGTGGAATACTTACTGTCATTGGCTGTGTAAAGGATTTGTATGTAATAAAAGAAACAACAACAACTGAAGTACTGTTATCATATTTGCATATTACTGATATTTGATAGACTGAATGGCAGTTATGCCAAATGAAAAGCCACCATTTCCATTTTTTTATTTAGTGTTTGTAATATCTGAGCTAAAATGTTTTGTCTACATCAAAGTGATTCTACATCAATGAAAGCTGGTGTTTTCTTTTACATAGGCATCACAGCTTACACTCATTGTCATTATTAGATGAATAACACACATAACCTATTCACTCTGATCAGCTGCAGGGACTGAGCACTGCCAGTCAATATTGCCTATTTTGATCAAAGAGCAAACTCACAACACCTTGTTAATGAAGATTAATTGGAAAAATTGGCAATTGGAAAAACAAAAGCATATTTAAAATAGCATAACATCTCACAACATTTAATGGAAGGAAAATTCAAGACATATTAAAAATACTTTTTTATACTTTTAGCATGCTATTTCATTATTATATTCTCTTTAGGTACAGCACAGTAGTTAACAATATTAAACAATTATAAGGGAGGCGTCTCAAATTAAGTTCTTGGAGAGACTTGTGTCTTCTGTTCTAGTCCTACTTGAGTAGCACAGGCAATTAAACAATTTAACTAATCATTTTTAAGTATATTAATATTAAAGTAAAAGTGACTGGGGTTCCATCCAGAGTGTACCCTGCCTTGTGCCAATTGTCGGTTGGTTAGTATCCTATTCACTGTAGCCCTATACTAGACTAAGCAGTGATTGAAAATAAATGGATGAATTTAAGAATACTTTAAGTACACTATATGGAAATGATATTTGTATTATTTCTGTTTACTTTGTGTCCAAATAAGAATATCAAAAAGAAAAAAAAAGAGATTTAATTTTGAAAGTTCAACATTGAACACCACTTTGTCAACCAAAGGGATTTTTACTTATGCTGCAGGAAATGTAAACAGTGAAAAAGAAACCAAGAACTAAAGGATGTGTAACTCTGAAAGTCTTTCTTGCATTTTGTTTCAGAAGGGCTTATATTCTAATTGTTTGCCATAAAGGTTTTTTTTAGATTAAAAGGCATGGACAAAAACACATCTAATTTGCTTATTTGAATTTCAAAAAAACTTTTGGTTTTAAAAATATTTGCAAAATATTTGCAAAAATAATTTTTAAAGATGCAAAAAGTTTGTATTGTCAAAACATCAACTCCATTTCAAAGAACTCCTATTTAACTTCCTGTTGAATTATCAAATTTAAATTGTTTTGTTTAATATGGGATTGAGCTTGTATAGAAAGGCCAATCTTAAAAGCCTTTTATATTACTACAGTATACAGTATATGCTGAAGAATATACAGTAAGTCACACCCCTCAAGAAGAACCCTATGGGACTAATTTCATGTGAAAATGTTTAGTTGTATATTCAATTTAATTTTGTGTGGACTCCACATCAGGCCATGCGTCCATGTCTGAAATAACCACATCTTCAAATAAAGTATAATGAATAATTGTACAGTACTTAAAATTGTCAGACAGTGCTTATCAGATCATCATTTATTGGTACTGAAAGCAGCCAGTAGACTGAAAATGATGTTAAAGGCAGGGAATGTATGTTATGATTTATGTTTTTACAGGTATATCCCTGCTTGAAGTGATGTCTCTGTTTGAAGAATGTTAGGGGAGATGGGGTTTGGAAAGCCCTTTAATGTGTACCTACCCTCCATCACTGGGCATACTGCTGTCAAGCTGCATGTATAGGCATTCAGTATTTGACACTACACCTGACTCCTCATTTCCTACAGCAGCAAGAATGAAAACTGCTTTACAGAGAATCCCAAGGCCAACATTTACAGTTAAGTGTGATTTCCTTTGTGAAGACAAATCTTTCTTTTTAAAAGTGAGAATATTGTTATTTATTTCTGATTCTGAGGTCATCACTTTGTGAAAACACTGTAAGTGTAAAAACAATTTCACAGTGAATGGGACAGCTCTTGATCTGTATATAATGTCAATCAATTCACCTTCTAAATCACACTTGCACTTATATTTCTGTTGTCGATTCATTCTTGCTCCGTAAAAGCTTAGACAGGAAACTTATACTGTATGTTGGCATAAACAGGTAATTTACATAATGCCTATAAAGAATGTCTATAATGTACTGTACCTTATTGGTTGAACCTCTCTGCATTGCTGAGCTGTTTTCAATACAAAACCCTAAGCTTGTGAAAATGACAAACAAGGAGGAAGAGACTTATGTACTTTTAAAGAATACAAGAAACTGCTTATGACTAAAACTGACCAACGTTATCTGTATGATGCCTAAAAGCCTTTTGATGTTTTGTTTAGCTTTCCCTCTGAAATGGGGTGGCTAAGTTCGGTCATCTAAAACTTAACAACCACAACCAATTCTCCCAACCACTAGAAGGTTCTGTCTCTCAGGCACTAAAGATTTAAAAATACTGTATCTCTTCAGGAATGATAACCTCAAGTGTATATTTTTAACACTTGTTAAAATAAAAGCAGAGAAATGCTCAGTATTTCTTCAATTTTCCGTTCTTAGACCAACATATTAAAAGATATCAATGCACACAACCACAAGGAAAATCTGTAGCCCTGAATTTCACTTACAGTACTTTTCCCATTGTAATCAATAATAACATGTATGCTTAGTGAAGAACAGAATAAAGACAAGGTCCAAACTCAAATTTTCCTTCCATCCTCATGTATTGACCTTGTGTAGTACCTTAATAAAGTTGCTTTAATCCTTCATTGCAATGGAGATTGCAATGCGCAGTAGTGCCATTCTCCCACAAAATGAAGAATTAAACCTTGGTATAAGCTGTCAGTGCCACATTAAGACCAATGTTTTTAATCCATCAGGCAAAAATGTTTTATTGTATGCTAATTGAACTGACTGACACATATAAACGTATAAACACATGACATGTGCAGGATATGAGAACAATACGATAATACAACACAACATTCAACAAAATTGTTCAATTAGAACTCTTCCAGTACCATAAAGGTTAAAACCAGACAATTACTGTAGCTTAAGAAAGTCTAAACAACAACGATGTTTCTTTTTCTTTTTCTTACTCTATCCCTACTTGAAAACAACTAAATGCTTTTAGGTATAAAGGAAGTAATGCTCTCTTAGTCTTTATATAGGAGGTATAAAGTATATAATTTAAAAAGAGTGTATGAGAGGGGTCATCTAAGATTTTATGTACAGGAATAATGATATGGGTTATTGAATCCAAGGATGCGCTGGTAGTCTTGTCACCTTGATCAGCATTTACTTTTGTTCTGCAAGGACAAGGCACTGCCCAAGCTCTGAATGCAAAAAGTTAGAAAACTCTGAATAAAAATTTAATAAAAAGTGCTAAATTTTTTGTGTTTTCTACAATGAATATTTTTATATCTAAGCTGGATACAGTAGATGGTTTGGTTAAATGTTTTTCTGTTTTGGTAACGTTGTTGCTTTTACCATCACTTTGTGATTTTGAATAAAACTGAGTGTCAAAATCTCTTACTGAGATTTCAAAAAGCTGACAACTGATAAATATAAAAGAATGTACCCATTTTCAGAATGATGCATCCCCGTTATGAGCCTGTTACACATGGTTATAGTTACACCATGGCATGGTATTGAATTACCTGCAGCTAGCTAAGGGAAAAGGGGATCCATGTGTACGCATAGTGGAGAGATGAAAAATGTTGGCTGGCCACGGAGACACACAAAAGGCTCATGAACAAATCCGAGAGTAGTGTAGGTGTGGAACCATGAAGGGAGCCATCTTTGGTTAGACAAAAGTCATGGAGAAGTGGACAATGTTCAAGAGACCCGGGACTGCCACTGTATCAGTGCAGAAGAAGAAAACAGAACTGGCAGGATCAGGACTCATGGGAATAATCGTGGACTGGATCAGGCACTGGTGACTACAGGCAGTAGATAGCTGGATCGCAAGCTTACAAGAAACCTTGGTGTGAGAGAATTACTCAGATCAAGGTACCATAGATCGAATAACAGATAATGGGCATCGGTGGGCAGGAGTTTAATGCCTGGTTGACTGCTGATCAATTAGTTGCAGGTAACCAAGAGAGCCTGTTATACTGGGTCTGAGTGGCGCCAGGCAGAGTCGAGCTCCTCGTGCGAATGCAGTCAGTCCCTTTGCAGACCGAAGACTGGGAGCTTTGACCCACCCGGGCCAAACAATTGAAGTAGTTCTGGAAACCTAATGTGCATGTAGGACTTGCAAGTGCTATGAGACATACAGTAACTGCATTTATCTATATAATGATGTACAGTGATAATACAGAGATCTAAGTGTAACATCAATAGATTGTTGGACACATAACTAATGGTACTTTGATAGGTTTGTTGATATTTTGGAGTAGACTGTTTCTGAACAAAATACTAAGCTCAAATCATGTGATTTCATAAAAATTAAAAACATTCAGTGTTGGTATTTGAGTCAAATTCAAATTTGGAAAATTGACTTCTTAATACACTCACAAATGTGTGATTTAAATTAATGCAAGAACTATGAAAGACATAAACAGGCCTGGCTTAAATAATACGAATCACCTGGTTGCTATCAGTCTGATTGAAAGTATTCTGTCTGCAACAGACTCTCTGTCAATCAGAGCAGTTGTTCAGAGAATACTGGTTCTGTGAGTCCACTGTCCACACCCTGGAAGACAGAAGATCCCCTGCATAATCTTTTTCATGCTGCAGCCCAAGAAAATTCAGGGAGAAAAACGTGCATCAGCAAAATTTCTGTAGCTGGCTGTCATTCATACAGTATGCAAAGGAACAAGTAATAGGTTTATTCCATGCTGAAAAAAAGAAGAGAGAAAACACAATGTTTCGGCCTTGGAGCCTTCTCACACCTGAAGAAGGCTCCACGGCCGAAACGTTGTGTTTTCTCTCTTCTTTTTTTCAGCATGGAATAAACCTACAGTATTACTTGTTCCTTTGCAGCCTACGCATGCTGACGCAGCTACCCACCTGAATTCATACAGTATGCTTCACATGGGCTGAAGAACATCTGATGTAACTGCAGATAGATTGTTGAAGTGTTTAATTCATTAAATAAATTAATGGTGTTTCCCTTGCAAGACAGAAGACAACATCGTGTTGGATGCTACAAGCAACCTATTGAGTGCTGGATATATGATGAGTTTGGAAAGAATCTCCTTCAACTCTACATTGCCTTTGGTGCAGATAGAGGGTAACCTGACTGTTCAGACAGTTCTTTAGGTTCTTCCAATTAATCCAGTACTGTTGATTTTTCAGGCATGACAATACAAAGCAACATCACAACGCAGTGCTAGGATTATGCTGGTTTGAATTGGAGAAAGCAATGTAAAGTTTTTATAACGGCCAATTATTTTGTCTGACCTGAGTCCAAAATCGGTTACATTAAAGTATATTAGCATAGGGCTGAATTGCATTACTTTTTCATACACGAGATGGATTTCTATTGTAACTTTTCATCACACTTGGTGAAATCCAAATACAGGACTTAACAGACTTCTCCCGATCAATGGAAACCCACCATAAACTACAGGGTATGTAATTTACATGATTACACATCAAATGGGGGTAATTCTTGTAATTTACAACACAGAATATTCATTATAGTCGTTATTTTACTATTGCAGTGCACAGCTTGGGAAACATTGGCTTAGATATTTTACATAAAGTGTTAGCAGCATAAAATTAGAAGGTGTTGGTCTTAGTATAATAGAGCCATGTGTGCACACACAGCAAACAGCATTACTGTTGGTCACTTACTGCAATTAATATCAGTTTTCATACAGAGAACAAAAGTCGGTTCTCCATGGGATTTGCATGTATTGGATATTACCATTGACACTAGAACCTTTTCAGGTGATATAACAATATAGACATTAGCTGATAATGCTGTCACTGAAAAACTAGTGCTTCAATAGTTTTTGGTAAAGAAATTGTAAAAGTGTTCCATTTAATTTATTGCATTTGAATACAAGACTAAAAATGTCCCTGGTTCAATGATATTATACCAAGAGAAGTGGTGTCCCACAAGGGGTTGCTATTCGATGAAACCTGTCAAGTCTGAAAATGAAAGTGGCAGGGATAAGCATATTTTTTATGTACAGTATCTGATGAGGATAGATGAAACTGTTGTTTAAAGTGAGGACTTAAGAATCCAAAGAGCAATCTGAGCAGCAAAGGAGCAACAGGACATCTGTTTTTAAACATCAAAACAATTATATTGTCTCAGGATAACAGGAGGTAATTTATATTCTGGTTTGATGGACAAGACTGCATATGTTCAGAGAACAATATGAAACAAGAAGGAGTTTTCAATACCTTAAGAAGTTGTGATCAGTGAATAAACAGACAAAAATGGGAGGAAAAATGGTAATCAGGATGCAAATTAAAGGTAATAACCGTATCGACATAATAGGTTTTACAAGACGAATCTGCATAGTAAGACTTACAGTAAATTGCGTTGGTCTGGGTTAGAAAAAGAAGAAATTATTGTTTTGCATCTAGAGTTCTCAGATGGGTCTACAGATTTTTGTTAGATCAAATTATCTTTTTGTTACTACGAAACCTCATGGCAGGGGTAGGGAGCTTTGATATCTCCATTTTATTCTTTTGTAAGGATTTACAAAAGTGCCCTTATGCAGCCCTAAAGCACAGGGCCACACACATACTCTGGTCTCCATTTAACAAATATTGTTTTGGTTGATTTAATGTACCAAATTGGAATGCAAATATTTTGGTTCCTTACCCCTACCTGAGGCAGTATACTTAATGTGGAGGTCAGTAGACCTCTTTATTAAAATCCTGTAAGAGCACTTCATGATGTTAAAGAACAGTTACATAGTGCTGAAGCAGCATGTGACTGACTGTATCGTAATGAAAAACGGCAGATAAAAGATTTGATTTTCAAAGTCTGGCAACTTGAAATGAGTCATATGTCCATCTTAGCATTGTCCTGAAAGAAAAAGGGAAATTAATTTGTACTTTTTGTAGACACAGTATCTAATCAATAAATGTGTCTCCTTTATGTCAAATGAAAAGGTCTTGTGGAAATATGAGAGGAATATATTTTGTTAAAAAATAATACAAAAAGTTGATAATTTACATAAAACAGCACGCCAATGGCCACATTTTTTCATTACCAGTTTTGACTTCTAAATTTGACAGGTCCTTAAATTGCTAAGCAAAAAGTGTGAAGAACTGCATTTAACAAGTTCCAATAAAAGTGACATGAATAATAGTTAAAATAATTTCCATGAAGATGTTTAAAAATTGCACAAATAAAAGTTGTAATGTCTACCTTACAAAGTTTATAAAACAATTTATAAAAGTAATTACTAATAACCAATACTGCTAAATCCACAGTGATATCTAAGTTTGTTGTATTAAATAAACTTATTTATGTATTGCTCATACATTAATACTACATCTCACTAAGCAGAATGCAGTGTCTTCAAATGTACAATATTTGACACATTTATTAAAATAAAAATGAACAAAGCTCAACATGTCAGAATGGTAATGGAAGGGAAGTGTTAATGACATAGGGGTCATGGTAAGGCAGACTAAAATAGACATTTTCTGTATCTACATTATTTCTTTTGAGGCTGTGCTTGGAAATATGACAGATTGTCAATACTAATAACCCAGACATCAGGGCTTCTGCCCGCGGCTGGCAAAATGAAACTGGAAAACTTGAACTGCCGATGAGTGCCTCTCGTTTCCAAGGGAACTGCTTAGTAATAGACAGGGCCATGAAGGACAGGACTTTGTCAGGAGAAAGTTCAAACTGTATACCTGAAGGGCTTCCAAAAATCGAAAGGAGCCTAGCCTTCGCCCTCTGGGGACCAAGCAGAAACTGGAATTGTGCAGTAACTCTTGGTAGTCAATCCTGAAAAGACACATAAGAGTAATATCCCTTTAAAAAAGAAAACAAGTAGATGTGATTGAACATTTGGGACACACAGATACTGTTTATGGTATATGCATATAGAAAAGAAAAGTAGCACAGAAGAAAATGTGTAATGCCAATGGTCTGGTCACAACATCGAGCATTTCTTGCCTATAGAGTGAGTGCTGCATTGCTTTTGTTTTGTATTACTTCAGTTTGTGAACATTGTGTCAATTATATAGAGTACTCTATATACAGGTACTGTATGTGTAGGATCAACAAATGCAGAATAAAAGCAAATTGACATGTTCTGTCACATTGGAAAGGAAAAAAATATCACATTAGGTTCACAGGTCAAAAAGCTACAATCAACAAATTGCTTATACTGTACAGTATCTAACTCTTATGAGATTCCTGCATGTGCACTGCAGGAGTAATTCCATAGGAAGAATAATGCTATATTTTCAAGATTTCAGACCCTGATTCTTTTATACTTTGTGGTGGGTCTCTACTGAAACCAATGGTTATCTGACATATTTCAAAATGTGTTTGTACTTCATCTATGCAACCTTGGTATTCATGAGTGTAGAATACCATTGAAGAGAAGAATACGAGGACGGCTCCAGGGAAAGATTCTTCCTAACTGAATCACACAGATGCACTTTGTTACAATAAGTCTCTGGAGTTACTGGATTGACAGCAAAGGATGAACAGAAAGTGCAGTGATTCTTGCCAGTCAAGCAAAATGTAACAAAGGCCTTTTGAAAAAGATGGCCATATTTATAAATGATATAGCAATAGAAAAAGGGGTCAGCTTAGCATGTGATTTTCATTAATATAATTCACAATAAAATCTCTACTGAGGCTGCTTTTCCTCCACTCTACACACAAAAGTTACTAAAAGAAATAAATTAATATCAGCTCTCACTATATTTTATGTATTACTTAGTTATTGCAGGAAGGAAAACACATTAACAGTACATTTTATTTTATATAGAACCTTTGAAAGCAATCATTCCTTAGAAATATGAATACAATATCTGCACAATTATAAGGAACTATTGTTGTGGTGGTATACAGTTTAGTTGAAGAAGATAAGTCATTTTTTAAAACTTTGTTTAACGGTAGAGTAAACCAATCATTTCTTATCCCTTTTATTAAGAACAGGATGCTGGAAAGACCAAGCTCTTCACAATATACTACTGTCACTACAGTGATTAACGATACTACAGTATATATTTTATTTTATTTTTACTTTTATTTTTTCTGCTAATGTGTACAGTTTTCATGCACATCCCTACTCTACTTTCCATTTTACATACAGAACAAAGAAATTGCAATCACCATGTAGTTGCATGTTATAAATAATTCTGGTCACTTGCTTCTGTAATCCATCCATTCCTAAACCACTTTATCCAGTACAGGGTTACAGAGGAAATTGCAGCCTAACCCAGCAACCAATGTATGCAAGATGGGATACACCCTGGATGGGATGCCAATCCATCGCAGGGCACACATAGACAAACATTTATGCTCCCACAAAGGACAATTTCACAGAAGCCAATTAACCTCCTCGTTTGTCTTTGGACTGATGGAGACAACACCCAGAGGAAACATGGGAAGAATATACAAATCCACACAGCATCTCAGGAATTGAACCCAGGACCCCAGGCAATATCACTACCTAGTGCACCACTGTGCTTCCCCACTTCCCCTGTATTACTAAATAATATCCCTTCAAGGATAATAATTTTGTAAGTGACTGTTAAAACAAGCTTTATTCTCCAAAAAATTAATCGAGCATGCCTACAAAAGATAGTTAGTGAGCCTATACAATCATCTTATTTACTTTTATTTCCTGTTTTTATACTTATATTTAATATCTTAAATTACCGTAAAAGGTTAGTTGGGATTTGTATTTGGGTTATAGGATAAAATGTGACTCTATGCGAATTTGGCTTTATGTGCCACTAAAAATCCTTAACTCCTGTTTAATTTATGAGTCGACTATACAAATGGAAATGTACAAAAAGCATAAATTGTACAAAATATAAACCTAGTGAAAATATTTAATCTATATATTCTGGGAATATACTGTAGGCCTAAGTATTGAGACACAAAATGCAATTAGGATACAAGATTTTTTGTATGGGGAATTCCTTAGGTATATATAAACAGCACTTGTTTATGTGTTCAGTCAGTTGAAACTTTAACTTTTAAACTTATTTAAGTAAATTAAATAAGACTTCATTGACATCAAGAGTCAGGCCCCTGAAGACAGTCATGATACATTTACTGTCTTGGAGACACGTGCTTGCTACTCAAGAAAACAACTAGCTTATCAAACTTTCATCAGACTACATTAATGATATAAATGCTGCAACACTACATTGCCTGGAACCTTATGCAGTCAGTGAGCATTAGCCCAGCTTTATTTCAGGGCTGTGACACTTGTTGACAATCACTGCATCTTTCATGCGTCTCCCCTTTCAAACATATACAGTAAATGTAAAAATGGGCAAATTAAGCTCTAAGAGCACAGTAGCTACTTGTGTCAAACTGCTGAAGGCATATTCCTGTTCTACAACCAATCCAAACTAAAACATGGTGATCAAAAACAAGGATAAAATGTAGGCCTTATGTTTGGCCTGGATGATCGCACAGGGTGGTTTAGACAAAAGGGTATTAAATGAAAACATTCCTTAGGTAAAGATATATGATACCTGTATATGGCATATTACATTTTCTTACATTGTTTTGTCCAAATCATGTGTTGTAATATTAATAATATTGATAATATTTCAAAACACTCTCACCCACGGTGCCATTGTCTCTAAGGGTAACCCTGGAAGAATACACTTAATAGAAGAATAAATTAATAGCAATGCTATATACAGCATAAGAGCACAGTAGCTACTTGTGTCAAACGTCAGGAGGCATATTCCTGTTCTTCACCCAATACCCACATATATACAGCATATATACTGTAATAATATGGTAAGAGCACTAACCATGCCTTGTGCTCTTTGAATAATTCATTTTTTGCATACCATCAAGGGTTTTCATTACAGGATTGCAAAAAAGCAGAATACAAGGTTTGTTTAGATGGTCCCTCCTACCTACAGTATATTGTGAAACAAAAAGAGCTACAGTATCCATGTGTCTTACCTTTCAGAGTTATGGTCATGTTTAAGAACATGCAGTTGCTATGGTCAGTGAAAATATTAATTATTCTTATAATTACATGACATTAAGAGGCAGAACAGTCTATTTTTTACATAAGTCAAAGCTAGCAGCCCTGGTATAGACTGTTTCACTAGCTTTTGATCTGTACCTCTCTGTGTATGAATATCCTCCTATTAAAGATCAATTGAATTACTGTACTCATTTTGTGAAGATATTTATCGCAGCTCAGTTTAACTTAATGTAAAATCCTCTACGCAAAATCAGAACATTGTTTATGCAACTATAAATCACATGGCATATTGAAAATACAATGTAATAAATAAAAAATTGTGAATATGACCGATAATACATTACTCAGAAACTACTCATCTCCTCTTACATTTGATTTCCAAACTTAAATCTTGATTAACTGTATATGAGAAGGCTAGGAAAACCTTTCATGTTAACAAAAGAATAAGAAACAGACCCGTAAATGTAATTACTGTTGTTACAATGATAAATAGGGAATTATCATATTTTCTTTATCTTTAGACATGAAGCTTTGAAGGCATATTCAGTAATTACTGCAATGTTCCGAGCAATGAGCAAATAGAATATGCTCACTGATTGTTCATATGATACTCTCCTTTTCTTCTGATCTGGAGGTAGATTAGGAGCATATTTTATACGTATTCAATTAGACCAAACACTTTTAGCCTTGCAATTTAACCTGTTGTGACAGATAACAGAATGTACTGAATACCAGTTGCAAATGATCTTCACATTTCTCTTACTGAAATTATTGCGAATAATGGTCTGTCCTTTCATGAAATATTCTTGATATTCTATTTTATACATCCATCCATCCATTTTCTAACCACTTCATCTAATTCAGGGTCACAGTGGAGCCAGAGCCTATCATGGCAAGTAACAGGTGCAAGGCGGGTACAGCCTGGACAGGACAGCAGTGCATCACCAGCCAGGCATGCAAACACAGGCACACAAACACTTACACCAGCACCAACTTTCCCAGAAGCCTCTTAATCCACCAGTATGTCTTTGGGACTCTGGTAGGAAACCAGAATACCCAGAGGAAACTCACAAGAACATGGTGAGAACAGAAAAACTCAGATAGCACCCCATGTCTGGAATTGAACCCAGGGCCCCAAGGCTGTCGAGGCAGCAATGCTAACCACTGCACCTCTATGCTTCCCTATTTTAGTATATATTCTATTTCAAAGACATAAAAATATTTTTATCAAAGGTGGTTTACATTCAAAGTTATTAGTAAACTGTAGGTTGTGCAAAACTGCATGGCGGTATTAACTAAAAGATCTCAACACAGTGCAAGAAGAAAGCCAATACAAGTTGCACCAATCACAGCAGAAACTGGAATGAATCATAATATCTAAAGTTACAGTTTGAACAAATGGGTATAGGGGAGGAGCCAGAATGTAGTCAGAGATGGTGCTTGTACAGTAGGTATCTGTTTCCATCACAATGGTCCAAGGGTGGAAAATGAGGCAAGAGACTGAAGATAGTGAACAATTAAATGGTCAGCAGCAGAGATAGAATCTCTCAAATGGACAAAGAAAAAACAAAGATGTGCTTCTAATCACTTAGCTGAGGAATTGGAGATATGGAGGAGACAAACTAATGAATAAAGGTGAGAACAAGGATCTCAATTGGATACAAACAGAAAGAGGTAATCATTGAAGAGTGCAAATAGCAAAAAAATACATGGGAGAATTGAGGAAGAGAGCAGACCCAGCGAGGACCAGAGTTTTTATGTGCTGAAGACAGTGGGT
The DNA here is from genome assembly GCF_059453375.1 of Lepisosteus platostomus. Lineage (NCBI taxonomy): Eukaryota > Metazoa > Chordata > Actinopteri > Semionotiformes > Lepisosteidae > Lepisosteus > Lepisosteus platostomus. The sequence goes on from NC_142613.1 coordinate 21,759,708, forward strand.
CGCTGAAGCAGGGGTGCTTGCTTTTTTGGTACAGAGCAGTAGTAATCCATTCTTGAAAACAAAAACTCATGGCCTGAGAAAGAAGCTGATTGTTGAGAAAGGGTTGAATCTGTAGGATGGCCTTTAGAAAAAGACAGCAATAGAGGAGTAGAAATGATAGAGAAATTACAAAAAGGTTGGTAGGGTGAAGAAGAGAAAATATACAGTAGGTATTTCATTTTGACTCAGTCTACCCTTTTACTTTAGCTTTGGGGATACACTGTAGTGATTCCAAATAGTTCTAAAGCATGCCCCCCTTTTAATTTAATGAGTTGTGAATACATGTACAAACATTAGGACTGTCTAGTGAATCCAAGTTTGGAATCCGATTAAAAAGGTGTGCAATCTATGCTAATATTATGTTATTAGGTCAGTGTGCACAACTAAAAAAATGTGCATTGCTACACACTTGTTTAAGTAGTTTTTTTGTGGATTTTCATTTCCATAGAAAATATTTCCTTAAAATTACTGTGATGCTGATTTCTGAATTGACTTCCAGTTATTCCACGACTAATGTTTTGATAGTCTCTTCTGCAATACTGTATGGAGATGATGCTTTAATTAGGACTGGTCCTTCTGACATATGCTTTTTCTGTGACTTAATTATCTACTCAGTACTATTACACTATGACCAACATGGCCACATTACACAGAGTCTAACCAAGAGGTTAAAATTATTTTTTTTTGTTTCCTAGAGATAATTAGATTGCAGTAGTTATTTGCTAGGACAGAGAATGTTCCCTTGTAAAGTTACAGACAACATTCTCTAAAGAGCATTTTACTTTTTATTTTCAAAAGTTATTTTTGGTTTGGAAATATCTAAGGAATGTAATATGCCTTTTTAAAGGCATATTTTATAAAGTCAGGCAACTTAAAAGGATGAATCTCTATGTCATGGTGCTGGGTACAGTGAGTCAGAACAAAAGGAAGAAATTACAATTTTTAAGGCACTATGTAGAAAGATAGAAATTTCAGCACCTCATAGCTTCTTGGATCCTATAATCCTCAGCATCAAAATTCACAGGTCCTTGACAGATCCTATTATAATTCATGTAATTACTATACATAAATTGAAACACTATTCCAAGCATTGTAGACTCTATTTTATTGTAGACTCTTTGATTGTTTTCCATTCATACTGTATAATGCAGTATTTTCCATTCATACTGTATACTGCTCTGCATGCAATATGGCCTACACTCCATTGCATTTTCAATCCACCTGCCACATGCATTTTACAAATCCAATAACTACTGAAGTTGTTTTTGAGTCCAAAGATAACTGGACTATGGGGTTTATCATTTTTGAATAGCAGATGGGACAAACTATTAATTAATTCTTAATTAATTAATTAATTCTTAAATTAATTAATATGTTCCTAAGTATGATGCAATTGCAGGTGCCAGCAGTTGCAACACACAGCATACTATGGTATTTGATGGATATTTGTCTGGTTTTAATTTATTCCAATAGCAGATCTTAACACGTTGCAGATATTATTATTATTTTAAACTATTTTAATATTTGATCTCCATTTCACATTATGAAAAACAGATTTCAGTATTTAACTTTTTAAACATTAGATTTAATGTCATTCCCTTACACAGACCATGAGGGTCTCAGATTGACAAGCTTGGAAGTACAGTACATTAAAAAACAGTTTCACAGTATCACAATGACAACATGTGAAAGCCCACATACAGTAGAAACAGAGAAAGGTTTGCTGTAATTTACAGTACATGAGGCTGCCACTAGGTATAATTAATTGAATCACAATGCTTCTATAGATAAGTATGGTTGTGACTCTTAATAATTATAATTATGATTAGGCTTGATAAATCTGTAATAAACAGAAAATAATTCTGAGAAACAATTGCAACTTAATGAATATCAACCAAAACTGACTTTTTACATAGGCTTAACAGAAAACACAATACAACACATACAGAACAGTCAAAAACCAGTGTTAGCAACAATACAGTACAGTATGTGTTGAGGAGAATAACCTCAGCTCCTTCTGTTAATGTCACTGTGCAATAATTTCACTCTCACTTTAATAACAGTAGACAGGTATTGCTCTGCACAAAGGAGGTTATTCCTCTACGGGGAGCCATGCAACACAATGAAATAACACAACAAGGAACCGTTTCACATGCAAACCTTTTGACCTTTCTTTTTTAATTGGTCCTTGACAGCAAATATTTTCCCTTTTTCTCGGTTTCCTTTGGAGATCATTCCTGTTGTAAAGACTTGATACTCCAAGAAGAATTCTGACTGAATAAACTTACTGTTGTTAAACCTATTTAATTGTGATGTACTTACTTCACTTGACTGTATTTTGTTGTTTATTGCTATTGCCAGTAGTAAAAGCTCATCAGGGAAATCATGCTATTATTATTAAGTATGGTATTATTGCAATATTCTTTGTTATAAGCAGACCATGCATTTAGTTTGTATATCACAGTATACAGTATCTTGTGTGCCAACATTCCTTTCTATACTCTACCATGCTTTCAACGTGACTGTCTTGTGACCTGCTACAGAACACTGCTTTACTTTAGAAAACATTTAGCGACAAAAACATAACACATACACGTAGAAACATAAGAAATGTTACAAATGAGTCCATTCAGTCCATTAAATTTGCTTGCCAACTAAGAGCTATTTAATTAAATGATATAATCCAGTATTTTCTTAAAAGAAGCCAAAAAGGTAACATTTAAAAAAAATGTCTGGGTTCAAGACCTATTGTCCTTGCTTCATTGTTGAGCTTGCAGTAATCCCACAGGATGACTTTTTCAAAGTGAGCAATTTAACAAGGACCCAGGGTCATAAATTGTATTCTAAAAAGACAATGAAACCTTCCTACTTTTATAATTTGTTTAATGTGAGACATAATATAGGGTTCACATAAAGTATACCTCCCCCTTCATAGAACACCGATGGGGAGAAATATACAAAAATGAATTTAACAAGACATTATTATTACTGTTTGGTAAAGGAGCATCAGATTTGAGGACAAACCTTTAAAGTATCATCACTCTACACATTTTACAGGAAATGTAGCTCAGGATAGGATCAATAACATAATGTGTTGAAATTACAGAACATCAAATTGTAAGAAACACAACACTAATCGAATGAGCGTGTTACTGCAGGAGCCATGATAAGCAAAATGTACTTGAGCATTTGACACTTTTACCAGTTGATCAAAGTTTACTAATATGGTACTGTACATTCACCCTGTAACTTCCATGGCTATGGCGTGAATACAAACAGTATGCTGCCAGTTATAGATGGCTTTGTGTCTACCCTGTTTTTATTACCTCTATGTCAAGGCTACTCAAGTTAATTTGACAGAACATTGTATGATGCAATCCAGACAAGGCTTTAACACAACTTTTCATGGGTGCAGTTAATTAGTCAGGCTAGTCGGCCTGAAATAACTGCCTGAATGAATATGTAAAAAAAGAACTCTTGCAGGGAAATCAATTTCAAAAGTAGTTAGAAAAACTATTAAAACTCTTTGTAAATGGCAAAAATATCCTATGTTAAGTATATGAGTCAAATTGTCCAGTTGTTCAAATTCATAGATAAACCAGTGAAAAGACTTCCCCCAACTGCATTTCTGAAACAGATAAAACACAAATTACATACAAATAGCAAATATTGACACATGCTAAGCATGTTACAGTAACTTGATCATTTTTACATTCCATTAACTTCCAGTGATATTATTTTATAAGCCAATTACTGTATTTTTAAAAAAGTTAATTAAATGATTCATTTTGACTTCCATCTTCTGATTTTATGTATCCTTTAAAATCAACATTCCCTCTATTTTTTATATATATATATTTAATATTCTCTCAAAGTGAAGTATCTCTTGAGTACAAATGTCAATGCTCTTAACAACTTGAAAATGTGATAAATGTGTTAATCCTGGGCATTCCCAGAAAGTATGTAAAAAATATGGAAAAATTTCCTTGTAACCTACAGTACCTTTATTTAATTTTCAATTGATTATAAATATGCATTCTTTCACATCAGATAATGCTGGTGAAGTAGGAACTATAAATTAAATTAATATTTGCTTGGACCCTACATTTATCATATATTGAGCTTGTAGATCAATATATTACTTTTGTATTGTTTTGTAATTCCCTACAGTAGATTTAGATCAAATGATACACCATTGAGAACTATATTCAGAGAAATAATTGCTGAAATGAGGTTCAATCATTTACTGTACAATGCTAAACAGAAATTAAGATATGTAGTCTGAGAAACAATATTAGATTTTTGTGAAAATCCTAGAGGAAACTGTATATGGATTGTTTAGTTGATAAGATTGTATCATGTTTGCTGTATGCAGTTGTCTTTTGCAGAGTTGAAAGCAGAAAAATATAAATTTAACTTTGACAATTTACAATTGCTTCCTATTTACTTTACTGTAGTCGACTCAAGTTTCCAGGTTCCACCCTTTCATTCAATGAGCTCTGAGTTTGGAACACAGTTGGAGTTTTGAAACATTTTCTGCACTAACTGCTTGATTCATTTTACTGAGCCGGAAGGAGAATCAAATTAACTAATCATCTGGGGATTTATTAACTGATTCGTTTGATTCACTAAAATAATTCATTCAAAAAGCTTGATGGTTAAATTAGGCAAATACTTCCTAAATTGTTGCCAGAACTTGAATAGTGTGTGCGCAGGATAAGGTTACTTTGTGACTACACATGCACAATGTTTGGAAGGACACTGTCTTTAGGACAATTTCTTTTAAAAGTCAAGTGGAAAAACGCTTATCGCATGAACAGTTTTGTATGTGCCATTTAACATCACATAATTTTATAAAGGATAAGTTACTGTAGTGATGTCACTAGCTGAGTGTGACTGGGACTTCCCATTTGCACACAATTGGCTCTGCACGTCCCAGGGTTGGAATTACAGTAGTTGGTCATGGCTTGTAGTGTCATCAGTGAGAGAAAAAACACTCTTCCAGTTCCTGAAGCCCCTGTATTTTGCCACAAAGCTTGTAGCATGTCAAAGATTAATATGATTCGATGGGTGAACAGATCTGGAGAACATTTTCTCACTCTCCTTGTGCGGGTAACTGGGATCATAATTAGCCACATAGTTGAACCTGACGAAACCCTGGCTTTCACTGAGATATATCGGGATGAGATCATAAGATCAAATACAGTCTACAGGCAGAAGTTTGGAGGTATCACTAGGGCTCTACACTCAGAACTGAAATGTTGTATAGTAGGTCCAAATTCTCATTTGGGGTACTGTTGTCATACATTTCAGCAAGGTAAATTCACTCAGATTGCTCCAACAATTTGCCAACCTACTGTATACTGTTTACATTATTACAAGCATTAACCACTTTGGATAAAGTCAGCAGCCAAATTATTAAAAATACAACTAACAAAATAGAGATTCCCATTCAATATTAGGGTGTTTCTCCAAATGTGCCCTCCATCTTAAAACTTTATTTGCTTTCTTCCATTTGGTCTCTGTTTGCAAGATATAGCTCAATTTTATTTTCATATTTTAGTAAATCTTTAAAAAAATAACATTTACTCTGCTAAGTAAATTCTGTTTGGATATTTCTGAGATTTCTGTTGTTTCAGCAAGAAAGGGTGTTTTGTACTCCTTTTTATTTTCTACCTTTTACTTAAAATAGGCCATTACAGTTGTGTCTCAAAATGCATATTTTTATCATTTATTTTGTTATTTGCAAAGAATAGGCTGATCTCCCCAAGCCTGTGGATTCTAAGGTGTGGCAGCCCAACAAGCAAGATGGTATGCATATTTCAAAGCATGAATTAAAAATGAGGAAAGGGATGATCTTCTTTTTCTCTTATTTTTTTTGAACTTTTCATCCTCTTCTTATTGCTTGTGCTCAAGCCAGCTCTAATCTCATCCCAAGCCTACATTTTCCAACTTAATTATTTCATCATTATTTCAGACAAACTGCCTGCCATTCATTCTGCTGTACAAAGGAGGAGGATGCCAGGTGAATAAAGCCTGGCAATTACATTCAGAGAAGACAAGCGAAAAGGAATGAATTAAGAATCGATGGGCAGCAGCTCAAAATTCTGCTGCTTAATTGATGACAGCCCGAAAGGTGGCTGTTACACCACGAACCGATTGATTTTTGTCAGTTGGGATCCTCTTCTGTTACAGTGTCTTCAGGAACAGATCCTGGGAAAATATCTATATACCAGTCAGGGGGCAGCCATTTTAAACCTGAATGTTCACTTACAGAATATTGGCTTTAGTTGAGGAAAGTAGTAGTAAAATCAATGGTCATACAGTACTTCCTTCCATCTCCCCATAAACTACTGTAAATACAGTAGTACTGAGCGGCATAGTAGCCTGAAATGAACATTGACAGATGTCTAAAAAATGGTGTAGATAGTGACAAGAAATAAGTACTGTACAATCAGGGATTCATCTGTCTACAGCAGGTTTTTTTAATAATGGTATTGTATAATTTTTTTGCAGTCGGATGAAACCTTTTCTGAATGTAACATACCATCATTTAGACTGTGTAGTCATCTTCAGGGAATGTGAAGTGAGGCTTTAGGAGTTTTGGTTAGGTGTATACTGTATAAATATTGTTCTCTTCTCTAGTTTCTTTGCTTTCATTTTTAACCCACGACCCCATTTATAAATCAGACAGAGGTGTTAATATAATTGCTAGGCAGGCTTTCATCGCCTTTCTTAAAGTATTTTTTCTTTATATACAGTACTCCTACAATGCTCATTCCAGAAGTCCTAAACTTGCAAATAAGAATTTTCATTCACAGTGCATTTAATTCTACAATGAGTTGTAATTCTTTACAATCCTTTATAATCTCTCTATTGGAATTGTCCATTAGGATAACAATAACAAATCTGGAGAAATCAAGTTTATTTCTACAGTTTTTGAGCTATCCAGTGAACGTGTTGCTTTAGACTTATAAACTTTTATCAGTTTCTCCTGTGAATACTGGTAATCAAAAATGTGGTAGAAAAATTCATATATCATATGAAAAATCAACATAGCCTATGGAGTCTCTTGAAAGTACATTATTCAATTTGTTGTTCACAAGCTGCTGCTGCTGAGATGAGAAAAAAAGAAATCACTTAAATAAAACACTTAAAACAGTAAAAGGGACATTAGATAAATCAATAAACACACAATTAAGTGTTATAAAGTGTAACAGTACTGTTGTGAACACATTGAACAGATATTTTAAATATTAAATATTGTAACGCAACGGGGGCTCAGGCGGGCGCCCTTGCCGCATCTGGTCGGCCCCTGCACCGTCCGGGGCTCGAACCCGGGACTCCTGCGTCTCTCTGCAGCGACCTAGCCCCGTGAGCCAAAGAGAGATCTCTCCACAGCCCAGTAGCTGTGGTCCTGCTATCACAGGGAAGGGCGGTGACGTCACCCGCTCTGGTACGCCGGCTCTTACACACAGTGCTTGTCGGCCGTAAGCGTTACACTCTCCCCCGCTTAAATCGCCGTCCCCGGCGAAGGGCTATCCCACCCCGCTTCTGACACCAATGTAACGCAACGGGGGCTCGGGCGGGCGCCCTCGCCGCATCTGGTCGGCCCCATCCCGACTGGAGGCTCGAACCCGGGACTCCCGCATCTCTCTGCAGCGACCTAGCCCCGTGAGCCAAAGAGAGATCTCTCCATAGCCCAGTAGCTGTGGTCCTGCTATCACAGGGAAGGGCGGTGACGTCACCCGCTCTGGTACGCCGGCTCTTACACACAGTGCTTGTCGGCCGTAAGCGTTACAATATGAAATAAGAAAACCAGGGCAAAACAGTAACAAGTGTATATTGATATTACAAAAATACACAATGCTGGATATACAGTAATGTGAAATTCTGGGGTGAATTTACTCAAGAAACAGACATGTACAAGTGAGGATTTTCATACGCCATTTCAGCAAACACTATAGGAAAACTAGCAAATCCTAACTCCTAGTAAGTGATCATTACATTATAAAAACAGAAAGAAAGGAATCTGCAATAACATCTTTATAAAAAGATAAATTTAACTATGATCAGTTTGTAAATAATCTTATCACTTTTCAATTTAGAAACTGTTTAAAAGGGGCTTTGCAGAAAGATAAGAATGCTACATTAAAACAAAAGATTTCAGTTTAATTTCAGGATGTGCTATTTCAGGTGTTTTTTTCACAGTTCTTCAGAGACCTGCTCAGCTTCCCAGATGAAAAACAATTAAGGTTCACATTTCAGGAAAGCAAAGAGCCCCATTGGGCATGCAAAGGCTATTCATAACAAATCCCTGCATAAGTGTCCAAAAACCCATTTTCAAGAGATTTTAAATCTCATCCACACAATGTTCAAGGGCAGCGCTGCATTCCATAAGGCCATGCACACAAACTGATTCTTGTTTTGCCAGGAAAATGTAAAAATAAAAGAATAAGCAAATGCTCTTTGCAACCTGGTCGTACTGTATACAGTGTATGTACTGATGCCTGGGCCAAATTAAAATAAATAAAACACTGTGCACTGAATGAAAAACAAATATCAAAACATTCTACTCTGAAACATGTACTGCAGTATTTATATCAGCTTTGTTTCTGAAGTGAAAAGAGCAGGCATTGCTTGAAGGTGAAAAAGTGCAAAAGTTAATGAAACAACAGTTACCGAGATCATAGCAACAATGATAAGTATACAGATAAGATTTGCCTGTGTGAGGGATGATTGTTGTTAGTGTACTTGCAGCCAATTAATTTGGAAGCTATAATCACAATGAAGAAAAATGCACTGCTCCCTTATTAAGATAACTCTTTATTGAATACTACAGTCACTATCTTGAAAAAAGGCATTTCCTGATGAGACATACTGTAAGTAGCACCAAAAAGTATGCTGTGATATGATTTCGTTCATTAAAAAAGTGGCTGGGCTTTTCATCAATTTAAATTTAGGAAGTGTAATAGGTTGACAGCGTTTCTGTTCTAAACATCTGTTAAAATGACAAGCCTTTATTTACTGTGTCTCTTTTATTCATATTCAGTGGTAGGCACATTCCTTGTCCAGCTCTTATTTAAAAAGTGGCTATAATTCACAAATGGTTGTTGAAATGCTAAAAAATGAATGAGCTGCTCATTAATGATCTTACATATACTGTACCTCACCTCTTGGAGGTCAATACATCACTTTGTTCTATAAATTATCACAATGAATGTTTCATCATTCAGTGAAATCAGCAGCCAATTTATAGCAGTGAACAATCACTATAAAAAGTAGTCTGCTTTCCTTATTACAAGTGAGTCTGACAAAAATGTTTCTTCCGCAACATTATTCTAAAAATTCAATTAAATTGACCATAATGCAGAACACCACATTGATAACTCCAATGGGACAGAATTAAAAAAGTATCAACTGATATATATATATATATATATTGTATATAGTAGGAATAAAAGTGCAAATTATAATTTTCAATAATTCCAATTGTTAATTGAGCAAATCTGAAAATACTGTAAAGTAAAATCTTCTTATTCCTCAATTGACAGATGTGAAAATGAACTCTGGTAATTATGCAACCTTCTTTGAGCCTTGTTGCTGAAGATGGATAATTTTAGCATATTTTACTGAATTAAATAGAAAAACATGAAAAAGATCTTTATAAACCTGTTTGTGAAAATGTAGGTCTCAAATAGCTAGACTTGGCAACTTGTGAGAAATGCAAAGTCTTGCAGTACAGTTTTCACACCTATATGCTTCATTAAAAATGAACACTGTTTTTAGAACTCTTGAGTTTGAATATTTACCTGTCTGACATGATGAAATTTATGGAAAAATCTGTTCATAGGAAATATACTTCATTATAATTTGATGCAAAATGTTTATTGAGTCTCTGAAAACCGGTACAATCTATTACATATAAACTGAAGCAATGAGAGCCAGCAGTACAGTACACACTTATGGATATAGTCTATGTGGTACCATTCCAGACAATATAACTATTTTTTTTGTTACTTTTGTAATGTATGCTAATTTGGTTTCCACATTTTATAGGACATTTTCAACTATTTCTGCTTTGAATTTGCACCTACTGTACTGTAATTAAAGTGTTCACAAAAGTAATAAGACACCAATTGAGCTAGAGGTAAAGCTCTCTAAAAAGGTAGGTGCATAAAATAAAATATGATTATGTTTTTACATAATAATATCATTTACATAATTTTTACATGATAATTTACAGCAATCTGAGGTACACAGTAAATGGTCTAACAGTGCACAAGTACTGACTGTATTTAGCCTACACAATATTTACACTGTATGTGTACAGTATGAATGTAAGGACAATTACAATGTCTTATACAGTGTAAAATGTATTTGTAATTCTGTTTTTAATTACTTCTGTATTTTGTCTTTCTTTCATATTTCTTAATCCTAAAACTCATGTAAATAAATCTAAGTCACTGATTAACAGGAATCGCCTGTATTTTGTGCAAACTTTTGATTTAAGAACAAGCAAGCAAATGTTCAAACTGAAGGCAACTGCCAAATTTTAAGAAAAACTGTAATCATTCAAGTCAGCTTCATTTCAAGCAAGCAAGTCATGTGATATTTCTGTAGTTTACACATGTATACATCTGCCTACATTGCATTTGTACCCACCTAATAAGTAAAGTATCCTATTGCATATGCATTTTTAATAACTCATTGACAGATTATACCACCACTGGAGAAAAAATGTCTACAATTAAAATAAAAGCGTTTTACTCTTCAGCCTTATACAGTGAAAACTTCGCTCCAGTCATCTAACTTGATAAGAAAGCAGTTTTTATTTTTGTTTTCTTAGTAAAGCCCTTTCCAATCTCTTTGGTACTAATGAGGAAAACAAATGACTCTCTGCAACAGTTAACACAGTGTCTACAGCTTAAGCAAGACTCACACCAAGGGCTAACAATTCTATATTTTCATTTCACATTTCTGAGTGTCCATTTTTTCCTGAATACACACTGGTGTGGCACAATAGATTAATATTATATTTCACAACAACAATAAGAATAAATGAGAACTACAAACTTCAGGGCCATTACTTCCTACCTAAATTATTTCTTGAGTTTTAAAGTCAACAAACCTAACCGGGGTCTTACATGTTATACATAAAAATACCAGTTTTCAGAAAAAGAGAACTCACTTTTTTTTCCCAGCCCACTTTCAAAAGTAGAGGACAACTGTAAAATAAAGGAGCAGAAGAACTGTAGTATCTGCAAAGGGAATGCAATGTATTTTTTATAGGAAGCTAATCCATTGCTTGTATAACTCAATATAAATCAAATTACCAGGTTACAATGCTGTCAGTTACTATAGAACGTATACAGAGATTCTCTTCCCAGGGGTCATGGAGACTTAAAGAAAGGAAAAGGGAACAGTCACATTATATTTGCGCTCACATTTTCTTCACTCCAGTGAAAGATTAACTACTTCTATGGGATTGTCAGTTGTTTCACAGAGACGGTGGTTTGATGAATTAGTTTTTAAATTAAAAGCACAAGAAATGCATTTTCAAAGCAATGCTCACACATCTGTAATATGTTAAATCATCTTGTTTTATGCCTAGGATATTGTGTACCTGGATTTCTTAATCAATAGCTATACAAGCAACAACATTAAAATCCATGGAACTTATTTTTTCAAGGGACGGCTTTGCCTCTATGGTGCTCAGAAACACTTTGATGTCAGCTTTAAACCAATGCAGTGATATAAGATAACTGCTTTGTAGAGGTTTGTGGGCCTGCATCCCAGCAGGGCCTGTCTGCTTTTCAAGTTTACAGATAAGAAAGCCTCACATTTAGATGCAATGAGATCATGGTCCAAGAAAACTAATGAAATTCTCTAACCATATCTGAGGCATTTTATACAGTACATCTCAAATACACAAAAACATTTGTTTGTTTTCCATATAAGATGACTAAAAAAAACTTATAATTCTGTAGTCCGAGTATGTACAAAGGATAAGTGCAATAATGACAAAAAAAAAACAGTTACTGACAGTATTAAGCCAATGTAGTAGGCCCGCGTAGAGGAAAAGCAATAATGAATTTATTCCAATGCACAAAGTTGAACGAATTCCTTCTTTCGATTCTCCTTAGCCTCCTAACATTATGCATAAATGAGATTAAAAATACACACATGTTTTTCCTTCCTGGTCTTCAGATTCCCTGCGCAGTACAAACACAAACAGAACAGTGTTTGAGCACTGAAGCATAAGTCAATACAGTGCAGGCAGTGGGTATCGATTGGTTAAAGAGACATTTTGGTTTGAAGTTTATTACAACAACTCGGGAGGACAGTCTTTGTCATTACAAGGTCACAGTGGCTGTCAACTTCTAACTTCTACATAAAAGCTTTAGATCCTCCAAGTAAGAACACCACCAAAAAAAAATCCTGTACTAAAAAAAACTGTCTGTGCTTGTTAGTGTTAAAAGTGTAGCCTACTTGTCACAGTAGTGCTAATTAAAGTGAATATTCATAGACATGCCCAATTTAACAATGCATTGTTTACCTTCATGCTGTCCACAATCCCTCTTTATACTGCCACTCTCATTTAATGACTGATATAAAAGAAGGGAAATAAAAATGTTAGTGAAACTCTGTACAGAGTTCCAAGAAGGATGTGGAAATTAATTCTTTGGACACCTATGTATTATGCAAGCTATTATTGTGTGACAGATATTTCTTTTCTTTTGTCAACCTATTTTGGGTTCTCATAACATTCTTTCTGAGAAAAAGGAAACATTCAGCAAACTTTCTAACAAACTATTTCAAACTATTGGATCCTACTGTGTTGATCATTCATATACTTTTTAAATGTTGTTTTAAGCTATTTAAAAGGAAATTGCCACTGCTTAAAAACCTTCAATTCTGTAATGAAGCAATTTGGCCACATAATCTGTATATTCTAATAATATCACTCCAATAAGCAAAAACACAAAGAGGGGCTTAGTATGAATAGATAAAAAAGACATGTATACAATTATTATGTCCTCATTACCTCCATATATGTCACATATGAATTTCAACTTTCAAGACACTGTCTACATTTTTACATAATGAAAAAAGCAAACAACATTGGCTGCAAACCATGTTTTTGAAAACTTGCCGATGTCACAGAATATGAAAGTTTGATTGGGATTATTTTCTATTGCGCTTGGCTAACTATCACCATCTCCTGGCTGGGCAGACACTTGAGCCTGCAGTATTGAAACACTGTCCCAGAAAGACGTTAAGCATAGTGTAACGAACAGTTCTTTCCGGACCCTATGCGGACAACACAATCCGAAGAAGTGGGGAAACACTAGGAAAACGTCATGCAGGAATACGGGGCTGAAAACAGGGGGGCGTGTCCAAAGTGCGCTGGTGCACGGGGGAGGTGTGGCCGAGGCAAACAATCCAAAAGAGTAATCCATAGAGGGTATCCAAAAACACAAGAGTAAGTCCATAGCCAGGAGATCCATCCAAACAAGTAATTAAAACCATGAACCGGGTCGGAACCGGCGGACAGGGAACGGGAACGGAGATTAAAACCTTAACGGGACCAGGCGCTTCCAAGTCCCGGACTCGCACGGTGCGGAAACCAGATGGAGAGCCAGGATGAGCTCAGCGCCTGGCTTTTAAGGTGGGCTGGGAAAAGGGATAAGGTGCACAAAATTAAGTCTAAAGTGAAGGACTGGAGCACCCTTAAGGAGGGGGGACTATAATCGTGACACATAGGAGCAACGTAGCTCCATCTTGTGGTCAGTTGGGCACACTGACCATGGGCAGTATGTAAATGGAGATGCAAATCGGCTTCACTCAAGAGACGACATGACTGTATGAATAATATTTGTTTACAGTCATTCCTTTAGAATGTTGTCTATGTTTGTCGATTATTATCATGTGCCCAAGTGGTGTGTGTTTTCCTCTTTTCATTCTATTTTTACATTTTCTTGTTTAGACACTGTTGGGATTGTGAGGTGCTGGTGCAGTTGCTAGATTTTGGGTCCCCTCCTGTCTGTATGAAAGTAATTAGAAAAGAATGTCTTAGCTTTGATTTGAGACATTTTGAGGCTTTTCACTGCCAATTGACTGGCTGTAAAGTGGAAGCCTGATGCATCAATTATTCATTTTTTCTAGGGTTCTTTATTGCTAGAACTCTGGTGAACAATTTTAAGTGTGACAGTATATTATACATTTTCCCTGTTGATTAATACATTAAAGGAAACTCTAAGAAGGTCAGGCATACAGTACAACTATTTATAGAAGCCAGCAGCCATATCACCCTGCAACTCACAACTGACATCACAATGAAGCTAAGCAGGTGTGAGCCCGGTCAGTACCTGGATAAGAGACCCCCTGGGAAAAAACTAAGGTTGCTGCTGGAAGTGGGGCCAGTAGGGGCCACTCACCTGTGGTGTGTGTGGGTCCTAATGCCCCAGTATAGTGATGGGGACACTATAATGTAAAAAGGCATTGGGCTTCAGATGAAATGTAAAATCGAGGTCTTGACTCTCTATGGTCTTTAAAAATCCCAGGGTGTTTCTCGAAAAGAGTAGGGGTGTTACCCTGGCGTCCTGGCCAAATTTCCCTCTGGCCTTTACCAATCACGGCCTCCTAACAATTCCTATCTCTGAACTGGCTTCATACTCTGTTCTCCTCCCCACAGCTGTGTAGTGAGCAAACTTGTGCACCATGGCTGCCATTGCATCATACAGGTGGGAGCTGCACATTGGTAATGAAGGAGAATCCCCATTGCCTGTAAAGTGCTTTAAGTGCAGTATCCAGAAATTTAAGTATAAGGAATTATTATTATTAGAAGAGGTTTAAGCAGGGAGCTGCATCAGCATGAGGGCAAAAAAAGGAACAAGTAAAAGTTAATTCCAAAGAGAAAGGAATAAAAATTATGTTCATACTATAACACCTCTTTTGGGCTGTGGTGCCATCACATGAAAGTGGCTCCATAGCCAAAATGTTGTCATTTTGTCTTTCTTCTTTTCAGTGTGTAATTGAAATGTATACGATCGACTGAGATGAATGATTGTTGGAACTTAAACTCTGAAATAAGCCCCAATCATATGTTGCCATGTCATGTGAACACACATGCCAGCTTTAATGAAAGCGGCTCCACAGCCAAAATGTTATTTCTTTATTCTTCTTTTCAGAAAATTCCACAAGCTAGTGACATCCTTCCATTTTCTAGGCAATCCTCTAACCACTTCATCCAATTCTGGGTCACAGGGCAGCCAGAGCCTAAACTGGCAAGAAATGGGTGCAAGACAGAATACACTCTGGATGGGGCACTAGTCCATCACAGGGCTCACACAGACACAAACACAGACACGCACACACTCACACCAGGGTTAATTTTGACAGAAATTACCTTACCAGTTTACCAGTATGTATTTGGACTTTGTGAATGGAACTGGAAAACCTGAATTAAAAAAATCCTCTATCCATCCATGTTCACTAACATTATCCTTTCAGTAGTTTTATAGATGGACCCTTGGAGGGTTGTGGTAATACAGAGCTTAGCCCAGAAGGCTTAGAGAATAAGGTGGTGCTACACCCTAGTTGAGAAGCCTGTCTATCGCATTGCACAAACACATGCATTAACTCATTCATGTATATAAGTTTAGGGGCACCAATTAACCTGAACAACATGCTATTTGAATGTGAGAATTAAATAGAGACATCCCATGTAAACTTGGGTAGAACATGCAAATAACCACACAGAGTTGGATTTGATTCATACAAGATCTTCAAGGTGAGAAGCAACAGTGCTGCCCACTGCTTCAACACTCTGCCGTGTAAATGTTATGACCTTTGGAAACATAAATCTGAAAAGAACAAATTTGTTATCTTCCTTAGACTGAAATGCAGACACATTATCATTCATTTGACTCTTCTGTTCTGACTCTTCTACATCTGCTGTTTCCTAAATCCATTTCAATAATGTATAATTTGTCATGAACAAGTGAACGTCAGGAGAAAGGAAATAACCACTGTTTTTTTCTCTCCTTTAATAAGATCAACATTTCAAAGGCTTTTAAAAGGGGAGACAATTTAAATATAGACACTGAAGAACAGTCTATGGCTAAGGCTTTACTGACAGTGCTTGAAAGCAGCAAGTAACAAGAAATTGTATTATCTGCCTCCGACAAAGCTCACTCAAATGATTGTTGTATTTCGTTGGTCTTGTAAGAAGGATCTTGTATGAAGGATTAAAATGTTGTATGAAAAACCTAAACAAAACATGTGCCCAGAAAACTTTTTCAGGAAAAGGTGGGAACAGTGGCATTGATATCATTACTTCTACCTCATAGCTGTAGGGTCCTGGGTTTGATTACAGAGTGGTGTGCCCTCTGTGTGGAACCTGTACCTATATGTGGGTTTTCATAGGGTGCTCTGGTTTCTCCTCATGTTCCAAAGGCATGCATGCTAGGTTTCTAATTTGTCCCTTTGTGCTTGTGGTGAGTGCTCTATTGATGAATTCAAATCCTTTATGGGGTGTATTCCTGCCTTATGTCTTCTGTTTTTGGGTCATGCCCTGACTTATCATAATCATGATGATGAAAAAGTGCTGTGACCTTAACCAGGAATAAGCAGCTTTCTGACAATGAATGGATAGGTATCGACTTAAAATGTTTTTAAAGAAAATGATAGACTGAGAGACCTTTTTATAAAAATGTTTTAAAATGGTAATGACTTTTGTTAATACGGTACAATAAAATTAAACTGTTTAACAGCAGTCCAAAATATCTTATATTTCATATGATCCAGAGGATGGAAGAAGCTACATGGCCATGCTGTTGAATTCTGACTTCTTTCAAGAAATGGCTGAGATCCTCAGATACTTACAGTAGCTAATAGCAAATGGACTACAGTACATTGGCCAAACGGCCTCCTCTTGTTTATGTTCTCATAGTCATAGAAAAGAGTGTCCTCTGTCTTCAAATAGGAACCTGGCACATCTTGGGGTCTCCTTGGAAATATTTTTTTTTGTCTAATAAGCTTCACAATCCTTTCTAATTCCGCATACTAACAATAATATGTGTGACACTTACACAATTGTCCATTCCAGTTAAGGTTAGTTTAACAAAAATAACCACTGATTCAAAATTACATTTTGAAAAATGTAACATGATAAGAATGTTGTACAACAGTCAGACAACAAAAACAAAGTTAAGGAAAGTGTGTTTCCAACCAACTGGAATGCAGCTGTGTGAAAGGGAAACATTACATATACTCGAAACATTGTAAAATTGTGATCTTTTATGAAACATGATGATACTTCTCCAGTTCCTACTGTACATTCTGTCTACTCATATAATCTCTGTATACAGTTCAGGATACATGGATACCTCTTCTGCTATACAGTATAGTTTGCTGCCACAAACTAAACTAAAAGAAAGTTAGACAATACATACTGTACTACCATGTCACCACCAACAAAAAGTATTTTTGTGTTTTAGTGGAATCGGTTAAATAAATACGCTATCCCAACCACAACTTAATATAAGATGGGAAGCAGATCCACCACGTGCCTCAGGCTAGTCGGTCTTTTACAGTACTTTGAACTGAATGTTAACCACAATTCTCAGAGAACAGCTCAGCTCATGAAAGTTATCAACACATTATCAGTTCTTTTAAAGCTGCCTCATTTTCCAAGGTGACTCATCATCAGCAACTCTTTGAAGGGACTCTGTGCCTCATGCCTGATACGCATGGATTGATTGCTTGCAGGTTTATAATGCACCCTATCCTTCTGATTTTTTTTCTTACAACACAACTCTGCTACTCAGATTAATCCATTATTGTCTGCTTGTATCAGAATCACTCAGGCACAGTGGGAAGAAGAGCATGCTTCCTGTTCTCACATTTAGATACCACCTTGCAACGAATGATTGTCAATGATTGATGGATGTTGCATTACCGGGAGAGATTACAGCATGGATTCAAGTGGGAAAACATGTACAGTATCTAATCTTACTGCATGAAGCAGTCACAAAAACAATTACCTCCAGGCAGAACCCCAAAATGGGCCTGGCATCCAGATAGAATTTAGACACAATAGGTGTAAAATGAACAACAGAATAAAGGATAACAGCAATTTATTCTTGACCTGGCCACCATTATTCAATTTTAAGAAGAATGAATGGTGAATTTAAATGTAAATGGTGAATTTAAACGTAAATGAAACATACTGTAGATCAGAAACCAAGGTGTTAGTGGGACAAAAGTTTAATGGAACCTAAACTGACATATTATATGGCAGTTTAAATATGTTTGATGTTATTATTTTCATTATAATTTGCATTTATACAGCATCTTTCATCCCAGAGGATCCCAAAGTGCTTAACTTTACTATACCTACTATACATCAGGCATTGATGTGCAGCACATCAACCAACAGTACCACCACACAGAAACTCAGACTGAGAAGTGATGACTTGAATAATGGAAACACTTTAAGAAGGTCTGGTTCTACAAACCCTCAAACCAGGAAACTGGGGTTAACACCTCTACCAGTCTTAATGGTGCCATGGGATCCTTACTGACCAGATAGTCAAAATGACACCGCCTACAGAGTCCCTGGCCACTAAACATTGTTAATGCTTTAGAAATTCTGGTACAGAGGAAAGAGTACCACTTAGTGGTCCACCAACACCTCTTACAGCAGCAACCTGGTTGTCCTTAAAGGTTTCTTATCCGAATACTAACCACACTTACCCTTGTTTAGCATTTGAAATTTGGTAAACTCTGGTCTGTGTTATCATAGCAGGCAAGTACTACAGTACTGTATATGGCCTCCATGCAAATACTATATTAATTATTAATGTAGGTACAGTAGGTAGGTCCCTTTTCAGGTCAATTATAAATGTAGTCCTATTAAAATATATACAGTATATGTATACACACTATAAATATAATTTTATTTTTCCAGAATTGGTATTGGTGCATATATCAATTTAATTTGCTTACTTGTACATTGTTTTTATTGTAAAACACAGTGTTGAGTGAACAGTCTATTCAACATGAATTATTTTACCTTTAAGGTGATATTTAAAATTTTCTTTACATTTTCTTCAGATTTCTAAAAAGGTAGGAAACTTTAGATATAGGTTGTTCTTGATTTAGAGGGTAGAAACATTTCTGAAAGATACTGCTTAGCTCAAAAACATGAAAATGCAAATTAAATTTCCATTAAGAATGAATGCAATTATCAGGTTCCGGGACCTGGTGCACTCTGAATTAGATTAAAGAAATTCCCTGTTAAGGGCAGTGAACAGTGTTAAAAAAGGAGAAGGCAGGTGCCAATAGACACATCTGATCTGTGCAATTATTTTTGGTCCTTGTACTTGTTGTAACAGAAGAAATAAGGTTCTTGATCCCGAGATGAAGTAAAACAGATGAGTTTATTGCATGCAAGGAACAATAAAGCCGAAGTCATGTTTCCCGCAAGAAACAACAAAACCGAAGTATCGTTCCCCGTACTGGTACAAACTTTTGGGTTATATACTGTAGTGTCTTCTTCTCCGTTTCTGACGTCACTCGGTCTGATGGTAAAGAGGGGGGTTCATGGTATTTGGCCAGTTTACGATGTCCTGGCCAAATGGTCAGTTTAAGATTACACCCAGGGGGGTTCCTAGCTTGCATCTGCAATTCTTATCAGTTAACCCCCTTTCCTGCCATAAACCCCAGCTTGTGACTTAGAAGTCTAAACCCCCTACAGAAAGGATTAAATTCAAACCCCCGTCTTCACATCTTTCTTCATTCCCCCCTTATAAAATATGGCATACATCAGTGTAGCCTATTTTTATACATACAATGTCAGGGCAGATCTTTCCTTTCTTGGCGAACAGGTATGTATTGCCATGACATTGTACGTTCCACGGTGATAGCAAGATGTGATACATGTTTTTGTGCACGTGATGATTACAATTATACATATAAACAATACTATTCCTACAAATAAACACTGTAAAAAGGTTCCACCCCAGGCCCCAAACACAGACTTTACCCAAGACCCAATTCCCCAATTTTCAGTATAATAGTCCTGATATTTCTGTCCCTCATTGTAAATGTGTTGGGCCAGATCTGAGATGTGCTCAGAATTATCAGGAATATATGTGCAGCATTCAGTGCCAATTACTGCACAAGTTCCTCCTTGGGCCCCAGTACATAATCTAAAGCTAGTCGGTTCTGCATGGCCACTGTTCTGAGGGCTACCATCTCATCATTAACAGCCTTCAGACTAGATGAGGTAGAATTTGCTAATTCTTCTAAAGTCGAGGCCATTTGAATTAACTCTCGACTCAGGAAGTTCATGCCGGCTTGTGGAAATATTATACCTAAATAATATTCCCAATCAGCCAATTTTCTTTGTGGTCTGTGGTTAGGTCCGAAGGGGCTGTGGGTTTGAACACGGATATGAGGAACCACATATCCTAAATAACATGAGCCAGACCACTGGGCTGGCAACCATGGGTAGGCTCGTTTTCCACAAATGAAATATGTTCCGTTTGGCGCTCCCCATGCCTCTGAAAATAAGAAGCTTATACCGAATTGTGGGGTGTGCCGATTCCATCCTGGAATTTGGAAGGTAGAGGTGGATATATTTGCAGCGATGGTAAGGTTGCAATGACTCCATCCAACCAAGTGCAGACCATTAGTGTGCTGAAAACATATGTTTCCCTCACGTTCCTTATTTAGAGTCAGGTATGGTGGTGTATGGCTTCTGTTATATTTAGGAGCGTAAGAGCCTGTGAAACTCGTGGGCTCTAAGCCTCGCTCCTGTAGATATTGCAATGTTGTGCAGGTTAAAGTCATGTTATGGCAACCCCCATAGTTTGTCAT
The DNA here is from genome assembly GCF_059453375.1 of Lepisosteus platostomus. Taxonomy (NCBI): domain Eukaryota; kingdom Metazoa; phylum Chordata; class Actinopteri; order Semionotiformes; family Lepisosteidae; genus Lepisosteus; species Lepisosteus platostomus. The sequence continues at coordinate 21,780,636 of NC_142613.1, forward strand.
ATTAAAATCTCCTAAATTATCCCTCCAAATGATCATGCCTATGACTTCCTCGAGACGCCAAGGAATGGCCCCCATAGGAAGTCCTCCCTGTACATATTTGGGTAATGCGGCACACACCCAGCAGGCACTTTGGTTGGTTTTCTTAGCTGTCAGATAGGAGAGGCCTAAAAAGGAATTAATTCCATGTTCTCCTTTGTGGGAGAGATGATCATTAATCCCTGCGGAACATAGTCCTACAGCAACAATTATCGTTATTAACAGAAATGATTTCATTCTGAGTCTGTAACTGGGGATGAGGCTCGTCGGCAGTGTGACGCGTGGATCCAGCGATCTTTTCCTTCCACTCGAACCGCAGACTCGGTTGTCAACAGGATCTGGTAGGGTCCGTCCCACCTGGGCTGGAGAACCTGTGAAGGAAATTTCCTGATCCACACCCACTCTCCTGGGATGAGGTTGTGCCCTCCTTCAGGTGGTGGTCCCCACGCCTCCAGGACCTGCTCGCGGGCTCCTTGGGTGGCCTCTATCAGCAACTTGCAATAATACAAAGGAATGGTTGATCCTTCTGAGGAAACCCCAGTCTCAGCACCTGTAGGAGAGCTTGTTTCAAATTATTACAGGCGGCTTTTGCTGCGGGAACCAAGGCAATCTTGTACTTGTACTGCACTCCCCCCTTAAGCAGATCTGTTAAGAGTTGTGCTCACCCTGTAAAAACATTGCACCCAGGCCCTGTTAAAATTTCACAATGCTAGACACAAAGGGGCCTTATCATAACTGCTTCTATTAGACACTTTAAAGCTGAAGCAACTCAGACTTGTGGGTTTCCTCGTCAGGGGAAGCACTCAGAATACCATCAACATACTGAGTGATCACAGTCAGTTGAAGCCACGTGATACCCTGTTCTGGATAGTCATTCTTTGTAATGCATAATATTCCAACCCAATAGATCTGGGATATAACCACCCATTAAAATCTGGTACTCGGCAAGTAAAACTTGCTGTCCCAATACTCCTGTGGCCTCCTGCCGTCTTCCCATATACATTAATCTATAGCACACTGTTGAACAGAGGAGTGAAACAAGCATGACAGTAGTGCTCCAGTATCCCCTAACAGAGAAACCAACACTCCATTAACAGTACATTTTTAACCACTGGACTGGGACAGACTTAGGGAGGCTACAAGGGATTTACAGGATCTAATCGTTAGGTAAACAGATCTTCTCAAAAGACGTTATTCTCCCCAGTCTCGATTGTAAACCTACAGCGTTTCAGCATGTCTGGTTTCGAGACATTCGAATAAAACCAAATTGTTTCCACTATTGCAACTAATTGTATAAAAATACAAAAACTGTTTAACTACTTTTACATCCACCTGTACTGTACTTATACGTTTCAGACGCTCTTATATTTTCCAATCTCCTTAAGTTGATTTTCGTCAAGTCTCTTTAGTTACTTCTCTAGCCAGTCCCGCTGGCTAAACACACTCACACCGTCATTTAGTATACCAAAACTCACAGTTACACACATACATGCCGGCACACAAATTCATAAAACACACATACACATCGAGAATATATTTTTCTCTTCGTACTACAATGTGCTGTATTCTTGTTTTACTTCTACATTAATCCTTTTAATTCCTGAAGCGCACTTCAGGTTCGCTGCATTTCTAATTTCGGGTGCGGTGCTTTAACCCACCGGTCAATATCTTCCGGTTTTGCATTTGATCTTATGGGGGAATCAGGGAAGGTAGGTGCGAGTGTGGACCCCCTCGACGGGATGCTAGACACTTAGAGTGACGCTGTCATCAACAGCGCCAGCCCCCGCTACATCAGGCCCTCTCCCACTTAGGGTGAGAGTACAGGTCTGCAGGCGCCCTCTGTTTAAGGAAGTTCCTGTTCTGTCTCTATCACACTCGTACCAGGTGTCATCCCACTCAGACCCCCTGTCTCCATATGGTCACTGTGGGAATTGATCCTAATTATTTTCATTTCCTGCCTGTCTGTTCCCCTATGGGAGAGCAGGATATAACACATTAACTAGTGCAGTGCGACCAGGAACTAATTCTTTTAGTTTCTGATTCTCCTGCACTGCCTCTTTTCGCTTTTGTTTATACTCTTTCGTAGCGAGTAAAGTATCTTTTCTTCCGGGTTTTTGTTTTCCCCGCAAACACACTTTTAAGTCACATCCCAATTTCTTTTTTTCTCTCTCATGTATCTGCCACCACTGGTGCCGGCCGTGCACCAGGGTGGGAGCTACATGCTTGTGCTTTTGCCAATCAATACTCATATGCTTTCTTTACAGGCGTCTTCGCCCCAAATTCCCTCTGACAAACTCAGCTTTTCCCATATTTTTCTCCTTCTTTTCCGTCAACTTACACTTTTCCGATATATAAATGGACCCTTCCACCACTTTCTCAAACCATCAGTTAGCACATATGTTCGGTCTCTTTTACTTTTGTCGTGTGTGAGTTAACAGATCATACAGTAAGGGGATGCTTTCACTTGAAAAACCTGTGCATTCCTGCACTCATTCAGCCAAGGGCGTCTGTTACCTCCAGATCTAAATGCCTCTCAGAGACTTTAGAGGACTTACACCACACTGTTCACAGGTAAGAAACGAGACCTCGAAAACCCCCTTTCTTGATCAGTAATTCACCATCCCCAGAACGCCAGCATCGCTGCTTTTGCCCCGGGGTGGACTTACGCACTGAGCTCAATCAGGGCGATTCTCGGGTCTCAACGTCCTTTAAATCCTGCTACTTAATGCTTTGCTCTTTTATTATGAGGTGTGTTTATGTTAGTGTCGTGCGTGTGTATATGTATTTCACAAACAAGGAAAACACCAAAAACATACATACATATATATCTCTTCTACTCCTGTTTCCTTTAAAACAAAAAACCACGCCACGCCAATCCGTGCACGATCAAGGCGTAGCTAATCTCAGGACCCCGGGCGCAAATAAGGCCCACACCAATCCTGGATTATACATGCATTTAATGCACCACTCAGCTCCAGAACCCCGGGCGCAATTAAGGCCCACACCGATCCTGAGCCACAGAACTCCGGGCGCAATTAAGGCCCAAACCAGTTCTGACCTTCAGAACTCCGGGCGCAATTAAGGCCCACACCAGTCCTGAACTACGTGCATTTAATGCACCACTTGCTCTAGAACCCCGGGCGCATTTAAGGCCCACACCGATCCTGAGCCTCAGAACTCCGGGCGCAATTAAGGCCCAAACCAGTTCTGACCTTCAGAACTCCGGGCGCAATTAAGGCCCACACCAGTCCTGAACTTCGCGGTAAGGGTCCAAAACCCGTTCAAAAACTCCACACGCAATTAAGGCATACACCAGCTTCGAACGCCTGTACACAATACCGCGGACCCCCTGCCAGACCAAATTCTAGGCTTACAGCAAACAACCCATTACATACACCGGTGTCTTCCCGGGCCAGAGGAATACAGGAACTCACGTTTACTCTGTCATCTCGGGCGATTCTCGCAGGGAGCAGAGACTTCCCAATCGGTCAGAGAGAGTCGGGACTTTTAAATAAAAGAGGAGTCCTTACCTCTTAGTAATGTGCGCGCTGACCGTCTCTCCTACCGCTGGGAAGTTCCGCGCCTTCTGGAGCATCCCTCCGACTACGCCAAATTTGTTGTAACAGAAGAAATAAGGTTCTTGATCCCGAGATGAAGTAAAACAGATGAGTTTATTGCATCAAAGGAACAATAAAGCCGAAGTCTTGTTTCCCGCAAGAAACAACAAAACCGAAGTATTGTTCCCCGTACTGGTACAAACTTTTGGGTTATATAGTGTCTTCTTCTCCGTTTCTGACGTCACTCGGTCTGATGGTAAAGAGGGGGGTTTATGGTATTTGGCCAGTTTACGATGTCCTGGCCAAATGGTCAGTTTAAGATTACACCCAGGGAGGTTCCTAGCTTGCATCTGCAATCCTTATCAGTTAACCCCCTTTCCTGCCATAAACCCCAGCTTGTGACTTAGAAGTCTAAACCCCCTACAGAAAGGATTAAATTCAAACCCCCGTCTTCACATCTTTCTTCATACTCTATGTGAGTCTTTTAATTGTTTATTTAAAAGTTTTATTTTTATTTTATTATTTATAGAAAGTCTAGTACATACAGTAACATTACAAGTATTTTTTTTCTTTATTGACCTGATTATAAATTATAGACTTGTTAATTGTTTTATTTATGGAATATTATTGTGGAAAATGCTTTATTTTTTACTTAATTTAACTTTTTTATGCAAAATGTGATGCATTGAATTCAGTATCTAAGACATATTCATCCAGCATCTTTGTTTCATGGTGTTATTGATTTAATGTTAGACTTTATGAAATATAAACACAAGGTAAAGACTAAGAAAGTAAAGAAATTTGACAGATTTGTTTAGTAAGTGTGAAATGGTCGGAGATGAATGGTGGCTGCAAGAACACTGAGACGAACACAGCCCAATGTGTCACCAAAGGAATTTTATTCATCCTTGTGCGCAACTGGTACGTCAGCATATATTGTCTAAAACACTGTCAAGTTCCTGTTGCTGTCCACGGTGTATTATGGTCTGAGAGTTGTAGTGTAAAAACAAAAGTCCTTTGTTGCAAATAAATATACAGGAATGTTCTTGTTAGATATCATTAATTCAGATCTTAAAGTGAAAATACTATTCAAAATTTAATTCAAAGACTAAAGATTGAAAGAGATTTTCTAGAATTTGTAAGGATCAAGTGGTCCAGTGGGACAAGGCTTCTTACTAGGTTGATGATTCAAGCTTCAAGCACTAGCTGTACCACGTGTTACCAAATGTTTGGACATACATGTGCACAATCCTTCAGACAAGATGCAAATATGTGTCTTCTAAGTGTCTGTACTGCAAGAGTGAGTGATGCATTGTTTCACCTCAAGTCTTGTTGGTACAGTATATTGTATACCGCTTAATATGTTTGAAGAGTAAATAACTGGCTTCCTTCTCATAAAGCAGTGAGGTAACCTAGACCAGAGAGAAGTCTAAGCTGTTGCCTGTAATTCTCTATTAAAAAATAAAATCACAGCCCATCAAAAACATACATTTGTCAGTAATTGTCCTGGACTACAATATCAAGACATACTGTACTGTATATTTGAATAAATTCAGATATATTCAGTGTGTAATCTGATATATTCAGGCTGGTGTATCTCCTTGCTCTGAAACGAGAAGTGATAAGTATGTGATGTCAATTATTTTGAAATGCTACACATGAAAGATAAGATGTGTGTAACAGGCCACAATTTACAGGTAATTGTCAACTTTATATCACAGCTTTAAACAGTCTGCACAACATGTGTGGAAATTGATTTATTCTGCAAGTACAACTTTGGAATGTGGAAGACTAGCAGCAAATGAATAGCACCTTCTGCAGAAAGAGATTGTGCTGTATGTGAATACAATGCAGAATACGAGTGATAGCCTGTCACTTTTCATTTTCCTGTATTGTAATGCGAACCTGTTGTACAGAAAACACATGAAATCTGATCTAATGGCACCTGTTTTAGTTCAGTAGTTCTATAGTGCAGCATAAGCATTTATAGTTACAGTTGGAAAGATTACATTCATATCTAGCAACAGAAAAAACGTTCAGGTACACATCATCTACATGCTGTATTGAATCAGTTTCCATTGAAATGGCTCAATTTAATGTGGGCATTAGATTGCATTTCCTGGCTGCTACAGTATCTAGACCTTTTCTACTACGTACCTACAGTAAATATACATCTTCTCATCAAAACATGGAATATTAATGTATGATGTAATTGACATATTTTAGGCCAGTTAAAACAAACCTGAGTGAAAAAAAAAGAGGCCAAAGCCTTTATATCCACAGATCTCTTTCAGAAATGTTATTTACTCTTGGAAGGAGTCTACAGTACTGTAGGTACTAGGAGCAATGACTTGGTAGCAGTCAGTTTGTAAGGACATGTTTTTAGGTTGCAAATTGTGTTTCCTTTGAACACTACTATCTGTTCGTATTGCACATACAGTTGTGCATTTTATCTACCAAAATAGATGTAAAAGTGAAATTTACAATATTATTGTCTGAAAACCAATTTTCCATTATCCATCCCACAGACAAAAACCTCTTAACAATAAAAGGGACTAAAAAAGAGAATAATGACTTAATACAAGTTTAGACATGAAGATATGCTATTACCATGTCACAGAGTTTGAACAAAATAAAATGCCAGTGCCTATTAACAAAAAGACCTTTCAAGTACAACTGAATGGTACAGTAAATACTTCAGTAAGATAATAAACAAGAAAATAATCACAGATGTTGCACAATGCTCTGCATAGAGTACATAATTTATTTTTTATTAAGAAGAATGAAGAAAAAATAAAATGTGTATTAAATGAAATACATGTATGTATTTATGTATGTATTTCATTTTCATATTTCATCTCAGATAGATTTAAGACTTATACAAATTGTTATGGCACTAAACATAAGACTAAATAATTCTCCTAAATATGACTCAAGTTCCAGCAACCCACAGGCCCCACAGGTCATATTATTGTTATGAGCCTCCGTGTGGGTAGCAGCAGTGTAAACCCTCTCCAAGTTGTTCCCATTTGGCCAGTACTGCTCTACTGTCTTTTACTGTACCTGAGTCTACTACTGTATTCGAGCTTCCCTCAGCTCCTCAGGGTATCTCTCAGCTAGTGGCTCACCTCATGTTCCACCAGTCTGACTTTTGCACACAGCTCATACAACTTGCAGAAACTGTCTCACCTCATCTACATTTTAGCGGCAGTGGGCCTTTGAGATTCAATCGCTACTGCATGCATACTCTACACTATAATCAGAACAGAAATAATCACTACCAGAGGTCAGCAACAAGATACACCTACTGTATACTCTATGGTCTTCACACACTTTATGCATGCTGACACAACAGTCCTCTGCAGGTTCTAATAGCGCTCTTTTACTTTTTTCTTTCACAGATTCTATGTGGAGTCCAGAACAATGTAACTTCACTTTCCCTCTTGTGAACCCCGACTTAACTGCCTCCCCAAAGGAATCTAACTAAATCCCCTTCGGGAATTATAATCAGCTGATCTATTGTAAGTATGCAGTTACTTGGTGCCCTGAGGCTACTCACCCTATTATCTTAATACTAACGTAGCTGCCACTGTCCTGCTGGATGCAAATCTGCAGTTCTTACACAGAGCCCTAACTCACAGAGAATCTGTTCTCTTTGAGGGCAGGCAGCATCTCAGGTGCCAATGCCACACACAACTTGAATTCCATTCTCATTCACCCTTCTGCACATCTATAGTTTTGCTGCCCCACATGAGCAGAGCAAAATACCAACAGAAATATGCCGGCACCTCAATATTTAAGGGTTGGCCAAACCTTATGCCACAGCCCCACAGATGCCAACAGAGGAGAAACACCCTTCCTTCTTTCTCCATCCTGCAAGGGAGATAGTCTGCAACCTTTTTGTCTGCGGGGAAGCAAGCAAGCCATATAAGCTTATCAAATCACTAATTCCCTACAGCTGTGGTCTCTTAAAGGCACACACTTCCTGGGGAGAGGTACCACCCATCATAAATACTGCCTCGAGTGGCATCACACTAGGGTTAGTGTGGGTAATGGTTTTGCTACTGATATTAATTACATGCATAATGGAAATTTATATCTCTTTATTATACTTGATTTATGTATTTGACTTATAAAAAAAACAAACATTTGCAGCCCCTATTTTAAAGATGCCAGATCAAGTTGCCAGATAAAGTTGCCAGAGAAAGCCTTGAATCACCCCAGGCAGAACAACTTTGAAGAAGAAGCTTTGGAGACCTTTTGACTTTTCCGCCCTCAGCACTCCACCACTACCACAAAGCTGTGCTAATTCAGCTGGTTGCTATCTTAAATAATTAAGTACCTGAAACAACACAGCAAGCTCCATGATCAAATTTTAATGGGCATAGGAAACTGAAAAGTGTTTACAAGTTTTGTTAATGTTATGTTTTATTCACCCTTGCCAGCAATGGGATTTCAGAAGCAAAGCACTGTGGTATACTTGTCTGATGGACCCTTGTATGTGATAGTGATAACAGCCACCTATGGGCATTCATACTGCATACAGGCAAAACCTGACTAAGAAAACTGCACTTTCTGATACTGATCAAACATATCATTGTGATTCAGACTAATCTGTAGCGAACTAGGTACAATCTAGGGCTTAAGACATATTGTCAAACACATCTTACTTTTGCAAGTGAGTGACAAAATTTTGGTGTGGGCCAACAGGTGTCAGGGACTAGATTGACTTTAGGTTTGCATTGAACGGCCAGTATTTCCCTATGGGTTGATGTGTTTCACGCCTTGTCTTGTCTTTCATTCCATGATCAAAGACCCTCCTTGTTCTGGTCCTCTTTAATTATCACACAGTTCAGAAGTAACGTGAAATTGCAAGACATGTCTAACTGGGCTTCAGTCCGAGAGGGAAGGACTCCAAAAACTCCAAAACAGGGTAAGAATCAACATTACATCATTACACTTGTCCATTCAGTCAGTCTGTTAGTAATCCTAAGCCATCATCTCTGCCCACACCATAGACAAAGCCCCCGAATGAGTACTAGTCATGCAGCAGAAACTGAAGGAAACACAGTTTGTACCACAGCATCAGAGACTCAACAGAGAGCAGTAGGGGGAGGCTCAAAGCTAAAAAAACTACACAAAGTTTCTTCACTGTGGTGCAATGAGGCATACCAGGTCACTGACTGAAGGTGGTTTTAAAGAACAGAGATGCTTGACTGCTCCTTTGGGACATTTGGGTTTTGGTAACGGGTCCATGGGGTTCTTGTACTGTTCTGTGAACAAGTGCCTCTTGTGAATAACTTGCGTTGGGTAGGTAGTTATAGAAACAGTTGTGTCATGGGTCCTGTATGATGGGTAGACTGATATTCTTTAAAAATTATAATAATGTCGGATACCATCTTGTCTGATGTGTGGGTGCACTGGTGGTTCTTGGACAGAAAAATAACCAGCTATGGGAGAAAAAGGGTCTAAAAACCCTTATAATTGCTAAGTGGCATAGTTAGCTACAAAAGCTAAAATTACCCTGCATTTATACATAAATGTCACCATCTGTGACATTTATATTAAACACTGAATTGCAAAGAGATTGAGGTAGTAGGCCTGGATAGTAACACATAAGCACTCAATCATCCACAATCAAGATAAGGAACACTAGACAAATACATTGTTGGATACAGCAGTACATATTCAGTTGTTTAGGATGAAAAATACAGAATCATGGACAATATAGGGCTCTATATGTTATACTTCTACCTTAGAGGACATTACTAATTCATTTTCAAAGAAGGAAGAAAAATGAACAGCATTCTATGATGTAAGTTTTTCCCTTTCATTCTGCAAGAGAACAAGGGAGCTTCCATTTCAGAATGAAATAGGCAGTCTAAGAAGAAAATTAAGTAAACAACGGAGGAATTCCTTGTGTTTTAAACTGTCCAATAAGCCTGCATGTTTAAACATATGCACTGTTCACAGATTTGCAGTGAAACCTGTTTTATAAGGCAGTAATGTGAAAACTCTTGAAGTAGTTTCCAATCTGTTAGCCAAAAAAAAGGACAAAGGTCTCTTAGCACTTTTAAAAATGTCTTCTCTCATAATCAAAATTGCATTAGTACTTACTGTATCAAGTAACTGACAGAATAACTAAGAATGCACAGTAAAGATTTCTTTAATCAATGAAGAAAAGCATAAGAAAGCATTTTTTAGTTCATTTTCAGATATAGATTCATAGATGTATAATCATTCAGTTAAAATGGGCTTTAAAAGATAACCATAACAAGTTACAGTAGACAGGCTAAGGTTGCCTGCTACTGCAATTATAACAGGATGACAATTAGTACATTATACTGTATGTACTGTACAGTGTGTTGAAGATGAAGGAGGACTTAGTATGCTCCCAAGCCTACAATATTATGCTTGCTGAAATAATGATAAAACTGAAATCCGAGAACAAAATAATTGAACTGTCTGCCCCATTTTATAGATCATTTACATCTAAAGTGATTTTTAATCCACAAAAGTTTTGCTATAAGATTAAAAGCAAAATGTTAACGGACTGTTAAACCACTTATAGGGTAATGTCAGAGAAAAATGTTACTTTTTTCATTTCTTTAATTAATAAGCTCAGGCCCTGTAGAACCAGAAAATATATAATGCTAAAAAAATCAAGAAGATAAGAATAAAATCAGTTATTAAGACATTTTGTTTCCAGTACTATTGACTTAATTAGATAATTTAAAGATTGACAAACAGAAATATTGAAAAAATGGCAATTGCATTATTTAAATTGTCTGGGTTCTGTTTCAAAGCTCAGTGAACATTTGTATTCATTTCATATTTACTTCATCACAATAATACAGATTCTCCCAGTTGTTTGTTTTTCTTTAGCTACAGAGCCTTGATCTTTAACATTATATTAGTCTGTCTCTGCAATGAATGTTATTAGTGTATGTAAAATTAGATTTAACTTTGCAGCATGAAAAGCAAATTAATTATTATTATAATGCTTTCAAATGTGATATTTATCATTGAAGCAATGCTTGAATCTCAATAGCCAATTATGGCATCAGGCATTAGATCATTAGTTCATGTTTAAGCCTCTCCACATTCATGAAACCACTGCAATTTATGCTAGATCATTCGGGTGGTATCTTAAAAATGGCATTCACACATTTATGATTTTGCAGAAATAGATTTCCAGCTATGTGGCATCTTATGCACATCTTTGGCAGACATCCACAAAAATACACTTATTTATTATATATTCTTAGATTGCTTCACTATTCATCTACTGCTGTGCTTCATTTTCTTCAGTATTCAAAATTGATGAAATGGGCTAAACCCAGGTCAAGGATTAAGTGCTAAAACATTTTCCTTGTTAGAAAAGCTTTGACTGAATTATTCTCTAAGCTTTGTTCTGAAAAGCTAAGCTTGGGTGTTGTGTGGCTCCCATTATACGATAACAGTCCTCTCATTGGATTTTTAATGACTGATAGTCAGGACCTTGGTTTAATGTCTCACCCAAAGGACAGCACTTTCTACTGCAAAGCAGTCTTGTTCACCATACTAAGGCACCTGGCGTGGACATTCTTGTTTATAGTGCTAACTTCTGGTCTATTAGTAACAGCACTTTTGTTTTTCTTAGACATACTCCCATACTAGTAGTGACCAGGTCTGTTCTTGCTTTGTTTGCAAGATTTGAAAAGATCAGGTTATATGGTGGTAACAGCACTCTGGTCATAATACAAGCACTGGAGTCCCTAAGGTTTGAAATTGCAAATACCAAGAGCTGGATTGAGTTAAAACGTCAATATAGAATGACTTCAGCATTGATTTTCAGAAATCAAAAATTATCATACTAATAAGTCTTAAATAGTAACTCCAAAATGAATATTTTTTATCATGTATTTTTTTAAATCATTTTATTGTTTGGCATACTGTAGATCTAAAGCAGAGTATTACCAGTATTATTTAGTATAATCAGTTCTGGAGAGGTTAAAGATGCAGATGTCACTCAAACCTAATTCTAAGTCCTTCAAACCAGTTTTCAGATAATTTATAAATTTTTATTATCTTTATTATTTCATTTTTTCTATGTGTAATTGTTTCATTTTTTTCTCTATCTCAAATCTTATGTCAGACACTACCATTAAATGTGGGGCTTACTCGTGGTTTTCAAGTCTTTCACAGTGGAAACGTTTAAGGATCTTTTCAGATGACAAAAGACAATCTAGACGAGTGGAAACTTTCAAATTACTGAGCAGATCATTTTGTGAATTAAACAGTATAACAGTATGGAAAAGACAGCAGAAAGCTTCCTTTTTGATAGTTATCCAACAGGTATAAAGAGAAAAATAGGAAGAAGACACCTAAATGAAGCAAATTGAAGTAGTTGTTATTGAGCTAGTAAGTAGGATTTCTTTATTGAAATTCTGTACACTCGGCAATAGCTTTCTGCTGTTTGACTATCAAACCCAAATTTCAAATTAGAGATGATTCTTTTTTTAAATAACACCAAAACACATCTCAGAAAGATAGTGTAAAAGGGTTGAAAAAGTCAAATTAATTCTGGACAGCGCTTTGCTCTCTTGGTGGCGTCTTTTCTTTATGTTCGGCATGATCCCCTACTGACTTCCCTTTAGCGTGACAGCTGCTTATGGGAAAGAATGGTTCCCTGAGGTCTTGTTTGCTGTTTGCATTAATTTCCTCCCATCCATCCTGTGTGAGGCAAAGGTAACACAGTTTGCTTCCTTACACAGAGCACTCCAGGAGCCCCCTGCAGAAAATGTTCTGTAAGAATAGCATATGTGGCTTTTTAAATAGCAAATAATAATACATGGCTTCTTATAGGGTGGGGGAGGATACAGCTTAAGCTACCAAGTACTGATTTTAGCAGAAAAGTGATGATGGGGGTGGGGGGGAGTGGTAGGAGGGTGTGCATCAACACAACATTTACCATAAATCTGCTGTGTTTAGTGAATAAAGCTCATTGTCGTCACCAGTCCTCAAACAGTCCTTAATTCTTTACCAACATGGCTGTCTAATCATTAAGACATTGCTCAGGTACAGCTGTAAGAAAAAGTTGGAGTTAAAGTATTGTATCCAGAAATATACATATTTATCCTTTAAAACGGTCTGCTGGATATCCAATGGTTTTCATATGGTATAATTTTGTAACTTGGTAGTTTAGAAATATTATGCAAGGCCACTCATCTAGACAGCCAGTTTTTACCCATGTTGTGAATAATACAAGTGTATTGTATCTCCTAGAAAGACCTGATTATTTTATTTTTTTTACAAATATGCTACGGCAGATGGATGCTAACTACCCACAAAGCTTCAATAAGGAGCATATTCTTTTGTTAAGGGTCTATTTCTATCACAGATGGGACATTAGCACATTGCCTGCTGAGCAATACAGTATGAATCTGTCATTGCTTTATTGACAACAAGATCACTACATTACTATTCTTTACAAACTCTTAATAATCACTTTTCTTAGACCAGGTACTGTACGTGCACACTAGTGCAGTATATATTACAGTACATAGGTAAATAGATTGCACAAAAATTGCAATAAAATCTCATAACTTGGATAAAATATCCCTACTAATCTATCTGTAACGATGCGTAGTTCAGGACCCTATGCAAACAGGATAAACCTGAAGTCGAAAAGGACAACGATGAGGATCAGGGCAGGTTGATGAACAGGGTGGTGTGACGATAGTGAACTGGTGCTCAGGGGGAGTGGCCAAGGAAGACAAGTCCAAGGGAGTCCAGGGGGAAATCCGGGGTGAAGTCCAAGTTCCACATCTGGTTGATACATCCGAGATGAGGACAAGACAGAGTTAAAAACGGGAATGGGATCCGGTACAGGGACAGGGAAATAAAATCTGAATAACGAGGCCAGGTGCTCTGAGCCCCGGACTCAACAGGGTCAGGATGCCGATAGAAGGCTTATGCCCTCAATCCGCGGACATAGGGCGACTTGATGGTAGGTGGGCCTCTGGGAGTCCGTTTTCCAATGCAGAGCCAGGAGTAGTGAGAGCGCCTGGCTTAAATAAGGAGGGGCACGATTGTGGGCAGGTGCCCGGAATCAGCAAAATATGAAAGAGCTGGAGCGCCCTTAAGAGGAGGGACTACGATCGAAACAATATCAAGTAAAATTCTAGTCCACTTTTCTCAAATTAAATTGTTCACCTGATTTGCGCCTCATGGTAAACAGCATTTTACATACAGTATTACAATGCTGGTAGAAAAGTGTTAAAAAGCACAAGTACATAAACAAATTGAAAAAAAGAAGCCATGAAATGGAAAGAGAACAAGAAGCACTGAGAGCTGAAAAAATCAATGCAAAATACAGTACAAATACAAAATTTAGTATTTGGATCAACTGAGTATTTATTTGAATACACAAAGTTACCAAATAACGAAAAATAAGAAAAATCATGGGACATAATACTCTAATTCCCAGAAATGGCTAATTTTTAGGAGGCATAAGAACCTGTGATTGTAATTGGCTTCACACATGAATTATTAATGAATGAAAGAGCAAATCACTGAACAAGGGGACATACAAATAAATGTAAAAACAGGACTGAAGAATGGAGAACTGTTGTCAAACTTCCAGCTACTGTTTGCATTAGTTGCAAGAGCAGTCTGTGAATTAATGGTAAAAACCTAAAAAGCACCTAGTTTCTAATGGCCATAACAATAATGACATAAAGAACAGAAATACAAGTGTGCTTTCTTACATTGCCTTTTGAACAAAAGAAAAGTACATGCTGTCATTTTCCAGTATTTCAAAATCTAACCTGTCCTTTGCAATACGCTCAATGACACCTTGAGTACGTATATTTTGTTTGTAGGATTTAGATTTGTAGGATGTAGATTCAGGTGCAAACCTCTTCCACTCATCCCTCCTTCTTAACGTACAGTATAGTATATAATTACAAGAAAAAAAAACTCAAGCTTCCTAGTGTCTATGGAGGAATGTTTCCACAGGGAGGAGCTGTTTATCACCCACACCCCAGAAAGTTTCGCAGATGACAATCTACTGTAACTGCACTCTGAACTGTGAGGGCAGGCTTGAGGATACTTTCAACAAAGCACCAGAAAATCCTCTGCCTTCTCCGTTCTTTTGTTTGGAGTTAGTAATTGCCTGGCTAAGCCCAGTGGTTGCTCTACCTCTTACTACTGGCATGAAAAATGAGAGGGCAGATTATAATAATGAAGACAGGGAAACATTGATTAAGAAAAGCCTTTTCACTTCAGCCTAAATTAATGAGGCATCTAATTGCAGGCTTGTCAACAACACAATCAGAATGTCCAGTTTGTTTGTGTACATAGCAAGCAATACATCAACCCTGGTTTAAAATGAATGTATGTGCACTTTAAATACAAAAAGAGCCTGCCCTGACAGAGAGATTACACTTCTGCACTACAAGATAATGTACTGAACAGAGTAGCCTCACACACAGTAGTGTATTTTAAGGGGTTTAACTGTATATGGATATTCATGCTAAAGATTACTATTTGCACTTCGTACTGGAATTGAAATAAGGAAAACAACAATCCTTTTTGTTGCAGGGTATTTGTTTTAATATTGTTGCCTATCATGGATATATGATATATAATGAACATACTGTACACTGACAAGGAGTTAATAAATCGAGTACATTTTTTTCATTAAAAACATGTGAGATATCCATATCCTTCTTTTTGACCAGTTATTGCAAAATGAAGGCATACAAAAAACCTTGTTTTAAAACACAGATTTTTAAAACTTTATTTAAAATCAATTACATGATAATTCAGATTGATATTAATGTAAATAGAATATATTTACAATATAAATTTTAAAAGAAACCATATTTCTACCAGTAAAATAAATAAAGTGCCAATGAATAAACTACCATTAACACCAGCAACTGCATTGGTATAAACTTTTCTTTTAAACTATACAGCTACAGTATGTGTCATACTGAACAGTATGTGTTATGTGTCATACTGTAGCTATTAAGTAGTGCATGTACAGTTTTAAGTTTTCCACTAAATATTCTCGAGTATACAGTACTTTGTTTTAAATACCTGTATAGAGTATGCCTGCAAGACAACCAAATAGTATTTTAAAGAACTTGCTACAATAAAATGAATTTAAAACAAAAAAGGAAGCTCTTCATTAGTAGAGTAGTTTATTGCCATATGTACACATACATTGGAATTCTTAATTGCGCTGATCTCTCGGGACTTACACAGTACAACAGATAACATGCCTAGCCATGCTGTTGAAGCTAATATCCTGGCTTTTTTCAAAAATGTCTGGATGAGATCGTTGTATCCATTAGCCACCAACTACAAAACTGGCTAGATGGTCCAAATGGCCTCTTGGTCATTTCTAGTTGTTATTATGTTCTTATGCTGTCTATATACAGTAGTACCTGTATGTAAGAAACATGTGTTTTCTTTTTGTTGTGTAAAATGTTGAACAGTCAGAAGTCATATTCCCATTTAGACTTTAAAGGTTACAATTTAATGAAAAACACATGATTCTCCAAATAATTTGGATTATTTCATAACTTGAAATCAACAACATGAAATAACGTAAGGATCTTAAAGTCTGAAAACGTGGTCAAGACAACAGTTTGGCAAAGCAAGAATAGCCTCTTGATCAGTCATCTCCTCTCCATTCACTGTGACAAGCCCCTGTATTTGCAGAAAAAAGCTTGCATTACAGGGTGCAATCCGCCACATTCCTACACATGTTTATCATTTCCGGGAGGATAAAAATTGCTCCATGGTGTATAAGATGAAGAAAGAAAGACAGAAAGTGTGGGTGGGTAACAAATGACTGGAGAGAGTCTCCAAGTTTAGAAGAATAAGGATAACAATAGACAGTCATGCATAAACATAATTTTCTAATAGTGCCTCAGTATTCCTTAACAACTAACACATTCTTATACAATAGCTTAATGCTGTAAAAATAAGGAACACACTGGTTCTTGTCCTTCCCTTGCTGTGTACCAGCAGCCTACTGTATTAAATTTCTGCTTATCTAGTGCGTCCTTTTCAGTTTAAAAGTGTATCAAAAAGCGGCTTATGTCAATAAATATGTTTATCAATATAAGAGATTTCTAATGTGGTACTCGAGGTGTTTTATGTGGCCAGGTTATGATCTGCACAATCAACCTACAGTATTAAAATATCTAAAGATTTAAGTTTCTGCAGAGACCCCCTGGTTGTAACATGTACTGTAGTAAAAGTTAGTGGAAATTAAATTATACTTTCTCATCCCAGTGGAGACTCTCGGCTTACTGTAATTCTGCAGTCTTTTTTATGAAGAATTACAATTGTATTTGATAGTGCTCTTGTTGAAGTGGCCCATTAGCACACAAGTTCTTTAATTACATTTAACTTGATTTTCTGATAAAATGATCACTATAATCTTCACAGAGACTTACAGTACAGTACATGTGTTCAGGCCTAGGTTTGGATCAATTACAGGACGTTTCTGGAAATCATTTTTCCCCTTTGCTTTTTAAAAGGCACTTAGAAAACTGAGGAATGTGCACAAAATTTAATTCAAGTGAATCGTAGCAGACTATTTTTTATTTTAGTTCAAGTGCAGTAGGTAGCTGTGTCAGCATGCGTAGGCTGCAAAGGAACAAGTGAAAATGTATTCCATCCTGAAAAGAGAAGAAAAGAAACACAACATTCAGTTGTGGAGCCTTCTTCAGGTGTGTTTCTTTTCTTCTCTTTTCAGCATGGAATAAACCTTTACCTTGTTCCTTTGTATTTTTTATTTTACAGTAATCATGAAAATCTCAAACGAAGATCTAAGAAAAATGTTTAAGGTACACTGTGCATAAAAATAGAAGACAAATAATGTCTAAACACTTTTGTTTTTCTTATTGGTGTTAGCAACCTACAGTACAGTACATAACCTGGGTTATTTTATCATAAGTGGAGTGAAGGAAAACAACGTATAAAACAGAAGACAAAGGATGAGCTTCATTTTATATGAAGCCATTCATTAATGTACTGTATTTTAAAGCATTGCACATAATACAGACAAAAATGATGAAAACATAAAAAATAGCAATAAAACAGATTCAGTTTTCAGTCAAATAGCCTGTTTATAGGGATAGCATGCTTAGTTTCTTTGGCTTCAACTTGCTTGGTTGAGGAAATTACAGTGCAGGTTGGAGATCAGCACTGTCACATCCCCTCTGACTTGTGAGCCAGGGTGAATTACTGCCAGGGTGAATTACTGCAACAGTGATGTTGGGGTGGAAGGACATGTACTAGAAAGGATGCGTACAGTTCCGTTATGAGACCGGGAACGTTTATAGTGCGGGATTAGAATTTCACTTTCACCCTAACTTCTGTTCAAGAAAACCATTTTAGTTGTTTGGTCAAATTCTAATAATAAGGAAACGAGCTGTCAAATATAAAGGGATAATTTGCTTAATATTTTTGCCTTTAACTTGCTTGTCTGAGAAAATGACAGCGCTGATTAAAGTTTCAGCCCCCAAAAGCAATTCCCAAAACACTGGCACATATTGTGAATAATAAGAGCAAGTAGGTTTTGCCAGAACTGAGCAGAACATGCGTATAATGGCTGAAAAGCCTGTATAATGCAAGTCTGCACTTGTTTAAACTTGTGCATTAGGATATTTATTGTTGTATTATTTTGTTACACTGTGCTGTGTTGACTGTGCTAAGCTGCTGTTGCACTGTAATTTCCCTCATGGGATCAATAAAGCATCTATCTACAGTATCTATCTATGTACTCATAAGAAGCACATATGCTGTCACTGCAGGTGACAAAATGCAAGTCAGCAACTAAGTGGCAGCACTTGTGTCTAGCAGCAGTAGCAGTACCAGTTAGCTTGGAGTGGAACTCTCTAGTGGGCAATGGAAGATGCTTCAGTGACTGAAGAGTAGTTTGTTGCAGAAGCAGAAGAAATATACCACTTAACAGTAGCAGTACTAGCTAGTTTCAGACTGGATCTCTGTGAAGGGAAACAGAAGGTTAAGCTGCCATTTGCTGAATTAAGCTAGAAGATAAGAACATTTAAAGCTGAACCCCCAAAAAGAATACCAGCGAAATATCCAATTGTTAGCTTTGGGAAAGGGGGAGAAAAGAGGGCCAACACCAAATAGTTGGACATCATCCAAAAAATTGAAGGTAAATTGGGGAGGGGCACTGTAGGTACTGCTAGGCATAGTGTAGGTGTGAACAAGGAAGCCAAGATTTGTTCAAGACTGTTGCTGTGCACTAATGGTCTGATAAACATTACATTTTTAGTATTAAAAAAAGATATACGTGACAGCCACACATTGCTGCAGTACATTGAGAATAAAGTGTGCCACCTGCCAGTTTTAGAAAGTAGTGCAAACCTGCATCAAATTAAGCAGTTTTATGCGGTTCTGTTGCCATACCTTTGCTCCTGTCACAGTATGCTGTCTGACAAATCATAGAGCCCCCCCATAATCAACTCAATCGGGAACTCTCTGCCTCACAACAGTATTCCTTTGGTGCTTCCCTCCCACCCTAACACTTTCTATTCCCAGGACCATCCATCGGCACCCTTTTTCTGACCTCACCTCATATCACTGACCTCCTAATCTGCGTAACCTTCTTGTTCACAGATCCCTTGACCACCCTCAGCAATCATCCACACCAGGCACTTTCCCCTGCAACAGAACTCACTGCATCAACTGCAAATATACAGTATATCTAATACTACGCTCATTCAAGTCACCTCAGGACAATTCCGGATAACTCAGATCACATCTTGTACCGCCATCAACCTTATTTACTACATCTCTTGGAGAAAATGCCCAGCTATTTACATCGGGCAAACAGGAAGGAGATTGGAAGTCCGCTTCAGAGAACATGTCAGGACTGTGAGGATCAAAGATTTCTCCAATCCCATAGTTTCTCATTTCACTCAGATCTCTCCATCTGTGTTCTCAAAGAAGGGTTTCTCAACCCAAATTATCCTGAAATGTGGTTCACACCTTCCTCCTTCCCTCTACGATTGACTTGTTTTCCTCTAATCCTCTCTATTCATTTTCAGGTTTTGACTTCACACCTCTCTTCACTTCTCTCAACTTCGTACCACCTGAGTGCCCATTTTGCTTCCCTCCTGCTCCTGCCTCCTCTCACTCCCGTCTTTGTTCTACCATGCTATATCAGCTGACGACTTTCCTCTCTTTCTCATACTGTACCTGAAGATGGCTCCACGGCTGAAACAGTGTGTTTCTTCTCTTCTCTTTTCAGTTTGGAACAAAGCTGCGGCTACCTGCTGTACTTGAACTAGTACACTTTAAAATGCCTCTGTATATGTTTAAAAGTAGTGTGAATTTTCATCAAGGAGAAGTAAGTAAATGTACTCTGCTGTACAGTATTGTTATCCTTATTGTTTTCATTTCATTCAATCACAGTAACATCCTGTCTACAAAATCAGCCAATTTATTTAGACTTGTACTGTACATACAGTAAGACACTAGTCTATACACATAAAATCATATTGTATGCCTAATAAAAAATATAAGATTTTCTTGAAGAGCCTAGACTAATAATACTATACTGAGTATAGCTGTTAGTAATGTTATAGGCACTAAAAACCTAATAAAATACAATATTCAGTCTAGCAGAGTTAGAAATTGGTAAATCGAAGTCTTCAGAATTTTTAAGCCAATGCCAAAATTTGAAATGCCTGATGGCATAATCGAAGAGCTGTCTTTAAAAAATAGGAGAAATCTTTAACTGCCCTGTTCTACTAAGAAACACAGTAGAGCATAGTGTTTGTAATGGGAAAGAGGGTAATATTTGGCTGTTTTTTTTTTGTTAATGTTAATTTTTAGACAGCCAGATACAATGTGTCTCCATTGATTAAAATTAGCTCCATTTTGTACTGGTCCTTGTTAATTTAGCTTTGTAATTAATGAGCCTTGTTCACTTCTCTTATCATCTCAGTGAGTGTGCATCACAATTCCTGAAGCTCTTCAGATCCTTTGCTAGTAAATCAAACCCTTGTGAATGTGTCTCCTTTGGCAGATTAACGAAGACTACCCGCACAGCTCTTGAAGAAGACTGACTTGCTAGATGTAGTATGGATCAATATCAAGAGAACTACAAGGACTGCACAACAGAAGATGAAGGATTAAAGCAACTTTTTGGGAGTTTATTTAAAGATCACTGAGCTTTGGGTTCACTTTCCAAAATTTGAATGTAAAATGAACTGCTCCCTTTCTTAAACCTTTTTTAATCCAGTGTTTATTTCCCTGTATGTAGAGTATAAAGCACAATGTAACTTATTAAAATGTACCTGTTATACATGTGCTTAACATCTCTGCTTTAATTACTGTATACACCCCAGTTTATGAGTTCCCTATTTGTCTGTCTCTTGGATTCAATGTATTTTCAGAATAGCTGTAAAAGGTAAAAGGAAATTACAGTAACCACTAAAAAATGCTGTGTATGACAATAATATCCACATAATCCTATAAAATCCTTCAACACCACAACACTTCTAAGGTTTCTTATATAGAACAGATCTGTTCCAAACAACAAAATACATGCAGAGTACTAACTTCCAAACTTCTGACATTCTTCATAATATGTCAGAACAACAACTCATCCACAAAAAATAAAATATACAGTACATGAAGAATAACAAATCTAACAATGACAACCAATGTAAAACAACAACACTGTAACAACAGGAAATACAGTAAAAATAAAATGTATAGATAACTTACACAGTACAAATGTGTGCAATGCACAGAAATATGTTTTCTCTCTGCAGAGCAGGATGAAATCTGAGACATTTAAAGCAATTTCTAGGAATTATGTCACAGTTTCATTTCATATAAATGCTACTGGAGTGCACAGCATGGCTTGTGACACAACCTGTTTTTATTTTGTACTCTATTAGGATGCCAGAAACCTTAGTCATTTGAGGCATAGAGGGCAATTGAACATCATCAACATTGGTCAGTGTTAACAACTGCTCACATATTATCAATAGATTTAGAGACAGTAATATTTAATCAAGAACATTCTCACTGTGTACAGATTTATTCAGTCCCTGCTGGAGATGGCTAGATTTTACAAACTATGACCTAAATACTTCTGCAAGTGTTTAATGTATTGGCCTACAGTATGTAGAAAACAGGTCTCATCTCCTCTCTATTCCAACCAGTAATGAACTTCATCCATTATATAAATTAATAAACCTCTGGTTTAAATAATACAGTGCAAACCAGAAGAATAAGGGCACTGCATTACTTGTTCTATTCAAAACACAGAATGGCACAGGTGGCTACTTTAAAAGCAAAGCTTCTTTTAAATATGAGATACAAGCACCATAACACTTGAGATCTCCATTATCTGTGGCGCCTGCTACACACTGCACAGTGCTCCTGCATTGCATTATTGTTGATATAACAAGTACTTATGTTAT
Source organism: Lepisosteus platostomus (assembly GCF_059453375.1). NCBI lineage: Eukaryota > Metazoa > Chordata > Actinopteri > Semionotiformes > Lepisosteidae > Lepisosteus > Lepisosteus platostomus. Next base: position 21,802,702 of record NC_142613.1, read on the forward strand.
TTTGATCATGCTATCTATTCTCCTTGCATTAGGAAGCTCATACAAAAGTTATCATGCTTGAATGTTTTATATTATATATTTGCATGACATTTTCAGATGTTTTTCTTTCCAAAACACATGCTTTCATGTTCTTGTCGAGGAACATAAAGCAGTTATAAAAGAAGTTCATACTAATCTTACCTATTTGGTTATTGATAAAAATCCTCAGGTCTGTTCTTGAAAGATCCCAGATTTTCCATGCATCACAATATTTCATATACAGAAGTCCTTCACGTTTACAATCCTATATTCAAACCTAAAATTACATTTTGTTTCATCTCGTAACATTTTCATTGTTCATTGGGAAATAATCCATTTTGACTGACCTTTTCAGGACCTTAAGAATTAAAAAATATATATTGTATTCCCTTCAGTGTCTTCTGTTTGAAACTAAAGAAATTCAGCTTTTTTGATTAGTCTACATTATGAAATTATTTTTTAAATCAGCAGTTATTCTGGTTGCTCTTCTTTGAATTATTTCCAGAACAACAAGGAAGTGTAGATTATATTCTGAGGTTTAACATATTTTTCTTTTATCTAAATTTTGCAGTTTTCATTTCAACAATATTTTGTGGGTCCATTTGATAAGTTGACAGAAAAAAACCTACAGTATCTGGCTCTGTCACTACACTGGAATGGACAGAACACAACCTAAGCTATATTATTTAGATACTGTACCTTTCTCTATGGAGAGCATATGTGAGTCCATTCAATACTCTCTTTCTTGAGAATATTGAGTCTTTAATATCATGATAGCTAAAATATGAGAGCCATCCTATAACATCACAACTTACTATGCATTATTTGGATATTTACATACAGGGTTTTTAAGACGTCATACTGTATCTATTGTCTGTATGCAAAACAAATAGATGTACAGTACTTGGTAAATTCAAAATGTTAGTCTCTAAAACCATACAAAATTCTGCATTATAGGAATTTTGCAATAACTGCATTTTCTGCTAGAGTTCTTTATTGTAATCAAAACTTTGGTGTAAAGTTGGATTTCATTAGGAACGTTTGCCAAGATGATTAAATTAATCATTTTAATAAATCAAATTAAGCTGTCGCAGTGGCATTCTATGTGCCAAACCTGAATTGTTGGCAATATCTCATGAAGAGCTTTTAATTTATGCAAATGTCAGAAGGATAAATCTGCCAAGTACTGGAAGATTAGATACTGTAGTCATTGAAGTCAGGTAGCCTTTTAGGGTTATAAAGAACAGCTTTTCATTTATAAGAATTCCGTCAGCATCCCAGCAAAAATAAGGAATCAAATGCAACTCACACGATCCAAAGTTTAAAATATAATACTATATGTATCAAGAACTCAGCTGATATTAGATACATACAGGAAAGCATTTGAGAGAATTGTTCTTTTAAAATGTTAAACAGGTTGCAGAAAGCTACTAGGGTAGTACAGCTTAGAATCCTTGCTTTTTACTGAAACCAGTGAATGGAGATTTACCCTGAAAAAGAAGTTAAGTCAGAATTACTGTAAATGCAGTATAAAAAGCAACAACTGGGTTAGGAAAATAGTGTTATGCATCACCCTGTGTAACTAAATCTGTCTCAGTAGTGGCTATTAGTCTTTAGACAGATCTCACAGTTTGTAGAAAGTTTAGAGCCGATGTCAGTATTCAACCTTCATTGTCTTCTACTAGTATTCTTTCTTTCTTAGCCATGATATTCTTGGTTTACCTTTTAATGTATTCTTTTTCCCTTTGTCAGAGGTAAGATACTGTATATAGTCAATGCCCTCATTTAAAGTAAGACATTCTCTTCCTGAGACAAGCTGTGAGTTATAAGGAAGGTAGTTTGATGAAAAAAAAAAAACCCAAGCAATACTTTTGTGTGTTACCACAACTGTACTGTCAATTTCTGAATGACAGCTGTTAAAAAAAAGGCACCACTTTTTTCACTTACCCTTCATTGAAAATTATTCTACAACTGTCATCAACTCTTCATGTAAAGAAGTGCTAAAAGGGACAGTCGGTGCTTTAAAGATGAGATTTTGTCACCTTCCCTACTTGACAGTGGAATGTGGGGAAACTGGAGAATATAGTGGTAATGCTGGCATACTCGGGCTGAATGCCTTTGATTTCCAGTGCCATCTTACAATGGTATTTCACACTGTTCTGTGTCTGCTCTCATTAGATACACAGATTCCTGCTGTGTGCACTCAAATTCATCTGCTACTGTTGAATGTACAGTATGTGAAAGATAGATGGAAAAAGCCCACACTCCACTAGCCAAAGCTAGATAAACAGAAAAGTTTATTCTCCAGGTCATTCAGTCTGGCACATTTTTCTAGCAACAAATCCATCATCTCTTTATAAAGAGATGGGAGTCAGTCAAACACTGTAAAATACTTAAATGAAAGCCTGACAAACAACACAGAAGAAAAAAAAAAGAAGTCTGGCTTGAGTTGCTTGACCAACATTTGTACAGTAAATAAGAGCACTGAACAGCTGTTTGCTAAAATTGGCTGCCTTCAGGATACTGAAAATAATAGCGTTCCAGGCTCTTGAATATTGGTGCCTTACTCTCTGTTAGGTGCCTTCTAGGTGCTCTTACTGTAAATCAAGGCAACCCTTTGTGCAGTTGAATTATGACATTTTTCTTTTTCTCTATGAAAGTATAAACAGTACATACTGTATTAAAAATATATAAATTACATACTAAGAGGAATTCACACAAAGTTTAAAATATAATATGTATCTATACATATTATATTTTGTAAGATTGCAGTTAAAATTCAGTTTAACAGAAAAAAGCATTTGATTTAATTCAAGACAGTCTTTACTTAGACATGATTTCAAAAACACTAGTTTAGTGTGCTTAATGTGGAGCAGCGTATTAGTTTTTAGCTGTTTGTGACACAATATTGAAATAATGTTTACAATTGTAAACAATTACACATTTGTATTGTAAATATGCTAAACTGCACAGATTCAAGAAATAAAATCTTCTGTAGTTTATATCTCTACACAACTGTATAACTAGACCATTTGCTCTATTTTGTTAATTCTAGGCTTTATTAAAAGATTACTTTACAGTTGTTTGTGGAACAACTCCTTCTCCTGTGTACCATGTTCCTATGCGGACTCTCTCTGGATTTAATGGCAAGATGTACTGTACCACTAATATGACACTAATGGCTTGTTCAGGCTTTGAAAACAGCTGCAAAAAACATCTGTAATTTTCAGCCTGCAAAGCAAAAGGAAAATTGCCCTCATTAGAATGAAATGGTTAATTATGCGTGGAATTAACTGAGGGTAAAAATCAAGTCCTTTTTCATGGTTAGGCACAAAAACAAAATCAATTTGTAAATTCTGAAAAAGGATACCACTCATTGATTATTTCTATATTAAGCTTTTCAAACTAATCTACTCATCTTGCTAGGTAATACAGATGCTGTTTATTTATCAGTTGTTTCTATAAGATTTTATTTTATTTGATAAAATAAGATATATTAAAACTCTTTACAAACACAACACCTGTATCACCCTAAAATGCTATGCATGTAGCGTTATCTGATAAGTTTGAATGTTGTTCAGAGACTGGTTTTAATCTTTCTACTACTACAGTGCATTACAGTTTAGTGAAAGAAAGACTGAATGAACATCCATCCATTTTCTAACCATTTTATCCAACACAGGGTCGTAGGGGAGCCAGAGACTATTCATGCGAGCAATGTGCACAAGACATTATACACCCAGTCCATCTCAGGGCACACACTGACACAAACACATTCAGTACATACGCACCAGGGCCAATTTTCCCATTAACCAACCAATATGCCTTTAGACTGTGAGATGAAATACAGTAGGAGCACCTGGAGATCCACACAAACATGGGGGGAACATTCAAACTCCATACAGATAGCGCTCCAGGAATTGACTTGAGACCCCAGTGCTGTTAGGCAGTATTGCTATCCACTGCTCTACCATGCTGCAATTTGGGAACATTGCTGGCAAAATTATACTATACACTGTTATAAGTCAGTAGAGGTTTTGGAGTCCCTGCATTCACCACCAGAATAGAGACTAGAGACACAATTGAATTACAGGAAAAACCTAAGATCTATCAAAGAACAAACCATCTGAAGAATCACTCCGGTACAGCACTAAATATGATTGCTAATTCAAAAAATATGTTAAGGGAGACCTACAGTATGAACATACATAATGTTAGCAAGTGACTCAAATCTGCCAATATCCAAAACACAATACAACTGATTCAATATCACTGCATTGCATGACTGCTTCATTACTAATGAGAAGTCACTCTGTACAGACAAGGTGTGACATTTGTATGATGAAATGACTTGATTCACTTGGCCATCATTGAACATGCATATATAGTAGAAACCACTAAATATTTTCCATCTTTATCTTGTATACTGTTTATCTTCAATCTATGGTTCCAATCCTGGGTGGTCGAAGTGGAACCCCACATTTAGTTTATGGTGATTGTTTCTTGTTTTGCCAGAATCTTCTTTTCCTACCTAAATGACAGCTGCCAATAAATAATAAATTTTGGTTTTGAAAAAAAGTGGTAAATGTTTGAAATGATTTTTTATTAAGTTTACAGTATGTGAGCTTAGCTACAGTATCTATGTTTCTCAAGCAGTCAATGGAAACACACTCTGAATGTCCTCTGACCACAAAGCTACAGTATATCTATGTGCACAACAGAGTAAGTAAAAGATTATGACAGATGTACCAGTCAAAAGCCTGGCATAAAATGGATAAAGTTAAACATTTAGAAGAGTCTGTAATTACTGTACTTAATACTGTAAGAGAGACTCTACCTTGTCCGGCTCCCTTGATCTGCAAGTACCTCAAACTACCAGGTTAATGAGGTCTCAAAGAAAGGTAAAAACTTTGTACACATTTTTTCTACTATGAATTGTTTCTTTTTGCTATATACTCATTGTGTTTTTTCACACCATAGGATGTCCCTCCATCTGTTATTTATGTGAACAGAAAAATTCTACCCTGTGGCATGGTCTGAATTGAGCCTTCCACCAGCTCTTTTGTTTGTATCTGTAATGACTTGTGACATATACTGTAGCCAGAGGGGACATAATATGTAGACATAAGAACATGTGCTTTACAGTTTTTAGAAAAATGTCAGGAAAAAAATATATCATTAAGAGAAAGCAATAATTTTCTATTATTTCTGTGTCATATCCTTTAAAGTTCCCGATCTTTATCAAAATTCAGAACATGCCAGCAACTCTTAATACTGTTTTTTTTCTTACTGATTTTCAGTGTACAGTGCATCTGTGTATCTCAGTTATTTTATATGATTATTAAATTAAATCATACTGAAAGATTAATTGGCAGACATTTGAAATAAGTGCCATTCATTAAGGACGATACCTTTTAGATAAATCACTAATGCATAACTGAAAAGCATAAGGAATGAAGAAATTCAATTTAATAATTCAGTATCTATATTTTGCAATGGTAAGATAAGAAATACGTTTATAATTACAATATTCTTGCTCATCTCACAACCATATAATTTTTGCCTAGCTATTTTGCTGAGAAAATCTTATCAATTGATTCAGTATAGATTCACTAGGTATACAAAAGGAAGCAAGGCTAAATCAAATGTGTCATCGTTTGCTGCTTTGTTCAGTCTTCCATGTTTACATCCACATCAGAAAATGTTAGTGTTATTAAAATGATCAAAATAGAAATGATTTTAAAAGTAAAGTCTAAATATCTTGGCAGGTACCTGTGCTTTAACTTGCAAACAAAATCAATATGCAAATTTGTGCATCTATGATTTATTACACGTCTTTGGCTATTGGTAACATGTAAGACATTGTTTTCATGAGTATGGAATACCAATGCACCAGTAAATACCTCCCCAGACACAAATACAAATACAAATACAAATACAAATACAAATACAAATACTGATAATTCAAAATTGGAACAAGCTCCAAAAGAGCTAAAAGGCTCACAGATTCTCTGAAAAAGAACAATCACAGTACAGCCTCTGTGTTTGATTAGTGTTCTAACCAAATGATCTTTGGTCAGGGAATCAAAAGAATAGTAAATGTATCCATGGCTGACCCTTTGAACATCTGTAAAAGCCCAGAAATAGAGTATACTGTAAGGATGACAGAATTAGCAAATGTTTTAAGTAAAACTAACTACGAAAATGCCAGGTGAAAGGATTTGTAAACATATTTTGTTAAAGCAAGTCAGTTTTTTCTGCAACACATAAAATACATTTTTCCAAGAAAGTTTAGCCTTTGTCACTAATGAAACCACTAAATAAAGACATAAATCTAGAAATCTTAAGATTTGTTTTATTTAATGTTGGTAGCAGGATGAACTGTCAGAGTGTATATTTTGTCGCAAAGTTGCTGCAAGATGTTAACAGTGAAAAAGGTATTTAGAAATGAGTTATTTCAAGATGAAAAAGAAAACATACACGAAACATGGTTTCATTACGACCAGAATCGGTCTTGAGATATTTTTAACTTGATTTACAGTATTTGAGAGGTATGTCTTAACACCGATACTACAGTGCTTAAGTACTGCTCACGTATATGTTTCTAGGTTTATATTATGCATTTCATACGGTCAAATTACTTTTGAGCAACTAATAAGAAGCGCGAAACGTTATGCGTTTTACTTTCGTTTTGTGCTGGGACCCGTGGATTGATTAGAGATATCAAGTACATACAAGTCATTTTTTAAATGTTGTAGTTCGTCTTGAAAAAATGTTACGAGTACATCATCTATCAACAATCACACAGGTTCTGTTTCCATATTGCGGATTTTGGTTAGGTATTATCATATCCAGTGGCGCTGTTAGTTTACTGAGTCCCATGTCACATGGTCTGTGATTGAAACCTGTAAAACCGGTTTAATTCGTCACAGCCAGCACTCTTCAGGTGTGAGGGTCTTCTGCTCAGAATGAAACGCTAAAATGTTTGTGTATATTCTAATGGTAGTGGGGGCAGGGTGTGTGGGAACAGGTTTGGTTGAAATTGCATTGGAGATCTATGTTCTTCACACCTGAAACATTTTCTCTGAAAGCATTTTCTTTGCAGTTTAACCGATCTTGTTACAGCATGTTACAGTTTACTATTATTAACCATATTAATTTTAAGTGCTTAATGTAAAATCTTGTAAAAATATATTTTCATTGTTCAAATATACATTAAGTCTGACTATCATATAATAAGTTAAATACAAAACTAAAGAAAAAATAGGGTTAAATATAATTCAAAATATTTTGCTAACAATGTTAACTGTTTATGAATAATAAAATGTATTAACTAAGGAGTAGGATGGCACAGTTGTTAGTATGTTTTTTGTTTTGTTTCTTTTTCATAAATACAACAGTAGTACCTGATGTCTCAGTGGCTTTCAAAATTAAATTATGCAATAAATAACCACATGTAAGACTCTGATGCTTAAAATGTTTAGGGAGAAAGTGGAATACTGGTGTGTATTTTTTCTTTAAACTACCAATACCAGCCATATACAGTCTGTAACGTAGGGATTTCTATATGTCTTTATTTAGTGGTTACATTAGTGACAATGGCTAAACTTTTAGCTTCAGTAACGTGTACATATCTCCCCTTTATAAAACGACATGGTTGAAAACTGTTCCAGAGCCACTGTTGTTTCATCAGTGAAAAGTACATCATGAAATGCCTCTCCCTGTTCAATCCACTGGAAAAAAGAAAAGGAGCATAAAGCTTCTGATGGTCATAAACGATATTCATTTAGGAGCAGCATCAGAGGTATGTTTTTAACTGCACTGCATTGGAGAGAATACCATAGTGTGTTTTTTTTTTACTCCCTGGCGGAAACTGGCTTCCAGAAGAATCAGTATGGCTCAGAGATTAAATAAAACTTCACTCGCACCAAACAAATGTATATTTCTAAATATCACAACATGATCGAATTTAAGTCATTTTAATAACAATGAATAGTCACCTATGCGTTACAATATAAACATTTATATTGATTTAAATCGCGTTTAAATCACCTTTATTTAAAACCCATAAATAAAGCTGATACTGTTTAGACTTTCAATTATTTAAAACTGTATTAAAGCAGCACGATACACAATGCAACGTAAATCGCTATCTTTGTCTTCTGTGTAATAATGTTCACCTCTCTGTCCAGCAAATTTACAATAGTAATAATAATGAACTTTATTGTATATGGCGCCTTTAAAGGTGGCTCCTCAAAGCGCTTTACAGGTTAAAAACAATACTGTTAGGCTGGGAAAACGATTTTTTTTTAAGAAATACAAAATGAGATATAATGATATGTTCCGGCTTAGACATTAACGAAGAGCATAACGCGTGTACTGTATACACTGCAAGTACAACCCCCCTCTCTGCAGGAGTGCTGGCTGTGACGAATTGAACCGGTTTCACGGGTATTTTCAAAGTAGGAGGCGAGATTTCCAGCGAAAGACACCTCCCCCCCCTCAAAAACCCAGTAAGTACAGTACTTACTAGTTAAAGGCTAGGCTCCCGACTACGGCGAAAGGAACCCTTCTTTCATTAGAAGACAATGAACATATTTTAGCCCTGAATGAATTAATAGCAAACATGGTTTACATAAAATACATTTTTCCAAGAAAGTTTAGCCTTTGTCACTAATGAAACCACTAAATAAAGACATAAATATAAAAATCTTAAGATTTTTAAAATATATGACTTTGCTAAAATTTATTTGAAAATAAAAACAATTACAACCGCCAGGGGAGAGAGAGAACAGGGGAGGGATGTTGGGTTTGCATAAGGGGCGGGGCTATGGAAATTAGGTCTGTTTGGGAATGTGTAGTTACATGTTCTGGCTGTTTGTGAATTATCGTTGTTGAGTATGGAGTGTTGAGGTATTGATTTTGTGTAATGCTTTATGTTGAAAATTGAGGTGGATTTTGTTTATGATAAACAGGATAAACTGGGATGGGAGGAAGGTTTGGTTTTGCATAAGGGGCGGGATTATGATAATTGGAGGACTTTGCGAGAGTAAAATGGTTTGATATATTTGATTTTGTATTGTGGTTGTTATCTATGTTTTTGGTTGGTATTATGTTTATATGGTTGTTTTTGTTGGTTGGTTGTTATTATGGTTATTAATAATACGATCTATAGTTGAAATCTGAGCCTAAATAAAAAGAAAAAGCAAGTGATTAGGTTTATGAGCAATCTAATTACTTATTCGTTTAAAACGCTATATAAAATAAAGTTTATTATTAATTTGCTGGACAGAGCGGTGAACATTATTATGCATAAGACAAAGATAACGATCCTGATCGGTTTAGAAATCTGTGTACGCTGTAAGGTTTTTACTTCTTAAACTTTTAAAATACACGTTTTGAATAGAAAGAAATCCTCTTCCTGGTACAGTATGTATAGCAAACCAGCACGTCTTTTTTCTCCAATCAGAGGGGTGTCAGATGGTGTCAGCCAATCACCATTCTGCGTTGGGTAGCAACGGGTGACTGTTCTCAGGCGGAAGATGTAAACAGCTTAAAGTTCGTGTTAAATAATTTTTTTAAATTCAATTAAACGGGCACAGTTAAGACATTAAATATACATATACATACTGTATACAGTACAGTTTGCATACGGTAATATGTTTATGTTACGCGATTAAAAAATAAATAAATAAAAATGAAAAGTCCAGCACCAGCTGGATTTGAACACACAACCTGCCAGTTGGTAGTCACGCACCTAGACCAGTAGGCTACAAGACAGCTCGCATGAACAGGCAGGCGAAACAGCCCTACACAGCCCTGTCGCAGCACACGGATGTAATCATACCGTTATTAAATTCTTGAGATACGCGATTCCATATTATATTCCCTTTTAATAAAATTCTAAAAGTATGCTTGTTGACTCCGGTATCACGTTAAAGACTTCGAAGCTTACAATGTTTAGGGAGAAATGGAATACTGGTGTGTATTTTTTTCTTTAAAGTACCAAGACCAGCTATATACTGTATGTTTACGTTCCAAAATGTATATCGTTTATGGCCTTCACACGCGTTACAGTATGCTCCTATTCTTTTTATGCTCAGCTACTAAGATTTCCCTTCAGTGTTAAAATTCAATATCTACAACGGGCACAGTAAAGACGTTTACAGTAAGTCTTTCTTCGACAGACCAACGGACCACGAGTGCCCCTGTCGGTCAACCAATCACGTACCGCGGTATTTTGCGTCATCGCGCGTCACGATGCACGACGCCGTAGCCAATTACCTCCGGTACGTGTCTGTACCACGCACTTTGAATGGCTGCATCTGTATGGCATGGAATTGTACTGCTACTGTTCTGGGTGGGTTTTCTGTTTGTGATTTTGTATAAAAAGCATCCTTTTGTATCAATTAATTGAGTCAGTGCTTCGTTCGCTTTGGCTCCCATTTGCACACGTAATGAAGGTAATGCCTGCTTCATACACACCCGGATCGTGTCTCCTTTGTTGGACACAACAGTGCGTTCACTGACAGCTCCAGGTAAGTAATTCCATGTGACAGTCATAGAAATCAACTGTCATTCTCAGTTGTTAAGTATCTCACATGCCCCCTTATCCTTTCAAAAGCCACCCTATTTCACACTCAGTGCTTCCTTTAATTACCCCTTAAATAAAAACAATACATATTTACATATAAAATCCATTCTGAAATTAAAAGCTTGCAAAAAGACAAAACATCTTAGTTCTTTTTCTTCACGTTGTAATGTACTGTAGGTGGAAGAGCTTAAGCAGATTTGCACAGAACCCCAAGTGTAATGATGCACATAATGAGCTGTTTCACGCTCCAGTGTACCAAAATTGAAGTTAAAACACTATTTATCTAAGATCAACCTTTTACTCAAGGGGCTTTATTTACCTTTTCCCACAATGGTATTCTTTGGATTTACTGTAACAAATAAGAAAAGAGAACAATTTGACAGAAAGATGCAGATGGCACAAAAACTGTTTTCACTCTTTGTGTTTCAAGAGCAGTTCTTGGCTATTTGATGCTTTGATTTATTAGCTTAATGGGATATTGTTTTAATTTGGTTTGTTCAAAGAAAATTAAATGAGAACAAATGAAAAGGAAAAATTGAAGTTCTATCTGGCAGAACAGAGTGTGCTATGATAGTGGAAAGCTACTGTAATTCATATTTATACCTATAACAGATAAAAATAAGTTGGTTGATGCAGTGATAAAATTAAAAACATTAAAACCCATCTGAACTTTCTCTTGAGTTTATTTTGCAATTTTCTTTTCAATGAACAATATAATAGTCAGGTAAAGCACTCAACATTCTGGGTGGCTCACAGCCAAAAATATAATTTATGGTGACATTATGTGCTTTCTGTGCCTGTATCAAAATAACAGAAAATTATTCATTTTTTATCCCGTCTTTTCTTCTCTTTCTTTCCAATTGTCATGGGGCAATTGTTAGCAGCTTTCAATGAATTGTTTTTTTAAGAATCAGAGATTTTAAGGGCTTAAGAAGACATCAAGATAGGACAAGATAGGACAAATCTTGGACAAAATCCTAAGTACATACAGTATAAAGACAGACAACTTTGTACAATGGAGCAACAGACTAAGCATAACTACATCCCAAGTGCATTCTACTGCTTTTCAACCACTGTTAGTCTTTGTATTACCTTAGGTGATTATATTTGTGTAATAAAATATTTCTTCCAGTCAACTAATTTACATCTACTGTACATCTACTGTATGATGAATGCAGGGATATTTTTTTAGTGTTTTTTTTCACTTAAATTTATTTTCTGGGATGTCAGCACGCAACCTTCCACATTTAAAAGAGTGGCAGTTCATACCAGATGCACAATGAGATAGAATACCAGACAATGAAACCACAACACTAATAAACGTCAGCCACACAGCACATATAATGCACTTCTATTTCAGGCTCAAAGTGTCATCTGAGTCTGCAAGGCAGCAATTGAAGCAATGGTCTCCACAGAGTTGATTACCCAGTCAAGAGCATCACTGGGACTTAAGTGAAAGACTGTAAATAACACCAAGTGCAGGAAAAAGAACAGGCAGTTACATGAATGTTATTTTATGGTCCTGTAAGATAAATGTCGGGGAGGTAGAATGAAACACCCCCAGGCACAAATAAGATACTTCATACCTTGAAACTGCACATATCGGGCATGTAAAAGTAATGAAATAAATTACTTGCTATGAATACAGGAATAAAGAGAGCAAGCATGTTTCCCTTTTATTCTCCCTGAGCATCTTACAACATAGAATAATTGCACATTCTAATGCTAAATCAAGGTATATATATATACTTATCTTCAACAGACAATGAACATTATTAAAAGCCATAAATCCATTAACAGTTCTATGTAATATAATAGGGCTTATACAATTTACACAAATGTATATATTAGTAAAGCTTTGTGTAAAACAAAATGTGATAAATAATGGCAATATTTCTCCTAGACTCCAAATAACTCGAAATTACCAGGAATAATTATGAAAAAAACTATGATAATAGAAATAATATCTTTACACTTATGTAGCTCTTTTTGGACACTCCAGTCAAAGCGCTTTACAGGTAATGGGGACTCTTGTCCATCACCAATGTATAGCTCCCACCTGGATGATGCAACAGCAGCTATAGTGCACCAGTATGCTCATCAGCTATCAGTGGGGAGGAGAACAGAGTAATGAAACCAATTCATAGATGGGGATTATTAAGAGGCCATGATTGATAAAAGTCAGGGGGTACAATTGGCCAGAACTCTAGGCTAACACCCCTACTTTTTTCAAGAAACTCCCTGGGATTATTAATGACCATAGGGAGTCAGGTAGTGTACAGTAAGTGATTTCCAATAGGTTTTGTTCAGATATGATTATCCCATTTTCTTCAATTCATTAAGGTAAAATCATGCACTGTAAAAAGATGAAATTTTAAACATTTTAGCAAATATGTCAAATGGCTGAAAAATGTAAACAAACTGGAAATCAACCTAAATGTACAGAACTATGGAGCTACAGTATGTTACAGATGATATTATGTCATGAAAAATAGACAAAACAAAGTTTCTAAAGTGCAGGTGATTTGAGTACATGACAGTAAAATATTTTGATTAAACATTTAATTCTGTTTTCATCATTGTATCCACTATGTAGAGTATTGTTGGTGAATTTACAGTACGTGTTTCTCCTCAAAATCTAAATCAAATCTCCTCCAAATTTATTTACAATAATTATTTCAAAAGAGCATGCAAATGCCTGCATGTATTAAGTATACAACTACATGTAATTTAAGTGTACAATCAAGTATCAGTTGGTAGACATGTTTAGTGCTGGGAACCACCTTGTTAGAACCACAGCAATGCAGTATCATCTGAGCTGGTGATCTGATGTAATAAACGGCATGTTTTGTGGAGTTGAGATAACCCAGAAATTTGAGTTGTAATAACAGGAACATACTGTAAATGGGAAAATGGCACATGGATCAGATCTAGTAAAATACAAGAGGAACAAGTAGAGATTGGTTATATGCAGAAATGTAAAAAGAAAAAAAAACATTGTTTTGGTGGAGAGTCTTCTTTAGGTTTGCAATGCTGTTTTTTCTTCTTAGTACTTTGCTGTGTGGAGTTAATCTCTAGTTTTAGCTTTGCAGCTCCCCATTTGAACAACCAAAATACAAGAGAAGGACAAATACATGGTGAGAATAACCTGAAGTGCTAGAAGCACTAAAATAAATTGAAAGAACTAGAAGCTTTCACTAGAAGTGAAATGGGATGATTATAATATTATTGGTATTTCAGAAAGCTTTCCGAACAAGGAGTAATAGTGAAGAATGTGAAATACTTTGATATAAATTGTTTAGGAAGGAAAGGACTGTCAATGTAGTTTAGAGAAAAATTAGATGATAAGCAGGTTTCATTTAGTGAAACACCAAGCCCTAGTGAAGACATTTCAGTTTTAAAATTGATGGGAGAAAAAAAAAAGACAGAGCTCTGACTGAAGGATTTTGCTATAGGCCACCAGGATGAGACAATAAATATCTCTATGACAAACTTTCTTGTGCTGAAAGCAGAGGGTCTAATAATGGGGGATTTTACGCAAAACCCTGTTCGCTAGCTAGGAAATCTAAATGGAAAACAGGACTTAGAATTATTAGACACAGTAAATGTTTTTGATAACAGTTTTTCTAGTATATCAACGAACAAATATATCTTGAACAAGTGTTCTGCAATAATTTGGATAATTCACTGTGCTAAACTGGTTTAACAATTGGGATTCAAATGATCGTAACAGCGAGATTTGAGGCATATTGGTAATGTAGACCAAATACCAAACAAATGCTGATCAGAAGAGTCAGTTGAGCCATCAGAAAATAGACTGGATACACATATTAACAAAGGGCACAGTGGAAAATGAGGTACATTGAATAGTAGTATATTTAAAATAATTATTCTTTGGGCACAGGAGGAGGATATTCCAAATGTCAGAAAAAGCAAAGTTGAGAAAGAAGCCTCTGAAGTAGATGAAAGAATCAGATAGAGAAAAAAAAACATCTATACAGTACTAAATACACTAAAATAATAAAACAGGCTGTGCAATAGAAATGAACTGCTTAGAGAAAACTGGAAAAGAATGCTATCAAAAGGTCAAAAACCAACATACTTTATGTAGTGCTGGATTACGTCGCTGTTGAGGTGCTAAAAAATTACAGACAAGTTGTACTGTAGATCCAACTACAGTATCTTAGTGAAACCTTTACTAATACAAATGTCATTACTACAGTACAGTATGTACTGTATTGTCCTGCTTTATCTAAGAGTCATGTGAGACCAAAGCCTATCCTGGCAAGCAATGGGCTAAAGGTGGGATATACCCTGGAGGGGACATCACAGGGCACACAGAGCCATGCACACACTCACATGAGAGCCAATTTTCCCAGGAGACTATTAACTTATCATTATGTCTTAATAAGAAGAGTTCAAATGAATACTTTAGTGAGTCCACAACGCATGCATGCAGTCATGGATGCACAAAAAAAGCAGAGAAAATGACTCCCCCAATCTCTAAGATATGTGCCCTGTGGATCTACAGTACCTTGCTTTTTCTGTACCACAGGACAGCTAAGAAGAGATCAAAATAAGTGTTGACAAATTTGTGAATACGCGAGGTTGAACTTTGTAGTTCTGTCAAATTATTGTCAATGAACAGAACACCAAGACATTCATTCAAAAATGAATTTTGCACCAATATTAGAAAACATAAGTAGTTATCACTGCATGGATTTCACTAATGTGACCTTCTGTGGAGGGAGAGATACTGGCATCCTTCAAAATGCAACTTGATTCCGTGTCACCTAGTGTTCTAAGAAAATAATTAGCACTGCAGAACTGAATGGGGTGTTCTAATTTTTATGTTAAATGCACAATTTTGATCATGTTCATTAAGATTAATTCATAAAATTAGCTTTTATCACAACTACACTTCTCAGTCATCTGCAATATAGCTTTCCAGAGACATTTTTTATTAAAAAGCTGGTTAATTAATAATCTATAAAGCAGACAAAAAACATAAAAGGAGGAAAAGGCAAATTAAGGGAATAATGCTACTTGTCTTTTTGTGTCTTCTGCAATGGTTATAACAATTATGTACAGTTCACTTTTTTGAAGTACCATTAATTTCAACACAAGATAAAATGAATCTTTGTTATCCCTAACCTTTATACAGTAAATGGATAAGGAAGGTAATAAGGGAAACTGGCATTTCAAGGGTATACAATATGTGGCCAGAATACAGTACATTATGATTTTTTTTAGATTTTACCTGTTATATTTAAATCACTTAAAGTCATTGATACACTAGATATTTTCCTTCACTAAGGTGCTTGCCATCTAAAACAGAGTATTGACTTCATTTAAAAGGCAATCAGTAAAAAGCTTAAATATTAGTACAATGTCTGGCAATCTTTGCAGTTAGACAATCATTCTGTTATGAATAGGGCACTTCAATGTACTAAAGTGGAGTCCTGGCACTTTCATGTCTGAAATGGCACTCATCTTCATTATGCCACTCAAGCAGAAACGAGTATACGGAATAGCAATATGTGAAAAGTATATAATGTGTTCAAGTATATAAAACTTATTTATTTCATGAGTTTCGATAATACGCTTTTTAGAAAACACACACCTGTTTAAAAATAAGGTTCAGAATATACTGTAATTCATGGTCTTAGGTACAGTTTGTTTTCTTTTAACTAAAGATGTAAAACGTGTTATAAAAAAAATGTTAAAATTTTAAAATATAGCAAGAAATTACAAAGAACTTAATAAGCAAGTCACATTTATAAACAAGATTTGTTAAAAAAAACTATCTATAATTCATTGAAAAACCTAAATGTTATATTACATTGATGCATATGTTACTGTCTATACAGTAAATCAATAAAATATGAAAGTACCACAGAACATTTCTAACACTCCAAACCACATACCACTTGGGATACAGTAGAAAACAAACACAGGCAACAAATGAGAGAAAACTGCTCAACCATCTTGATCTTTTTGATGCTGGAAACTTAATGATCTATCTATATCAAAGATCCATATCAAAGATCTTTGAGAAAAAGCTTCAACAACACAAATATTCCATTGACCAAGACATACATGACCATCCATGCAAAGAAGTGTTTCTTGTTTTCATCCTGATTGCACCTTAACTTATTTCTCAGCTGTTTCCCAAGGTCCTTGTATTACTGGTAATCTTGAAAAAAAACATTAAAATGCCATTCAAGATTCTGAATTCAATAATGACATTATATAATAATAATAATAATAATAATAATAATAATAATAATAATAATAGTTAATTTTTAACAAAGATAATTCTACAACCCTGGGTAAATAAATTGATAAGTGTTTGTGAATCTCTTTAGTTGGGAAGAGTAAAATATTGGGATAGAAAGCTTTTACAGTAGGTCTCTTGATGGTCAGGTGTGTTTTCTTGGTAATGGTTAATTATACACTCATTAAGGAGCTGTAAAGATCCTATCTAACTGTCATCAACACAGTTCAATACAGTTCAGTGAAGCATTTTTATAAGTAGACAAAGGTTTAAATACAAATCTACAAACTTTCATTTAAAGAAAAACAAGTACTTTAGAAAGTAGATAAAAAGGAAAACTGTCTACTGTATAAATTAAACCAAAATGGAATATAGTGTAGAAGAAAGGAATACCAAGTATAATTAAGAATCAGCAAAGATCTGGTTGGGCAAGAAAAACATCTGCAGTTTATTACACCACACTTATGAGAGAGCTGTTAATAAGAGCCTTAAAACAACTGTCACTAAACTCAAGACCAATTCTGGACATTCAAAATATTTTCTGAAAATAAAAAGATGTATAGAATCAGGTTTATGCATACTGTATGTACAGTTTAAGAAAATGCTTCCATACATATTTTACATAGTGGGTGGAAATTTACCATACGGCATTTGGCCAAAGCAAAGGTATTCTTAAAAAGAAAACAAAGGAGAATGTCTTAGAATGGCAAAGTAAACCTCCAGAATAATCAATTTGGGCATAATGTACATTTAACATGCTGAAGAACACACCAAGAATAGTAAACACTCAAAGTGTCTACAGCAAAATCTTCACAAAGCATTTCAGATGATTATAAAAATGACTATTATACTCTGAAACTAACTTAAAATGGACCCAATATTATGGTCAGTTGACCAATATTATGGTCACTGAATTTAACACAAAGTATGTTTTTTTCTAATATTATATAGTATGTATGCATTGAATTGTCCAGAAATAAAAAGGATATTACAGGATATTACAATGTTTTGTACTTTATTGTCACATTAATTCATATTATTTATGTGAATATATACTGTAGTATATATTACAATATCCATATAATATATTACAATAAATGTTATATATTATTTATACAGAATTAATGTTAATGTCATGATCACAAAAGCAAATTGCTTGATTGTAAAGTAAAAATAAAAAACAGGTTTGCTGTCCCAATTTTTCTGAGGGCACTGTAACTAAGCAAAAAGAACAGTATAAGACATACTGTATCTACTGTGCAAATCAATATCTTTTGTAAAGGATTTTATGTTCTGTCCTCAGATTGTGTAATTTAATATTTAAATATATTTTCAAGACGTGAATACAGTATATTAGAATAACCGTGACTTTAAAAAAAGGAAAATGGAACCATCAGGTAAACGTTGGAAAATTTTAAATACAAAAAATATTTGTTTCTTTCACCGTTTTGCAACATTTTCTGGATTTGCAATGGATTTTCTGCATTGCAATGCTAATACTGCTAAAATGATAGAGCGGGCACATCTAACACCAATAATCAGCCAGCTCAGCAGAACCTGAGATAAAGCAATACTATAAGTAAACCATTTTTATTATGTAACTAGTTTCCTTGTCTATACAAGACATCATCAAGGAGTGACCCCAGTTCAATTGTCCACGTTAAATTGGCAAAGTCTGACTATTCTCCCACAGGGGTATCTACCACATTGGATTACATACTGTACTGTACATGTGATTATTATTCATTTATTTGGTTTAAAGATACGGTACTTCTCTGTGGCTTCAAGCTCTGAAATCTTCAGCCTATCTCTCTTCTGTCCTCAGACACTCTCCAGTGGGTTAGTTATACTGTATCTCTTGAGAACAAAAATATATGTACAGTAGTACAAGAATAAGCAATTTACCTTAGTCTAGACTCATTCTCCAGGTATTCCTTCTAGTTACTGAAGGTTACTTTCATTTTAAATCCCTAAAAACCTGCCATATTGACAGAAAAATATTACTAAAGTCAGTATGCAATTGTAACAATTGAAACAATCAATTGAAATGTGTTTTGAAAATCTTTGCAGGCTTTTAGATTCACAAGTATCAATAATATTAATATTTTGTCCTAATTAAGATTTTTATGAACTCTTCTTATTTTGTTTACAAATTGTATTTGCATTCTCAGTACTTTTAACAACTGCAAAAATAAGTTTTTAATATTTTAATTATATTTTTTTGCATTATTTACTGTACGTTATCTGTATGATAGTAAAATAATAATACAAATCAGTTAAACAGTATTATCTGTTGTGAGCAAATAACTTTCATATTTACCTAATACTACACATTATGTTGCTATTATATCATATTAGATATACAGTATTTCCTTTACTTAAAAAATAAAAATAAATTCATCAAGTACACTTCCTAATAAATAATTGCTGTAGTACAGTACTATGCTATACTGTTCTGAAAGACAAATATTTGATCCATACAAGTTTAATGATGATAAAAAGGTAGTAACAAGCTGGTTGCAACATTAATTCTGGCATTTTCAAATAGTTATTTTCAAAATGTCAGCTGTCTATTGTCAAAGGAATATTAATCAATGAATAATGACGGTGTTTAATGGGAATCTTTCCCATTGAATGTGTATTACAGTAACAGCATGCTCTTGGTAAAACTTGTTCTTTTGCCATTAAGTTCTGTGTCTTTGTTCCAATGAGTGATTGCAGCAGGAAATGTGATTTGAAAAGCTTTGCAGGCTTTCAGCTTCACAAGTAAATGTCAATCACTGACTGTTACAGCATGATGATTCTCTTATTTATCTGTGCACAATGTCTCTGTAAAGATAACTTGGTTGCCTATAGTCTGTGAACAATGATGTATTTTCAGTGTTCTTATGGATGGACATGTGCAGTATGTTCCTCATAATAAAAGGGAATTAGTATTTAGGGTCTGCTGAAGTTCTGACAGAAACATTACAAGCACAGACTTGAGTTCTGAAATAATCTATACATTAGACAGCCTGGACTTTTTCAATTAGGAATGAGGCAACCTCAAAGATTCAAGTAATAGGTTTATTTCATGCTGAAAAAAAGAAGAAAGAGAACACAACGTTTCGGCCGTGGAGCCTTCTTTAGGTGTGAGAGAGACAGGGCAGTAGGCAAAGGTAAAGTAGCGGGAGAACAAAAGTTGGGAGGGAGGAGGAGTGAGAGGCGGGAGCAGGGTACAGAAACAGAGGCCAATCAAGAGGTGTGAAGTCAGAATGGGTGCAGAGAGGTGTGAAATGAAACTTCCAATGAATGGAGAAAATTTAAAAGAACAGTAGTCTGTCGTTAAGAGAAGGGAGAATGTGTGACCCTAGCTGCAGAATAATTTTGGTTTCGGTGGTTCTTTTAAATTTTCTCCATTCATTGGAAGTTTCATTTCACACCTCTCTACACCCATTCTGACTTCACACCTCTTGATTAGCCTCTGTTTCTGTCCCCTGCTCCCACCTCTCACTCCTCCCTCCCAACCTTTGTTCTCCTGCTACTTTACCTTTGCCTACTGCCCTGTCTCTCTCACACCTGAAGAAGGCTCCATGGCCGAAACGTTGTGTTCTCTTTCTTCTTTTTTTCAGCATGGAATAAACCTATTACTTGTTCCTTTGCAGCCTAAGCATGCTGATGCAGCTACCCACCTGAACTATTACAACTTCAAAGATTGCCATGCAGGTGTTAAATTAAGAAGAATGGCTATTTTTATGATACAGTATCTAACAGGGAAAGCTGGAGTTCTTTCAAACCTGTGGGCCCCAACACAGAAATCATTAGCACTTTTTAATCAGCAGTCTGTTACAGTACAGTATTTAACTGTACTTACAGGAATTGATTGAATAATGTTCAAGATTTTATATAATTTCATCATCTACAAAATGGATTCCTAAATTTGTTTTGTTTAAGTGACAACTTGCTCTGTTTATCTAGTTTAAAATTAATTGACAAAAAATGGGTTTAAACAATTTCAAATTCATTTTTTCCCAAGCCAAGGCATGCTACTAAAGAATCAATTCCCTCACCTTGTATGCCAATGAATTTAGCAGAATAACCAGGGGAGCAATCGCTTTCATGAAGGAATGAAGAAAAGAGCCTGTTTTTAAAGATTCATTTTTTGACAACTTTCCCCTGGAAAATGTGTCATTACACATAGACAAAGTGACTGTTGAACTACTAACAATAAGTTAGGAAATTATTTCAATCTAAATAGGGAAACACTTAACTGTAATACATAAGCCTGATATCCTTGAATTATGCTAATTAAAATAAAAAACTTGAAACCATTGAGAGCAAAAGTTTATTTACTACACAACACTTTTTACTTACTTTCTTTGTGCATACTGTACCTCTTTGAAATGTAGCTAAAATCCATTATGCACTATCCATTAACTACAATTGCATTGAACAATAAAAGTGGACATTTAGTATCAGTGATGGGCAAAGCTTTTTTTTTTTGTTTAGGTACCCCTAAAATGTTTAGGTGCTGGAGAAAAGCTACTTATTTAATGTGTTTGTATGTAACATATTGCACCAGATGCAATGCATGAGCCATTTATTGTTTTCCTTATGGCACAGCTCCTATTATGGACTACATCTGCAATGCCAAGAGACTGGCCCACGGAGAACATTAAGTCGAATGATGTCCATGAAACAGACCCATCATACAGTACATGAAAATCCTTCTTAAAAGTGTTGATGTGTATGTGCAGCTGTATAATGTGTGTGGGCTTGTTCTCCTTTCTCAAAGACAATGCTCAGCAACTCTGGGCTCAGTTCCCACTGGGGCAGACTTCCAAGAGAAGAACTACATCAGTGGTGTATACGTAGCACTAAAACCCTGTACAAGGGATAAAATCACAGTACGCTTGAGCAAAAGCTACAGCTACAGGTCTTCTCAACACAGTCCACTAACAGACAGTATTGTGAGTGGCTTCACTGACATACTCCTAGTATTTTCATAGTATGTCCCTGATTCTGTACCCATTTCTGTTTGATCTCGGAAAACATTCAAGCTCATTCGCAGAAGAGTAGGTTCATGGTTACATACATGCAAAATTCCTAGGATCAATCATGCAGATTGAGCATTTTATAGCATATTCACTGAAAACTATGTGACACAGGAAGGGGGTAACAACCATGCTGGTTTTGAAGATTAAAACAGTGATGACTGAAAAAAAAATGCTTACTGTAAACTATTGATTACTTATTTCCCATACATATTGTTTTTGTACAATTTACTGTACGAAGTGATAGGTGGAGACAAGGTGGTGGTTCTTGTAAGAACTAAATTCCCCAGAAAAATACAGGTAAAGGTATCTGTCTGACAGTTTATGTTTTGTTGTTTCCAGGAAACAGAGATTCTACTGTAGGTTATCAACTTCTGCTTTATGGGGATCTGAACGTCTGATATGCACTGCACCAGTGAGAGAAAAGAGTGAGTAAGCTACAGTACTGTAACAACTTAGGAGTCCATGGAATGTTGTGAAGTTTCTGAAGACTCTTGAGAGGATTTGGAAGAGAGACATTGGCTTTTGGTGCAACTTAGCTACCTGGCTGTATTGATAGAGAAGTGTAGCCAGAGATTAGCTTTTGTTTTGCATTTGTAGTGTTAAAAACAAGATAGCGCTTGTGTGCCTCTCCAGGACCCTCTTATTCAAAGGCCTGCAGAAAGTGGCTTACAAAATAATTTACACTGCTTCCAATTACGTCCCATTTTGTTGAATTACAAACATTATATACATTTAAAGTGAAGATTTGTTGCTGAACACTTTTATTGGTGAAAAAAGTCTAAGATTATATTCTCTAAACTTCAAATCCAGACTCAAAACCTTCTTAAGAAGAGCCTTTACTTAACTGGTTTCATTCTTTACCCCTCTGCTTCTACTTTTCTTAGTACCACCATCCACGGTCTCCTCTGTATATTGCAATTGTGTTTTATCTTGTGTATTCTTATTTATTGTTGTTGTCATTCTGTAAAGCGCTTTGAGACGCCACCTTTAAAGGCACTATATAAAATAAAGTTTATTATTATTATTATTATTATTATTATTATTATTATTATTATTATTATTATTATTATTATTATTATTATCAAAAATACCACCAGTATATGGTACAGTATATGCAAATATAGAAAAATAAAGACAACATATTTTGATTGCATATATTGCATGTTGTTGAGTTTTTCTGGATAAGTCTGTATCAGATCTGCATACCAGGGTGGTGCAATTTATATGCTTCTTTGCAAATACAGCTCCATATACTGTATTGTACCATGACAATGGGTGCAGATTTAATCATGAGATACAGTCTTACGATTCAAATCAAACAGTGAAAAATATTTTTTATATGTTCTTTTAACAGAAGCTGCATTGTTAATATGGTCAGGAAGACTATTCCAATGATCACAAGCTACCACTGCAAAGCTTGGTCCCCTAACGTACAATGTGAAGTCCTTGGTACATTAAGGAGCCTATAATCTGGATGAAGTGAGCAAACTGGAACTAGTGGGGATAGTAACTCTTGAAGGTACACAGGAGACAGCCTATACAATGCCTAATAGGTCATCAAGAGAATTTTAATCCTGTAAAAAAGTGGTATGATTTTCAACATAGCAGAAAAATGTTCAAAATGTTTAGTACAGTGTGGTATACATGCTATAATATATTGTTTTACCCTTTCAGATTAATTCATCTGGGTGTTTTCATTTTTCATTCTGTTTAAAAGTACAGAATGTTGATGTCTGTATCTGATTAAATAAATCTTCTTTATCTCCTGGTAATTTTAATACAGTAAATGTTAACAACACAGATAACACAAACAAAAATAAATGAATGCCATATTTTTCAATCTTTTTCACATTTTGTCTCAAACCTAAATCACTTTAAAAGCTTGCTATGCCAACAGACAGGATTAAATTGCAAATTCTAATGCTCTACATGTCTCCTACCATGCAGTCATATCTGAAAACCCAGTGGCATACCACATTAGGAAACTTAAATACAAAAAGGCAAGGCTGTGTATCTTTCATATTAAAGCCTATGGGGGGTTTAATTCCATGACTGAAAATGTTGAGGAGTTATTTTGAGGTGGTTTATTGTATTTTTATTTTTCTTGCTTTTCTGATAGCCTTTGTGTTAGCATTTTGGAATAAGAACAACATATTTTGTACAGTATGTACCTAAATGTAGGTACCACAAGTACGAGTGTATAACTATCTCCCTAGTGGATTGCTTCCCCAAAGGATGATATACTGTAGGTGTAAGGTTGCAGCGTGCTGCCAGACTGTGATCTGTTATCTTAAATGCCACCATGGTAAAACCTGCAATATGCCAATACCCTGGCCCCTGCTGCTGCAGAGGGATTAATTAGTAGAGACTCTGACTCTCTGCTTGTGGATATTCCCTTTATTCTATGAATTGTTCTGCGTGGGCCACCTGCATGGCTACAGACTTCTCCTGCTTGATCGCCTGTCTGTAAATATTCATATGATTTGAACAATCAACATACTGTACTCTAGATATAAACAGACTGCGTGCTGTTGTGGTCCTGTCATTAGGGAACTCCACAGTAAAATTAACTACTGGCTTTGAAGCTAGTAATAAAAGATCCATTTTATTTTAAAAAGTTAAAAATGAAGAATTTCACTTGCTTTTTTTTTGTGTGTGCCATATCAGCTTCCATTTCATTGCGTATGCTTAAGAATCAAGGAAAAACTGAGCACCACAGTTTCATTTGGTTCTGCCATAATCTGTCCCCCCACCCTTTTAGCTAGTACAGGAAGTAAAAACTGTTTGGAGATAAGATGTTCTCAGGTTCTGCCTTTATGTACAATATGGCTCAGTTTATGTTTTGTTGGGTTTTTTTATATAAAAACAGCTGCAATACATGAATACTAAAACAAAGATGGTCTTACAGCAAGATCTCTCTAGGGCATACGACTTGTGACCCTTGCTTCTCAAACAGAACTCAAGGAACTTTATATGCTTAAAAAAAGAAAAGTGAAGATATAGTTGCAAGCAACTCTTGGCCCATTGTTTGTGTATAGAGGCTTCATGGGTAAGTGTTTGAAATACAGTAATCTTCATTGCAAAACTAAGAATCCCTACGTTCAGACACAGCAAAACATAAAATAATGTAACATACTATATTTCACATTATATGACCCATTATTTTACAATAAAGCAAAGAAAACAGAATTTTTATATTTCTATCTGTTACAGGAAAAAAATGTGTAAGCATGCAAATACACTGAAAGTAGATAGACTGATGTAATGTGACTGATTCATCAGAAGATAACCAAAGACACCATCTGATTTAAGAGGCACATAAATAACTAAAAAGAATGAAGGCTGTGATTCTGTCCCTGCAATTGGAATTTTCTCGGTAGAAGGACAGGCTGGTGACAGAGGTTAAGGGTCCTCACCCCAGCTCGTCTGAGGCACCTTGATTTCTCCCCCTCTGCTCTTGTAACAAACAGCTGCTGTAATGAGATTCTGAAGGTCAGAGTGTCAGGGATGAGGGGAATACTGAGCGCTGCACAATTCAATTTGTGCTGTATCTGGCATAGCAGTCTGTCTGTATCTTGCCATTCTTTTAGCTATTACTGGAGCAGTTAATATGAGAAAAAAAGTAGCTATTTACTTCCATATTGATATACTGTTGTTTATCAAACCTCTTCATTAATGAATGATTGAAAAAAATAGACAAAAAGAAAAGAAAACAACACGGTTAACTACTGAGAACTCCAAAATACTATCATTTATCAAGGGATGTCTGCATGCATACTTACAGTATAAGTACTCCTGCACTTAAAGTGGAAACAGAATGTACAGTATCACAGGCATGCATGACATTTTATTTCCATGGAATGAGATATGAGATGACACCTGAGTTTCTAGGAGAGAACATAATTGATAATTACCCATTAGGGAAACCTTTGTTCCAATTCCTAAATTCAATGTATGCAAAAAATGAGGGGGGGGGGGGGGGGGGTTGAGTATGGGGCACTTATCGGAATCACCAGTTAGCCAGTTTGTTTGTACAAAAACATCTTCAAAAAGATTTGAAACTGAGCATTTTTAAACCACAGCTTGGTTGCTTTGTTGGTTTATGGACACAGTACCAATATGGAACTGTTGATTCCTAGGTATTAATAGTATCACATCCCTCAGTAGTGAACACCTTGCTGTACTGCTACTGTATTTCACTGGAAGCAGTAGAGGAAGATGACATGGCCTTTTAATGATGAACCTTTAACACATCAGAAAATGCAACAGCTTTTAGCTACCAGATTGGTCTCTTATATTTGAATAGTTAATGTACTGTATACAGTATAGTGTGAATAATCTGCAGCACTATTGGAAATTATATATGAATTATTGTATATGAATATTATAGGCAATAAAATCCACTAGAGCATTAAAGGTTTAAATAGAGAGGAATAACATGTAGTTCTGAGAGCACTTGCTGCTACACATCTGGCATGTTTGTCCCTTTATCTTAAAAATATATATGTAAAATACTTTATTGTATTAAGATGTGACTTTCCATTATGCACAACTGACATTAAAATACAAGAAATTTAAACCGTCATTCATGAAGACCTTGCATGCAGGAAAGACAGCCAACAACAAATGCCCTCAATGAGAAAGAAAACATTCATGAAAAACAGGATTACACATTTCATGGTTCTTTAAAAGAAAATTATTTATTATCAATAGAAGGCAGACAAAGTAATGAATGGTGAATACAGCCAGACACTCAAGGTGCACACTGCCAAATGCTGAGGTGAAATATTTTCAGCATTCAAAGTGACAAACATTAATGAAAAGAGATTCGCTAATAAATCATTAAAATTCAGCCCATCTGAACGACACAAGGTTTACATAGGAACTCATCACAACAGCTTGATTCAAAATTAACCTGTACTGAGCGCAGACACTGAGCTCTCCTTGAATTTCTTCATAAGCATCTCATATTTATCAGTTTCTACCTTCCCAGAAAAGCAGAATGTACAGTATACTTTTTACACTAAATAGGGTCAGTGATAATCATGTAACAAAGATTTATTGAAGTCTAGAACCGTATCATATATTTCATTATACATGTACTGTATATTTTATACTGTATATTCATTACATATTTTATGTTCTAACTTCAAAATAGTAAGAACGAAATCAGTGTTGTTTTTCTCATGCGCCACATTCAGTACATTTGGAAATTTGACCTCAACTGCTGAGGGAAAATTACAACAATACAAATGTTATACTGGCTAAGTGGTCCAGTGGTTTAAAGAAAAGGGCTTGCTGCCAGGAGGTTCCTTGTTCACTCTCCAGCTCTGCCTCTGCCTGCTGTTCTCATGAAGTTACTTATCATTCAGATCAGACATAAAACTGAGGTCCATGTGAAAGCTGCTCTTCAGCAGTGGTTACTGATATAGTCTGCCTTCTAGTCTTAGATTCTGTGGATAGATGGTCTTCTACATCGCTCGTTATTATTTATGTGCTGTCTTTTTAAGAAAGAAATCTTTATATTTGTAACTATTAAAATACTTTATGCTACATCTGCCTCATTATGCAAATTGTAATTATGTTTTTAAATGAATCAGATTTCACAAACTTCAACAGAAAGTTTGGTCTTTTGTTTAAACATACTGCCATACCCATTGTATGATTTTATCCTTACCGCTTGTGGGCGTCTTAGGTTTGCAATATCTTAGGTTTGCATATTAAGTATGCAGTCTACAGCCAAAGAAGAAACCACCATGCAATTCAGTGTTTCTAATGCTGACAAACATCAACAAACACAATGTAAAATAAATAAATGACATATAAAGCAAAGAGTCTGCAAATACCTCTTGATGCACATTAATAGAAAAAAAAGTCATTTGAATGCAATATTTTTTTCTTCTGTGAAACTATATACATACATTTGAACTAACTTTACTATAACTGCAGGATTTCAGCAGTTTATATTTTTGAAAGATGAGTTCATGTTAGTCCACTTTAGAAACATCTGCAATCAAGACATCAGGTGTGTACACAGCGCATCTGTCGTTCATATTATGTGTAATTAAATTGTTTCTCCTAGCAGAAGAATTGTTTATTAAGGATAGCTGATTCCTTGCTGCAGGCATTGATTCAGGCACTGACCTTCTGTTGCTTAAGAACGAGCTCTGTGTTTAACAGCTGGGCCCTCACAGCTGTACCACACTATGTAAATATGGTACAGTCCCTGAGTGCCTTCCTGTGCAACATTATGGAAAAAAATCATTCTATCTATTCTCTGTGGGCATTTATTTCCTAGAAAACAAACTATGGCTTCAGATTAATCTGGTATTCACAGAAATAATTTCTTGGAATATACTGTACCTTTAAGCACTGTCTTTCATAACTATCAAACAAACACCTGTTAACAGGTACTGTAATAATGCTGATGTTCATACTACAGTCATTTTATTTTAATAGCAGTATATTGTTGCTCACCCATCTTTGGAGTACAGAATGTATCATTTAGCAAGGTCCTAGAAGTCAGAAATAACGTACACAATACTCATTTATTACAGCTGGTAGTAAGTGAAAGCGAAGGCTCACATGTTATCAACATCTCATTGGGAATAATCACCTTTTTCAATGCATCTTCAAAGTTCTTCAGTTTTTTATACTGACGCTCATAGTGAATAAATCTGATTGCAAAACCCTCAATGCCAGAATTCTAATGTCTAATAGACACAGTCAAATTCTTCCCTGCACAGGATACAGGGTTTGCAAATGGAATACAGATGATTACCAGAGTAGTGCAGATTTCTGTTTATAGCAATTAATAAAATAATAGAATACACTGAGATAATTTCATAAAGAGTGGTAGAGGGAACTGCACTGCAGCAATTACAAAAAATAAATTTTAAATTCCTGAAGGAAGGTTTAATAAAACAGTCGTGTTACTTTTTCTCACTCATACTGTATGTCTGTTAAATTTCTCTCATTTCATTTTTAAAGATATTTGTGCATCCTCTTCCTTACAAAGTGCTGTCACTTGTACAACCATGTATGTTTGGACAAATTACTGAATTCTTGTGTTTTACTGCACAGCAAGGTGTCGTTTGAATATGTAAATTGGAAGCTCCTTGATTTGGTCTCTGAGCTGTGCCTTTATTACTCTTTAATGTGGAAAAATTGGCATGTAATAACATTTATAGTCGCTCTTGATTCTTCCAATCATAGCACAATTCTCTCATTTTGCATTCAGGCAGGAAATTACTTTGAACAGGAATTAAATTTCCACCTAATGTGCCTCACTTACAAGATTATGGGGCTTGTTCAAGGAAGGAAATTAAAACGACACCTTCCATACTGTGAAAAGAGTGTCCTAGACATCACATTCAGGCTAACTAGAAAACTCATTTTCATTATTAGGTAGCCAAGCAATGAAGTTGTTGGAACCCTATTGTTATTGTCCAGATTAATAAGAAAATCCTCTGCTGGATCCCCAGTGTTAATGTCTGCATTATTATTATTTTCTTCCAATGTTATTTTCAAATTCTTCTATTAAAAACAGAGATCAAAATGTATGAAACTTTGTTAATTGATCATGATAAAGGGCAATTGGCAGCTGTGTCAGAGTAAACGTTACAGTACATTACCAGGTCACAGGGTTTGATTCTTTATTGGACAATTGTGACAATTTGAATATTCTGGTTCTCTGAAACAAGAACGAGGTATGTCATACTCATAAGAACACTGTGATTAAAAACAAGATGTAGGTTCACATGCCTTGGCCACAATTTTGAATTTGGCAAAAAAAATCTTGGATGCGTTCTCCGAAGAAACCATGAGCCCCAAATGAAGCAAAACTTCCTGTCTGTCAAGATGTGAATGGCAAGCTGCCACAAGCCAATCACATTGAAGGGATGGATAAATTCCAATATAGCATAGTGGTATAGTGTACCACATTCATGAAACTCACATGAATCTAACATGACAGCAAAAATGAAGATGAACTGTGACACAGTTTGGTGACATGGTTTGTCTGCCATATTATACAGTATTTTTCAAAAACAATCAAATGATGTTTTTTGTCTAAATGATTTTGGCAGATTAGACAAACATTTGACTTCTATACAGTAGATAAGGACTAGTTTTCGTTGATGACCTTGTCCGAATCACATTTCTATGTTATAAAGATGGCCGCCATGACACAATCAAATTCTATGTACTCACTATGTATATCTTTGCATATCTTGCTACATACTGTACTGTATATCCACAGCAGATGTTGGTACATTCATGCATAATGACAGCAAAATAGTATGCCATGAAACTGATGATCCACAACTTAATAAAGCTGATTTAGTCACATGATTTTGTAGCGGAGCTAGTTCGGATACGGTGACATCATCGCCCTCACTGTGCGTAGCAGGCACATCAGCTGCCTGGGCTGAGGGAGGTCTCCTTTAGCTCATGCGGCTGGTTCCCTGTTGCATTACACCGGAGACCTGGGTTCGCGCCCCAGGTGTTGCGGGACAAAACGGGTGGCGGAGGGCATGAACCCGCACGGAAGCGCAATGGTCACAATTTCATTACCACAGAAAATATTTGACCTTTCCTGGCCAAACAGGAAATTAGCTTGTTACACTCACAGTAACAATTAGTACAGCTACAGTATGAGTTCATCTTTTCAAACATTAATGAGAAGATTCTATGAAAAGCTTAGATGAAGATTGTTTTGCATCTAATTGTATCTTATTGTACAAATAGGAGCCTTAAAGGATTCATCTTTCCTGATTTTTCAGCAGCTGTATTCTCTGAAGCAAAAAAAAAAACTTCTCCAAGAAAGCCCTAAGATTTATTTTGGACTTCTGTATCCAGCAAAAAACAGGTTCACGGACACCAATGGAAATCTACAGTTTTTGTTTAAGATCTAGGTTCTGGAAAAGACTATACTGTATAAATAGCTGCAATCAGTAAGATGTTAAGTTGTAGTTTAGTCTGACAGGAGAGAAGCTCACAAGGCTAGTTTATTGAGGATGAGTACATGCATATTCATTTACCATTATACTGTACATGTTTTATAGAAATACTGCATTTCTAAGTTTTTAGAAATCAAATGGGCTCAGCTGACTGTGACTTAATGGGTAATGTGCTTTCCACAGAAGGTTAATTTTTATCATTTTACAGATTTCAACTAATCTATCTTAACCATATAATACAATGGGGCCTTTATTGCTGCTATTTAATTGCTTTTCTATATTAGAAATGTAGAAATGATGTTATCACTAATTAAGCTTACTGCACCTACTAGAATTTTGCAGAGTGGCTGTAAACTAAGACCTATTTTATATTAAACAAACCACTGATTAGCCCCATGTGAGAATGTGTATTTTCCACCATGAACCAATTACACAGCGACTGACAGACACCAAGTGAAACTATTTTCAAGTGTTAGAGGTTCCCCTTTTGTGGCCTCCTGTGGCATTTCCATGGACTTTGCACTTCTTCCCTGGAATGGTTTGATAGGCTGTTTTAGCGTTGTTTTCACAGTGGGTATTTTCGCTAATCTGTATGGATGTCAACATACACACACAAATCAGTTTAAGGCTCTTTGGATGTTGGTTGGTAACCAGTCTTCCCAGCTGTGTAACCGGTTGCGCAACAGTGTGGCCACTGTTGTGTGTTTCCTATTTTGCCATGCTGCTGTGAGGCCACAAACGTGGTGATGCAGTAACCTTATGAATTATGCCAAGTCTCTTTTTTCTCCATTTTGATCTTTGATAGTCTGAGGTGTTTGCATTTCTTTTTATCTCCTCTCTGTTTTCTATTGTTTGAGAGTATTGTTTTGAAATCATTGTATTTTTTTAATTTACATCTAATTTTCTTTCTTCAAAAATTCATTAGTGCTATTACTTCCATTTGAACTTCAGAGCCTCTATTTTCATTAGTATTTTCCTGGTAAACCGAAAGACTTAGTGAATCAAATGAATAAATCATTGTGACCAGCACAGCACTATTTGAAAGCATGAGCTGTAAAAAGTGAAAGTGAAGTTGTTACTTCCAACTGTAAATTATTGTGTTTCCTAGAATGTTTTGTGTGTGACCATCAAGAATATTGTACGACAACACAAACATGCAGCAGAGGGAACACATATACCGTAGATGCCACCACTTTATGAGTAACCTGAAAGGCATACAGTAAATGAGAAATCAGACTATTTTATACACAGCTCAGATAAATAGGGAAGGCTTTCTTCATCTGAGTGATTTTTTTCTGCAAAAAGATCAGAGGTATGCATTGATTCCTACACCTAATCTATGAAATAAAAAGCTGGCTTTGCAGACAGAATTTAACCTTCTTTCTACCAACCACCCTAAACAACTTCTACTTAAATCTTACCTTTCCACATACAATTTGAATATGAGGCAAACCCACTAAATTACTGGCTATCCAGTTCTGCCAATCTACTGTTTCTCATTTATTCAGTGATACAGTACATCCCCACACTACCTGTTTTAAGAAATATGTATCAATCAGAACATTATGAATTTACAGTCCTACTCTATACCTGTGATACGCCTCTTTCCATATACTGTAGGTTCTATAGGCCCTCTGTCTAGAGCATCACTGTTATTGAATGAGGGCATCAAAGCTTTGCAAAATAGACTTTCAATTGCATTTTAAAAAACTATGTTATTCCATTACTGTATTGAGTCTTTGCAGAATATGTATTTAATATGAGATTACTCACAAGGGATATTTCACAGTTTTGCCACACAGAGCCTCTCCAGTTATGAGAGATC
The DNA here is from genome assembly GCF_059453375.1 of Lepisosteus platostomus. NCBI lineage: Eukaryota > Metazoa > Chordata > Actinopteri > Semionotiformes > Lepisosteidae > Lepisosteus > Lepisosteus platostomus. Next base: position 21,835,412 of record NC_142613.1, read on the forward strand.
TGCTTTCTTCAGCTAATACCAAAAATGCTCCACTGTAGCCTAGGACAAGCAATCAAGAACATTTTTATGCTTTCTTAACTTTTTGCTCATTGAGACTGATGCATGAGTTGTATTGTTATCCTACTACAACATCAATGTGCAACCAAGCCTGAGACATCAGGCACCAGTTTTTGTCTAAAAATCATAGTAAAATTCATCATCCATGTGTCCCTAAGGTCAAAGGTATGGACATCATTGAATTCAAAACAACCCAAAAATAGAAGAAATTGATTTCTATTATTCACAAAACTTCAATGTATTTTTTGTTATCTTTCTGTGTTAAGAAAATTCTATGAAGAATTGAGAGTGATCTTTTTTGTGTGAAGGGTTGGTTTCCCTTCTCCAAAAACTCAATTTATGTTTCATCATGTGGTCTCTTTTGACTTGAGACTCTGCTATTGTCTGGCATTTTCATTTATTTTATTTTGCCATGGAATTCAGCCACAGACCCCAGAATTATGAGGTCAACCTCAAACAGCCTTTGAGATATTTTATTGTTATGATGCCAGAGTTCTTTTGAAAATTCCCAGTTGCTGCCCTTGGGTGTGAGTAATCCTCCTATTTTTTTCTGAATACACATTTGGACGTAATGTTCTCATGTCCACTGATTGAAGTCACAACAATTCAATTATCCTTGAATTTCTAGTAATAGATACCAGTCAATTTCTAGAAAGATGATGGACTTTTATAGCACTCACTAGAGTTTTTGAAGTCAATAATCTTTTACCTTACAGTATATGTGTAATATATAACAGCAAAATAATAATTAACAGCAATCACAGTAAAGACGTCTTAGAAAAATAATGTCTTTAAAAATTTCAGTCATGTACAGTAGTTCCCAATTCCTTCATAAATTCAGAGAGTAAAAATAAACAAAATGCAACACGAGTAGTTACTTTTTAGGACCTACCTTGCCACATTACAGTGTTTGGAAGGTGACAATTGTTTGTGTCCTATTTTGTTGTTTAGACAGAAACCGCTTCATGCTGCTGTGGAGAATAAAAGACTAGTGGGACCAAAGGCAGATGTGGATGCAGTACCATTTATAACAAAGTAAAATAAGGTATTAAAATTATGATAAGAAAGGTCACCATTTAAAAACATTTTGACACATTCTAGATGTTTGAAATATATATACAATATATTTAAATTAAGGAGTAATTAATCATGTTAATACTTCTTATTTTTTATGACAGGGTAGTTAGGAGTATAACAATAAGAATATACTAAGAATAAGGAAGAGATGTTATTAATAGTCAATTAAGTTTACAAACATTAGATCCTACTGTATTATTTTAAATATATTTTTTATTGATTTAATATCAATTTCATATTTCCTATTAAAAGGACTTCTGAATGATGAGATTTAACACATGACTGCAATGATCATGACATTCAAAAAATAAAACGCTAAAAGCCAGACTACTGCTACCAGAGACTTCCTGTTCCATCATGTACACTCACGAATGGCTTATTTCCCTTCCTTTATGACTTTCCAGGCTTACTTTTCTACTCTTCAGGAAAAGTTTTTTTAGTACAGGGAAGTGGGAGTGTGTTTCATGGGGACATTTTAACTAACCAAACTGAACTCTTATAGCAGTCTTTATTGACTGCCTCTGTAGGTAACAGGCAATGACCCTGGGAAGGAAAGAGACATACAGTACTGCTCTAGTCTTTGAGTTGAAAATAATTTGAAATGCTTTAGTACAACAACAGGTCATTTTGAATTACCAAACCAGTAGATTAATATACTTCAGATACCATATTTATTATAAAAATATTAATATAGCAATTACATTACTATCAAGTTTACCATAGCAAATTTTAGCAAAGGGACTCATTCTTAACAGAATCATTCTAAACTCTTTCATTTAAAGAAGTTTTTATTTTCCATCACCCAGTTTGTGTCAACCTCCTTCAGAATGCCAAATGCAAAGTAACAGATTTAACCTGACTAGAAAACAAAATGGATCAGCTATTAAAAAGCAAGAATTAGTGCAGAGTCTGCTAAGCTAAAAACTACTAAAATATGATGCAGCAATTAAAACAGGTTAAACAAAGTGTACTGATGATTCTGAAGGAAGAAACAAATCTAACAGAGTGCTACACTAGGGATCTTAAAAATGTCACTTTGTGAAAAACATGTACTTTTCTTTGCAATTTTTCATGCTGTGTGTAATTGTGCATCAGCCTGTAAGCAAAGCAAAGTAAAGTCAAAGGACAAGGATTCCGGGGATAACTCACTAGGTGCAGGAAGACTGTCTGCAGAACAAATGATGCATGTGCTTTCCTAAAAGCTTTTTAAGTTTTGGGATGATTTCAGACATGTACCACTAGTCACTCATAAATCTAAAAGAGTTAGCAAAAAGTCCCTCCTCTACTTTAGTATATACTGTATAAGGGCAAATATTCATAGAGATGAATAGGAAATGTAATGTAGCACATTAAGAAGAACTCTCAAGCAGCTGATTTTGTTCATTTCAAAGGCTCTGGGCACATTTCCTGTATATTTTGTAGATGTCTTGGCCACCTGCAGGTTTATTGTCCAGTGTAATTAATTTCTGGAAACATTTGGAGATTATTACCAGTACTATGGTTGTTGTTCTCAAAAAAGGATAAAAAGTAGGATTTTTCATCATTAAGACATATTGGATGAACAGACGAAAGCAGATATCCTGAATATCTGACCTTTCCTGTTTAACTGTTAACAGGCAACATCAACACTAGAAAACACAACACACTGGCAATTGTGTTCTTAAAAAAACACAAGATTTTACTCGTGCTGTGCTACCGGTACAAACACCGCTAACAGTAACTGCATAAAGTGATACTTAATGGTGTGTAGGTTTAATTGCATGCATGCAGCTTCTGTATTTTGATGCAAATTCTGTTGCAGAACAATTGCAATTGTTGTATTCTTATTCAACAAGATGAATCATGATTCACCTCTGGAGAATTGTGTTAACTCTGATCTTTCATTTCTACTTGTTTTTTCCCCTTGCCTTTAATTGCCTTTAACTTAATTCAAATTAATAAGAACATTTCAGAAAAACTCAAAGGTATTGCATACAGGAGGCTGAAACAAAACCTCTTTGGTACGATTCCACAAAATACACTCATCTGCAATTGCAAAATGATTTGTTTTGAGGCTTGATGATGAAATATTAAAACATTCATTAGCTGAAGTAATTGGAATCATGTGTACTTCTTCTGATATGATACAATTTTCTGTAACATGTTTATGTACTCAACAGCTCTCATCTGTGTGTGCAGGGCAATGTGTTAATTGCAAATAAGCCCTGTTTTTGTTTTTGCCACGGATCCTTCTCAGTGTGGGGACTGAAATTAGTCATTCTTCACACTACATAAACTATTGCAGAGAATATTAATAAAATAAAAAAAGATGAGTTTTATGCAATACAAACTATTTGTTAAGCTTAAAAATTGTATTTATAGTTAGATCTATAGTTTATTAAAAAAAAACAACAGTTAGCTTTCCTACCACAACCACAAATGATTGCAGATTAGAGGCAGTTGACATAATGCTATCTGCATACGGAATAAAACAGCAGCATTACCAACTAGCCATATAACATCAGAAGTCAAACTGGGACTGGTTAGTGTTGGGATAGGAAACATCTAAAACTCAAAGCTTTAAATGGTGTTGGTGAACCAGTAGGTGGCCCTCTTGCCTCTGGACCAGAATTTTGAAACCAATGCCAGTACATTGACTGGCAACACAGCTATAGAATGTGCCATCCAAGAAGATAAAATGGTACCGTAAATTGGAATCTGTCATGATAGTCATCCTTCCTCTAGAGGGCGATCCTACTTGACAAAATCTATTTGTTCATTGAAGACGCCATGGCACTGCATACTGTATAAGAGTAACAATGTGAACCCTGGTATCCTGGCTAAATAATATTTTGAGCTTATATAATGTGCAGTACCTAAAGTTTCTATTGAACCTGATCTGCTAGTACGTCAGCCCTACATTTTATAAATAATATATAAACACAAGGAATTATAGAACAGATATCTACTAGGAATGTATCTAATGTTTTGTAACTAATGATATTGCTCTTCAATAGGATGTTGTGGCATACTGTTGTGGCATAGTCTTCACCTGAAGAAGGCTCCACGGCCGAAACGTTGTGTTTTCTCTCTTCTTTTTTTCAGCATGGAATAAAACTATTATTTGTTCCTTTGCAGCCTACGCATGCTGACGCAGCTACCCACCTGAAATACTGTATCTTACTCAAGTGTAGATTGAAGACTTTAGAATTATACAGGTAAAAAAGATGAGGAAGAAGTCTCTGAAGTCTGTAGAGCAATGACTGCCAGGTCATAAATCATTGATACTGTATGTATTTTTCATTAACTTACTGTATATATTTACCCCCATATAGTATATAAAATACTAATATGTAAGAATTCAGAAGTTCCATCTAGTAAGGTTGAGGTCATTAATCACATTGATCCATTTTAGGTGAGTTGTGAGAAAAAAATCCAGAGTATCTTAACTGACTTTTATTTTGTTATAATCAATTCCTATAACATTTTACGACAAAGACTGTGATACAAGCTGTGATGATCAAGCATTTTTTTCTGTCCAATTTGTTCTGCATCAACTTTGATGGCATATTTTCAAAGTGTTCTTAAACTGTGCTCATCAACAAATTCTGTTTGAAAATCCCTTTACTGCTAAAACTGTCATCTTTCTATTGTGAAAAGCTAATATCCAGATACTGAACAATGCTCAGGTCAATCAGATCAAGCCTCAGGTGGGATCAAATGACATGGAGATTGTCAAAGCCTTCTCCTACCTTTGATAAAGTCAGCATACTGTAACTCTGTCAAACCAGAATTCCGACAATAAATTGGAAATCAAATTAGGCTCCTATCTTAGGCAGGTGACAACCCATATTGTTGTCCAAGTTGACACAAATGACATTGGTAAGAACAGCTTACTTTCCATTCATTTAGAACTAAATCTTTGGTTTCCTCAGGAATCCTACCAGTACCGGGGCAAATGAAAACAACGGCAATTATTAATCATTGAAGATAACACTTTGATGAGGACATGGTGTGCAGAAGCAGAAGAAAGATTCATCTCTGTTGGCCAATGAGAAAATTTCCACGGCAAAGGCCATCTGTGCAGATGTGACAGATTAAATTAAAAATGAAAAACAGTCATCTTGGCACACGAATACAGAAAAACATCCAGAAACTTTAAAATAGAATGGAAGAGGGGGACTAAAGCAAAATTAAACATAAGTTAAATGTGAAACAAAGTCAAAGGGAGAAGAGAAGAAAAAAGGAAAACAAAGGGCCAGGTAAAAAGTAAGGTAAAGTGCTTATACAGTACCTTCATCATGGTGGGAATATTAAAAACAAATTATATGAGCTAGAAGGTAGTGTATTAGTAGGCAAATATTATAATAATAATTAATAATTGCTTACACTTACTGTATATAGCGCTTTTCTGGACACTCCACTCAAAGCACTTTAAAGGTAATGGGGACTCCCCTCCACCACTACCAATGTGCAGCATCCACCTGGATGATGAGATGGCAGCCATAGTGCGCCAGAATTCTCACCACACATCAGCACACATCAGCTATCAGTGGGGAGGAGAGCAGAGTAATGAAGCCAATTCAATAGAGGGGGATTATTAGAAGGCCATGATTGGTAAGGCCAATGGGAAATTTGGCCAGAACACCGGGGTTACACCCCTACTCTTTTCGAGAAACGCCCTGGGATTTTTAATGACCACAGAGAGTCAGGACTTCAGTTTTACGTTTCATCCGAAGGACAGTGCCTGTTTTTTTTACAGTATAGTGTCCCCGTCACTATACTGGGGAATTAGGACCCACATGGACTGCAGGGCGAGCACCCCCTGCTGTCCCCACTAACACCTCTTCTAGCAGCAACTTTAGTTTTTCCCAGGAGGTCTCCCATCCAGGTACTGACCAGGCTCACACCTGCTTAGCTTCAGTGGATTGTCAGTTATGAGTTGCTGGAGTTATGATACTGGAATCATAGAAACATGGCTAACCAAAAACAATGAAGTTGAATGTAGCATTAGTGGATTAGTGAATATATCAGACAATTCACAATTTAAGAGACACAGGAAAGACAGAAGAGGGGCAAGTGCAGTACTATGTATCAAAAAGAGTATATAGGTTTGGGAACAAATCTAGAAGAATCAAACATCTCTGAATCCATCCACCCATTTTCTAACCACTGTTTCCAATTCAGGGTCAGAGGGGAGCAAGGCCCAGCAAGCAACAGGCAGAAGGCAGGATACACCCTGGACAGGACACCAGTCTGTTGCATACCACATACAGACACACACTCACATCCAGGGCCAATTTTCCCAGAAGCCAATTAACCTACAGTACCAGCATGTTTTTATAGTGTGGGAGGAAACCAGAGCACCTCTGGGAAACCCACATGAATACAGGAATGGCATACAAGTTTCACACAGATAGCACATCAGGTCAGTAAATGGAGCCAGGGTCCCAGTGCTGCAAGACACCAATGCTAACCACTCTGCCACTGTGCCATTGTGCCATGTTATAGACCACTAAATACTGACATTGACTATAATTCAACAGAACCTGTGGAAACTTCATTTATATATTTATATATATATAGTATGTCTTGTACAGTATTTTCAAATCAAGAATGAATGAGGCAAACAGAGATGGGAGACACATTAGATAACTACAATCGTAAGATGATGAGTTTTTAAGTATAGTTTGAAATGAGACACAGAATGGGATAAGACAAAGATGAAACCAGTTGAAAATGGATGTCTACTGTTTTAACAGATAACTGCTTGAAGTACAACAAAATTATCCCAAAAGTAAATCAAAAGCTTTAAAAAATAGTATCTGAAACAGTTCAATAAATCTATTAGAAAAAAATACTACATAATAGGAAAGAAATTATTTACAAAATGATTAAAATGATAGGGTCCAGTGAAACAAAGGGAGCACAATGAATTGCAAGAACAGGTGTAGCACAGTATATTTAAAAGCTTACAGAAATATTAATAAGAACAATTAAAATTAAGGCAAAAATAAATCATAAAAAAGCTCTTTCATTACTACACCAGAAAAAAAAAACTAAAGATGTAGTAAAATATATCCAGAACAATAATGGGAAATATCTAGACAATAAAAGGGAAATAGCAGATGTTTTAAATGAGTATTTCACCTAGGAAAAAGTAAAAAAAGAAAGTCTCAGGCAGCCGAAGGACAAGGTTCTTTATAAAACAGTATAAGCCTAGATGAGGTATAAGTGTTTTGGGGACTAGAAGCACTCAAGAAAAATAAATTCCCAGAATCCCCAGCTCACACCCATGTAGTGGAGAACTATTATAATGTTGCCAATTGTTAATGTGCCTGTCCATAAGAATGGTGAGAAAACCAAAACAAGTAGTTATAGACCAATATGCCTAACCTCCATTAAATTCAAGATGATGGAAACAATTATGAGACAAAATTAAAGGAAACCCTTTACAGAAATCAGAGACAAGGGAATGGCATGGTTTTAGAAAATGTACTGTAGGTCTTGCCTAACCAACTTGTTCAAGCAACAACAGTAATGGATTTACAATGAGAATATGATAGTGGAATTATATTTTCAGAAGGTTATTGATAAAACTCTTCATAAAAAAATACTCATGATTCAAGCAGTAGACATTCAGGGAAACAGTACAGATAAGTACATGTAAGGACTGAATGCTAAGATCGGGGTAATGCAATCGGTATCATAGGGATTCTTACTAGGACAACTGTTTTATTGTAGTCCACTTTGTAGAATTTGCAGAATTGACCAAATTGAGGGGATAGATGAATGCTGTAGAAGCAGGAAATTAAGTGCAAAATTATTTATGGCTAGGTATAACTGCAAAAATCAGTCAGTGAAAACAGACTATAAAAACAAAATGGGAAACACTGAGATAGAAGAGGGTACTTATGGCTTAGGTGTTTGTGATGACACATCACTTCAATCTTTCAGGCAATGTAGGGAAGCAATAAAGAAAAAATGGTTCAAAGTGTACATTAAATTAAGGGATCTTAAGTTAGAATTGTATAATAGAATATTGTATACAAATCTGTTCACCAAAGTATTGGAAAAAAGATTTCTGCCCAGGAATTAATTAAAAGAAAAGCAAACATACATTAGGTAACTTATGTATCTACAGTATATATACCTTTTTAGCCTTGGACGAAAAAGAATGTGAGAAGACCTGATTCAAGCATTCAGGATTTGGCATTGACAAATTAACAGTGTCTATTGCACTGATGCTAGGCAGCATCTTTTTCAAATGGCTACAACCCAAGGGGTCCACGTTTGAATGAATGAATATGATGCATCTTTATTATAGTGACACCACTGTTTATTGTTATTTAAGAAGACTTACAAAATATTTTTCTTCTTCCATTTTTCTAAGTGTACAGTCCTTTAGTCTTGATTTTGCAAACAGTTTCCAGGATGTGTTTTAATATTTTTTTCCAGAAAGCTTAAAACACATTAAAAGTGGAAATGGAAAAATATTAGTTCTTTATATTTTTCAAGTGTACCACTATGAGAACATGGTTCCCCGTGGGGTGTAGCACTATTCCTGAATATGTTCTGATATTCGAGTTGTCAATATAAAAATAAAACTGTCACGATCGCTAGCCCCTCCCCTTAAGGGCGCTCCAGCACTTCCTTGTTCTGCCCATTTGTCTGCAACTGGTCCCTAATCCCGCTCCCCCTTAAAAGCCAGACGCACACCTTACTCCCGGTTCCTCATTGATTTCCACATCATGAGAGCCCAGGGTCTTGCTGCGTCTGGCTCCGTTATGCTTTTAACTTTCTAGTTCCTATTTCTCCTCGCCGGTTCCGACCCGGTTCCTGTCCCCCCCCCGGATGGATCGCCTGGCTATGGACTTCAGCCCTCGTTTCTGATTTCCCGTTTGGATTTCCTACATGGATTGTTCGCCTGGATTCACCCCCCCTGGACACCAGCACTGCATGGACACGTCCCCCTGTCTCCAGACCCTCTCCTGCATGACTTTTTCCCTAGTGTGCCTTCACTATTCTGGATCGTGTCGTCCGCATAGGGCCCGAAAAGAACTGTTCGTGACAAAAACTGTCTTAATGTTATTGATATTTGATTAATTAACAATTGGTTAGTAAATCACAAGATTTCCCCTTGAGAAAAGAGAATCTTGGGTAAAATAATTTTTATGTATGAACTCTGTTTTTGCTCTCTCTCAGCCTGGCATCTCAAACTAAAGTTTAATTTCCAGACTCAGACAAAAGTCCCACAGCTTGTTCCTTAACCTGTTTTGTTTGAGATAACAAAGAAAGTGAAAAGTGCTGTACCTTTAAAACCTGGAAATCATGGTGACATCACCTCATGAAGTGTCTTTCCCAACTTTGCAGGTTCCTCATTGGTTGGTCATTATTTGAATGATTGACCGACAGATAGAGACGTGAATGTTGGACATTTATCATTACTAACTGGGTCTCCTTTTATGAAGTCCTGGATTGTGTTACAAACTAAGGAAATGGTGCTTATCAGAGAGGCTTCTTTCAGCAGCATTTCTAGTGCTTTACACAAAGACCTAAGCAGCTAGGATTATTGTGTGGACAAGGTATAAGAAAGATTACTTTCTTACTTACTTGGATTACTTTATTATTTAATAACACTTAATTCTCAGTATAATAATGTGCCTTGATGCTAGAGAGATGTGCATCACTTCTCCTCTGGCCTGCAATGTTAGAGATTGAATGCATTGCCTGGAAAGTCTGAAATGTCTCTCAGTGAGACAATGCAAACCATTTGATACAGTAGTACCTTTCAAGACAGATCTAACAAAAGTGCGATCGTCATACTGTTCAAAATTTAAAAGAAGAACAATATTTTGCAGAGGTGAGACAGACAATAGTACATGCATTTAGCAACATACAGTTTACTGACAAATCCTTAATATTTACTCTACTGAGCATCTTAGCAATCTAATAACACAAGATTTCTTACCTCTCTTCAAAGTTTAATCTATTTGCATGTTTTTAAAACTTCACATAATTTCCTCCCCCATTGAAATAAACATTTAGAAAATTAGGACAAGAAGTGTTCTTTTTCTATCATTGTTCATTGGTTAGTCAAATTCAAATAGCTTTATTGGCATGACCAATGAATTATAGTGTTACTAAAGCAGTTACAATTAACAGAACATTTACAGACATTTGTGGTAAAAGCATGTTATTGGACATTTACAGACATCACATAAAACATTACAGAGACTCCAAAAAACATGATGAGGTAAATTGTACTACAGCATCAATTAGGATTATACACAGGCTTAATTCCTCATACCTGTCTCTGTAAATAAACCTCTGTTTATTTATTAGTCTCTGAATAATTTAATGAGGTACTTCTGGATATTTTGCATCCTGGGTGGTTTTATCTAGTAAACATTGTTAAGTAGTGTTTACAGTTCATAAAGTCCTGTATCCCTTGAAAAAGCCCCAAGTCCCTACTTCATGTTTGTTTGATTTCATTAAAGCAGGATAGGGATATTATCCTCAGACCTGATCATTATCCCATTACCCACAGTAACTAAATAACCAAGAGCTCAATACGCTCTCTCTTTCAGAATTGGAAAGCAGCAAAAAGGAATTGTGGTGTGATTCACAGGCTCCACCTGAAGAAGTACAGTATATGCTCAGCTTTTTCCAAAGCTTTTCCAAAGCGCTCTCAGTCTGCTTCCTTAACTAGCTGAATGCTTAAATCACATTTTTATTTTGGGTGCTTAAGCTAAGCATTCTTGTATCAAGATGTTATATTTTGAGATTTTTGTTTCCTCCGACAGATGTAAACAAAACCATGAACCATGAAATGTATTAAGTATGTGACACGCACAGTTCATACTTTATAAAGATTAAATTCTGATGAATGTATTGTATATCCTCATTTCTAACAGTGAAAATTTCTGGTTATGATTGATTGAGTATTAATTTGAATGAATGACAATACATTATTCTCATTATTATCTAATTCAATGCATTTTTCTCAACACATTTCACAGCTTCATGATTCATAAACTACAGCACAATTCATGCAATGGATGTTTATAATGATTACATTATAAATGTTTATATTTATAGCATTAGCTGCATTGTTTTTATTTAGCAACACACACAGAAGATATCTTTAATTTAATTAATGCCCTTGTAGCAGAATAATCTCTCACTGCAGTTTTCAGCATCCAGACTTCAACTAGTTTTCTAGACTACACTGAAATTAAAGCATACAATGTTCGAAGTTTAGACTGTGCTTGGTCATTTTACAGTATATCATCTGCTTTAAAATATCTTTATTAAGACACACTTCAAATGTGCCAAATGCACACCATCATCAAAATACCTCCTTTGCCTTTAAGAACTTTTTTCTTATACTGTACTTCAGCTCACATTGATCTAAACAGACTCCTCCCAAATAGGACTGGAGTATATAGTATATACACTATGAAACCACAGGAGAAGCAGATGTGAATTCAAAATCATTAAAGCAAAGTGTACATCTATGGAATGACATCTAGCTAATTTGGCTGCAAGGAGCTAGTTGTTGAACAGATCTTATCCAGCTACTTCTACAAGGAAACCAGTGTATGAACTTAACAAGGCCAGATAGCTTGTTCCCTATCCCAACAACCCTTTGTGTAAAAAGCATCTTGTTCTCATATTAATTGTAATTCCCTAAAATTTCTGAAACTTGTGTTCTCTGGCTCTGAGTCATGTTTGACAAATTGACTCTAAAAGAAGTAATATGAGTTTACTTTGTCAATGATTTTGAGGTACAGTATTTAACATGTGAAAATAATGTATTGCCTTAAATGTCTAAAGCCTGCAATTTAAGAATTTAACCTCTATGGGGAGATTTATCAAAAGATTTCTGAAAAATTGTATGTATTACAGTATATGCACTCTATCCATTGCTGATGTTGTTCAAGATAAACAAGACCGGCTCTTTCAAATTTTACATTGACTATGCCCTTAATCTTATTGGTACAAAATTATTCTTTAATTACTGTTAATTCCAATTTATCTTCCATAATCTGATAGTGTATGTAACAGAAGACTAATTACATAGTTGAAGCTTCTTAACTCTTTTCATGAATGCCTGCTACAGTACATGATCAATTTTCCAGTCAAATACTACTGTATATTATACAGATGCAGCCATTCAAAGTGAGTGGTACAGACACGTACCGGAGGTAATTGGCTGCAGCGTCGTGCATCATGACGCAAGATGACGCGGGGTACCGCGGTACGTGATTGGTTGACCGACAGGGGCACTCGTGGTCCGTTGGTCTATCGTAGAAAGATTTACAGTACAGTAAACGTCTTTACTGTGCCCGTTGTAGATATTGAATTTTACCACTGAAGGGAAATCTTAGTAGCTGAGCATAAAAAGAATAGGAGCATACTGTAACGCGTGTGAAGGCCATAAACGATATTAATTTTGGAACATAAACATACAGTACTGTATATGGCTGGTCTTGGTACTTTAAAGTAAAAAATATACACCAGTATTCCATTTCTCCCTAAACATTTTAAGCATCGAAGTCTTTAACTAAAGAGATACCGGAGTCAACAAGCATACTTTTAGAATTTGATTAATAGGGAATATAATATGGAATCGCGTATCTAAAGAATTTAATAACGATATGATTATATTCGTGCACTGCGAAAGGGCTGTGTAGGGCTGTTTCGCCTCCCTCTTCATGTGAGTTCCCCTGTAGCCTACTGGTCTACGTGCCTGACTACCAACTCACGGGTTGTGTGTCAAAAATATATGTAAAATAAAGTTTTTTATTATTGTTATAGAGAAACATGATCAGATTTTCCCTGGTTCAGAAAAAAAGATCTAAAGTGCTACACATAACTTTCTTAATTCGATGTATTTAAAGCAGTGAACTACTGTAGGTGTAACATAACATTCAGAAATACAATCACGTATTTGACAAATAAAAACGATTACAATCTAATCTTTCCACGTTTGATCCCAAAATCCCAAGAAATATAAATCTCAACGGGTAGAAAGCTATGCTGAAAGTTTATTAATATACTTAGAAGACAAAGATACTGTATCAATTTATGTTGCATTAGCCTGATTATGATTAAAAAACACATGTAATTAAACACGCGTTTGCGATTTAAATCAGAACACGATTTAAATCAATATAAATGTTTATATTGTAACGCATACTGTCCAGCCTCCATTTCTCTATAAAAATTTACTCTATTGCACACACACACAAAATAGAAGCATGAAGCAGAAGCAGGGACTGTTGTCAGAAGGGAAGAAGGTGACTGTTCATTGTTATCAAAAATGACTTAGAATCGATCATGTTGTGATATTTTGAAATATAAAAGTAAATTGATTGTCCATAATATCGCTAATCTATTTTTTCGAAGAAATGTTTGTTAAAAGAAAAGTCCAGCACCAGCTGGATTTGAACACACAACCCATGAGTTGGTAATCGGGCACGTAGACCAGTAGGCTACAGGGGAACTCGCATGAAGAGAGAGGCGAAACAGCCCTACATGACGTCAAATGACGCGCGATTAACCACGTGATACTGCGTGACACCGCGTGATACCGCGACACGCCCACCGGGGTATGCCGCGAAATACCCCACCCATTTTGAATGGCTGCATCTGTACATATTTGTATTTTGTAACACAAAGCAAAAGTAAGAAAAGGAAGGAAAGTTCTAATGGATGAATATATTAAATGAGTGTGAACATAATGGGAAAAAAAACTAACTGCATGTGTTGCTAGGATAATATGGAACAAATTTTGACGCAAAAAGTTTTTACTATCAGAAACTATTCAATCTGACAGAACAAATGATAGGGATGGGAATAATGGTGTAAAAGCACTAGTGAAATGGCACTCTGTTGCAAAACAATGTAGAGTAAGTTCCTGCTCATACTGTATACACACATGGATCACAGATCCTTCTTTCCCAGCATTCACTGCTTATTATTCTTCCTCTGTCCCTACTCCTTAAGCATTTTCATAATCAGGCTGACTGTCAGGCAAACACACTAAAGAAGGCTAACATTTGTCATTTGAAAAACAAAAAAAACATATAAAATAGCATTTTATTTCTTTGTTTAACCACTTTACAGAACATCCAGTAGTTTGACACAATTAGTTTCTGATCTGGAGTGCAGAACATTCCTGGGCTTCAAAGAATTTTCTACATTGACTTGTCAGACAAACTGAATATTGGTCATTTTGAATAGATAAGACTACGAAGGGAAAGTGTATTCAAGTGTTTCAAATTGTCAAAGATATTGACAGGGTTAAACCAATGGATTTTTTTCAAGATAAGCAGTGTAGCGTGTCAAGGGACAGAAATGGAAATTACAAGGAACTGCATTTAAGACTGGAACATTTTTAAGACATTACAGTACTTTGCACACAGGGCTGTGAATGTCTGTAACAAGATACCGAGCCAAACTGTTGCATCTGATACTCTAACCTCTTTCCTGAAATACCTTTGTAAGACCCTTGGATCACTTAGTTCCTAAGAACCAAAGGAGCCAGATGGACTAAATGGCCTGTTCTTGTTTGTAACTTTTTTTTCTGTTCTTACAGTTTCAGGTCTACGTTCAGTACTTCACTGTACAATATAATGTGCCTCGTTCTTTCACATACAGTATATGCAACTGGAAAACAAAGAATCTAGAACAGCTTGAAAGGCCTCCTCTCACTTGGTACTTGTACATTCTAACTTCTGCAGGTGACTTTCGGATGAAACTATGTAGATCACCATGACCCACTTTCTCAGTAAAGTACACACATTTTGATGTGAATTTGCCTTAATACAGTATGTCTCCCAGCATAAACATGATTATTACTGCAGCTAAACAAGCTCTTGTTTGTAAACTCAGCTAACTTTTAATATGAAAAATGTCTGTTTCATGTTAGAAAACGCTTCCTGTGAACTCCCACTGAGTTTCCTCTATAATTATAATACTGGTCTTTATTATGATAAAATAATTAAAGCACAATTAGAAATGAAATCAACACTGGGAAAAGCAGTCTGACTTGATTAGAGAATTTGTGTTAGCTTTGTGTCCTGAACAAAATGAGAGGAGATGCTCCTTTAACACAAAGAGAATATTACTTAGTGAGAGACTGTGTGAGAGACTGGTACTGTAGTTTACAGAAAAAAAAAACATTTTATCCAATAGGAAGGTTTGGTGTAATTAGCAGTCAATTAAATCTTACTAGAAATAAACGTTTTTCAGCCATTATTTTAAGTACTAATCAGTTTTGTGTCATGTTCATACATATGTGTTCTAAAGACAGAGTACTGTATATACACCAAGAAAGTTCATTACCATAACTTTTGGTATCAAGCTGCACATTTGCTTTCATAGTCCTTATTACTTCTGCAAGTTTGCATTCTGCAGGGCAATTCTGAATAATAAATATTCAAATACCTCTGTATCCTCTAGCAAACTAAAATGTTGCAGGGATCTGTTGACATCATGAACCTCAGTCACTAAAACAGACTCAGAAGCAAGCTACAGTATATTGCTGATGCAAAGCCCTGAAGGCAAACATATATTTCTCAGAGCAACATACAGTACAGCACTGTGAATATTATTGGACTATTTTTGTTTCAATTTCACTGTTTTCAACCATGGAATTGCTTGTAGATTATGGTTATATGGTTATGTAGATTATGGTTATGATTATTGGTTGTATCATGCAGCACAGTTGCAATTAAATAGACAACTTATGAAAATACAGGTTTAATTCAACTCTAAATTATTTATACTATTTTTGTTGCTGAGCAGGTGCTGTCTACTGTAGCGGTGAGGCTTAATAATAATGCAGAATTAAGTGTTTCTGAGCTTTCCCAAATTAGGCCTCATTTCTCTGTTCATCTCTGTGGTGCAGCCACAGAGAAACCATTCATGCAAGGTGATTTAAGGTCCAAGGACAGCTCCCAAAGGGGGATGCACTTAGCTAAGCCTGGCTATCATGATCAATGGTCACCCATTGGCGCCTATCTGTCTAGGGAGTGCGAGTTGGACATCTGGATTGCATTCCTAAGTGTCAGGACTAAGTGACTCATATCTCACCTTGATCAACCAATCAGGGACCGGTAGGGCCGAGTAACCCACGTGGGACTCTGATGCCCATGGAACTTTCAGCCAATCAATGAGCTGAAGTTCCTCCAGGTAAAAACAGGCAACACAGAGAGCCTGGGAGATTCAACAAGATTCAGATTCAGATTCAACAATTCTAAAGGGAATTCAAAGGAGAATTCCAGGGCAGGACGGCCCAGGAGCAGAAGGCTCCCAAGGGCAGGACATTCTCGCAGCGCGCCTCCTGACCATCCTGAGACTCAGCCCGGACAACCACGGAACGGCCAGTGTGTCCGAGTGCCAGAACTTTCCTTTGTTCTAAGAGTCTAGAGTGGAGGTTGCCAGAGAGTAACCAGCAGCAGGCCTCCTAAACAGGTCGGAACTGTGGAAAGCTGAATCACTGTTCAGAACTAGCTCTTCATCAGGAACGAACCAGTCCTCTTCCTGACATGCTGGGACCCACAGTCATCTTTTCTCCTGTGCACAAACTTTGCTAGTTAAAGCCAACAGTGAGCATCAGCAGCGCACCGTCGCAAGCCGCACAGCACAGCCTGGCACGGAGCCAGAGAGCGCGGATTGGACAGCAACAGCCTGCAACTGTTTCTTTGTGCCCGCAGGAGATCTGAATCCCCAGAGATTGGATGAGTATTCAACTTCAATGCATTACAGCTCGAGAATTCAATTGTTATCCCAACCAGTTGATATCAATTTAATTCCTAAGAGTTATGTACTTGTTTGAGTATCTAATGTAGAAGTTGTAACCAAGTTCACTTTACGAAACGGTCTTAATGAATGATATACTGAACGTATGTCCTCTTGATATATGTAACACTTCGTAACTGATTGAATATATATCTTTTGTATTCTGATAACCCTCTCGATAAGATCTGTTAGTTTAAGGCATATTCTATGTATTAATAAATGTATCCTCGTGTATTAGTACCTGTGTGTGTGCGTTGTTTGAGTTATGTCGCATGGTTGGAGTCTAAAGCCATCAAAAGAATCAACTTTGTGATTTACTGCTACAATTAATAATTGTCTCAGTAAATGCCCAAACCCTACAGAACTGGTGCCTTCAGAGAGCCACTTTTCTTACATATTTGGCGTCCCTGAACCGGTTTTCTCTACATTTATTTGGCGTCCCTGGGTGGGCGTGGCAAGACTGAAATGAGTCAACCAAGCGGAATAATTCAATATAAAACGCCGCGGGTTTCATACACGACAATACAGTGTGCTGAAAGCCGAAAGAAAAAGTTCCCCTTGCTCTTTAAGCAGTGCTTGATTGTTTTGTGATCTTTTGCAATCTACCGGGTTGATTGCATACTTGATCTTGTGGTTTTCTGTGGTAAAACTGTGATTTCGTACTTAAAAGTAATACTCTTTAAGTTAACGATGGTTGCTAAAAGGTCTGAATTCGAGTTGCTATTAAGCACTCTCTCTAGCAGCGACAGGTCTGACCACGATCTCTTCCATATCTCCGTCAGCGGAGAAGCTAGGATAAATCTCCATTCTCTGAGAGAGCTAGCGAAGGACATAGAGAGATTTGACCCGGCGGTGTCAGAGAATAATATCGAGAGTTATATTCAGGACCTCAGGTATAACCTGCAGTACCCGCCAAACGCCACAGAACAGGAGAAAGTGTTTCTGGTCAGGAAAACTACCAGCAGAGCTGTACATGAGTGGATGGCTAGGCAGATGAAAGAAGTCTGTAATGATTTTGAGCAGCTTTGTCAAGCACTTATCGAAGAATACAGTGCGTTTATTGACCCAACTGCTGCGATAGCCGCCGCTCTTAACATTAAGCACGAGAGAGCAGAGTCCCCTCGCGAATATTACGAGAGACTTAGACGAACTTATTTTGCAGGGCGAAATGATGAGGGTTGCGAAGAGAACACACATTTCAAGGGTTTATTCATTGCGAATCTCCACCCATCAGTCAGAAAGATGATCTTAATGCATATAGATGCACAGACCATGAAAATGACTGATATTAAGAGATTCGTGCAGAAAGCCTGGGAGTATGATGTCCAAAGTCGCTCTGAGCAAAAAGCTGTTAAAGCGACTGTGTTCGCCGTCAGAGCCAGGAGGGTTAACTCCCCCCTGCTCGAAGGAGCACAGGCTCCTGAGCTGGCTAAGCCCCGTTCCAAAGCACTCACACAGGACCGCACCCAGCGTCCTAAGTGCCATGAGAACACCGGGGGAGGGAAAGGGCTAGATAAAGCTGAACAAAAGGATTCAGTAGCCGCCCGCCTGGCCAGGCTTGAACAAGCTTTATTAGGACAGGGACAACCGCTCCCCAAGGCTGCCGGAAGCGTGAATGAGCTGATACTCTCCACTGGAGGAGGCGGAGACCCGCCCCCTCTCCCTCCCTCAGTCTATCTGATTGAGCGGAAGGGTTCCTGCCTGGATGAATTCAGCCACTCCCAAGTGAGTGCTGACTCGACCCCTGAAGTCACAGAGCAGGCAGTAAAACAGAGAGGAAAAGCAGGAAGCTTTTACCTCAAGGCTGCCATGGGAGATGTCTTACACAGTGAGACACTGATTGACACTGAGGTTGAAAGGTGTTTGATGTCACACGGCAAGCTCAAACGGGTTGAAAAAGAAAAGGGCATGCGACTCAGAGTGGAACCTTTGGTGGATCACCAGAAAGGCAAAGTGTGGAAACAGGTCAAGGCTCCTAAGCCTTCTGTACAGAAGGAAAGGGGGGCCAAGAGGCAGACTGTGCTCACACAGTGCCCACCGAACACAGAAGCCTATGTGAAGATTCCTTCTGTTCCCTCTGGACAAGAAATAAAAATATTTCCTTGTTCCCCGGATATACAGGGAAGTCGTGTCCCGGCTGAGGTCCCAACAGCCTCCATGCCACAGGAGCGGTGCTCCAAGCAGCCGCCTGATCCACCAGGTAAAGCACACACCTTTTACATCCCTAAAGAGGAGCAGATCTCCCCACCTGGCGATGAAAAGGAGCTTTCCCTGTGCACCCTGGCACTCAAGAGGGGTCAGGACCACCACCCCGCAGTGGTGGAAGGGATCCAGATGGCAGGAGAGCAGGTTGGTGATGAAGCCCTCACCCTTAGCCCTGAGAGGTCCTCTATTAGTGAGGATCTGCTTGAGCAGCTGTCACAGGGCCACCGCCAGGTGCCCCTGGTGCAACATTCACAGGTTAGACAGGAGGTCCAGCTGGACGCTGAGACTACTGCGCTGTGGACACACCTGTTCCCAGATGCCGATTCCCTCTGCTTTGACCCAGGGAACCTGCAGTCAGGTAACATTATTTCTCACAACTACCAGGTAGTGAGTGAGACTGACCTGATTGTTCCTGCCTCAACGGCAGGGTTGCCAACACACCCAGTCCCCCAGAAGGGACAGGGAATGAAAGCCGAGCCGGTTTTCTTACAGCCACCAGCTCAGTCTGTCAGTCTGAGTCTGACCAACAGTGGTTCAGCCAGACTGGAGCTGGATGGTAAAGTCACCCGCCTGCCAGTGCAGGACATCGCAAAGAGAGGTGTCAGAATCCCCGCCTGCACTGACATGGGCCTGGTGAGTGATAGTGAGTTCAAAGACAGTGAACTAGCTATCCCAGTGCTGAGGCAGCTCCCTGAACCCCTAGCGAGGGAAGGGGGGAGCGAGCAGGTGTCCTACACCTACCCCCAGCGAACGATTGTAAACATGCCGATAGAGGGATTCCTCAATCAGGAGGTGTGCAGGGTGGACCTGAACAGTGAGAATGGGATAACAATCCCAGATCACTCAGGTGCTCCAGATGACCACTCAGCCGAGGGTCAGGCATGCACCACCGCTGCACCGCCCCCTGCAGGGTTCCTAGAGCACAGGCATGAACAAATCGAAAAAGCAGATGCCCTGGAAAAGGAGGAGCAGCATCAGCCGCTGCGTCAGATCTCCCCAGATTTCCAGGAGGTTGGTGCCCAAGATGCCACATGGCATACTGAGGAAGACACCATGTACATGCTGCGCCAGCTTAGAAAGGCAACAGTCACCCAGAAGGAGATGACTGGGATCAGCCACCCGAAAAGACTTTTGGGAGGACTGATTGCTGCCGCCACTGTTGCACGTTTGCTTTTTCTGGTAGGTTTGTGTGCTACTGGCACTCTCACCCTGACTGCCCCAAGAAGGCAGGTGTCAGAGATGCCAGAGGGTAGTGACAGACTGTATCAACAGCAGCAAAAGTTGGAAAGCTTAGGGAAAACCCTACAGGCAACTTCCTATGCAACAGGGTTAAACCTTATTCCCCAAACAGTGGACATGATTGTTGGTGTTATACAGTGGGTTTATGCTTGTGTGCAACAGGCCAGAATGTTGACACAAGACCTGTTAAGGGAGTTTAGTGCCACTGTAGCCAGTCTAACCACGGCACAAATCCCAACCCACTTGATTCCACTCTTCTCAGTAGAGGGGTGTGTGACATTAACCCCATCGCTCATAGCTCACCCAGAAGGCAATCCAAGATTGAATTCGGTTCCAAATCTTGAGATGGGTATGGCTACCAAAGCTATCCATTGGCTGTGTCTAAACGATTCACCAATGAAGGGTGTAAAGCTACTAACGAGCAGAGGGAGGTTAATGAACCCCATGAAGAGCAGGTGGGAAGTAAATGGCTGGTCAGCACACCACATTTAACTGACACAATGACTTGTGACGGGCATGATACAGCTACCACAATGCAGCTACCTAACCAATAGTTTTCCCGAGGAGGCCATAGTACAGCATGGTAACTTAACACTGTACGGTCTGGAACCAGACAATATAAGACCAAACTTGAGGTCTAAGATGCCTTCAGGTGCCACACTACTCAATTGGATAGAAATCCAAGAAACAGTAAGCCCTGAAGAGGTACAGGTAGTTAGTTTGCTTTAATGGAACAAACCTCCAAACCACCCTAGCAGATACCCCAACAGGTGTTGTGGTTTATCGGGGGGGCTGGGAACAGGAACTGTTGTTATTGAAACACTACTGCCAGGTAGCTGGATCATGACTGACAGAGTACTCTGAATGATGTAGTCTCACATCAAGATGTACTCTGGGTAGCATGAATGAGTCAAAGGTAGCATGTCAAAAGAAAGGAAGTGACTTCTCCCCAAATATCTACTACAGAGGTATCAGATATTGATAGTGAACTTCCTGATGTGTAATTCCTAGACTTAGATAATGTCTCCTACCGTGTTTATACATACTCCAGATGTTATTCATCCTGTTTGTATCCAATGCTGGTTCCGGTATGAATTCTCGAGGAGTAATGTAGACATTTAAGATTAATGTTCTAATGGCAAGGGACATCACTTAACTCTGTTTTGTTTTGAAGGCAACAATGCCTCGGGACCTCGTGGCCTTCAAAAAGGGGGGATATGTAGCGGTGAGGCTTAATAATAATGCAGAATTAAGTGTTTCTGAGCTTTCCCAAATTAGGCCTCATTTCTCTGTTCATCTCTGTGGTGCAGCCACAGAGAAACCATTCATACAAGGTGATTTAAGGTCCAAGGACAGCTCCCAAAGGGGGATGCACTTAGCTAAGCCTGGCTATCATGATCAATGGTCACCCATTGGCGCCTATCTGTCTAGGGAGTGCGAGTTGGACATCTGGATTGCATTCCTAAGTGTCAGGACTAAGTGACTCATATCTCACCTTGATCAACCAATCAGGGACCGGTAGGGCCGAGTAACCCACGTGGGACTCTGATGCCCATGGAACTTTCAGCCAATCAATGAGCTGAAGTTCCTCCAGGTAAAAACAGGCAACACAGAGAGCCTGGGAGATTCAACAAGATTCAGATTCAGATTCAACAATTCTAAAGGGAATTCAAAGGAGAATTCCAGGGCAGGACGGCCCAGGAGCAGAAGGCTCCCAAGGGCAGGACATTCTCGCAGCGCGCCTCCTGACCATCCTGAGACTCAGCCCGGACAACCACGGAACGGCCAGTGTGTCCGAGTGCCAGAACTTTCCTTTGTTCTAAGAGTCTAGAGTGGAGGTTGCCAGAGAGTAACCAGCAGCAGGCCTCCTAAACAGGTCGGAACTGTGGAAAGCTGAATCACTGTTCAGAACTAGCTCTTCATCAGGAACGAACCAGTCCTCTTCCTGACATGCTGGGACCCACAGTCATCTTTTCTCCTGTGCACAAACTTTGCTAGTTAAAGCCAACAGTGAGCATCAGCAGCGCACCGTCGCAAGCCGCACAGCACAGCCTGGCACGGAGCCAGAGAGCGCGGATTGGACAGCAACAGCCTGCAACTGTTTCTTTGTGCCCGCAGGAGATCTGAATCCCCAGAGATTGGATGAGTATTCAACTTCAATGCATTACAGCTCGAGAATTCAATTGTTATCCCAACCAGTTGATATCAATTTAATTCCTAAGAGTTATGTACTTGTTTGAGTATCTAATGTAGAAGTTGTAACCAAGTTCACTTTACGAAACGGTCTTAATGAATGATATACTGAACGTATGTCCTCTTGATATATGTAACACTTCGTAACTGATTGAATATATATCTTTTGTATTCTGATAACCCTCTCGATAAGATCTGTTAGTTTAAGGCATATTCTATGTATTAATAAATGTATCCTCGTGTATTAGTACCTGTGTGTGTGCGTTGTTTGAGTTATGTCGCATGGTTGGAGTCTAAAGCCATCAAAAGAATCAACTTTGTGATTTACTGCTACAATTAATAATTGTCTCAGTAAATGCCCAAACCCTACAGAACTGGTGCCTTCAGAGAGCCACTTTTCTTACATATTTGGCGTCCCTGAACCGGTTTTCTCTACACTACAGAAGACCCCTAGAATAAGTTCATTTTTTGCCCTGCGGAAGACCTCCCACATTACTGGGGAGTGGTGGGGTAAGCCTCTTTTTTCTTCCAGTGGTAAGGAGGGAATCACATATTTCTTGCTTTCTGGGGAAGGTGGGAATAGGAATCCAGCCCTCTTGCTCTGCAAAGGGCCCCCGTTAATGCTTGATCTGGGTTGCATCCATTACCTTTATCCCAGGGGTCTCAAACTCAAATGAATATAGGGGCTGCAGTAGATAAAATGTGCTAATCTGCGGGCCTCATTCATACACATACAAAATACATAAAATCTTAAAAATTTGAAACATGTTGTTTAATTTTACTCAATGTACTCAACAGCATGTGAGGTTATTACTGAAGTTTTTAATTCAGGCTGCTTCATTGACAGCGTTTTGCAGAGACCAGAACGTCAACATTAGGCCTGATTTCACACAAAGTAGCCAATGGCAATTTTGCTGGTAAATGTTCATCGGTGAGTCTTGACTGTAAAATTGGTTTATTGATCTTCATTGACGAGAAAAAACTGTTTGCATACGTACGTACTGCCAAACATTGCTATTATTCCAGCAGACGCAGAGATTAACCTCGGAAACATTTCTTTCTGTCTACTTTCTTTCTTAGCAGCACTCCATCAGCCAGCAATCAGGCACCAGAGAAGTACACACCAACTCACTGGGTTAACACACTCACAAGGGCTGTGAATAGGACATGTACAGTACGCAGGATTAGGGTGGTTACAAGACAAGGGACAAGACAGGAGTAAACAATTATAGTAAGTAAACAATTTTATAGTCACTATTTACATAGGCAAGGTGACATAGTGGTCACTCTGTGGACCCTCAGACTATCTCTAGGCTACAGTTCCCAGCCTGCACCGCGGTACATGCATTAGCCGGGTACACCTCCGCTTCGTCACCCGGTGAGTGCGCTACAATATTTCCATGGTGATTATTGAAACAGAAAATGTATCTATAGAACAAAAAATGTATCAAATGACCAAAACGACCAAATTTTATTGGTAACTTTGTTAGTCCAAGTGGGATGCAGATAATTACTTGTACTTCAGCGTGTTTGAGACCCCTGCTTTATCCCCTGATCCTGTTCTGCTGGGGAACATGGGAGCTTTGCCGTCAAAATATAAATTGCTTGTGAGATTGCTGAAGATCATGGTTAATATGGATAAATGTTACACTCCAATAGTGTTTGAGACAGATGTCCTTTGCATATTTATAAGTCACAGAGAATTACACTACAGAATGCAAGATACTGCAAGTGGTATTACATTAACACTGTGAGAATAAGACATTTAATACTGTACTATACTTTCATACTGTACAACCACCGTTCTCTTTGCCTTATCGCTTTATTATTCTTATCACATTGTTTTTTTTTTAATTTACCCTTAACTTTTGATTCTCATTTAATGTTTATAAGAGTTTTCAATGACTGTAATCCCTCTTTCCATGTGATAGATATTTGAGCATCTCACCTGAATTACTTTAATCTAGCCATTAATTTAACCAAAGCAACTGCATAACTACAAAGGTGGATTTTGTTTTCATTTTAACTGCACTAACGCTGAGCTTTCCCAAATTAAGCATTCTGGGATAAAGAACAGTCTATCATAATATGATAGAATGCAGTATAATACAAAAAAAACATAATATCTGCACAAAGTACTCTGGGTAACAATGTTTAAACCAATCACAGATCAACATAACAAAATGTATACGGAAAAAGAAAAAAAATATATATAACAATTATAATAGTACTTTTAAATTGTCCTATAATGCCTTACTGTATAATAACTACAATTGTAAACTTAAATTTAATGTTATACCCCAATAAATATCACCTAGAGGGAATTTCTGTGCAACAAAAAGCCAAGATGTCCAGTCCCTAAATTAGTGGGGCTGCCACCTGAGAAGAGCTTTCAACCTGCTTACGTAAAATCCACTGTATGTTGATACTAGCTGTTAATTTTCTCCTCTTATACCTCACATATTCTGCATGAAGAATACTGACTGATGCCTTCAAACAGACAATAGCCCCGCAATGCGAGCATAACAACCCAATCAAACTACTCAATAAATGAGTTCGCAATGAGTTCAGAATAAAGAAATATTGGTTTATGGGCAAGTACAAAAAATTAATAATAATAATTGCTTACACTTATATAGCACTTTTCTGGACACTCCACTCAAAGCACTTTACAGGTAATGGGGACTCCCCTCCACCACGATCAATGTGCAGCATCCACCTGGATGATGCAATGGCAGCCATAGTGCGCCAGAACGCTCACCACACATCAGCTATCAGTGGGGAGGAGAGCAGAGTAATGAAACCAATTCATAGATAGGGATTATTAGGAGGCCATGATTGGTAAGGGCCAATGGGGAATTTGGCCAGGACGCCGGGGTTATACCCCTACTCTTTTCGAGAAACGCCCTGGGATTTCTAATGACCACAGAGAGTCAGGACCTCGGTTTTACATCTCATCCGAAGGACGGCGCCTGTTTACAGTATAGTGTCCCCGTCACTATACTGGGGCATTAGGACCCACATGGACTGCAGGGTGAGCACCCCCTGCTGGCCCCACTAACACCTCTTCCAGCAGCAACCTTAGTTTTTCCCAGGAGGTCTCCCATCCAGGTACTGACCAGGCTCACATCTGCTTAGCTTCAATGGGCTGCCAATTGTGAGTTGCAGGGTGATATGGCTGCTGGCTATAAATATGAATAAATATGTAAACATGTACATTAAGTAACTGGCATTTTGTGCAACTGTTTATTAACTCTTTATCTCACATCAACTTTTACGACGTTTGGTACTGACCAGGCTCACACCTGCTTTGCTTCAATGGGCTGCCAGTTGTGAGTTGCAGGGTGATATGGCTGCTGGCCATGTGTAAAAATAAAGGAGTACTATGCAATTACATGGGCTCAAGGTGATTGTGGGAGAAGTAAACTTACATGGCAGGAATGAAAATTATAATATAAAGTTTCCACAAAATGTAATGCATTGCTACCACAGTAGTTTTTGACTTGGGTGTCCACTGCATCATTATTTAGGTCTCATGTCACAAGATCACTGGTCCTTTTCCGTTATAGGACATTAACTGTATTAAATTACGGGAATTAACTTTTTCTAAAAAAAAAAGTGAATTTTGAGTTTATTTATGAGGCACTAATTCACAACCTTCTAATTAGCAAATTACTTCCAGATGAGCAGCTTTCAAGACGTTCCCTATTTAAAATTCACTGTGCTATCGATGCAAAACAAAGCACCACATTATCATACTGCAGGAACAAATCCTAGCATGAAACAAAACAGCACAAACAGTGCAGCAGTGGGGAAGAAGCTGCTGACAGATGAGGTGACATTACATGAGCCTTTCTGTTGCTAAAAGAGAGACAGCAAGAGGAACTCATGGCTTTGTGGGTGTAGGTTTTGTTTATGTGCTTGAGGGGGCTGGAGTCTGTCTGTGTATGTGAGATTGATAACAGAGTGGTGGATGTAGAAACTGTTATCAGATCAATCTTGAAGCCAATGAAGCAGGCAATGCAACAACACCCTATTTAATAAGGGAAATGATTCTTTTCAAATTGTGTTAGATTAAAAATCTGCTTTTGAACAGAAATTATTTTTAAAAAAAGAATAGGAAGGACCTGATGCTGATTAACTCCCCATGGCTATCCACTACTGGTCATTGTTTCCTCTGCGAAGGCATAAACTAATATGCACTTCTCCAGCAGAGTCCTTGCTGTAACTTAAGTGCACCACATGAAAATGAATGTATTAACACAATAAGGAGGGATTGTAAACATAGCAGTAGTGGTATTTGTCAGGCTAGCATTAAAACAAGGAATTAAAGATAGAGAAGGTCCTAGAGCATCTTTTTTGTCTAAGTTGTTGTTTACAAGAGGGTTTTGATGGTCATACTCATATCTTCCTTTACTGTTTCCAATTGATAGATGGCAAGGAAAAGTACTGGATTAAATACAAACTTGAAATTGTTTGATGGAATCATCACTTCCACAGATCTTGGCAGTATAACCCTTAAAGCCCTTTGACAATATGCAGCTGAGACATTCCTTAAGTGAATCATGTATTTTTTTCTGTTCCTTTGCTAAGGCGTTAATCCAAATCTCAAAAGAGTCTTGCAATTAATAACAAGGAGAATGAGGAAATGTCATCACAGAAAAGTCTCAGTTCCAAGAAAAATAATAAAATTGAATAGAACTCTCCCCATTATACGCAGTCATCAGAAACTGCCTTAACATCACTACAATAGCCAGTGAATGATACTGAATCATAGATGTATATGATTAAACCAAAACAACAACATAAAAATGACATTCGTGTGCATATCATAGACTCCCCACAAAACTTCTAACTGGGTCATCCTGTGATAGGCAAGGTCAAACCTAAGTGCTCAACATGACATTTCAGCCGCAGGGGCTGCAAAAACAATGCATACTGACCTTTTTAAAGCTAATTACTTTTGAGCCATTGATGATGGAAGACCAAACTTCATACTGAGGTACTGTAGCTGTTTAGTCACAGATTGCCAAAATGATATAATAAAGGCAGTAAATCATTCATTTAATGGCCTCATTAAAGGTTAAATCTAATACAGAAATATTTTTCTCATGCTTCAGGGTTGTTGTACTGGCAGTTAAAGCTGAAAATGTGGCATATGGGATAGCAAGCTAAAATATACACAGAAGATAGTCCAGAGAGTGTTATGGCTATGTGTTAGGAGCACAGTGACAATTTAATCAAATACTGATTGTTTTGAAATGGAAAGAGCCTGTTTGATTTTATTTTAAAAAATATCAAATATAACAATTCAAATGGTACATTAATGAAGTTCAACGGAAAGGATCTGAACTATAAATATTGGATATTAATATTTTAAACTTAGCAACCAGCGATTCTGAATTATTGAGAAAAGGGGAGAGTTGGTTGTTGATGATAAGTTTACATTGCAAAATAAAAACAAAATTTAAACATGCCACAGCAATTTCTATTCTTCAGTTTCCAATTTTAGTTTCATTTCAGACTAAATATTTCCATGCTTTAAGCAAAGCATGACAGGATTGCAAGTTTAAAGTTTTTTGAATATCATTATTCTTTTGTGTTTTTATTTTGAAAATCTATACAGAATATATCAGAATTGTCACTGTTTTATAGCTGTTCAGAGATGAAATGTTAAAGTGAATACAGTAGATGTTCCTCCATAGTGTTGCAAGCAGTACTTAATGAATTATAGTGTAACATATATATATTAAATAAATTCACAAGTTCACTAAATATAAATATTTAGAATATGTAGATCTACAGTATATAATAGCTCTTTTATATTACATGTGTACTGTGCTATGCCACACAGTACCATCCACTGGAATAATCTGCATAAAAATGTTTTTTTTTGTGTCTGAATTACAAGATAAACGACACCAGTTGTATATTTAATGATTTTTCAGTGCCTTACCAAAGTCTTCATCACCATCCAATGATGTCCCAGGTTGTTAAATTAAAAATGATGTACTCTATTGTTATGTACTCTATACCCATTTTTAAAGTGCATACTTTATATCAAAACTTTAAGGTGCAAATTTAAAACTGAAATAGGTTAAATGTCAGAAAAAACTAAATCTGTGGAAGTATTTGCCACCTTTTATGATGTCACCCCTAATTATATACCCGTTAGCTCCTCTTCAAGATCTACTGAGACTTCTTCAGTTCCCTCTCTAGATAAAGAGGGGCAGCTAACCTGTTTACTGGCTTTAAAACACACAAGTCTTTCTCCAAACCTAAAGTTCCTCCAAAAAAAGTATTTTCCAAGAAATAGTCTCTTTCTGAGACTCTTTCGAAATTGTACATGTATTCTGGTTCATGTCCTCAGACTGTCGTTTCTTTCTCTCAACCCCCCTCTGCTGCAGCACTGAACTGAGAGCTGAGGTTCTGTCAGTTCTCCAGCTAGCAGAGTTCGATGGATTAAAATATCAACCAACCAATTTTCTTTTTCCCAATATATTGTGGTGGTGAAGGCAGCAGGTCATTCTCAAATAAAAGAGCTCTGTTTATAACCTTATGGTTGCATCTCTGTGTCTGTTTTGCCTAGACTCTGCCTATACTGTGTATTTGCCTATTTTCAAGATCTTGTTACACCACTCCACCCCTAAAAACTAAATAGACCTACAGTATCTCTATATGGTCCCTCAATCAGGTTCAACAATGAAGATCAAGGACCTTTTTAAACAAATCAGGGATAGAGAAGGATGTAGCAAGGCAAATAGGAAGAACGGCATACAAAATTGACAGTGAATATTCCTTTGAGCACGGTGAAGTTGATCATTAAAAAGTGGAAACTGTATTGTATCATCATGACACTGCCTACTGTAGTTCAGACTATCTCTCCAAACTGAGCAGCTGGGCATGTAGGACACTGGCACATGAAGATGTCACTGTGTAGCCAATGGCAACTTTGGAAGAGCTACACAATTCAATGGCTGAGATGGAAGAAAATGTCCTTGTGTCAACTGTATAACAGTCACTCCACATTCACTCCAATTCAAAGCATTATGTCTGGCGTAAACCCAGTACAGTGCATCATCCAGTCAACAGCACCATCGTCAAGCATGTTGGTGGCACCATTGTTACTGGGCTGCTTCTCATAAGCAGGAATTGCAAAGCTTGTCAAGCTTAAGAAGAAAATGGTTGGAACAAGATAATGGCATATCATAGGGAAAACCCGGCTTCTGTTTGCTAAGCAACTAAAACTAGGACAAAAGCTCACCTTTCAGCAGGACCCAAAGCACAAGACCACAGCTACAATATGAAAATGAATGTATTTGAGATGCTAAATCAAAACCCTGACTTAAATCCCATAGGACATCTTTGGCAAGACTTACAATTTTCTGTCCATCACCTAACCCTAACCAGCTTGAATGAGCTTGACTTTGCAAAGTTTAATGGGTGGAAATTGTGCCATGCCTGTGTGCAGAGGTGGTGGAAGTATCCTAAAAGATACAGCTCTAATTACCGTCAATGGTACTTTCAAGAAGTATTGACCCAGGGAGTTGAATAATTACATTCATTATATAGTAGATTTCTTTGCAGTTTGTCCTTACATTCAACTCTGTTCACCCTTAAAATGTCCGATATACACAAAAATGCATATATGGCATTGATTAATTAAAAAGTGACATCACTGAAGTAGAATGAATAATCCTGGATGGCACTATATATAGCCGTTTCAGAAAATAAATCTAACGTTATGATAGCGCAGAAAATGGGCTGTTAAAAAGTATTTATTTTTTCTGTCACTCGAGCCAAAATTTAAATTCAAACATGTTTTATTGGTATGGTGTGAATATTGCCAAATCCTCAAATAATGCAACATTTTATATGATAACACACAATATAAAGAAAAAGCAGAAGTTCTTCAGTAAAAAAATGCAAATAGCAGCAGTCCTTAATTCATACACATTGTATGCTTTCTTCTCTCAATGTCTTCATACTCAAGAACATACTGTATAGGCATAAACATTGGTTTACAAATAAACGTCCCAGACCCCAGCCACCTCAAACCCACAATAACAGTCATTAGGGCGGTGCGGTGTCTCTGTGGCTATGGATCTGCACCTGTGGCTGGAAGGTTGCTGGTCCATATTCCATATAGTCCATATTTATGGCCAGCAACCATATCACCCTGCAACTCACAACTGGCAGCCCACTAAAGGTAAGCAGGTGTGAGCCTGGTCAGTACCTGGATGGGAGACCTCCTGGGAAAAACTAAGGTTGCTGCTGGAAGCGATGTTAGTGGGGCCAGCAGGGGGCGCTCATCCTGTGGTCTATGTGGGTCCTAATGCCCAAGTATAGTGACGAGGACACTATACCTTAAACAGGCGCCATCCTTCGGATGAGATGTAAAACCGAGGTCCTAACTCTCTGTGGTCATTAAAAATCCCAGGGCGTTTCTCGTAAAGAGTAGGGGTGTATCCCCGGCGTCCTGGCCAAAATTTCCCATTGGCCCTTATCAATCATGGCCTACTAATAATCCCTGTCTATGAATTGGCTTCATTACTCTCCTCTCCTCCCCACTAATAGCTGATGTGTGGTGAGCGTTCTGGCGCACTTTGGCTGCCGTCGCATCATCCAGGTGGATGCTGCACATTGGTGGTGGTTGAGGGGTCCCCATTACCTGTAAAGCGCTTTGAGTTGAGTGTCCAGAAAAATGCTTTATAAGTGTAAGCAATTATTATTATTATTATTATTATTATTCCATTGTGCCCCTGAGCAAGGCTCTTAACCCCAACTCCTACAGTACAATGGCACTGTATAAATGGCTGACCCTGCACTCTGACCTGTCTGAGTGTCTCATCAAGAGCAAGTTGGGGTATGCGAAAAGAAATTCCAAATACAAGAAATTGAATATGGCCAATACAGTTATCTTATTTAGCCAGTCCAGCTTAGAATAGAGGGCAGGCCTAAAGTAAATATGATAAAATAAGGAGTTCTAAAACTTCAACAAACCCAAACCATAATGCTTACCATTAGCACTCAGGCAAGTTAAATGCAATTCCCTGCCTAAAATAATAAAACAAGTGATTTTACAAGTCTCTTACAAGCTCAATCCATGATACTAAAGGCAGAAAATAAACACCACCTGTCACTTCAAAAAACAGAAAGCAACTTGTAAAAAAAATGCACAAATTTAATAAAAAACATTAAGAAAAAAAACATTTCCTGATGTCTCTATACTCAGGAACACAATACTTCTCCTATTGTATCTGTTGCTCTAACACTGGCAACACACTTATACAAAATGAACATATTTCAAACAGTCTTCATTTGGGTTTTCCACATACTGTAAATATTTGTATAAACTAAATGAGAGTAAATCAACAGGGCAAGTCTATCAGTTTTCATAGGATAGTATTTTGCAGTTCTCCTTTGTAACCTACTCTCATCAAACCAGACTTCAGGACTACTGAAGAAGAGTTAAGTTTATTTTTTAATTTTCTGGTGAAATTGTTCTTGTAAATATACTTTGTAAGGTTGTATCTACAAAATATATTTAAAAAGTTGGCTTGAAAATGGCATGACAGAAACACAACCAAAAATATTTTTTGTGGAAAATCAAGAAAAGGGAAGAAGCACAGTACCAAGAAAATTATGTTAGTTTATTCTACTCAATTAATTATAAATAATGTTGGTATTCACGGTCATTACATTTGGTGCCCAGAAACATACTGGAAAGAGACCGTGGATCTTATTTACTCTATACCTAATTATCCAGAGGCCTTCACTGGTAGTCACCAAATATTATTCAAAAACATCCACACACATTGTCCATCTAACATTAAATCAATTTAATCTATTAGTGAGATCTTCCTGGTTGCTATTTTAAATAAAGCCTAGAAGGCTGTTTATTATCTTACTCAAAATGATTGGTTTACCATACTAATTTTAAAATCAATGAAACAATATTTTTAAATAAAAT
Organism: Lepisosteus platostomus; assembly: GCF_059453375.1. NCBI lineage: Eukaryota > Metazoa > Chordata > Actinopteri > Semionotiformes > Lepisosteidae > Lepisosteus > Lepisosteus platostomus. The sequence goes on from NC_142613.1 coordinate 21,867,948, forward strand.
AAACATATTATTAGTATTATTTTCCACTGCTTTATAAAATAATTACATGAATGTCAATCCACATCAGAAATCCTAGAACAAAATGAAAAAAAAAAGATCTCTGCAAAGCTTAAAGTGACGAGGACATGCTGCAGTCAGTGTGACATTAAAGAGCACAGTGACCTTTCAGGAATGGGTTTTCAAAATTACCTTAAGTTATTTATTAATTTCCATGAGCTAATTCAATTTACACAGATCGCCACCTTTCTTTTAATTTCCCTGAGACACAGAAATTACAAATGTTCTTAATAATGCCACCACACACAAGTTTGTTACACTTATTTTAATTTTATTATTGGCTGTAGTAATTTAAGCACCCTGTGACGTATAAAAAATGTCATGGTATCAATGTTTATGAAAGACGTAGTCTGTAAAATAGATATTCTTTTATAGGAATTTGAGATGTGCTTTACAGTATACAGTATAAAGTATTAAAAAATGTACAGTTCTAATGGTGCTTCAAATGTACAAAAGGTTTCAAAATTCTTGAAGGCGTTACCTAAAAATGGTAGAAAAATAAAGAGAATTTGTGATATCATTGCCCTGTTGACATTTATTAAAATGTCTTGGTCTCATGAGGACTGACTCAGAATGTTGTCTGTGTGTGTCGAATCTTGTTTAAGAACTTCATTTATTACAATCCAAACTGAGCAAATAGTTACCAAAGATTGTAGTTACTGTTTTCATTATAGATGTTTAATACACAGAATGCTGATAACTGATAAGTGTCATGATCGTCATCCCTCCTCTAGAGGGGGTTCCGCCCTTTTGGTATTTTAGTTTCATTATCACATTCACCTGCTCCTTGTTCTGTTTATTATTTAAACCCGGTGCTCGGAAGCTCAGGGCTCAGCATTGAAAAACAGACGCCCGGGGGCCCGCCAAGCATCACGTTGCCCTATGTCCGCGGCTTGAAGGCATAGGCTTCCAATTGGCGACCTGACCTAGCTGAGTCAGCTCAGAGCTCAGAGCGCCTGGCCTCGTCATTCTGTTTAACTCCCTGTTCTGGATCCCATTCCGGATTTTACTCTCGTCTTGGATGGATCACCCGGCTTTGGATTTTGGACTGCGCCCGGATTTCCCCCTTGAACTGTTTTAGACTTGTTTGCCTGCACTCCCCCTTGCACCTGATCACTGTCAGTGTTCTCCCTGTAGCCCTCCTCCAGTCCAATAAGACTGCCCAAATAAGAATGTTGTCACTTGTAAGACCAAATTGTTCTTCAAACTATCCAAGCTCATGTTATAATTTCTCTATTCATGTCTCCAATTAGATTAGTTAATTAATTATTGTACCATGTCATTTCAAGCTCTTCAGCAAACCTTAAAGTGTAAGGTTTAGTTAAAAAAATGTACTAAACCTGCTTGTTAAGTGAACAAAATAATCATAATTGTCATTTATCTTTATCTATAGGCTATTAGGCTATAAGAGCTATTGCTTATCATACTCATTCTAAGCAGAGATGAGAGGTAGAGATACTGTAAACCACACAAAATCTTAATTCTATATGATACTGAGGCTTTGGATTTTATCTCCTTTTTCAGTTGTTCTTATTCCTAAACAGACACTGTAAAGATTTGAATGATAATGTGGTACAAACATGCTAAAAGAAATTCAATTATTCTATACTAGAAATGCAATATACTGTAGCAACATAGATTTTTAAAATGTCTCATGAACGAGTTTTGTCTGTTTTCAAACAAAATGGCAAAATCCTAAAATAAAAACTACCAAATTGAAATGCAACATACCACACACTCTTACTAATTAGTGGCAAACTAATTACAGTAACTGTGAGCTCTAGGGTACGATCGCCTCATTTCCATTTATTTTGAATATGAATCAGAACACAACCATTGGAAATGTGTTGGTAAAAATAATACGATCTTTAAATTTCCAGAACATCTGAGTGCTTTTATTTGTGCATGTTAAATGTTTGTTTTAATGTTAATGCACATTGAGGACTAGTTATTAAATAGCATATTTAAGATTTTGAACAAGAACTCAGTAGGTCACATGAATATACGGTACGTTAAGTTCAGTAATTGAATGTTTTTACTACTGCTTGCATCTAAAATGATTGTAAGGTGTAGACCAGGCTTAACTGAAGAAAAATCTACAGAGGCCAGATCCATAGAACTCCAACATTTACCTGTGAAGTAATCAAAGTTCTAAAGTGTAGAAAAAGAGAGCAACTTCCTTTTTTTCACATTGGTGTGCCCTGTATGGACTTTTAGATCATACCCAGTGGTAGATAAAGATTTATGGAAGTACAGGGCAAATAGAATAGTTGCCCACTGTTTGTTAAAATCCAAATGCATCCAAGTGCATAACTATTGTAGCAGTTGTCTTGGAGGAAGAGTTCCTGCGTCTGTGCTGGCTGTCCCCTGGACCCCCCTCTTACCTGAAATGATAGGTGGTCCTATGGTTTGCATACAGGATTGGCTTTTCTAGATACAGCCACCTTGCCCTTAAACGGCAGGAGGGAGTGCAAAAGTGAGGCACCATAAAGTGACTGTGTGTGAGGCCCGGCCTAATGACGTCTGGTGAGAATGACAGAGACTGGAGGTGGACCTTGATAGTCCGGGCATGACTGGGGATGAGAGACCCCATAGCCATCATAGAATGGAAGAGCTGGATACTCAATGTATATCAGAGAACAGGAGGCTCTGGAATGAGTATGGGAGCAGAAGGCTCTAGATCTGGAGGCTAGGAACAGGGAGGCTCCTACAGTATGCCAAAAACCCCATGGCTATGCACTCTATATAGTAGATAAGGTAGAGAAGTGAAAACTTAAATCACAAATTACAAATGACGTATGCATTTTAGTCAGGACAACATGAAGCAAGTCCAAATAATAATTAGTCAAGATACCAGGGTTAACAGCCCTACAGCTCTAGCACTGCCTTGGTATTTTTAATGACCTGCAGTAGCAGTCAGGACATGTGTTTATCATACTATTTCATCTGGAAAAGAGTAAATACCTCTGAAAGCACAGTGTTTCTTGTCACTAGTCATAACACTGGGGAATTGGTTTAGAAATTCATGATAAACATTAATTTTTTATGTAGAAATGATCAGTGTTGTGAATACTTTAAACAAAAGGATTAACATATAATCCATTATAAAACACATACAATCCAGAAAAATGATTAGTTTGACCAGCATGTATTAAAATACACAATTTAAAATAACTAGGTCAAACAAAGGACACAGTGCACACATCTCCACTTTGCAGTTCTCATTTTAAAATAATAAACTATTTTACATAGTGGCTTTAAAGGTGGCTTCTCAAAGCTATTTTTACAGAACCACAACTACAATAGTAGGAACAGAGGGGTAAAGAACAGGACCAGTTAAGTAAAGGCAATTCTAAAGAAGAAATTCGAGTTGAAATTTGAAGGATTTTAGAGAAGGTGACTCTCTGATATCCTTGGGGATACATTTCCAGAGCTTTGGGGCATAACAGAAGAAGGCCTTGTCACCCATAGAGTGTAGACAGGCTTGGGGGATGGATAGGAGACCAGAATTAGAAATGCGAAGGTTGTTAGGTGGGGAGAAGGATGATAGTAGCTCAGACAGGTACTGAGGAAGCCAGTGCAAGGACTCCAGAATAGGAGTAATGTGATCACTTGCACTAGACCTAGTCAGGATTCTGGCTGCCAAATTTTGGAAATACTGGAATTTATTCAATGTGGGTTTAGAAACCCCAGTGAGAAGAGCATTACAGTAATCATTTCGGGAGAACACAAATGTGCTGATCAGCTTTTCAGCCACAGTTAGAGGTAAAATAAGACATAGTCTAGCAATATTTTTAAAATGAAAGAAAGATTTATTGACAATATGTTGCACATGTGGGTCGAATGTCAAGCCTGAATCAAATATCACCCCTCAAGTTTTTCATATTAAACTGAAGTTCAAGTACAGTACCATCCACATATAGAGTTACTGAATTGGCTTTACAAAATTGATGGGGGGTGCCAATAAGCATAATTTCAATCTTGTCACAGTTTAGATAAAGGAAATGTTGAGTCACCCATGTTTTTTTTGTCGATGATACTCATCTCATCAGTGTCAGGTTTGGTATTGATGTAGATGTAAGTATTATCAACATAGAAATGATAGTTGAGGCCATGTTATCTTAAAAGCTGACCAAGTGGAAACATAGTAGGGGCCCCAGTTTTGAGCCCTGAGGAACACCAGACTTAACGAGTCCAATTTCAGACCTACTGTAAATCTGCCAAGACAGACAAATTGACAACAATCAGTGAGGTAAAATTTTCTGGCTAGATTTCTCAGCACTGGCTTCAATCAACAAAGCTGGCTAAATTTTTAACCTTCTACTACTACTACTACTACCCTTTTCAAAGACTAAAAACATCTGTGAGGTAAATCCCACATACAACTTGTATTTCTGCCTTGCAACAATTAATGCTACATGGATCTGATATACCAAAATGTGATATAATCGTTCCTGACAGCTATTAGAGATATGTAAGATATGCATTTAGCTTATTAGAATGATTTCTTTTTAAAGAACATTTTGAGTCATGTGAATTTTGTTGGGTGAATAGAATAACTATATATAAACCACTGGCATAACAGAGTCTATAAAAGATGTACAAACGCAATAGGGGTAATGGAACACACACATTATAGCATAAGAAAAAGATCCACCCCAGTCACTGATCCTTCAGAAAGATCACTTACATTTTCCTCCTATATCCTCACATATCTGTTACCTATCCTGATGAGTACTATACATTTTGTCTGGTTTCACTTAATCTTGCAGCTATAGTAGTTGCCATCGTTACCATTTATGGGACAAAAAACTACCACCACCTTTATCAGTGAAATGCCAAATGGTATGCTGAATTATTTTCTTTTAGGTCTGCCTCCCACTGGTGGCACAGGGGTTTATAAAGCAATTATTGTATTCTTTTCTGAAAAAGAAAGGTGAGTTATCAATGTTCACACGTGAAAGACAGGGTTTGACAGGTGCTGCCTACAGGGACAGGGATAAGGAGAAGAAAGGGAAAAAAGCTAATGATTTTGAAAACAATTCCTCTCTTCTTGCAACTAAGCCTCAGACAAAATTCCAAATGTAGCACAAAAAGAAGAAATCGGATGCAAACGGGCCTGTAACTAGTTTGAAAGAAGCATTTTAAGTTCCTTTACATTCCAGTTTTATAATTCACCATCACTACATTTTGATTCATTTAGATTTTTTTCCACCTGTTGAAAAATAATTCACTCAATGGGGGTTCTTTATTTCTATTAAAAATACATTGATTTATTCTCTAAAATGTACGTGTATAATTTAACAGCAACCATGCTTAAAAGTTATTCTGGATGTTTATTTTTTTTCATGGTTGTCAAAAAACTGAACTACAGTATCTTTTCAAATATAATTCATTGCTTTTGTTTAGAAATACTGTATTGTGTGTGAATTATTCTATGTTAAAATTAATTTTATGACTAAGATACACTCAGAAATGTTCCCATTGTGTTCAGGACTGGAGACTGTTGGCAGCTTTGTCTTGGTACACACATTTTTATATTGATTTCTAGCGATCAACAGAAGTAAAGTCTTTAGGTTCTCTATTCTATTTCTATCAAGGACACCTCAGAAGTCTCAATTACTACACACAGTTTGATAATTATACACACAGTTTGATGCAGTTAGTTAAATTATGCACATGACAACAATATGCAGAATTAAAAAGTACTTGGATAAGGATAAAAAACTTACACTACTGTACAAAGTCCAGGAAAAGATTCTACTCATGAAAGAGCCAAAAAAAACATACTGTAGGTTTCTGAACCCTGCAATGCTGGCTGCTGTGATTAATTGCATTTCAAATATTTTTAAGACTTTCTCTTTAATCTTAATTTCTCCTAGGTAACTGTGATTTTTTTTCCACTGACTGTTTTCTTATAAACTCATAGTAGTAATAAAAAAAAACAAACACAACAGTTCAGTGATCAAGCAATTATCTTAGTCATGCTAACATTACATTTATGACAAATAACCACTGGAATGTCTGGTCAGTTTTGTCTTCAGTCATGTTTCTGAGCAGTAGGTGGTTGAATCTTGTTTGCTTTCCTACTGCCAGCTCCTGTCTGTTTCCGCAGAGAAAATGAATTTTGAAAAATGACATCAAGACCCTGCAGTACACACCACTGTTCTGTCATGGACTCGAAAGTCCCACTCCGTTACCACCTTTCCGTGTTCCAAAAAATAAACAAGTGGGAGTTTAGTAGAAAGCACATTTATATGACATAATGCTCTTGGTTCCTATTATCTGGATTTTCTTCTTATTGTACTTCTTGATCGCTCTATATCATTTTGCGCATAATATTATTTTAGTTTTAGTTTTTAGTTTAGTTTATTTTCTATGTTGTTACACAGTTTCTATATATACTAATGGAACATTCCAGAAAAGAAATTTAAAGCAGAATTAATCAAAATGAATCACAAAAAAGTTATCTTTGTTTCACAGAAATGTTTCACCCAATATGGCTTCCTGTTGTAGCGGCGAGGCTTATTAATAAGAAAGAATTAAGTGTTTCTGAGCTTTCCCAAATGAGGCCCCATTTCTCTGTTCATCTCTGTGGTGCAGCCACAGAGAAACTATTCTGCAGGGTGATTTAAGGTCCTAGGACAGCTCCCAAAGGGGGATGCACTTAGCTAAGCCTGGCTATCATGATCAATGGTCATCCATTGGCGCCTATCTGTCTAGGGAGTGCCAGATGGACATCTGGACTGCATTACTAAGTGTCAGGAGTAAGTGACTCATATCTCACCTTGATCAACCAATCAGGGACTGGTAGGGCCGAGTAACCCATGTGGGACTCTGATGCCCATGGAACTTTCAGCCAATCAACGAGCTGAAGTTCCTCCAGGTAAAAACAGGCAACACAGAGAGCCTGAGAGATTCAACAAGATTCAGAAGGGATTCAGTAAGATTCTGGAGAGGATTCTGTGGACTGTTCTAAAGGGAATTCAAAGGAGAATTCCAGGGCAGGACAGCCCAGGAGCAGAAGGCTCCCAAGGGCAGGACATTCTCGCAGCGCGCCTCCTGACCATCCTGAGACTCAGCCCGGACAACCACAGAACGGCCAGTGTGTCCGAGTGCCAGAACTTTCCTTTGTTCTAAGAGTCTAGAGTGGAGGTTGCCAGAGAGTAACCAGCAGCAGGCCTCGTGAACAGGTCGGAACTGTGGACAGCTGAATCACTATTCAGAACTAGCTCTTCATCAGGAACGAACCGGTCCTCTTCCTGACTTGCTGGGACCCACAGTCATCTTTTCTCCTGTGCACAAACTTTGCTAGTTAAAGCCAACAGTGAGCATCAGCAGCGCACCGTCGCAAGCCGCACAGCACAGCCTGGCACGGAGCCAGAGAGCGCGGATTGGACAGCAACAGCCTGCAACTGTTTCTTTGTGCCCGCAGGAGATCTGAATCCCCAGAAATTGGATGAGTATTCAACTTCACTGCATTACAGCTCGAGAATTCAATTGTTATCCCAACCAGTTGATATCAATTTAATTCCTAAGAGTTATGTACTTGTTTTGAGTATCTGATGTAGAAGTTATAACCAAGTGCATTTACGAAACGGTCTTAATGAATGATATACTGAACGTATGTCCTCTTGATGTGTAACACTTCGTAACTGACTGAATATATACCTTTTGTATTCTGATAACCCTCTCGATAAGATCTGTTAGGTTTAAGGCATATTCTATGTATTAATAAATGTATCCTCGTGTATTAGTACCTGTGTGTGTGCGTTGTTTGAGTTATGTCGCATGGTTGGACTCTAAAGCCATCAAAAGAATCAACTTTGTGATTTACCGCTACAATTAATAATTGTCTCAGTAAATGCCCAAACCCTACAGAACTGGTGCCTTCAGAGAGCCACTACATTTAATTTTGCTATGGCAATGATTACATATTTGGCGTCCCTGAGCCGGTTTTCTTACATATTTGGCGTCCCTGAACGGCTATGAATCACTACACTGTACTGGAGTGCAGAAGTTGTTTCTGTTTTACTACATTTTTCACTGATCCTTCAACACTGCAAAGGTCACAGTACCTAAGGAATGAAGAAGTCATCCATACCACCATAGAGCATTGACCATGGCTAGACACAAGGAAAATTATTTAAATTGTTTGCCTCTCTTCTGTCCAACTTGTTGTTTCTTTCTTGGTGAACAAAAATGCAATTTTGGATTTTTTAAGTACTCATTAGAAAGCTCTAAATTACAGTATATCTTGTATAGTATGCAAACTAACAAGTAATACGTTTATTTCATGCTGAAAAGAGAAGAAAACACAATGTTTCTTAAGGTGTCTTGTATAGTATGTATTGCTTTTATCAAATTAAAGTTAGTGTTCTGTGGTAAACGTATTGGCACAGGAAAGTCAAAATTGCTATTTTTGCTGTATACTGTACACAAGTAATACAGAATTTAAGATGAAAAGATGAATATGATGCAAAAGTACTGAATGTCACCATTTATTTCTGGGTATTTATGTCCATATATGCTTTAGAATGTTATGTTTTAGAATAATACCACTTTTGGTGCTCCATCGCCCCATATTAAGTGAGAATAAGTACTGTATTGGGACAAATTAAAGTAAACTAAAGTCATATAAAACTTGGCTGCAAATCCTTTGCATGCAATAACTGTATCAAGCCTGCCACCCATTGACTTCACCAAACACTAAAGTATGATAATACTTTTGTCACTGTTTATTTTTATGCATAAGCATGCTGTTTAAAATTTCTGCATACTACAACTAACCCCGCAGCTTCATAGAGGGGCGAATGAAGGAGTGTAGATAGACTCCTTCAACTCACCCACCTTTGTCATATGTGTGGCAGGTAACATACTATAGCACTGTACCGGTTCAGCCTTGGCTGGAGGAGATGAGTGTCTGTCCCTGCAAGCCTGCAAAGTCTTAGGGTCCTTAGGCCATGCCTCCCCTGACCCCCCATAATATCATCAGCCTGCATGGCTATAGAGTTGTTTTGTATCAATATGGACAACAGCCTACTAGACATTGACAGACTTGGCTTTCTGATGTATGCCAGTTCTATCTTTCATGTGGGAATGGTACAGTGTGCACATACAGGAGATAAGGATCCCAGTTTGCCCAGCTTGTAAAGACATTTGGTTAAAGTGCCAGATGAATATCTACAAGTGTTTTGACTGAAAGTGAGAATAACTTTTCCTAAGATTATGTTTCTGAGGCAATAACACATATCTCAGGTTATTCTAATCAATGTAATGGTGCTAAAGATAGGAACATATCTTATTTTCTTTAAATTACATGTTGTATTAAGTATTCAAAATAACTGATTATTCACTAAAGCAGAAGGAGTTAATCTGATTTAAGGAGGTTTTCTCCATTTGCTTTGCACAGTTGTTTTCATTCATTTAATTATTTTAATTATTATTGCTGTCACATCTGCATATTTTGAGTGTTCAAAATACAATGAATTTATGGAGATGTTCATACCTGTCAAATGCTTTCAAAGTTTTCATGTTTATTAAAAGAGATAATGGATTTACAGTATATAATAAACTCTGGATGTCAATAGATAATACAAAAAATTCTAGAAGTAATTCTCTTTAAGGAAATCAAAAAGTTTCAAACGTGTGAGAAAATAGCAGGAAAAGAACACTAAAGATAATTCTCAAAAGACTGGCTGTGAAAAACAGGAAATATACCCAGATACAGCTTAAAGCAAACAAATAATCTTTTATTATCTTTTTAAACCTAGAGGTGCATATACAGTATAATTCTAATTAGCACTTAATAGAGCCTTAAAACGAAATTCTATCAAAGAAAATCAAAAACTTATTATATCAAAGTAAATCTGCAACATACTGGAGATCATATAGCAACAGAATAGAACAAAATATTGAAGAAAGGAAGAGGAGTAGCCAAGATTAAAAGGCCCACTTATAAAAATACTGGGCTCCCACATTTCTTACAAGCCAAAAAAATATTCAGAAGAGATATATCACCATTGAATAATGACATAAAGAAATGCCACGAGACTCCCTGTCCAATAAGATAACATCTTGTCCCTACAGTGGAATTCTAAATAAACCACAGTGCCAGGACAAACAGTATAATTGGCCTATAACACTTTACAGTGAAACATGAGTGAGTCCACTGAAGTCAGCCATGCAGGCAGGCAGCCACAACAGAGGGCAAAAACACACAGCCATTTTGCTAATTACAAATTAGTGGGAAATCTGTAATCAATATCTGATAACAAATATCTGAATCGGTTATGAATTGCTCATGAACAGCAAATGACAGCTATTCAGGCTCGTGCCATAATTTTTATTTCTTTTGCAAAAAAAAACTAAAAGAATGTGGTTTGACTAGCCATGAAACTTACTTTTTGGTACTCAAAATCAAGGATCACTGATGAGACCTCCTCAACAAATATTGTATATATTTACAAATACAACAAACACGTTATGTACTGTATATGAACTACTTTTTAAATTGTCAGTTCTTATTTGAGGTTACAATTGCAATATTTGCAAAAAAAAATAGATGAAGTAACCCTGTGCATAATGAGCACAGAAATTAAACTTTTGACATTTATCCTTTTCTATTTTTAAATCAGCATTGAACTAACAGAATTATTCGGTTTTATTTTCAAACATAATTCCCTTCTGTCTTTCATATCCTTCTTAGAACATCTCACTACCTTGCCTCTATCTAAATACATACTGTATATTATTATATATTACCTGTATGTATAGAATACCCCTTTCTATGTGCTAAATTGATACTTCAGTATAATACTATTTGTATGTCTTCTTCCTTAAATTCAAACCTATTCTCAAGACTGCCACATTATGTGGATTTACCCTTGCAGTGGGTCACAAATAGCCACAGAAAGAGGTAACACCTTTAATTCAAAACTGTTAAGACAACTTGCCATCCAACAATCTGAAATGGTCCTACTGTAAGTGTTTTTTCCTTTGTGGGAATCCTAGTTAGCCAGACAGTGCTAAATCACCTGAGCAATACCATAGATCATTTGATTTAACATTGCCTATTTGACTAGGCAGTCTCTTAACTTCACCTGAAAAAAGCCTCACAAACAATCCCAATACCAATTACACTGAAAGAAAGTCACATAAGGACATCCACCTGGTAAAAAAAACAATGCAGGCTCACCAGTTATAGTGTTATAGATAAATCCACTGATTGCCTTTCAATCCAGTTTGAAATAACACTTTAATAAAGCTGGTATGAAGTGATGTGACTTTTCTGAGAGCATTTTGTCATTATGCTGATTCATTTGAATTGAATAATACAGGTTTATAAACTGCAAACCTACAGTAATGCTAATTAATTCAATTTATTTCTGGAAACACTGTTTTTTGCTGCACAGGTAAAAGTCCCTAAGGGCCTATGAGTAGTCAAAATGACAGAGAGCACTATTTCAAGAGGAAGTGATGACAGACTGTCATTGAAAATGGTTTGGGACACAGAACATAGCTCAAATATGAAAGCTCATGTGGGAAAATACAGTTTCTGCCAAAAGGAACATTTCTGAGGAAAACTGAATTTATCTTTTCTTTTCCAAAATATTGTAGTGGTATACAGTAGTTTCCCATAGTTACACCAATATGTAAAGAAAGCTTTGGATAATATCCTTTGGATATGAATTGGAATATGGCCTTTTTAAATAAACATACAGCTGTGCAGTAAGGTATTGACTGAAAGAAAAAGTTGCTTTATGTTTTGCAAACATTTAATTTTTAGAAGGTTTAGATTTCCCTTGATAAGGCTGGACTATTCTTTTAAACAGGCAGAGTAAATTTGACTGAGTGCTATGACCTGATTCAACACTGCCCAAAACATTAAAGAAATTATCTTGTTTAATGCTTCGACATGGCTCTGGCTCCATAAGATCAATATCTCATTTTATGAGATTCATAAGTAAGTGTCATTGCTACAGTTTCTTAAAGATACAAGGCGAGATTCCCAGAAAATAGCAGCCTGCATCTACAAAGATTGCTATATTTTAGTGTACTGTATGTCATTTCACAGGATGATATCATCACATTAAGGCAACAGGAACTGCACTAGTAAAGGGCTCTATGGCCAGCAAGGCAGGCAAATTAAAATGCAATATTAAAGTATGCAAAAAAAGAAATAAGGGCACAAAACTACAAGGAAATAAGCCTAGAAAACATCTTAAAGAGAATATAAGGTAAACAAAAACTTAAATTAATAAAACCCAATTATATAATCAATGTCATATTATTGGCACAAGTAGTGGAAGTAAGAACTGTAGTAAAATCGAAGTAAAGTGTAGGTCTACAACACCTAAGGTCTAAATGAAAAGAGCAAATAATATTAGCTTTAACAAATATTAGAATAACAGATTAAACATGTTAAACTCAATTTTTAAAATGAAAAAGAGGAGGAGTATTCAGAATGTTAGACTCTTTTACGTAACTGCAAAGTGACTATACAGGACATAGAAATTATTAAAAATGTTTAGAAAGGCATAAATAGAGTCAACAATAGCTGCATACATGTTTGTTAGCATTCTACCATGAAGCACACTATTTGTGCAGAGGAAATTAGAATCACAGAGTACAAAAGGTTACATTCTCTTTGCATAACCTTTTGGATGTTAGTAACTTGCAATTTGTAGTTTACAACTATGTTCACATCTAGCACTAAAAAACACACAATATCCACAGTTCATGCCTCTTAAATCACCTATTGGCCTAGTATGGTTATTGTTTATTTTGATTCACGTAAGCCTAATGAATCTTTCTTGGCACAATGACAAAGACCTACTCTGCTTGTCCATGTGAACACACTCCCTGCTGTTCAAATCGATAAAAAGGAGTTCAAAGGTTTGATTTTCCTACCTAGACTGACTGTATGGCATGGCACCTCAGCATGTCCTCAATCTGTAGTTCTGTTGCAGAGATGGAAACCTTCTTTGGAGCACACAATGCCCTCAGGCCTGAACATTGAAGCCTTCACAAAACATCCCGTAATGCCAAAAAAGGGGATGATATGCATTATTTGGCTCTTAGCACAGTTCTATGTGTAGATTTTCTTTCAAGGCCTGAATATATCATCTCCTGAACAAAGAGACCTAAAATCCTACTCTGTTGGTAAATATGTTCTCAAACAAATTTTATTATACAAGGTTTTTATATTCTGAAGCCTATAAATACCCCAATTATAAATTTTGAATATTAAAAATCTGAATATTGTAAATTCCCCATTGCGTTTTCTAAAACCAATGTACAGTAGGTAATTTTACCATTGTGTAAAATATTGGACATTGCATCTTCAGTGGGTTTGTTGAATGATTTTTAAAAGCTAAAATTAACTATTACTACTGACATATTTTATTTGTCAAAATCTTGTAATACATTTAAAGAATCACACACAATGTCATATTGATTCTGGACAGAGTATGAATATGATGTATACATATAATATAAATTCATATTTTTTATACTTATATGTACAGTGTGCATACTGTAGATACAGTACAAACTGGATTCATACATTTTCTTCCCTACATGCTACCCACGTTCATAGAAAAACAGACCCTAGATCTCTCAATAGAAAAATTGACATTTTCAATAATTCACATAAGAAGAATGGTGTCAAAAGATGGAAGTCAGGTTTAGAATTACTTAAAGGTATCTTAAGATGAAGCAGCTAGTATTTCAATATTTCTGTTTTGGATGAGATGATGCAACACTACAGCTGATGCCTAATATTAATAAAGAAGCAGATGAAAGGATTTTAATAATCTATTAACTCAACAACTATGATTCAGAAACAAGATGGCTTTTATAAGTAAAGTCAGTTTATATTAAACCAATGCTTTGAAATACAGTATTCTATAACAGGCATTCAGTCCTTTGTATTCTAAAAAAGCAGGAAGAGATGAACATAGTTTAAACATCAAATAAGCACCTAAAGAAACGTGTTATTCTTACATGTTCATTTCTGACCAGGGGGTGCCCTGCCTTACACCCACTGCTTGCTGCTCTGCACCCCCTGCAAACCTAAATTAGATTAAGTGGTTAGAAAATGGGTGCTTGGATATATTTTAAAGATGACTAAGTTTCCAATGAACCTGTCTTGAGAAATACAATCAAATGCTTGAGTGAAACAATTTGTATTAATTTTGCCATGGATCTCATTGTCAGTGAGTATGTTTCAGAAAAGCACTCGCCGCAACAGCACTGATCAGAACAGAAATTATTCTAAATGCTCTGATGATGGCTTTGCAGAGAAGAAAAAATGTGATTGAAGCAAATCATTTCATTATTTAGAAATCATTCAAAGCTGAAATTGTTCAGAGCACATTGTTTTGTTCAAACATAACTGTGTGTATAGAATCTCAAATCAGGATTTTATTTTTCAAGGTTCTCAAAAACGGATTTCATAGCCCAAAAATACTACCCTGCATTAGCATACCATTGAAGCTAATCAAGGGCTTTATTGATTATGATGAAGCAAACAAAAACTGAAAAAGACTTAAAAAAAACAAAATTACAAACTTAAAACATGCTGGGTACTATAAAATTTGGAAACAGCAAATGAAAAAAATGCTAAACTATTACATTAAAAAACACAGATACTGCTGTACATTAACATTTGATAAAGTTCAGGTGGGTAGCTGCGTCAGCATGTGTAGTAATAGGTTAATTCCATGCTGATAAGAGAAGAAAGAAAACACAACGTTTCAGCTGTGGAGCCTTCTTTGGGTGTTACTTGTTATTAACATTCGATGACATCTCTGTCCTTCAGAAATTTAAAAATAATTTGAGCTTCTGTTAACATATAAAGAATGAAGAAAGGTAACATAAAAAATATACTCAAAGTACAAGTTCTTAAATTGTATTAAAAAGCGCACATTTTCCATTTTTGAATGCTTGGTAGCAATCTTGAACTTGGCAGCACTTAAAGACAGAAAGAATGCTCCCCAGTTATATTGAGACTTACGTTTCCTACAATGATTATGCAGAGGAAAAATAAACTGTTAAAATAAACCATTTTTATTTCAAGTTTCATATCCTACTGATTAAACTAAGTACTGTACTGTATATAAAAGAAAAGCATGTAAGGATACTTCATATATGCCTATATTTAGATTAGAGGCTCTCTAGCAATTTAAACTAAAAAATGCATTGTCGAAAACTGAAGAAAGTCATTTCTGTAGATGACTTTTCGAAGCACAAAAGGAGTCTTAGATCAGTTCATATCAGTTCCCTTGTTCATAATGCCTTTATTCCAAATGGAAAACTCCATTAAACTGCAAGGCAACTGCTTAAAGTAGTATTGTAAACAAGCTGTATTTCTTTCATATTTCTATTGCTGCTTGCTTCTACATGATTGCAGTATATGTGAATAATGATTATGCTTTAGTCCCTGTTGAGACTGCAGGGTAACTGAAAACCAACATCGTCCAAAATTGTTGTTTTTCCACCATTAAACTGAACTTAAAGATTCAAACTGTAAAAAAGCTAAAAATCAGAAAATCGAACAGGCTTTGAAACTGATGCACTGGGCCCCCAGATCTAACAGAATAAGTTTGATTAGTATAGAGTATGTGCTGGATGGCACAGAAGTGACAGTTTAAGCATTTCTGCCTTGCAGCACTGGGGCTCTGGGTTCAAAACCTGGGTTGCTATCTGTGTGGAGTTTGTATGTTCTCCCTGTGATAAAAATTGGCCCTTCTGAGTGTGTGTGTCTGCGTGTGCCCTACAATGGACTGGCCTCACACCCAGGGTAACCTATTGCTTTCCAGGTAGGCTCTGACTCCTCCATGACCCTGTTTTGGATAAAGTAATTACAAAATGGATGGATAGATGGAATATGTGCTCTAGTGTAGTGGTTCCCAATCCTACTCTTGGAGGCCCACACACCTGCTGGTTTTCATTAGAGCTGTGCTTAATTACCTAATTAATTGCTGCCTAAATGGAGCTAAGAAGTTGCTTAACTGGAATATTTCCAAGTTTTTTTTAAATGCAATAGCTACAAGGCAAGCTCCAACACATTTATGAGCTGAAAACAATCAGACAGTTTAAAGTCATCATATTATTAAATCAATTAATGTTTCAATTGTGTAACAGAGAGCTTGGCTGGAACAAAAGCCATGAGGTGGATAGGCACACACGACCAGGCTTATGAAGAAAAGTAGCTCAAGTAATTACTACAACAGACTGGACAAAAAGAAATGGTAATAAATAAAAATAAAAAAAAAACAACAACAACTAGGGAACCACAGTATGAGTTCACAATCTATGTATTAAGGGGTACAAAATTTAAGTACCACTTGTTGGGATGAATGAACTTAAAGAGATATTACTAGAAAATAATAAGCTACTAAATGGGCTAGATAGAATAAAAGGCTTTTCTGTTGTTTGTAACCTTTCCTACTGTATGGCCTGATGTATTGCCACTGCTTGTAAATCTCACCAATTTGCTTTTACTATAGTGGTCTAAAACAGAAAGGTCACCATTTAACAGAATAATAACTGTATACAGTCATTTTTATTATTTTTAAAACATGACAACCACTACATATATAACATAAAGCTCAGTGCAGTAATGAGCACACCATGAAAGACATCAAGACATGTTTCTTGTATTAATTCCACACAACAAACTACTGACTGTGACATCACTGTGAGTTCATCACTGGTGGGATATTTGAGTTTTGTTTCTTATCTTAAATCAGCAGTGATGGTAGCCTGTAGAGACAAACACTGCTCTCTTAAACTAATCTTTTGGTTTTCTCCAGGAAAAAAAACAACAAAACAAACCCCACTTCCAAAGAGCAAGTAAATTACACAGCTCAACACATCCATAATTAAGTAAAGGAGATCAAGGTTAAGAGAGTGTTCAAGAACTGCCTGTCCTAGAATAAAGTAATTTCCTTCATTAACTAAGTGTAATCTCCTAATTAAAGAGAAGTAAACAGAAAGTAAACAGTTATTCTTTTAACTCCCCCCTGTAATTACTGGGATTGCCCTTTATTTTATGGGGTGACTGAAAAAGTCCAATTGCTTCTACTTACAAATAACATACAGTATATTGTAATCTAGCTATCCTGGGCAGCAGGAGAAGACACTGTGGATTGGCTTCAAAAAAGCTTGACATTTATTAAACTATCTCCAAAGTAATTTCTGTTTTTAACAAAAAATCAAAATGGATGATAGCAACCACGATCTCTGTCATCCTATGACCAGGTGACTGGCACTCAGCCAAGTGGTTTAACCCAACGTTTCCTATGTCTAACTCCTCAGTAAACATTCCTAAATGCTTCTTCTTATTGCATGATGTTATTCCCTGTGAATTCCAAAAATAATGCTTGGCTCAGTGACCCAGAGCACACTGCAAAACTCACTTATCTACTAAGAAGTCCATTCTCTTCATGAGACCACAAATAGTGCTGTCAAGACTCTCTAGTTTTAGATTCTCATAGACAGAACTTTCCCTCCTTTACCTTTACATGTGTTATGACTAGCATAACTTCTTACAGTGTTATTTGTACATGATTGACACCTGAAATAATTAAATCTATAACTGTATATGCTACAGCACTGATTAGATATACATAATGTACAGTATGTATTCTGCCACTTTCTGATATTTCTGATCTCTCCCTCTTCAAAGCAATATGACATTGTATCACACCTAAACAACATGCTTGGTTTAAAGAGAGACACATTTCAAAATCTGGTCTTCTGGACACCTTTTCTTTGCAGTATAGAAACTCGATTTTACTTGGAAAGAAAAAAAAAATAGAAGGCATAGAAGCTACCTGTTTCTCCACAGGCATCCGCAAAGATTAATTACCATCCTTATTAATTTTACATGAAGTTATGCCAGACAGCCCAGGACTCGACCCCAGTGTATGACACGGCACAAGGCGCAGCACTCATTATGAATTTACAATGCAAAGAATGTACAATATTTATGAAGGGCAGGCAAAACTGCAATTCTAATGCTGCCTAATCGTTCTAACCACTTTTAAAACAGCCAGGAAGAAATACGGAGGGAGGTGGGAGAATGGATAGCACATGGAGTTATATATTTACAAGAATAGAATTAGATTAGGCAAGGAACCTAAAAGAAGTTAAGAGAGAGCACATATCAGTGTGGGATCAGCAAGTGTTGATTGTGTGTGATTTTGTTTTGATGACTGTTTCAAAATGTGAATTGTTTCAAAGTGTTCTTAATGCTCTTGATTTAGAGGAATGGAAATTAAAGGAAAGAACCCTGTCCAGGGTGTATCCTGCCTTGCACCCATTGCTTGCCAGGAAAGGCTCCAGCTCCCTAATGACCCAGTACTGGATAAAACAGTTAGAAAATGGATGGATGGATAAAAGCAAAATTGCATCTCAGTATCTGGTGTGCTATTACAGGAACAGGTTTTCAACATGTCACATCCCTAGATTTGTATCTTTTACTTGATTTAACTCCGTCTTTCGAATGAGACATTAATCCGAGGTCATGACTCTCAGTGGTCATTAAAGATCCTTGGGCATTTCTCGATAAGAATAGGGAGTTAATACAGTGTCCGGGCCGAATTTCCCCTTTGGCCTTTACTGTGGCCTCCAAATTGTCCCCATGTATGATTGGCTTGCACTTGCCCTGTGATGGGGTGGCGCCCTGACCACAGTGTACCCTGCCTTGCGCTCGTTGCATGCTGGGTAGGCACTGGCTTCCCGCGACACCATATGGTACTGTATAAAATGGTTTGGTAAATGACATGACTTTAAAGAACTTAATGTGAAAGTTTTCATTCCATGGATAAGTGCCACATCTTGTAAGACCAGTGATGATGTTATAATGACTTTAATAAAAGGGGTGGTGCGTTGGCTCTTTGGCTAAGGATCTGCGCCAGTGGCTGGAAGGTTGCTGGTTCGCATCCCTTGGCCAGCAGAGGAATCTAACTCTGCTGGGCCCCTGAGCAAGGCCCTTAACTCCAACTGCTCCAGGGGTGCTGTATAAATGGCTGACCCTGCCCTCTGACCCCAAGCTTCTTTCATTTTCTGTGTGTATCGTGGAGAGCAAGTAGGGGTATGCGAAAAGACAAATTCCTAATACAAGAAATTGTATATGGCCAATAATCTTATAAAAGCTATCCTAATAGTTTTCTACTTCTAATGATATGTAGAGCGTTGTCTTAAAACTTTCTTATTAACTTTCTTATTTCTTATTAACATCATTGATTTTAAAATGTTTTTAATGTAGTTTTCTAATCATTTCTTAAATCACTTGTATAATGCAAAGTCACAGCTGTAACGCCTACCTACTGCACATTCCCTTCAGTACAGTACGTCCTTAGTTAAGATTTACCTAAATTAGAACAGGATAGGAGATGTGTGACATTACCCACACAGGGGATCCAACAATATCACAAGTATTTAATTAATTTAGATTTTTTAAACGCTGCTCTCAATTCACTAATATTCTGCACTACTGCTCCAAAATGTTTTCCACATCGTCGCTTCCGTAGTAAGGGAAAAAGATCAAAAACAACAACAGAATAACAGCTGCATAAATAAAGGTTATCACTTATCTTAAAAATAGCACTGAACACAGATCCCAAGCCTGCTTCCCTTTTGCCTCTGTGTCTGAAGACACACAGATAAACCCAAGGGGAATTCACAGTGTGTCTATCATGCTTATTAATGTAGCAATGCACTCCAGCTTGGTGAAGATTAGGACCCAGTTATGTACAGTGGGGTGCACTTTTGCTTCTGAGATATCAACGGAAAATTATCTTCCCCCTCAAAAAATTAATTTGCTCCCTGCTGGGAGACTCAGTACTAGCTTGCTTCCTCTGGTGTCTGTTATAAAATCAAGCTTATCTCCAGTCTTGCTCACCCCACAAGCACAACCCCTCCTGAGCACAGTTTTCCTGTATGTTCAAAGGTTTAAAGCTTTGTATATGAAGGAAGGCAACAGGGCTCCTCCCCCAAAGAAACCTAGAGATGGGGGAAGTGCATTTACTATCACTTTTGACTAGTGCTACTTTCAAATACACATAACAGAATACACTATAAAACTGTATTTTCCTTCTGTCGTTTTCAATACAAAACTTTTTAGCTTGCTATCATATCACTACTATTACTGAAATTTGGAAAATGTATGCACTCTGTATGGAAAAATGGAAAATCATTGCGATTGTTATGAGAAATGTAAATTAAATTACTCTGATTGTTTTCCAACTTTAGAAATAGAAAAATGAAAACAGTCTAAACAGACGTAATTAACTAAACAGTTTTACATACTGTAGATGTAGTGCTTGCCTTGATTAACATGTACTGTATGAAGCAGAACTGAAAACCTTTATAGACAGTTCTATAGTGGTAAAACACTCATCACAATTCAATTTGCATATTTCACATGATTTCGAGCACGTTTTTTTTTTTTGTTGTTGCTTTCATGGACATCTTAACTATAGAAATATGAATATGCATGTACTAAATGGGACATTTCTCTGCAACTGCAGGTTCAGTAATGCTAATCACTATGGCATGTAGCCTGGTCTTGGGGAGCTCTTTGTTTTTAGTTCCTAATTAAACGTTAGGAAATATAAATTCCTAAATGTTGGAGGTTGTCTTCTAACAAGCACTGCATTGACAATTTTTAATTATTCATTTACTTAACCTCATTTGTTTGAAAGGGGT
The DNA here is from genome assembly GCF_059453375.1 of Lepisosteus platostomus. Taxonomy (NCBI): domain Eukaryota; kingdom Metazoa; phylum Chordata; class Actinopteri; order Semionotiformes; family Lepisosteidae; genus Lepisosteus; species Lepisosteus platostomus. Next base: position 21,888,726 of record NC_142613.1, read on the forward strand.
TTTTCCAAGGCACTATATACAGTATATGAAAAAATGTACTTTAAAGAAGACAATAGTAAACCATTTTGCTGTACAGTATATCCCTCACAAACAAGGATTTTTGCCTTCCATGAACCCAGATGTGACTGATAAGTCCAATATGGGAAACACATTTTCGCTTTCAGGTTTAGTAAGAATAGTCTGAGGAGATAAATGTCAATGTACTGTGTAATGATGATGAGGACTTTCCCTCTTTGTTTCTTTTCTCTCACAACTCTGGATCTCAACCTGCTGAACTCATTCAGATATTATTCCATCATCTGGAAAGATCAAAAGCCATAACACCCCAGGAGATGAAGTTGATGATGCATTTCTTCATGTTGCTTTTACCATAACTTTGAAATGCTTCTTTGGGACTTCAGTGCCTTAACTAAGCTGGGACAAGAGAACCTTCTCTGGGAGTCCAGAGCCTGCCATTGGGACGTCAATACAATGAAACTGGTGATCTTGGCTTGAATGTATGTTGAAGTCATTGAATGTTGTTTGCCCTCAAAAGAGGAATTGTTCTGTGTTTTTTTACTACAAAAAGTTGATTCCCCTGGACATGACCATTCAGTTAGGATCATGTGGCACAACATCTTCCTGTTATTCTGCCATTGAGAACATGGTTTCAAGAGTCCTATTTGAGTACAGAGGGTGCAAGAATCCTACAATGCCTTCACGGTAATTAAAGAGTATCCTTCCCAACATCATCATCAACTCCTGATCATATACTGTTAGGACTAAGGGTTGGACTTTGCAAAATTACAGTACAGTATATTACATCACTGCTGTACGATGGAAATGTGAAATCAAGGAAAAGTTTCAGCATCAGGTAGGGACAAATGGGAAAATCTTAAAATATATATATTTTTAAATTTCAACAAAAATATATTATTTTATATTATATATTTTATTTTATCAACACATCTAATAATTCATTAAAAATCAACAAAATCAACAAAAAATAATCTACATTAATATTCTAATCTTTGTTAGTGTCATGGAGAAATCTAGAACAAAATAGCACAACTACCACTTTTATATAGTGTCAACTCTTCGAACATTTAAGCCTGCCATTATGTGTATCTTCTACTACAAGCCATGAAACAAATTAATTGGGAGGCATCTTTAAATCCTAAAAGCAACAGATGGAGAACTTCAGTACACTCTGGCAAAATCAGGTTACAAAATGTTGAAAACTACTGTATCATTCAAAAGTGGCTGAATGAATAATGAATGTGGCATTCCTAGATGGGTTGCAAATAATAAACCTCTTCTAAGGGAGAACCACAAAAAGAAATGAGTCAAACTTACCAAACATTATTCGAATGACAATTGAAACATAATGTCTTATGGTAAAAGCAAATGGAAATTGAGGTTTTGGAACCTGTGTATAAACATTCATGCTGAGAGAACTCATCTCCATTGTGAAATATCATGAGGGTCTATTATGTTTACGGGGTATTTTGCATCTACAGGTTCTGGAGCCCTTGACAAGATACAGGAGAAATCAGGAACTTCAGCAAGCACTGGAACATTTTGGCCAGGCAACTATTTTCTTTCTGCCAAGAAGCTCAAGCGTGGTCAAAAGTGAACATTCCAGCATGGTAATAATCCAAAGAATATATCCAAATTGAGAAAGAAAAGATTAACTGCACAGAAAATAAGTGTTCTCAAATAGATATTTCAATCTAGTACATGCCTCATTAAAATTGAACATGCAAAACCCTACAAAGTCAAGATGGCAGTTCAGTCACAGAAACCATGGGGTCTGAAGGAGTTAGAGCAATTCTACATGGAGGATTGTTCATAAATATCTCCTCTGATGTACCTGAAGCTCACAGCACACTACAGGAGGTTTGGAGACCCCTGCAAGGATTTACAAAATACTAACCATAGGGGTATGAATAAATTTGACCCGTGTGTCGTCTGTGGTAAATTATTTATGACAAATATGATTTTTCTCTGTGCACTGTTGTAAAGATGACTGCATATTTTTCACATTAGTGTCAAGCAGTGTTATTAAACTGTTTTGCTTTTTTTCATATTTTATCACAAGTATTAAAGAATTTGGAGGGCACTTTTAATGGATTTTGTGAAGTATAGTCCACTATCAGCTGTGTGGTGCCAAGGATATATAAAATGACAGTATCTTTAACCAATCCAGAAGATGGTATACTATATATTCTTGGTAATGCGGTTCATACTGCTCATAAAATACAGTAGCAACCTATTACTTGGAGGAATAAAAAATAAAACATTTTTAATTAAAAAAATAGTAACTTTTATTTGCTTTACATTCAAGGTTATAATATCGCTCATGGGCCACAGTTTTCCAATTAACTACATATTTACTTACAAAATTAAAGTCTACTAAAAGTTAAAAAAAAAACATCATAGTAAATTGTTGTATCAAAAAGAGCTTTTTCAAAAGTGGAGGATGGAGCACAAAATCAATGTACGAGCTAATGGCCTGTATGGCACAACTACAGGGAAAGATGCCGCTAAGACGTAAAGATTTGTAGAGAAAGGATTTGTAAAGATCATTGCAGATCACATTGGCCACCCCAGGGTACATTTTCATTATATTATTCATAAGGACATCTTTGTGCCAAGATTTCAAGTTATTAGCTTAATAATATCATGCATATAGTGGATTTTAACGTTGCTTGATCAGCCTTGATACACAGACAGTTTCAAACTATGCTTCAGGAATTGGAAAGTGCGTACAAGGACATTTCCCTTTACAGCAATGTATTTGCTGGCTAAGCCAAAGGAAGGTTCTGGCACTGTTTGTGAACTGTCTTGATGCAATTATGACCTTTTTGTCAGAATAGGTAAAAACTACCCCAACTGCACAATGAAAAGTCCAGTACAGTAAAAGGTCAAGGATTAAATAAAACTTAACTTGCACCAAACAAATTTATATTTCTAAATATCACAACATGATCGAATTTAAGTCATTTTAATAACAATGAATAGTCACCTATGCGTTACAATATAAACATTTATTTTGATTTAAATTGCGTTTAAATATATGTGTTTTTTTATTCACAATCAGACAAATGCAACATAAATTGATATCTTTTTCTTCTAAGTATCTTAATAAACTTTCAGCATAGCTTTCTCCCCGTTTAGATTTATTTTTCTTGGGATCTTGGGATCAAACGTGGAAAGATTAGATTGTAATCGTTGTAATGTATTCGTTGTAATGTAATTAATTGTAATTGTTGTTGTGATATTTAGAAATATAAATTTGTTTGGTGCGAGTGAAGTTTTATTTAATCTCTGACCCAGGGAAACGTTTTATTTTTTCAAAGAAATGTTTGTTAAAAAAAAAAGTCATGGCTCCTGCTGGATTCCGGCTTGTGTTGCGGTACATGAATATAATTATATCGTTATTAATTTCTTTAGATATGCGATTCCATTTTATATTCCCTTTTAATCAAATTCTAAAAGTATGGTTGTTGACTCTGGTATCACGTTAGTTAAAGACTTCGATGCTTAAAATGTTTAGGGAGAAATGGAGTACAGGTGTGTATTTTTTCTTTAAAGTACCGAGACCAGCCATATACTGTATGTTTATGTTCCAAAATTAAAATCGTTTATGGCTTTCACACGCGTTACAGTATGCTCCTATTCTTTTTATGTTCAGCTACTAAGATTTCCCTTCAGTGGTAAAATTCCATATAAATATTCAATACTTTAAACAGGCACAGTAAAGACATTAAATATACATATACATACTGTGTACAGTACAGTTTGCATACAGTAATATGTTTATGTTCCTAAATCAATCTCTTTTATGAGCATGTGAAAGGCATGGTGAATCGGAGATTCTCAAAAATTACTGTACTTTGCATGATTGGAAACAAATGCGTGATTGCGAAATGCTGTGGTGTTACTTTTACAAAGACCGTCAATGAAAAAAAGAATGTAGACCAGGGCAATACTTTGAGTTTACAGCTTGTCCAAGGTCATTCATTATTAATACTATTAGTAATATCTTCGTTAAAGACTTTGATGGCGACAGCTCAAACATGAGAGGTTGAGCTTTATTAGCCCCACCTTGCGGAAATTCCGGATACTATTATTTTACTTGAGGTACTATACGAGATGTACGGTAACTCGCGGTAGACTGCGTAAAGCGCACCGCAAAATAATGCGGTATCGCCCGCTTGTTTTGAATGGCTGCATCTGTAGGTTGCAAAACTAATGTTGCTAGCTGTTATCACCACGCAACTATTCATTTATTACTGATCTGAACGCCTCAAAACATTCACGCATATGAATTAATTCAACCCCTATCTGCAGGGTGTAGATCACACTGTTTTGGGTCTCTTTGAAACACAGAAGGCATTTCTTGCAAAGCTTGCCATTTTTTTTCAGGACATTGACACCTGAACTTTCTGCCATTTTCAACATCTTAAAGAAATTTCAAAACATTGCACGATTGCAGTTTGGAGTTATGGAGTTTGGAGTGTACAGTATAGTGGACTCTGAATTATTGGCACCCCTTGATAAATATGATGAAAAAAGTCTAAATAAACCTCATAGACAATGACAGATATTTAATACTTAATACAGATGTTTAATATATGTTAGGGAAATACTTGTCCTTTTTTCTAAAACATTTTAAATTTCATTGAAAAAATATTGGTCTTCACAAAGCAAATAATGGGTACAAACAAATAAGTAAAACCTTAAAAATACCAATATCGACTGTCAGAGCAATAATTAAAAAAATTCAACAGTCATTAATTTGCCAGGAAGTGGACGCAAGCCCATCTTGTCCCACCGCATGGTAAGAAGTATGGTGAAGGTGGCAAAGAAAAATCCAAAGGTTTCAGTTAAAGAAATACAACGATTGGTTGCAATGAGTCATCCTGTATCAAGAAATGACTATAAGATGACACCTCCATTCCAACAAGCTAGTTGGAAGGGTTGCCGGAAGAAAGCATCTGCTGATGCAGAGGAACAAATTGAAGCACTTGGAGTTTGCCAAACGCTATTGACACTTTGAGTGGGAGCGGGTGCTGTGGTCGGGTGAGACCAAAATTGAGCTTTTTGGTCAGTCATTACAGGTATGTTTGGCGCAAGAAATGGGATGCATATACCAAAAAGAGCATCATACCTACTGTAAGATATGGTGGGGGATCTTTGATGCTCTGGGGCTGCTTTCCTGCAAATGGTCCTGGGGTCCTTGTTAAGATTGATGGCATCATGAATTCTCAAAAGTACCAGGATATTTTGGCCAAAAACCTGGTTGCCTCTGCCAGGAGGCTGCATCTTGGCTGGAGATGGATCTTTCAACATGACAATAATCCAAAACACACTTCAAATTCAACAAAGAAATGGTTAACAGAAAAGAAAATCAGCGTTTTGCCACAGCCATCTCAGTCCCCTGACATGAACCCAATTGAAAACCTGAGGTCTGAGCTGAAGAGGGCTGTCCATAGGCGCACACCTACAAACCTCAAGGAAATGGAAAGATTCTGGTCTAGGATCTCTCCCAATGTGTTCACCAACCTGATAAAGCATTACAGGAAAAAAACTTACTGCCATTATCCTTGCCAAGGGAGGCTCCACCAAGTTCTGAACACAAGGGTGCCAATAATTGTTTCCTTTATTTTGGGGAACAACATTTATAAAGTAATAGTTTTTTTGTCTTGGTTGATTCCATTGAATCATTAATTCAGTATAATTAATTCCACATGTTGGAAATATATTTCAGTGCTTAATTAACTCATTATTTGTTTTATACTTTTTTCCCTTCATATTCACTGTATCAAGGGGTGCCAATAAAAGTCCACTGTACATACAAAAAAATGGCATCAAAATGTTCTGTCAAATTTCAGGATTTCCAATGTTTTGGCCTGATGTTCTCTTTCAAACAGATTAAACCAGACTGGATTTTGAAATTCAGCTAATTAAATTACAGTGTTCAGACATATGGAACTCAAAGTTCTTGGATCAGCAAAACATGCTTGAGGCTACTGAAAGAGATCACAGCGTCTCTACCTTGACCTGCTGGAAGTCCCTGCCAGTGATTGTTGACTGTTTGAAGAACAGCATTTGGATCAACACACCTTTGTGAACAGGTATTTTCACACATTAAGCCAATTCTTTCCCCTCCCCCCCCTCAGAGGCTTGCATGCTGCTGTCAAAGTGTCAAAGTGAGCTCAGCAAGGGAAAACAAGGGCAAGGATGACACTAAGTAGTAAGACATGCATATTGATTTATTAATTTTATTAATATGAATACATTTCAATACTAAATTATTATTAATCAAAATGTAAACAGGACTATTACTGACATGAAAATAGTATCAACACATTAAAACAAGTGCATGAGCTTACTCCCCCTTCAATTTTCTGTAAGTTTGCTGACTCCTGATCTAACAGTCAAAGTTTCAGATCAGCTAAAAGTCATCTTAAGCCTAAAGATTTTGCTTAAGAAACTGCCAAAGAAAGACACTGTATGAAACAGGATCACCCAACTCAGTCTCATCAAAAAGGAGCTCTATGGAACTAAGGCATAAATCTATGCTGATGGCTGATTCCGTATCTATTGATTCTGGGAAGACTAATAAAGAGCTTCTCAGTAGGGATTGATGCTTGCAATCTTTGGTCAATTAATTTTACACAAGTTTGATAATAATGTTTCTCTCTCAAGCTGTCTTGTGTCAGCTTAGAGAATTATCCTTCTAAATTACTAAGCCTGGAATAGTAAATTAGGATGGATGCTACCACTGTGTTACAACACCAGATAAACAATCAGGAGTTGAATATGTACAGTAAGTAGTCACGGTAAAAAGAGGAAACTTGTATGGATTAGTCCTATAAAAGATCTCAGTTATGTGTATAAATTAACATAAACCTTTAATCAAAATAGTATTATTGAAATAGGAAGATCTCAAAACAAAAATACTTAATTAAATCTTTAGAATAGAATTTTTGTGTGAGACAGCCTTGAAAATCTCAGGAAGTTAATAATTTGGGAGGCACAGTTGTATAGTGGTTAGCATTGCTGCCTTGCAGTGCTGGAGACCTGTGGTGCTATTGCGTGGAGTTTGTATGTTCTCCCCATGTTTGCACTGGTTTCCTCCTGGTACTTTCTTCTCCAAGTCCAAAAAGATGGCAGGTAATTGGTGAGTTAATTGGCCTTTGGGGAATTTGGCCCAAGGTGTGAGTGTCTGTGTTGTCTGTCTGCCCAGTGATGGACTAGTGTCCAATCCAGAGTGTACCCTTCCTTATACCCATTGCTTGCCAAGATCCCCCATGTTCTTGAATTGAAACAAAAATGGCTAGAAAATGGGTAAGAAGATAAGATAAGAATCAGATGCAAATTCATGAAATTTGAAAGATAAACAGATTTAATGGTTCTCCTAGGAATAAAGTTGTTCATATACTGTACAGTATGTCACGGGAGCTGGTCCTAACTCCCGTGAAATGCATAGTAAAGACCCTATGCGGACAGTAGAATCTGGAAGTGGCTGGAGAAGGACAAAAGGGAAGACATGGCAAGCAATGGACAGGAGGACGAACAGGGGATGGTGGCGGCAGTGATCCAGCGCTCAGGGGGTGTAGCAAACTAGTCAAGAGAGAAGTCCAAAAAGGGGAATCAGGGCGCAGTCCAAGGTACAGGTACCGGGAGATCCATCTAAACGATCATGGGGAAAAGGGATCCAGGAACATAGAAGGTAAAACCACAACGGAGCAAGGCGCTCCGAGCCCCGGATTCAGATGGTCAGGACGCCTGGGGAAAAGGCCTTGCCCTCGGGCTTCTCCTGAGCCCGGTGGATAGACGAGCCTTCAGACGTCCGTCTTCCAATACTGGGCCCAGTTTAGCGGAGACGCCAGGCTTAAATAATAAACAAGGTAACATGACACAGGTGTCGGAACTAAAAGAGGAATACAAAAGGGTAGGAGTGCCCTCTAGAGGAGGGAAGACTATCTGTTTGAAATGCTTATACTGTACTCCATTTAAAATTTAAACAATGTCCACGAACAAGTTTCCCTACAGGCTGAAAATATATGATATGAGATTTTTTGTATCCTCATAAAAACTCTCAAAAATATTTTTGTTTTGTTTTTGAGACACATATATTAAAATACTGATTCATCATTGTTTCCTTAATCAATCCCGTGTGCCTGCGATACGCACCTACAGTACATCATTGAAAACATACTGTAGCAGCTAGGTGAATAAATACAATAGGTATAGTGTAGAATGTCAAGATCACAGAATTACTATAATAGGAGTTATTGTATGGTTCCCAAAGAATTCCTGTTGAATCTGTATACTGTACATACATTCTACAGTGTTGCCATCAACTCTTTCTCAGATCAGTACACTACAGGTTAACAAAATTATATGTATCTACAGAAATTTCACATACATTTTCAAAGAAAATGCTGTGGTTTTCTCTGTGAACCCTATTATATAACATGTAACTTTAACATTACTAAATGTTACTAAAATAATTTATTTGAACTGCACCATTAACTGTGGCAGATATTTTCAAAGTATTGGCTATCCTAATTTAAATTACTACATTGCACTACATCTGATTCATTAAAACATTTTTGTCCCACACTGGTAAAGGGTCTAGAATTTTGGGCAATGTTGTGTCCGGTAGACAGAGTGTGAGCAGGAGATATACAATATCTTGAATATGATGGGATCATCACTACTGGGACTCTTGAGAAGTACTCTTCTCCTTGTACATTCCAAGATCCTGATGGCATCACAATGGCTTGCTTTACTTTAAGCTCTTCCTGTCACGGTTTCCCATCAGAGACAAGCCTCTACCTATTCCAGAAGTAGACATCAGATCTAATTATCCAATCAGCCCTTTCGATCACCACCACACCTCCCAGGTTTAGACTTCTTAAGAAGTGTTCACAGTTACCTGGGTGCTCAGTATTGAGTTTCCCTGTCGAGCCTCATGTCAATGCTTTCGGAGCAACTCTTTTGATCTCTTTAGTGTATTCTGGTTCCCTGGACTTCACTGCCTCTCGACCACGATTCTGGATATCACGTTTGGTGATAATCCATTTGGTGTTCAAGAAAATGGTTTTCTTGAACAATAACCAACTACCGCATAGGGTCCTTACCACCATCTACTCCGGTTTGCGCTGCTGTAACACTTCTCTCTTAATTGTCAAAGCTGATCAACCCACAACACCTCAGGAGGGCTCAACAGCAGAACCCAACGTCCGGGCACCACCCCTTTGTTACACCACTCAGCACAGCTCTATCTTCCCACAGCCTATTCCTCTTAATCCATATTCATCTGCAGATAGTTTACTAGAGTTAGGTGCTCATCAAACCAGAGAGAAAACACTGTGCTGCTCATAGTGAATTATTAGCAGTAGAGAAAGGAGAAAAATACTTTAAAGCAGGGTTCTCACATTCAATTCCTTCTTGGACTAGTGTGGGGCTGTACAATCTTGATCCTTTTGGATTTAGAAATCCTGATGATCATCCTAGATCACCTCCACCTGAAGATCTAAGAGAAGCTGTTAAATTGGTCCCACTAAGCCAACAACAGCTAGACTGAACCAGGACTGGAACCCTATTGTTTGTGTTTTTTTGTGTTAAACAAAAGCTCTCACTTGTGCTAATTATTCAATCAATTGAATAATGGGGATAGTCCAAAACAAGCTCTCTACATTTTAAAGTAAACAACTGTAAAAAACATTAAGAAAAACACTATACTGTATATTAAAATATTGTATATAGTATCAATTAAAGCCAAAATAACAGATTAACCGACTCCTGAGGTTGGCAAAAAAACAAAGAAGAAAAAACAAAAGTGACTGCTGCCTTGGTCCTAGCCTGAGGAGGAGTTTGGTCTCTTTGGTGAGGAAAAACAGCAACAGGGGGCCTTGGGTGTGGTAGCTATGGTTATCATCAAGCCAGGGACCGGGCTGCACTGGGTCAAAGTGCTCCAGGTTGCAGGAAGGTTGGTGTCCAGAGTTGTTTGCCATTCGCTCCAAGGCAGCAAAAGTACTAATTGCAACCTAGGACTCACTTTGAGACTTAGAGTGTTCAGCACCAACTTTGGAGTGTTCTTCAAAGTAATGATCTGCTGGAAATGCTGCGGGTGATGCATGGACCACTCTCATAAGACACTTTGGGGGAGCATACAAGTACTGTACTTCTCCAAGACCTCTCAGGTGTTCGTGGCACGGCATGGAAATTGAAAGCTCACTTATACTAACTACTCTCCATGGTTTGGAAAGTCAATTGCATCTGCAACAGGAAGGCCAAGTTACCCAACTTTTACCTTTTGGAAAAGACCTTGTGCAATTCTGGATGAAATCTCTGCAATGGAGTATAGGACCACACTAGGAAGAAGGAAATGGCATGTGGTGCTTCATACCCACAGGCTACGATCACACAATGGAGCAGAGAAACATAGGTTTCCCAGTCAAGAAATGGAGATCCAAGGGGCTAAGTTGACAATCAGTTGTTATTGTTTACTACTGTACCACTACATAAACAGCTGGCTTGAGGTGCAGTGGTCACTCCTGGTGGCCACTATAGCATTTGACTGTATGGGACTGTAGTGTACTGTACAGTATGTTGGTAAGGGATGCCTAACAAGGATGTCTGACTATTAGATGCAGGGAAAATAGTGACTGTGCGTCTGTGGAAGAATCCCTGGGACACTGAAAATCCGTGGGACACTGAAACTTTGAGTATAGGTTTACTGTATGGTTTGTGATCTTTTAAAAGAGAGGTGCTTCCTCATAGAAGTGCAAGGAAATATCTTTAGTAACAAGAAATTTGGATCATCTCCTGCCAGAAAGCACTTCATCATTTTTTTGTGTATTACCTCCATTCCTACCTGGAGTAGGAGTCTTGATAGAGTGAGCTCTTACATATTACAGTATGTCAAAAGGTAGCCTCTCTGCCTAAAGTTGCTTAGAATACACTCAAGCTGTTTCATCACAATATGCTAGACAGCCTCACACAGTTAGAAATACCTTTCACCTATAAACACTTCAAAATACATACATTACTGTATATAATGGGTGTACCCAGAATTCAAACACAGTTGTTGTGCTTCACATATTTCCACATCCTCCTTATGTTAAACAAACTATGGAACTATGGGAACATACAGTGTACTTTGAACTGAAGTAAGCAAATAAGCTCTGTGTTTTTTTGTGTAACTTGGTCAAGCTCTTTTTCTGTTGTGAGAAATGTCTTTGTTTTTCAAAATGTAGTAGAAATACTTTAATTAATTAACAGACAAATACAGGTGAATGGAGTATATAACCTTTTGGTGGCATGAAAATCAGTTTAAAATTCTCAGTGTTTTTAACATTGCTTTTGTAATTATGCTATAAATCATTTTTGACTTTCTAACAGAACAACTGTTAAGGTTAGTTAAATTTCCTTGTTTATGACACTATCTTAAAGGTAGTTTATCTTTGCTTCTTTTTGTGTTCAGCAAAATATACCAATATTTTAGTTTTAAACATTAACAATAACATTAACATTTACAATAATTCAGTCAAAAGTCACACAAACCATCAAATATTTTTTTCTGAAAGCCTTCAGAGTTGAATCTTTGCTTGAAATGGAAGAGAAAAGTGCATGTATTCTGAAAGCACATGAACCAGACAATGAATTGTGTGAATTTCTACAGTAATTGTGTGCAACTGAATTACTTAGGTTTGCCTTACAAAATGGGTGAATACTTATGCAATCAATATGTTTTGATATGTCATAAATTTTTATGCAGTTTTTTTTCACTCAAGAAAATTGTTCCGTTTGAGTCTTTAGGTTTTGATTAATATATTCACTTTAATTCACTTTATAAAATAATTTGTCTTTAAACAAGCTGTGAAATCACTGAGAAGGGGTTAGTACTTTTAAAAAGTACTTTAAATGAAGGTATAGCACACTATAGATCTCTCATTGTAAACATCCCTGGTTATGAGTTTCACCAGAAGACATCCAGGACATACAGTAAATATGAATAGTAAAAAAGCAGACATAAATTAACCAGATAATAAATTAACCATACAGTACGTCATACCCTGTTTAATGCATTACAATATTTTAATTGGTCGCACTGGGTAATTAAACTTCCGTTTATTATTAACAATGAAAATAAAAATATACTTCATTATAAAATAATACTGTAAAATATATCAGATTTATATCAATATGTTTTACTGCTATGTTATGTAATACTGTATATATTGAAAAATGTTTTAATGGAGAAAATGTTTAGACTGTTCCAGTTTTTGATTAGAATATATTAGCTTTCTTAATTCAATTTATTTGAATTCTCATAAGCATGGCTATGAAGCAATCCATCACACCAGTCAGATTTAAATCAAACATATAAGAATGTCCTTTCTTCTCACAATTGCATTATTAAGGTTTATCTGTATCTTCTGAATTATAAATTAAAACTAGTATATATTGGTGCGTAAATTATTTTAATTTGGCATGCCATTTTCAATCTGTTCTCCTAGCCTTGCATAAACTGAAAATAGATGAACTGATATGGAAGATTGGAATACTCTATTATACCCTCCTGAGTGCTGTGAACAGCATTATTAAAAATCCATCTGTCCTTCTTCAATGTTCCTCCTGAATGTTTGCAGGTAATGCCCACAATTGCATGGTACAGTATATAAAAAACTAAATATCATCAACAATTAATGAAAGCAAGAAGGGTTTTGCTAAAATACAAATCAATTCAGTGTTTTAGAGCACTGCTCCTGGAAAATGAAGTCCAGTTAAAATATCACTTATTTCACAAAAATATTACACGGTGTAATTACCTTTAATTCTTTAATTGTAAATCATTCTGAATACATACATGTATATACTGTAACTCCAAGCAGAAAAAAAGAAATCTACTGTATTCTTGCCCTTGAGGACTTTGAGAGGTACTATATGGCTCTGAACTCAAGGTTTTATAGTGCAGCTATTTAATAGTAAGGTCAATTGGATATACTGTAAGTAACTGGAATGAAAAAGTCCAATTGTATTTGTCATTTTAACTCACATTTCACAACAAATTAAATATCAAGGTTCCAATTTCTATAACTCGTAGCAAGAGCAAGAATAGTTTGCTACAATTTGACCGGTCGTTTTAACAAACATAGGTTTGAAGATACTGTATGTATAGCCTTTTATGTACATCTTAAATATGACTGAGAAAACCAACTGACCAACTGATGTGCAAAAGCATTTTAGGAAATCCAGAAAAAAAAAAAATATTTAGGGATATTGCTTTGCATGTGTCTGAACAGAAATATAGCTACCAACTACAAAGAAGTAGCTTTCTATACACATGATGGTTAGAAGTTGTTCATACTGCAATGACTGGAAGATTCTGTACATACCTGTACTATATCTGGAGTTGCTGTCAGTTTAATAAATTCACAATTTCTGCATATTTCGACTTGCACATCTTGTTCTACTATGTTGAGAAGCAGCAAAACATACCCTTTAACCTGCTCATGTCCTACAATAGTGGTTTTTAAAATGTGTCACAGCAATGGAAAATGGAAGATAATAGTTCTGTACAGTAGATCCAATATTAGCATATCAAAAAATGTGCAAAGCAGCAGAGCTGTTTCTGTTTCTTGAAAGAAATGACTATGTAAGATAGGAACAGGAGAAGCAGTATACCAGCATCTCACAAACAAAAAGACTAGCAACATGTGGTGCACAAAACTATTAATAATAATTTATAACTAATTATTACAGTTAATAAGTATTACAACTGATTTGTTGATTATATGAAAGTGCAACACCAGGTCAAAGAAAAATACTGAGTACACAATATATTTAAAACAGTACATTTAAAATCCTTTCAGAATTCATTTTGATATAACAAATATTTTAATTTGCCTGGGGAAATGTGTGAAACATTGAGTTGCATTTTTCAAGGGTTACTGCAATGTGGTTTATAGTTATAAACCTTACTGAAGCAGTTCTGAATAATAATAGAATAATCACAGCAGGCTATCAGCTATTCATGAGTTTTTGGAAAAAATAAGGGGCTAATTTGATTATTTTACCCTGTATGTCTGGTGGTTTGTTCCATTGACCAATATTCTAAAATATGGCATTAAAAGTAAACACTGTGTGGCCTTTTTAAATACTTAATATCTAGAGGATTGTACATTTATCAATGTTCTTTTATTAAATTTAACTATATAAAATCATAGCAATACAAAGAGATATAGTAAATAATTGCTTATATTTCATACTAATAGAATTACTGCTAGTAGTTCCTTTACTATGACTAATAGTAATAAATTTAGCTTCAAGAGGAAATCATTGGTGGCTAAGCTTACATCTTCAATTTCATTGGAACTTTTTAGCTACATATATACAGTATGTATGATATGGTTTCCTCTATACAGTATGTTCCAGAACCATGATAACCACATGTACATTCTGTAAGACCATCATGGAAATGGTCATTGTTTTACTAAAGTACTGTACACAGTATAAGGGTTCCTGTGTGTGTTCCATAAATACCACTGCATCATCTGCATTGCAGTAGTTTTGCATTTTCCAATGGTCAAAGGTCCCAAATAAGGATAGACTCATAACATTACCGCTAACAGTGAAAGAATACTGTTGCCGTGCAGTGTTTATCACAGGCTTAGCTGACATTCCTTTTAACGATCAAGGATATTGTTTGATGGGCACATATGACCTTTTCTGCACTCTGCAAGGACTAATAAGATTCAGTGTCTGTGACCTTTAGGGAAGGCAGGAGTTGTGGGATAGGTCTTTTTTTTTTGCCAGATCATATAAGGGTTCTTATGTCTGTTCCATAGTAACCATGATCCTCATAGATGTTCACGCTAATTTTTAATTTAACCTGAAAGACAGGTCAAAGGTCATGTATGGCTGATAAAATTATGTGATCAAGCATATTTATTTAGTTTTTGACTACACTTCCATAGGCTATTCCATATTCCTTCTGATAATTTACAAGCCTATAACATTTTACTACATACAGTATATGACACAACTTAAACATAACTTAACATAAACAGATATGCATATTAAGCACATGTAAAATTTGATTGGCTGATAGTGGCCAAACTTATTTGTGCGGAACAATCTTCACCACATAATCACCTGCCCTAAGCAAGTCTCTTGGACATGTACAAGTAAAATTGTGTTCCATGTTTCAAGTCTCAAACATTTTTGAAAATTGTCAAAAACTTCTGAAGATTCCAAAAAGGGTGCCATACCACATGACCAATCGTGTAAAATATTAAAAAAATATGATTATTTGTCACCGATAACCTTTTCTATTAAACCCTGGTCATTCCTAAACAATTTACAGAAAATCATGTTTGGGGATTGTCACAAAGCACATGCAGGCACAATTTCACTCACTTTGTCTATTTAAACTTCCACTCTGCATTTGTCCTTGCTCAACATTGAGGTTTCTTCAGCCTGAGCTACGTACATATCCAGTTAGCGATTTACTCTGACTTCTCGTTTGCGTTAGTTCTCGTGACACCCTGGATTTCTGATGACCCACCTCTTCTGATCTCCGGCCTCACTCTAACCTCACAATTTGGATTACATTCATTTTAGGAATTCAGTTTTTCTCTGACTCTGCACAGGGTCTTTTCCCTACATTTTCCCTTGGCATACGTGAGAGGGATGATATTTCAGGGAGTATACTTGTAAATTAGTTCTTTGTATGGTCTATGATATAACCATTTCATGTGCCTCTAATCATTTTCTATAACTAAAGGCAATTGAAAATATATCACATACAGTACTTTAAGAAGTATATTATTAAGAAATATATGGTTGCATAGTTTATGAATGCAAAATTTCCAAATATAAAACATGTATATTTTGACTTATCTTTTTATATTATATTATATTAATTATATTAATATAATTTATATTAAATTACTTATCAGGAATAGATGTTGGCCTAATTATATGAATATCATTCCATTATTTAAATGCACCTAGAAAAGCTGAGAGATTAAGGCTCTCTGTGATGAATATCGGAAATGACTGACCTATGAAAGCACAGTGGATGTATCTGATTTTTTCAGCTGATTATTTTCTAGGGTGTGGCATTTAAAGAAGATACCAGGTGTCTGCTTTTGTGGTAATGCTTAGTTATTGCCACTAGCATGAAAATAGTAGAAACATACTGTATGAAAGAAACTCTGTGTTAAAAAATCATACAACACATACTGTACAGGCCAAAAATTCAAAATGTACAGAAGTACTACAGTAAGTCATATTCTAGACTCTAGTTATATTATTTAAGCTTTGTTTAGTTATTTTACAGCTTAAATCACTACTTCATCACTACAGGAAACAAAATTAAAATGATCTAAAATTAATTAAAATAACAATCGTATTAGCTTTAAACTGAATCTACTGTTTGTTAGCTTCCAAGCCAAGTACATACAGTAGACTTAAATTAAAATTTAAAACATAGGATTAAATAAAAACCTCAATCCACACATAAATCACAACTAACCTACCTTGTAGTACATGAAGGTGTAGCTTTGTGTCTCAGAATAATTTTGTTTCTATTCAATTCAATGAATTCTTGGTCTAAATCTAGTTTCTGATTGCTAGGTGAGTCATTTTTTCTCTAAGAAGGCCCCTATTTTAAATCGTCTCATAGCCATTAACAAAATCTAGTGAAAAAGGAGCTATATTCAATTTTTGTGATGTTTATTATGTCTACTATGTGATTTGACAGCTTGCCTATAAGAACATTATCAATTTGTTAGTTCCTGCTTAATTTAATTGTGCAGCAATATTTATAATAACAGGTGATAACGTATCTAATTCTAGTTTATATAGTAAAGTTATGTGATGTGAAAAGTACAAAATTACATACATGTAATTAAATGTATAACAGTTTTGTCCAAAAATAAAGGCAATGACAAGAAATATTCCAGCTCAATAAAAACATCTAAAAAATTAGCAGTGTACAAACAATTAAAACAGTAAAAACAAGCTTTTTCTACTGACATTGTCATTTTAATATAACAAATATTATTCATTTTAAACCTTAACTTACAATTTTCCTGGTTTGAGTGGATGAAGATGGTATAAAAAGAGAAATATACATGTTATACAGTATACTGTGTACACATACAGTACAAATATAATTTACATGCTAATATGAAGAAGTGAAAAACTTGCACCACATTTAAAACATTGAATAGTTAAGTGATTATTTAACAGAGCATTGTTTGCTTAGCAAAACATTAAATGAACCATATGTACAGTACTATATGTATATCCTCAAACCAGTAAAACATCATTTCCAGTTTAAAAGCTGTAGTGATCCTGATAAGGTAAAACCAAAATCAAAATGTACTGAAATTCAGTAAAAATGCTATATTTAATGAGATCTCTAATACTTATTAGTTGACAAAAATCTGTATAATCTGCAGACATTTAAATATAGTACACAGCTACAGCTACACATTTAAATGCAGTTGAACTTTCCTCCTTTGACAGTGACAGTGTCACTAACCTTTCCTAGTGTTCAGAAATACATACAGTACTTCCATTTTCTATTTAAAAGCTATGCTTATACAGAAACTTAACTCTCCTTGCAATGATTTCAGGTTTTCAAATTATTGCATCACCAATATATAGGAACAAGATAACAATGCTGTAGTTAGACTGCAAAATGTAATCACCCTTTATCTTAATGCTAATCAGCCCATTTGTCTTTTAGTCCAGCATTTCCTAATATCAAAACTCATAAAATGCTTCTTCAACCACACATCAAGAGTGGACTTCAAGGATTCACCATTGTGAAATGTACCACAAAGACTTCAGATGCCTGAACAAACAGAACATCACTCTTACAGGGCATGATATCATGCCATGCAGACTAGATTATTCTAATGTCCAGACTCACACAGGTAAATGGTGGCTTGTTCAGTCTTGACCTAGATGGCTTGTGCATCTTCATACAGCTGCAGAATAGCATGTGTCAAGATCTCACATCAATGTCTGCGGCTGGTTTTACAGTGCATAGTAGGACCAGTTCCTGAGCATGATAGTGATGGGCAATTGTAGATTTGTGCAATCAGTGAGAAATTACAGGTACACCTTGATAAGGTAATCTTCTGGAAAAGCTTCAAATATGTCAATGCAGGGTGCCACTAGCACACTAAATTTTGGTCTCGGGGATATATTGGTTTATCTCATTATCAGAAAGTACAATGGAAAGTCCTGGATAATCACTGGAAACCTGCAACAACTCTTTGGTGATAATCTTGCAGGCTGAAATTTCTAGGTACCCATCTAGCAGAAACTTTTGACTAGAACAGCAACCATGGTTTATTCTGTAAATGTACAGCTCTGAGAATTAGTTCCCATTTGAAATGCTTTCTCACCTTATTTTTTTATGTAAGACACTTAACAACAGATAATTAAGAATACCATAACTGTTCCTCATTGCAGCTTGCATAAACACGTCATAATTGTATTAGGATGTTCGGGACTCTGATGCTGGATTTATTTTCTAAGTGTGATTCATAAATGGGCCTCTTTGGACCTCTTAAAATATTCACTGCACTGTTTTTATGATGAAAAATAAATTGATTATCTTTCCACCACAGTAAAACAACTTAAATATTCATTTCAATTCAAGATATAATATAAAACATATGGAAAAAATGAAAGCAATTTGGAAACTGTCACTTGCAGTTTTAATGGTGGGTGGTCAAGTATATACTGTACTACATTAGTTAAAAGCATTATTATGGAACACCAACAACTGTCATCATTGGATTAATTTAAATAAATATATACCGTAAACCACATTACTGAGTCTATCTAATTATAAAAGTGGTATGAGCACTCATATATTTGTTTTCAAAAATGAGAAAAAAATGAGACATGTAGAAGACATGACTAATTAATGTGAACACCTGTCATGGTACACATACTGTACATCAATTCATTAGACACAAAATCATATACTACTATCCACACAGGCTCTCCATCCTACAGCTCAATCTGGCAATTTGCCTAATGCAAAACTTGGCACATATGGGCAAATATCTTTTAAATCAAATTTATTTACGGCGGTTTTCATTTTAAAGATGATTATTTTTACCACGATTAAATAGTCCCCTCCTATACAACTCATTAGTCACTATAAGTGCCTAAAGGATAATGTGATCAGAGTACTGTCTTTGATTTCTCAAAAGGTAGAAAAATAGAAGGAGGCAACATGGATCTTATTATTGCTGGCCTGTTGAAACAATAAAAAAGGAATAGAGCTCAATAAAGTAATCAGTGCTATAAACCCAGGCTAATTGACTCAACTCTCCATTAGACGTTAAATTTGACTATGGCACATTCCTCTTGCTAAGACATAAAGATGACAGGCTAAAGACCAGAACTGTAAAATTAAGGTCAATATAATCTCACATACAGTACAAACAGTATGTGATAGATCGATATATTCTTTTCAGTAATTCCTGAATATATTTTTCATTTGTGTGAGAGGTCTAACTGCAACAACAGTTGCATTTTACAATTTATTTAGAGACGTATCTCCAATGCAACTGATTAAGCTGGGGATTTTGTGAAGAAGTTGGATGAATTGCTAGCCTTTTACCTCCTTATAAACAGTATGGAACCACCACAGTCAAAAGTGAAATAAGAGGTAACTCTCAGTTAGTATCTAGTAGGTCACAGCTTGAATTCACAAGCTGTGGCAATGACCTACTATACCCCAGTGTTTCCTTTCCCTGGCAGTTATCTTTCAAAGCCTTTTTAAAGGTAATACATTTGCATTTTCATTTAAAGATTCACTTACGCCTACTATTATATTGTTGTAATTTCTTCTTTCTAGACTGTGGCACAAAACACAACTAAATGACACTTGTGAATTTTTACAGTAATTGTTCTGGGTAGCAGTGTGGGGGAGTAGGTAGGAGACTGAACTCATAACTGAAAAGTTAGGAGTCAATTCCTGTGAGAGGCATTCATACAGTACCCTTTAGGAAGCACTTTACTGATTGCTTCAGGAAAATACTGTTGTATAAATGGGCAGAAATATACTGTAAATTACATTGGATAAAAGTGTCAGACAATTAAACCAATAATAATAATAACAACAAAAATAGCAGTTAATATCAGCACTGATACTGCTATTACACTACCCAGACATAAATGGTGAAGCCCATTGTCTATTTGTTTCAGAATTTGTTTCCCAGATAGTAAATAGTAGTTATTTTTGTTACTAAAGAGTACAACTTGAAAATACACGTTACCAGGGCTGAATTAAGGCATGGGCAAACTAAGCATGTGTCTAGGACCAAAATGTTCAGTAGAAGGCTGTCAGTTGTGTTATTTTTAAAATTTTCCAATAAAAGATTTAATGTATATTTAACTGAAAAAAATTGATTTTCCATGTAATTCGAACTGAGCTGTTTTTTAATGCATATGGTACATATAAACTACTGCTGGTGAAGCATACCAAGATCATTTACTAGCTGTTGCAGGTAGCCACAAAGAAAAACATATAGTGTACTGACAAAGTTAGCTCTCTTTGGTTTACCTTTATGTAATGTGTCTTTTGAGACACATTTTGTACACAATTCAATACAATAATCTTTGAATACTCATGAGGTTTGTGTAGTTGCAGAATGTTTAAAATAGCACTGCAAGTGCAGAGACATCAGCAGTAATTGTACTCGTATATAGTACAAGGTAAGCCTGAAAGATATATGCCTTTAAAGGTACTGTACAGTATATGAAAACTTTATTTGTAACATCTCCAGCTGTATGGAAAACTGTCATTTTCATTGTTGAAACAATGAAAATCACAATGAAAGGGCATATTGAAATGTGTGAAAGATTGCCTCTAATCAACAGCAAAGGAAGGAAAACTAAATGCGTTGCCATTATTAGCAATTGAAAACAGCTTTATGGCATCCTTGGATTTTAATGAAAAGTTTGTTAGGAGAAAAAAAAATGAAAGTTACTTTCAATAAAGTGTAAACAATGTATCTAATCCTATTGTTTTGCATTGCATATCCAAATTATTATTTGTATAATTTAATGTAAATCCTAATTATTTCTTCATTAATACTGCTACAAATTTAATTTCACTAACAGTAACATTAGACTATACCACTGTTTGAGTGTAGGTCTGACTCATATTTATGCTAAATTGGAGTTTGAATAGTGTAGTGAAAAATGTTCTGCATGAATATTCAATCAACGATGTATAATAACTTAAAACAACAGCAATTCGAAAATGTGATGTTACTAGCTGTAGAAGATACTAGTGTTTACACATTTGTGAGGTTTTAAAATGTATTTGTATTATGGAGAGAAGGAGCAATGTGCTTGTTTGCCTGTAGTCCAGCAGATTTGCCTGTAGTCCAGGGTTGTGTCATTGCCTCATGGGTGTTTGTGTATACAAAGTAGGCTGATTATATTCAAGTACCTGCACATGAAGAACCGTGCCATTTCTTGGCACCTAAAATGGTACAAGAAACCCTTCACTGCATCAAATGTATATTTAATACTTGAAATGGTATTTAAGCCTGTGATCTTCTGCTTAGGCTACTCCAAGAGCTCTAGGAGACTGAAGAACTGAGAAAAGCAAAATTCAGGGAGGTGTGTACCCTAAATTGTAAGAGGAAAAAAACAACATAGAAAGACTGATCCAAAGAAGGGTCTGGGAGTGAAAGTCAAAAGAAAAAAAATACATTCAACAACCCATCACATGTGAAAACATTTGTACCACTCCAGGACTGTAAAGGCACGGTCTCAACTACAACTGCAGCCAATACTATGAAAAATACAAAATGATAAGTGGTGGTTGTTGAAAACTCTATTCTCCAGAACACTAGAGTTCCAGAACTGAGATAAGATTCAAAAACAACAGTATGCTGTCCTTCTGGAACTGAGGTGGCTGATATCATTCATCAAGACAACATTCTCTTAACTAAGGTAGACTACAAACCCTTAATCATTATTTTGTCAGCACAAACCACATTGGTATAACCAACACACTTTCTGAAGCAAATTCACTTTTGAAACAAGTGAAGAACCAAATCAGTGCTATTCTTTTTCCACGTTCACTATACAAAGGCAATTTCTAGTATCAATCTATCACCACAAAACATGGGTGAGGACATGGTGTGCTGAAGAAACCTACATGTGCTATACAGCAGTATCATCAGCAGAAAATGAATTGGGAGAAATGGACTGCTTTCTTATTCAGTCTGTTAAAACACCTACAAGAAGAAATGCTTGTATTGATCTAGCCTTTTTAAAAGAATCAAAAGAGAATGAAAAAATAGAAGTGAGAGAACCATTAGAGAACTGTGATCATAATATAGTGTGCTTTAAGTATACTTTTAAACAGTACAGGTCAGAGAGATCAGAATTTCATGAAAGCAGACTTTGAAGAAATAAGATAGAGCTTAAGAGAAACAGAAAAGGGTAGAACAGAAATGGAAATGGTGACAAATAGTTGGCAATAGTTTACAACATTTCCACTTAGAGCTTGAAACAGTATTTTCCAACAGTGCGTAAATCAAAAGCTAAACAGCAGGATCCCAAATGGTTTAACAAATAAATTCAGAAAAAAATATAAGGTAAAAGAACGGACTTTCTAAATGATTCAAGAACAGGATCTGGGATTAAAATGAATTGCATTCACAGGTAAAAAAGGTATTAGAAAGGCCTAAATAGAGATAGAAAGGAATATTACAATGAAGGCAAAGGTAAATAATAAAAGGTGCTTTCAGCAAAACAGTAAACGAATAGTGAATGATAAAGTAAACTTTATCTGGATCAATAATGGGTAATATTTAGACAAATAAAAGGGAAATTACTGATTTACTCAATGAGTATTTCAATCAGGTGCTCACTAAGGAAGACACCAACAACAATCTTCAGTGAATGGGCATAGTTCTGTATTAAATAGTATTAGGCAAGAGAGGCAGAAGTGTTTAGGACACTAGAAGCATTCAAGATTAACAAATCTCCAAGGCCCAATGGTATTCTACTGCAGTAGGTCACCTTTAACCTGGTAGTGTGCCATGGAGGGCCTACTGTACATACATAAAAGGAATTTAAATTTTGGCCTTACTTACTGTAACCTTTATAATAACTCTCAGGAATTGTAGATCTGGACTCAGGCTGGACCAGCCATGGTATTTAAACTTTCCACCACTGACTTGGTCTATACCTTGCTTCACCTCACTGGAATTCTGCTGTAAACCTAACATTAAACTACAGGAAAGCAACACCATTTTTCTCCTCGTTACACCTGTCTTTCAGGGAAAGCTAACCCTGCTGATCTCCTTTTAAACATATGGGAGAGACAACCATTGTCACGATCGTATGTCCCTCCTCTTAAGGGAGCTCCGGCTCTTTCCCATTTTCGTTGATTTTGTGCACCTGCTTCCTGTGCCAGCCCTTCCCTTTATAAGCCAGACGCTCCTACCATTCTGGGTTCAGCTTTTGAAGATGGATGCCCAGAAGCCCGCCTACCAGTGGGTCCAGGAGAGACCCGACGGCATTGGCATCACAACGGCGTCCTGACCATCTGGGTCCAGGTCTTGGAGTGCCTGGCCTCATTAACCCTTTCTTCCCGTCCCTCCACCTGATCCATCTCCAGTTTTTAACTTTTGTCTTGTCTGTCGTGGATGGATGACCCGGTTCTGGACTCTTGCTTTCACCCTGGATTTCCCTTTGTACTTGTTCACCTGGACCACTCCCCCCTCCCCCCAGCACCAGTGCACCGTCGACACGCCCCCCCGTTCGTCTACCAGCCCAGTTCCCAGTCTTCTCTCCCCCGTGTCTGTTTCACTCCCTTCCGGGTTCTACCGTCTGCATAGGGTCCTGATTAATGCTTCGTGACAACCATCTTCCACCTTTTCAACAATAGGAAATTTAAAACGTTTCCCCTAGTCTAACCATAACTTTTATCTAGTCTACTTTATGACTAGCAGATTTCACATGTACTGTAGATCTGTGCGCTGAACCTTTTTAGACAAAGAAAAATTATCAAACAGAGTCGCAGCAGATCTTACTCTCTCCACTCTTTAAACACTTTAAATGTAGCAAATTCCATTAAAAAAAGATACAGATATACTGTACAGCAAAATAATTCAAGACAGGACATAAACATCTGGCAGATGTTTGGCAGATGATATTTAATAGACTGTATATGACATTTAAATGCTATATATTACATGCAGTTAACAAAAACAAAATATACAAAATGGGAAATACTAAACTTGAAGAAGATAGTTGATTAAAGATTTATATTGATACAGTACATAATTTACAACTTTTAGACAATGAGGGGATTAATAACAAAATCAAACAAAATGTTAGCATTTGGAGTTGAAAGTATAGACTTTATAGCAATGACAGTTATGTGAAAATTGTATGATATACTACAAAACATCTCATTTAGAATATTGTGCATTGTTTTGGTCACACATAACTAAAACATATTACTGCTCCAAAATCAGTCCAGAGTAGTACAACCAGATACATTTGTGAACTTAAAGGAAAATTCTACATTGGCAGGTTAAAAAGAACTAACATGTTTAGTTTTGAATAGAAAATACAGGATGTCTAATCTAAGTATTGACAAATCCTCTAAGGCATTCACAAAACCAAACCAGTAGATATCTTCACTATCAGTGAAACTCAAATGAGAGGACACAAATGGAAAATACATGTAAAGGCATTTAAAACTGAAAATAGGAGACACTTTATCCAATTGGCTGTGGAAGCACAGGTCAAACTACCCAGTCAAGACATAGCATTCTTTCAAGAAATGGCTAGATGACATCTTAGGATCAGTTGGCTACTAAATACTAAATGTTCAAGATGGAGGCTGTAATATTTGTGTGCGTCAGCGGTGAAACTGTGCATTGATTGGTGGAAGGCAGAGCTGGAATAAGGGTGTTAGGATAACAGGCTATGGTGAATGTATCAGTAAACGGGGTCAAAGTTATGACTTAAAATAAAGAGTTTGTTTGAGTGGTACATCGTTGTCCTGGGTTGTTAATTTATACATTATGTGTGTATAAGAAACAAGACAGAGGCTAAATGACCATCTCTGGTTAGAAAAATTTTCCATGTTCTAATTTTAGTGGTATACTATCATTACGGTGTAATGCACATACTTTTAGAAATAGATGTTAAAAGCATGTCATACAGGACATTCTTACTTTCTCTTTGTATTTCACAGAACGGCTTTTGAAGATCCTTAAATGATAGATACCCATTTTGTCTGCAGTCCACTTTGAGAAAACCCAACTTTCCAGATTTGTGCAATAAAGCATTCCATTGATCAAGTTTCCTGGAGTTTCTTAAAAAAAGGTTTACATGGCTTTTGTTTTCGCAGTGTCATCTGGACCATGCTGAACTTCTGAGGCTATGATTCATGTCTATGTCAATGGAGTTGTTTAAAAGAGAGCTGCATTATTTTCTGTTTTATTGGCTGAAGTGGGGAGAGAATTAGTTGATAGCAGCTCCTCAGTTTCAGGATTTGGGTTAAGAGTTTTCCTAAAAATGATACTTAAAACAGCTTTCCATTGGTAAAGATGCCCATATTTTTCCCAAGACATTATAATCAAATCAATTATATCAATTCCAGATATTTTGGCTGAATATTGTATATACAGTATCTTCATTTTTTGTGATTTCTAAACAAGAGAATGAAACACAATTCCAGTCCTATATTTTTCTCTTCTTAATTGACCATTGCAGTGGAGACAATGCTATTCCCATCCAGAGATCTGCAAGTGCACTCACAAAAGTATAATTGGGTACAATTGTTATAATTTGAATGTATTTCCCATTCTTAGAAAGATACATTATCCTTCTCATGAACTTTAAATGTCATGTGCAAATTAAGACTTAATTGAATACAGAACAGAGACTTGTTTATGCCTTTTTAAGGCAGAGAAGCATATGGTGCTAAAAATGACCCATTGCTTTCTTTCAATTTGTACATTTGTATTTGTAAGTTTTCAGCAAAATCATCTTTCCATCAGGAAAACAATTTGTATCTGAAGACATGTCTTAATTTGTGCTATCAGTACTGCATGGCTAAAAAAAAACAAGAAAAGATCAATGAAAGCCAGGATTTTGAGTGGCTCAGTGTGTAAGACTCAGACACCCTATAGTTCACAGATTGCCAGTTTAAGTCTTTAATTCCAAACAGGTCTGTAGGATGTAAAGTTTAAATTCATGACAACATATTTATTAAAAGTTAAACTGACCTTGATAGTCAAGAGTGCTGCATTTTAATTCTGCTGACAGCATAATGGTTCGGAAGAACTGTATCATCAGTCTGCATTATGAAAATGTTTTGTTAAAATAGGCTATACCCACTGTGAATTCCAAGAACTTCAGCTTCATCAGAACGCCGTCTGCCTTTTTCATTATTTCGAGAACATAGATCTCTGCAAAACAAAACTTTCTTCCTAGGTAACATAAGGAACCAGACCAGCTGGCAGTGTGACCCGGAAAAAGCATTCATTCCCATTGAACTTTGCACACTGACAACAACGCACAGAGATCACCAGAAAAGCAAAATATTCTGATATTTTCTTCAGTCTACTTTTATATGTTTTTTAAGGTCCTGAACATGACAACTCTTCAGTATGCTTATATTATGCCAATTATTAATATTAGTCCAAAACAGCATGTTGTGTGGATCTGAAAAAAATGTGATGCATTGAATATACTGTATACAGTACTGTACTTTGAGACTTTTGTGAAAAGTAAATATAATTATGTTTGTTGGAAAAGAGAAGTGTTTTTTCTTTAAAAAGGTCCTTTCAGGCTTTTAATATTATATGAAAAATCTGTTCCTAGATTTTTCTCATGTAATAAAACAACAGGTGCCTAGTACTATTACCAGACGAAAACTTGCATGTCTGCTGCATATTGTTTTATGCAAAAAATCTTTAATTGCTTAATTTATTGTCATCTACCTGGTCTAAACAAATCATGATCCATATTAATCCATGATTATTTCACACACCTCTACTTTTGTCAGTAATGAACACATTTTATAACACTCTAGAACTATTACAAGTACAGTAAAATTGCCTGAAGAGTTAAAAATGCATAAAAGCCAACAGCTGAGTAATATTATCTTCTATCTTCACAAGGAACTATCTGATTTATGCTGCTGATCACAGGTAACTGCAAAATGCTATAAACGCTTCAAACTGTGAATATTATAAAACATAATGCATGCTGCAAGAGAAAAATGGAAACTGGATATTGTTATTCCAAAGGAATCAACAGAGCCTGAGAGGGTCTGTTGTGGCAAAAACATGTCCTTACCCAAATAGCCGCATACTGTATCTATTTTCCTGCCTTTTGCTATCTGCACTCTCTGTATTTCCAGCTCATAGTGAAGTAACATTCTAGTTGTTAGAAGCCAAAATCAGCAATTCATCAGTCTACCGAAGCACTTGAGCTTACTGCCAAGAAAAATCAACCCATTAAGTTATCTACTGTACCACTTCATATTGCTCTTTCTTCATTTTTAAATTAACTTAAGCTTGACCACAGACTGATTCAATGTTACTTTGCTTTAGCAGTTAACAAAATATATCCTCTCATGTTGTCCATTTCTGTACACACTCACACCAGGACTCATTTTCCCAGAAGCCAATTCATCTACTAGTATGTCTTTGGATTGTGGGAGGAAACCAGAGCACCTAGATGTAACCCACGCGAACATAAGGAGAACATACAAACTTCACGCAGACAGTATGCTAGGAATTGAACCCTTCCCCAGCACTGTGAGGCAGCAATACTAAATGTTGATTAGAATTTATAGAATTATAATTTAGATTTATAATGCTTCACATAGAAAATGTAAGCAAGAGTTTGTCTATCCATCCACCCATCCATTTTCAAACTACTTTATCCAGTCATGTCATGGGGGCAGCCAGTGCTTATCCCATTGAACAACAGGTGCAAGGTGAGGTGCAACCTGAATAGGATACAGCCCAGTCCATCACAGGACATGCATAGAACCAATAAGCACAAACTCACTCCAGGGCTGGTTTTTCCCAAATGCCAATTAGCCTGTCAGTATGTGTTTTGACATTGGGAGGAAACTGGAGCACCTAGACAAAACCCAAGCAAACAAGGGGAGAACATACTGTACAAACTCTACATAATGTAAAAACCACCCTGTAGCGGCGAGGCTTATTAATAAGAAAGAATTAAGTGTTCTGAGCCTTCCCAAATGAGGCCCCATTTCTCTGTTCATCTCTGTGGTGCAGCCACAGAGAAACTATTCATGCAGGCTGATTTAAGGTTTCCTTTGATAAGGTTTCCTAGGACGGCTCCCAAAGGGGGATGCACTTAGCTAAGCCTGGCTATCATGATCAATGGTCATCCATTGGCACCTATCTGTCTAGGGAGTGCCAGATGGACATCTGGACTGCATTCCTAAGTGTCAGGAGTAAGTGACTCATATCTCACCTTGATCAACCAATCAGGGACTGGTAGGGCTGAGTAACCCACGTGGGACTCTGATGCCCATGGAACTTTCAGCCAATGAACGAGCTGAAGTTCCTCCAGGTAAAAACAGGCAACACAGAGGGCCTGAGAGATTCAGAGGGGGATTCTGTGAGAATTCAGTGGACTTTTCTAAAGGGAATTCAAAGGAGAATTCCAGGGCAGGACGGCCCAGGAGCAGAAGGGCAGGACATTCTCGCAGCGCGCCTCCTGACCATCCTGAGACTCAGCCCGGACAACCACGGAACGGCCAGTGTGTCCCAGTGCCAGAACTTTCCTTTGTTCTAAGAGTCTAGAGCGGAGGTTGCCAGAGAGTAACCAGAGGATCCACCCGAGGTTAGCATCAGCAGCAGGCCTCGTGAACAAGTCGGAACTGTGGAAAGCTGAATCACTATTCAGAACTAGCTCTTCATCAGGAACGGACCGGTCCTCTTCCTGACTTGGTGGGACCCACAGTCATCTTTTCTCCTGTGCACAAACTTTGCCAGTTAAAGCCAACACTAACTAGCCGGTCAGTGAGCATCAGCAGCGTAGCGTCGCAAACCGCACAGCACAGCCTGGCACCGAGCCAGAGAGCGCGGATTGGACAGCAACAGCCTGCAACTGTTTCTTTGTGCCCGCAGGAGATCTGAATCCCCAAAGATTGGATGAGTATTCAACTTCACTGCATTACTGCTCGAGAATTCAATTGTTATCCCAACCAGTTGATTTCAATTTAATTCCTAAGAGTTATGTACTTGTTTTGAGTATCTAATGTAGAAGTTATAACCAAGTTCATTTATGAAACGGTCTAAATGAATAATATACTGAACGTATGTCCTCTTGATATATGTAACTCTTTGTAACTGACTGAATATATACCTTTTGTATTCTGATAACCCTCTCGATAAGATCTGTTAGGTTTATATGCATATTCTATGTATTAATAAATGTATCCTCGTGTATTAGTACCTGTGTGTGTGCGTTGTTTGAGTTATGTCGCATGGTTGGATTCTAAAGCCATCAAAAGAATCAATTTTGTGATTTACTGCTACAATTAATAATTGTCCCAGTAAATGCCCAAACCCTACAGAACTGGTGACTTCAGAGAGCACACTACATTACAACCCCATGTCCAAAACTGAACCCAGGTCCTCAGCATTGAGCATTGAGCAATCCCTGTGCACTGAGCAGTCCCCGTGCTGCTCAAAATAAATGGTGATTATTATAATTTGGCAGGCTGGGGTATACAGTACTGTTTCTTTATTTTAACGATATTACTCATAAGTGATGTTACGCTGCAAAGTAATGAATGGCATTACTTCACTGCAGCTGCCATAAGAAACGAATCCTCAGAATTCTCTGCAAGACTTTTCTTTTTTCTAATTATAACACAGAAATATTTTCATGCTCTGCATCACACCATCACCCCTGAACAAGTTTTACGTTTTATCTCTAGCAAAAGTGCTTCTCTGGTGCTTACAGTCAGCTTGTTACAGAGCCTGCATTTTGACACGCAGGCTTACCTATTTATAAATCTCAGAGTCAGAAATTGATGCAAATTGCACACTGGATTTTTTTTTTCAAAATAATGTAAGTACAGGACTAAAGAATTATTCTTTTGGAAGTTTTTTTCGGAAACTCTTTCACTGTGGTTTTATATTCCTATGCAACACCATTTTGCAATAGTTTGTAGTTGGGGAATTGCAGATGACTAATTTTTAAAGAGAAATGTGATCAAGGCAGTGAAACACAAAAAAAGAAACAAGTGCATTTAGTTTTCTTTTAAACATAGTTTGTTTTTCTTCCCAAGACAGGTTTTTGTATGTTTTGCATTAAACTATATTTCTAAATCCTCTGACTACGTCCAGAATTATCTGGTCATGGTTTATACCTGTACATTACAAAGTATGTAAAATCCACAGGTGAAGCTGTGTTGTTCTTATCAAGTCATAGCTACTGCTCTTTCCATCTACCCTCTTTTTTCACTTTTCCAAAATATCCTTGTTTGTTATGAAATGAGCAAGATACAGTAAGTGTGCAACAATTCTTTGTGTTACAAAGAATGAGATGTTCAAAACCCCCTCCCAAAAAATAATAAATAAATCAAACAGAAAAGAAGAAACAAAAGGTTGTATAGGTCAAATATATAAAAAGCCTTCTTAAAGGATATCCTTTTAAGTGTTTTTAAGCTACTGCAGTTCTTGCAAAATTAGCATGTTGACTTACAGTATAACCCATTTAAACTTAGTAGTTCCACCTATCCCAGAAATGGAATATTATAGCTTCCCTTTGATCAGGTGTTCATCATGAAAAAAAGCTTCCTTTAACATTCTAGTTATGCAATCTATGCCTGGCGGGGATATCAGAGCTTTTATTTCATATATGACTAGCTCTGTGGTGAGTATACAGCAGTGTATGATAAAGTAGGCTATGAGCTTGAGCCCTACATTGGAAAGACGGTAATTTCTTCTTTTAAGTAATTTTGGAATGAAGTCAGTCTACACAATATTTTTTTTTATCTCACTCAAGCATAGAAAATGTAGTGTTATTCACTGGGATTGTCATCTGGATCTTTTTAAAGATTGCAGAGGTGAAAGAATATAGAGTAGCTAAGAGACACAGTACCAAAGGACTAAAGTGTGCCAGTGTCTCAGTTATTAAAATGTAAGACTCACTGCTTAACTTTGAACAAATGTCATTTTGTTTTCTGAATATCTGCTGCAGGTCTATTTTTGAGCATAAGAGATACTGAATTTGGTTCTGGGTTCAAATCTAGGGCTTCAGCATAACACCAGAACCTGGAGACTTAGGCCACCAGCGGATCCAGGCATTATGCCTATCAACAGGAGAATAACTATACTGTATGAGATATATCATTTTGAGGATAAAAATGTCACATCTTCCTGTGACTAAGGTTGGTGTTCCTCGTTAAGAATGTTCACATTTCTATATGACACTCTCAAGGGGGTGATGAGTACTAACATTCACCTCTGAAGGAAAACATGATCATTTTGAATACCTTAAAAACACAACTTGCAGAATGTTGATTAGCCCTGGGTCGATTGAATAGATACAGTACATACTTTATTGTCCACTACTGGTGAAATTTGTCTTTGGCTACTCCCATGAAAGTACAAAACACACAAGAAAAACATAAAAGTAACATAAAGTCACATAAAGTACATGTACATGTAATTACAACAACAGTACATGATACATAGAATACATATAATACATACAGTAGATACATATAAATGGATAAATATATAGGTATTGGGGGGACAACATTAACATACATTCATTGAGTAGTTTTATTGCACAGGGGACCAAGGACTTCTTATAAATGTTTTTATTTGAATTTGGTACCCTATACTGTCTTCCTGATGGGAGCATTATGAATTGAGAATGTAGTGGGTGCACTGAATCAGCTATGATGGTCCTAGTCCTTCTGAGAACTGTATTATGATATAAATCAGTATAATATAAATTAATTATAAATATAATATTACATATAATATTTAATATAAAATAAATCATTCATATTTTCTTGAACAAGATAATGGCACCCCATGGTCAATATATGATAAGTTGATAATCAGGTTTAGCAATGAAACAAAGATTGTAAAATAATAGTAAAAATAATACATTTGACTTTGCTATCTCAATACCTCTGGAGGGTACACTATGTTTTTGGTGGCCAATTGAAGTACAGTATCTTTCATAACTACATAACTATATTATATGTTTTTCATATCTGCAGTATATTAAATATACCATATAATTATTTTTTTAATTTAACTATATTTTATTGGAATTTCAAAGCATAATTTAGTATATTTTCTTGGAATATTTACACAATATTGGAAATATTCTGTTGGATAATTAAATATTGCCTATCACTATCTTACATTTAGAACACAGTATATACCAAAGGAAACTGGCATCCAGTACCTTATACAGATGTCGTTTTTTATGATTAGGGATCCAAGCATGTTTCCTTCTTTTCTTTTGTTCATTCTTTGTTAACACTTAGCCCCCTCAAGCAGTAGAAAAACTGTTGAAGTAAATCCATGTTCATCGAACTCTGAATGTTTGCAAGCAATAATAAAATTGCCTCATGTTCATCATCTCCTCATGAAGTGCACTGCACTAAACAACCTAGGCCTTAATAAAAATGAAAAAAAATTACTAGAAATATTGACTAGTTCTTTCACAGGTTCAGAATGTGTAAGACTTGCTAGGATGAGATTGGACTGACACACTTATTCCAAAGCTCTGTGACCAATAAATTCCACTTGTCAATATTAATAACGTCCAACAAAATAATTTTAAAAAAGCACTCTATATCTCACCCTTTCATGGCCACATCAACACCTCTGCAATAATAGCCTCCTTCTGGGGGTTCATGACCTCAGTCTCTTTACTTTGGAAGCTTGTAAAGTGAAGAAGCTAAGCCATTAGGAAAGCTCTCCACAAGAAGCCTTTAAAGAAATGTCCAAACATTTAACCAAAGCTGTACTACTCAACAGCAGGCACATCCATGCTTTCTTCTCCTAAATTCTTTCTAACAGGAGCAATCTTTATCACTATAGTGATATGTCACATGTGACTTAACAGCACTATCAGAGCAAAAACAAGGAGCAGCACTCCTAATAGAGCACTGAACAAATGAGAAAATACAGGATAAAACTGTGCAGGTAAAAACATTCTCAAGTTTCTGTCTCAGAGAGAAGATTTGTAAACTTTATTTCTTGTATAAAAAACAGATGTTTATTTAGTTTAAAAACATAAACAGGATTGTTTCAAATACTCAGTAATTAAGCATTTCATTTGTCCCAAAAAATAATTAAGTATATTTGTAACAATCATTAATTAATTGCTATTTTACCTCTGTTTATGAGCAACTTTTAGAAATTATTTTTTATTTATTAAAAATAATGTTACTGTATACTGACCTAAGCCCATTTCTTACATTGACCATTTTGCATCTCTTAGTATGCACCCAACGCTTAAAGACATAGAGAAACTGAGACGTTTGAATCATGTGTTGTTCTGCCTCACACTTTGAGTTTCTAATCACGTACAGCAAGATGCGTTTTTTTCTGTAGCAATATTATACATTTTCTCAGTGGGTTATCCGAGATGCCTCTCTAAAAGACCAATCATATGCTGAAATTTAATAAAAGTCAAATCACACGCCTTGACATCCAGATGTCTGAAAGGTACAACGACAGCATATTGAAAGAAAGGGGAAAGTGATAACTCAGCAAGTTGCCTTCGTCTCGCAGTGCCCCAAGGGCTAACAAATAGGATCTGGCACACTTGTGTTACTTATTAAGGGCATTTGCATGAAACCCTGAGACCTCACCTTCAGCAGACTACTGTCAGCATTTCTATAGTAACAAAACTATCCACAGCACCAAAAGGCCAGATTAGAGGTGTGTGGAGTAGAGGTAATGTTTTTCTACAGGTCATCTCTGTTGGTTTTCTTTATGATACATGTTTTATCTGCTGCAAAATCCTATGAGGAACAACTCAGACAAAGTCACATACTGTAAAATACAGTAGTTGCCTTTTAATTAATAAATCCACCCATTTTCTAACCAATTTTTCCAACACAGAGTCACAGGGAAGCCGGAGCTTATCCCAGTAGGCAACCGGTGCAACATACAGTAGGATACATCCTGGAATGGGACGCCAATCCATCACAGAGTACACAGACACAAACACATTTACACCAGGGCCAATATTCCCCGACGCCAACTAACCTACCAACTGTCTTTGGACTGTTTCAGAGGAAACCCATTCAAACATGTGGAGAACACACTAAGTCCACACAAATAGCACTCCAGAAACTTAATTCAGGGCCCCAGTGTTGCGAGTCAGCAATGCTAACCATTTGCCACTGTACCCCCAATGAGTATTAAAATTAAGTACAGTAAATTCAGTGAGGCTTCTGAATGTTGAAATCTTCGTGCTTTGCTTCAAGCAGATTGAGCAATGCTCATCCTGACAGTTGTATGCTTGTTCTATGCTATTACAAAGTTATGAATACCTCATCAGTGTGATTTTAGTATATTGGTTGGAACTTACAGTATTCCTGTGTTTAATTTAAACACAGTGGCACATCATAGTTTATTTTGAAAGGTTAATATCAGCAGCACAGTTTCTGAATCTGAGAAGTTAATTAACAAGTCATTAATTTTAGCATTAATTCTATGAATATTGCCTTTGGTATAGTGTGAAATAAACTAAATTCAGTCTCATATTCTGGGAAACCTGCTTTAAGCTTTAAGATAATAGACACTTGACTTCTGTATAATGTATTTGCTAGTTCATTGACACCTTTCAGAAATCTGTATACTGTGCCTAACTGTATACCATGTTAAGCAACAATGCCTTTTGATATGCATTCCATAGGGAACAATGAGAATGAAAAATAAGAAGATACAGTAAGTGAACAATAGGTGTTTAGTACTGTATGTCTTTCCAATGTGTGATGAAGGTATGATAGGTGCTCATATTGATGCACTGTAATGATCTCTGGAGTTTGTTGTGTTGTGTATAAGATGATGTGTTTCCTATAGAATGTTGTATACTGTATGTACACCACATTTAATTGCTCCATGTCACATTTTTCCCAACACAGTGGCTAGATTTGACCAAATAACGTTATAAGCAGCATGCAGAAATGTATTTTGAGAAACAGTATATAAAATCTAAAAAATCTTCAAACTAGCTTTCAAGTAATCAGGTAATAACAGCCAATTTTACTAGGGAGTGCCTATTTTCCTGTGATATTAAGATAAATATTTTATATAACACAGCTTTAATTTTATTAAAGCTAGAAAAAGACCTTTGGGGAAAATTGGAACAGTTTTATTAATTATTTTTATGAACTAATTCACAAGTATTTTTCAAGAAACAGATTGATAACATTTTACTATAAATAACAAATCTACAAATACATTAACATTAGGGATCAAACCATTTACCTTTGTTCATATACTTCCTTGTACTGAATTTGCTTACTCTTTTCCCAACTAGATTTTCAAAACTTGACACTTAGAACTAATGTCATTGCATTATGTTTTACAATATATTTCTATGTGCTGTATGTTACATTACAGTACATACTGTACCACTAGTCTGTACACCAGCTAAAACCCTTGCACATTAGGACCTACAGTAAGAACTTCACTTAAATACTAAAGTTGTCATGAGAGTTAAAATTTGCTCGGAGTAGAACATTTTCTTCAAACACTTCCTTTTGTGTGACTCAAAGCTATTACCAAAAGTGACATAGAAACAGTCTGAAGTTGACATTTAGGTTTATTGTTTAGATAAACACTGAAAAAATATAAATGTGAAAAAAGATACAGCAACATACCTCAAAATATCAAAATAGTTTCATATTTAATTAAGTGAATAAAAAAAATATGAAATACTGCCTGCTCAAACATCTTTTACACTATCTCGTCACCCTTGTTCCCCTCAGGAGCTAGTCTTCTGCACACTACAATATAATTCAAAACTTCAGAGACACCATTTAAAAAGGATAAGACAGAGAACATCATTTGTTCTTTTTCACTGTAAGCTTTAAATTCAACATCTTTATATGCATTTATAGACATTTCATGAACAGATAACTGTATTTTCTTTCATGAAATAAAGAAAAGTTACAAATGTGAGGAGGTCATTAGGTCATCTACTCTACTGGGTAGATAATTGATTTGAGAATCTCATTCAGCCATTTCTTTAAAGAAGGCAAAGTATTAATAAATAATAATAATAATAATAATAATAATAATAAAAATAATAATAATAATAATAATAATAATAATAGCTTACACTTATATAGCGCTTTTCTGGACAGTCCACTCAAAGCGCTTTACAGATAATGGGGACTCCCCTCCACCACCACCAATGTGCAGCATCCACCTGGATGAAGTATTAACTTTGATAACATGGCTGGTTAGCTTGTGTTATTTCAGTATATACAGTATTTCTACATAGCACCCATCTAATCTGTTTTGTAAATCATGGCAAAAATAACATCTTTACATTTATGAAATGAAATTACATAACTGTATACGCTTGTATACTTATATAATATGCTAGTAGCCTAAATTGAAATTCAAGACAACAAACGTAAGTTGACAAGTTATACAACTTCTCCAGTAAAGACAGGTCAATAGATTTTATTCAAACAAAATTTGTTGCCACATTTTGGAAAGTGGTTTTAATTTACAATGAACACAACCTCTAATCTAATCTAAAAGGAAGTTTGGCAAAGCACCATTTATACCCTCAAAGTCCTGACCTCCAGTAGAGATAATTTATAGTCAACTGAGCAAGGTATGCTCACTATACAGTGTGATCCAAGTTAGGAGTATGGTTTGTCAGGACATTAAATTCCACAGGTTTCTAACAAAGCATACAAATGGTTTCTGCTATGAAAGTTTCCTTTGGGCTATTTCATGCTTCTGTTACATACAGTATGTGAGCTTTTTATTTAGTGTTTAGAATACTATACATTCAGAGAATAATAGCTTCTATTCATAACAAAAATAGGGATTATGACACCCCAAACTCATTTTCAAGGGAATAAGCCAAGAGTTTTCTTAGTACACAATTTTTTGGGGATAGAAAAGTCATAAGAATAGAAATAATATTGTATATCCTGACTACAAAATACTGTACAGTATATTTCTGATTTGGATATACAGTAAAATGAGCTAGCTAAAATGGAAGCTTTATACAGTTAATAAAAAACAAACATCTATTTTCTAACTGCGTTATCCAATATATGGACACGGGGGAGCCAGCGCCTATCCCGGCAAACTGAAGGCGTAAGGCAGGATACATCCTAGACGGGAAACCAGTCACAGGACACAAACACGCACACACTCACACCTGGGACAATTTTACCCTGAAGCCAACTAACCTACCAGTATATATTGGGACTATGGGAGAAAAACGGAGCACCCAGAGGAAATCCATATGAACTCGGGGGAGAATATACAAATTCAATGCAGATACCGAAGCATCCCATGTCCAGAATTAAACCCAGTGCTGTGCAGCAGCAATGTTAACCACTGTGTTACCATGCCACCCTAAATAAAAAACAACAACAAAGAATGCACTAAATGCTTTCTTTTAGATATTGTGATCACAGGGAGCAGGAAATGTACCCAGGAACAAAAATTTAAGAATAACACTGGTTTCAAAAGATCTCAGTAACTACAGTACAAAGCAGTTCTGTTTTTCACTATCATGTTACACAGCTAAACCATATTTCTCTTTGAGGAATTCAAAGCTGTAGACAATTAAAAGAAAATGTCACCCTGGATTTAATTTAGAAACCTAATTAAAGTTCGTCAAATGTGCGGCGATAAATAAAGTGCATGAAGAAGTAATACAAATGGCTGAATTCAAGATCTTTTTCTCAACCCCTTTTTCATTCTTTACATCATATTTCTAATATGACAGAGGAGCTCCATAGCACAAATAATTTTTTAAAAATTAACACCAAGTTCTGGTGTAAATGAAAAGCACATTGCTGTTATTAATTTGAAGCAATTGTGAAATTAAGTGGATGTGCAATTTAGTAAACTGGATTTGTCAAATGTGCAGGGGACACTGTTACAAATCCTGTACAAGCATGTTTTTACAAAGACAGCTGTCACTCTCTCCACCTTTCTGTTGAAAGATTAAATAACAAGCTTATTTCAATGAATAATCCAAAATGCCTGCAGATTGCCATTCAAGAAATGTTTTACATATGGCCTGTTTTATGGTCATAATCTGATCAAGATACTCAGGTCCTTTCCATCATTTTAAATTTCTTACAGAAAAGTTGATTAAATTAATAAACATAAGGTGAATAAGACTAAAAGATATGTATTAAATGTGCTTTTTCATTAATAAAGGTTGTGCAAAGACTTTAAATGCTCTTCATTTTTATTTCAGATTTGAAAAAACAAAACCATATTTACACTTGAGTAATCATAAAGTAAACTTTTTTTTGCTGCTTTGATTTATTTGTGCTTTGTGATTTTTTGCTGTCCTATTTTGAAAATGACAAAAATGTGCTAAAAAAAAGAATGCATGCTTTAGTGTCATATGAAGCAGCTCCCTGCCACAGAGGGTGAAGCTTTAATCTTGTTTTAAATCTAGTCCACCAACACGTCTCTTTTAAAGGAGAAAGCATCATTAGTTGTTTTTTTAAGTTTGATTTTTATCAGTCTGCTTTATCTTTTCATTTTGCCACATCTTATAAGCTGTTTCATTGATTATTCTGCTGTGCATTACAGTCAAATGCAAGCTCCTCTGTACCCCTGCCAAGAGACTGACAAAAAAGAGATGTTTGAGCTCTCTGGGGCTTTGTGGGTAAACCATTTTAATAAAATGTGTTATTGTATTACCACAGCCTTAATCTTAATTTTAAGATTAGTGTCATTTAGATTTTTTTGAATATCTGCTAAATTTTTTAAAGAGAAAAGGGATGTGGTGTGATGTGCAGCAGAGCAGTGTTATGAAACTATATACAGTATGTAGGAGCAAAATGTAAGGGTCCACCATACTGTACAGGTTAATGATTTTGCATTGTAAACACATTTTGTACTGGTATTTGTTCCTCTATCATGTCCACTTAAAAGCTAGACCACACAAACGCACTATACTAATTTTATTAATTTTAATTATACTAATTTTTAAACTACATATCATGAATCATTGAGTGACTATTGCAGAGCAGTCTTGATTTGTCAGGATTTAAACTAGCACCACTTCACTCAGAATGTAAGAAGTTTTTGCAAAGCCAAGGAAACATGTACAGTATTTTGGTGTTCGCATTGTGTATTTATATTTTTTAACCACAAATATTAAACCCTACAAATGGTGATGTGTTGTTTTTTGTTACATGATAAGATGCTTAAGTTACAACCTTTCATATCATTGCAAGAAGTAAAATAAAAGTTTCTTGTAATTTTTAAAAACTGAGAATTTTTGCATTACCTTTGTAGGTGAAATACTGTACCTCTTTCAGACAATAAAAATAACCTTTCAATAAATTGCATAACCTCAATCAGAATGTTGTGCTTAAGGTTACAGAAAGTAACTATTGTTGTAATGGAATTCAAATTTCATTACAAGTGTAGGGGTTTTGTGCATTTACTGGGACAATTATTAATTGTAGCAGTAAGTCACAAAATGATTAGTTGATGGCTATTAGAAAACCTATTAGTTATTAGAAAATAACTCAGCAATGCACACACACGGATACTAATACACGAGAATACATTTATTAAGACATAAAATGTGTATATAAACATAACAGATCTTATAGTGAGGGTTAGCAGAATACAAAAGGTATATATTTAATCACGAAGAGTTACAAAGTTACATACATACATTCAGTATACCATTCATTTATACCATTTCAAAAATGAACTTTGATTACAACTTCTACACTAGATACTCAAAGGCAAGTACATCACTCATACAGTAGGAATTAAATTGATATGAACTGGGGTTGAGGTAACAATTGAATTCTCGAGCTGTAATGCAGAATGTTGAATACTCATCCTATCTGTGTGGATTCAGATCTCCTGCGGACACAAGGGAACAGCAGCAGGCTGTTGCTAAGTCCAATCAGCGTCCTCTGGCCCGGTGCCAGGCAGTGGTGGTTCGGCTGAGGTGGGGGAGAAGGAGGGAGAGATTTCTGCTGCAGCGCGCTAGCAGTGGGCTCTCTGAAGACCGGCTAGTTAGTGTTAGCTGAAACTAGCAGAGTTTGTGCACATGGAAAGTGACTGCAGGTCCAAGCAAGTCACACTCTTTAGATGGGAAGAAGACCGGTTCATTCCCGATGTAGCGCTAGTCCTGAATCCTGAGATTCAGCTGTCCACAGTTTTGACTGTAGTTTACTCTGTCCATTTACACTGTCCACTCACCTCACAGGGCACCACCCCAGACACCCTCTTCATGTCCTCAGTCACCCCATCATGTGATCCCTCCTACTCCTACTCCATCTTCCCCTGCCCTCCTCGGCCTATCCATCACAGCTGACCAGGTCAGAAGGGAGTTGAGGAGACTCCATGCAGGGAAGGCAGCGGGTCCTGACGGTGTCAGCTCCAGGGTGCTAAAGATCTGTGCGGACCAACTGGGTTCAGTGCTGCAGTACATCTTCAACCTGAGATTAGAAAAGGTTCTGATGCTCTGGAAGACATCTTGCCTGGTGCCAGTACCCAAAAAGGGGCACCCTAAAGTCTTGAATGACTACAGACCAGTGGCACTTACATCACACCTAATGAAAACTCTGGAAAGGCTTGTACTGGACCACCTCAGAACCCTGGTGAGTACAGCACTGGACCCCCTGCAGTTCGCCTACTGGTCACACCTGGGAGTGGAGGATGCAGTCATCTATCTGCTACACAGAGCTAACTCTCACCTGGAGAAGACGCGGAGCATTGTGAGAGTTATGTTCTTTGACTTCTCCAGTGCCTTTAACACCATCCATCTACCTTTACTGAGAGATAAGCTAAGGGCGGCGCAGGTGGACACTCCCCTGATGTCCTGGATTATAGACTTTCTGGCCTGCAGGCCACAGTATGTACGGCTACAGAGCTGTGTGTCTGAACAGATTGTTAGCAGTACTGGGGCTCCACAGGGGACTGTCCTTGCTCCATTCCTGTTCACCTTTTACACCTCTGACTTCAGGTACAACTCTGAGACATGTCATCTGCAGAAGTTTTCGGATGACTCTGCAATTGTGGTGTGTATTAGAGAGGGGAGGGAGGAGGAATATAGGAGCTTGATTACCAATTTTGTGGAGCGGTGTCATCTTAACCATCTCCAGCTTAACACCAGCAAGACCAAAGAAATGATCTTTGACTTTCGAAGGAATAAGTCTTCGCTGAACCCTGTTTCCATCCAGGGTGAGGACATAGAGGGTGTACATTTCCTCCCGGCAGCTGTCAGGGTGTATAACGCTGCCCTAGGCTAGGACTGTTAGCCCTTCATTTGCTCCTCTATGGACACCATGTTTACTCCATTGTACTTTTTGGACAATCAGTCTGTATAAACCTATGCACATTTTGCACATATTTTATTGTTTTTACAGTGACTATGCACATTTTGCACACACCTATGTATTTATTTATTTTTATTTTGTTTGTCTTTTGTTTTATAACTATTCTGATGTCTGTTTTGCTTGTCTTGGGCTGGACTGCTGTAACACATCAATTTTCCTAAGGGATTAATAAAGTATTATCTATCTACTCGTTGATCAGGTGAGCGTTCGAGGTGGGTTCACGAGGCTTGCTGCTGGGCTAACCTCGCGCGGATCCT
The DNA here is from genome assembly GCF_059453375.1 of Lepisosteus platostomus. Classification (NCBI taxonomy): domain Eukaryota; kingdom Metazoa; phylum Chordata; class Actinopteri; order Semionotiformes; family Lepisosteidae; genus Lepisosteus; species Lepisosteus platostomus. The sequence continues at coordinate 21,930,642 of NC_142613.1, forward strand.
TTGGTTACGCGCAGGCGACCTCCGGTCTCGACTCTTAGAACAAAGTCAAGTCCTGGCAATCGGACACACTGGCCGTTATGTGATCGTCTGAGATGAATCTGAGAATGTCCTGGAGGAGACCCTTTCTGGGCCCTATGCTGCCTGTTTTATCTGGACGAACTACCGTCGTTCATTGGTTGAATGTTCCGCGGGCATTCAAGACCCATGTGGGGTTACCCTGCCCTACCAGTTCCTGATTGGCTGATCGAGGTGGAGGATCAGTAACCATGCTCTCTGACATTAGGGTTGTAAACAACCTGGGATGCAACTCTCCCAAGGAATCTCCCAGACAGTAAGGCGCCAGAGATGACCATTTATTAGGGTGGCTGGTGAATCTCAGCCTCGTGAGCTGTTCCTTATCAGAAAACTCTATCAGCTAGAAAAACACCTTAAATGTGAACCAAATGGAATGGCCTCTCTGAATCCAGCACCATTGAGATGAAGGAGAGAGGGACTGGCAAGGGAGCAGCAAACTTAATTCCTGTATTTTTAATAAGCCTTGCCGCTACACAAGTTTCATTAGTTTGGCAGCTTTCTTGGAGCTTGAAAGTCTTTAATTGTACCATTTCTTGACAGATTTACAAGAAGTGTTGTTCTTCTGGATATACAGTATATTGCATATTTACAAAATACAATACAGAGCATCCAAAAACCAATTAATTTTATGGATTTGATTACTGACTGACATAATTCTCAAAGGAAGGACAGTTTTGACATAGTATGTAATGTATGTGTTTTTTTCCTTTACATGTTTCTTCTACTGCTTTATTAAAGTTCCACAAAATGACATGATAAGTTGAATGGGATTTTGGAAACTGAGTTGGGAAGAATACAGCTAATAGTCTTTCAGATATTTTTCCCCACTAGGCTTGAAAACTGACAGCTCCAGCACCTAATTACTAATTCTTTATATTTTCAGACAAAAGTAAAAAAAAGAAAAGCAAAATAAATTACTCACCTCACTAGTCTGGCAAATTAAACTACATTACAATCAATATTCCCTCTAAACTGTGCACGTGTGTGTGTGTGCACAGAGGTTATGAAATCAGCGCACATAGGAAACTGAACTGCACACAAAAAATAAAATTCCAAAAAGTTCTGATGATAATTAAACAAACACGGTCGTCAATTGAAAAATGTTAAATTGACCACATGAGACTGACTGCGAGAGGCCCAACTTGGCTGTGTGCATTATTATTGCTACTCAATAATTGATATCTAAGCTCTCGTAGTCTTGAACCTCACTGCTCTTGCTCGCTTGCACTCAGTCTCTATAACTGGGCTCGTTGAATTATACATATATATTAACAAAAATTAATTTCAGGTTTACAATTTTGCATACACTCAATTAAGTGTGCACAAGTTTTTGTCACTGTGGAAAAATATATAATTAAGGATATCAGTAAAAAGCAACTGATCACTATTTGAAAATTTCTACCAAGCTTAAAAGTATTGCTTTTATACCTGGCCTTTTTATCTCTAAGAACTAGATGCTTAAAAAAGAAATCCCAATGCTTTCCACTGCAAAACAATCTTAATATATCTCAGAGCTAGAAAATGACTACCACCTTGATTTCACACAATTCTAATTAATGGTGATGCTGAGAGAATACAAAAGGCATTCCTATATGAAATTGAAGTGTAATTAAAAAGTGTGATAGAACAAAATGCACAATTAGTTAAATAACAATCATTCCCAATTGCTTCACTTAATCATTGTTTACATATCCAATATTATGAGGGCTATATAATTTTATCATGTTTCACATTGATTCCATAAGGTGTTATTTTCCTTCAGTTATGCTTAATCTATTGGACAATATGTAACATTAAGCCTGATTACATTTTGAAACTTAACTTTTAAACTAACTGGGTAACTTTCTAATTAAAACAACATTCTTTTACAACAGAATGCATTTCACCTTACATAATTTATCAGTTCTGAAAGAACTTTGTCAATTCTCACAAGTAATTTCACTAAGATTTTAAATGCTGGAATTGAAAGGGTAATGGTAGATTATTACTGTATGCAACAGTTAAAAAAACAGGAAAGTTTTACTTGAATCTCTCCCGGGGAAACAATACTGGGCTTTTGCCAAACAAATCCGAACATTAGATAATTTACCTGGTAAAAAACATTGATGTAAATGTATCAAGCAGAAGGCTGATACCTGTACCACTCAACTGAAAATATTGTGGGGAATTAACTAATTTTAGCATGTTTGGGCTCTATTTAGAGTATGTCCTCTACAGTGCCTACAATACCACTAGGATAAGGCAATTAGATTTTCCTTTGGCTTTTGAGCATGTTTTTTTTTTCCAACTTAATTATTGACTTGTCTTCCTAATCTTCAAGCCAGAGTACATTATAATACAGTATATCAAGTTATTTGTGCTGACTTTTTTTTTAATAGCCTGAAACAGATTTTTTTTTGTTTTGGCTGATCTTCTGATCGATCACCTGTGAAGAGAATGCTGCTAATGGCCATGCTCTAAAAGACTAAATCTGTTGAGTATTTTTCCAGGGGAACTTTGTAGAGACCTACTGTACACTATATACTGTTAACTCTTTTCTCAGCACTGAAGAGCAGTGGTGGCACATGCTATATAAAAATTCAAAACTGTGAGGTAAAAGAGTAAAAATGCTATTTTTAATACTTTATAATATTTAATCATATAAATTTTATTAATAACATGAATCATATAATTTAATACCTGACATGCTTTTAATTTGTAATAACACATGTACAGAATGTTACAATATTATAATCAAATTTGGTCTCATGTTCTCTAGTGGATATTCCAATCTTATAAACATTTTTAAGGATCACAATGACTCAGTTTCTAGAATATACTCTAGCCACCCACCACTGTGTGCAGTGAAATGGGGCTTATTTCAGTGTTCAGTCCCCTTGCAACCTAATTCCCCTTATGTCCTTGTTTGTTGTGTCTAATACACTATATTAGAGACACATTATTAATGTGTGTATACAGTATGTACTGCTTGTAATTTTTTGTTACAAGAATAATAAACAATTTGGAAGTAAACCTGTAAGCTATGGTTGCACATCTCAAACCAAAATATAATCATTACTTTGAAAGGTATATGGACATTTTATTGAAGCAACACAATATGACAGTTGCTTCAGAAATGCCAACCATCACAGGGTGATGCTTAGTTCCTTCATCCACTTCCTCAGTCTGTCGTTTTCATGAGAAAGAAAATCTTACACCAATATGTTAAATCAATGTATTTGCTGAGAAGTAGCCTTATAAATTATACTGTGCTTTCACACTTATCTGCATCATTGATGCCAAACTAAACAGCTTAATGGCTGAGCAGATTTGTGCTGACTTCCTAATGTGTTATTCAAGGGAAACTCATATCCAACTCATATCCAAACCTCCTGTTGCCTGACATCCTCCTATTCTTGGAATGTACAATGTTACTCATAGCCAAATGTAAAACATTATGTTCTTTCGTAAAATTTAGTCCATAAAGTGGCAAGATTATATATAGGATAAATGGATTATGCAGAATATAGGATAGATATATCCTAGAGAGACTAGACCTTGGATGGGATCATAGCACATCATAGGACACCCATATAAAGACAAGAAAGAGACGTTAATTACCATACCATTATGTTAATTGCATGGGAGGAAACTAGAACACTTGTCAAGGACCTAGGGAAATATAGGTACTGTAGGTTACGCAAACTCCATATAAAAGGCACCCCAGTCTGGAATCAAACCATACCATCATGCACAAACAAAGGAAAATAAATCCGGTCAAGTGAACAGCCTTTGATAGTTATGGAAAACCAAACACATCATTATACTGTATATATATATTATATATACATGAATGGCAAATGTAACAACGTCTCTGCTAAAGTTGTTTTTAAATGGCTTTAGACAGTTCCTTCAATTATTCAAAAAAAGTCAGACTGACCATTTAGAAATCAAATTCTGTCATTACATAAAGCCCCTCAAATCATGCAAAATGTCTTGCAAGTCAATCAAACCTTAATTTAAAACCAACTTTTATCATCTAGCTTTGAATTCTTGATTCAAATAAATCAAATTAAAGGATCAAAATTCTGTGTTGATTTTATATAAAGTATGTGAATTGTTTTTTTTTACGTACATTCCTTGAGATGATCTGTTTTAAAAGGCAGTGTACAGTACAGTTTATTTTAATTCTTGAATAATTCCAAATTCTAAATCATAGATTTAGCTTTAAAATAGCTTTTAAAATAGGGAACTAACAGGATTACTGAAATCTTTACATTACTCCTGATTGAACTGGTTTTTGTGCATGTCTGAGAACCCACTGTTATCCTTGGGTTCACTAAATGCACATGTGCATACAGTCCTAGAAACATCCCATCTCAAATTAATCATGTGCAACTTTTTTCCTATAACTTTTGGCCGGGACTCCTTATTTTCTTCCGATCCAATCAATGAGGTTAACAGCTCATACAAACCATTTAGAGAGACCTTTTCCTCCACACGTTAGCAAGGTAATTTACTGCTTGGCAAAACACAGTCAGATTCCATCTGTACATGTAGTTCAAGCCAGCTTCAGTCCCTGGGGCACCGCCCAGCAAAGTAAAGGATGTGGACAGACACCAGTTTATAGGAGCAGTGATTAACAACACATACTGTAGTACCTGTACCAGCACCTCTGAATGTGTTAATTGATTAATATATTAAAAAATAAAAAAACAACAACATTAAAATATAATGCTGTTAAAACTGAAGCTTTATATGAAGCTTATCTGAAATAAAATGTGTTTCAGGTATTGTACTGTATACAGTATTTAAAATCAATATTCAAACTAATTCAGAAAGAAACAGTTGATGGTTTATTTGCTGTAGTCATTACAGAGCTTGAAACACACAATGTGATCAACATGTTATGATCACAGTCTGTCGACAGTGAATAAAAATGAACAACTGAGTGTTCAAAGGTAGAAACACAGGGATCTCCAAAGGAGTTGTCCAAATACAACCCTTGCTTCTTTACAAAATTGTCTTTGCCAAATAAGTTTAAAGGGTCAAAGGGTCTCCTCTGATTTAGAAGGTTTCTAAATATACTATATCTTTTTAAAATCTTCCCTTACAAAAGATAGTAGGTGTGAACTGTATATCATCAATAAATGGAGTCACCAGATTGTAAAAAAATTATATAAAATATCCTGCACTAATCCAGAGTGCAGAGTGTCAAATGTTTGTAAGATTTAAACCCAGCAGCCTATACACTTTGGAATTCTGAATTAGACATATGCTGGAATCCTGAGTCCCACTACAGCCCTGTTGGAGGACAATTTTATTTGTTTTCTGAACAGAAAGAGAAGAAGAGTCATTTGGCAGATATTTATCCAAAGATAATCCTATCATCTGGATCCTGCAAAATCAAAGTGACAGATGAGATAGCTTTGCTGTGGCTTACTTTTTCTCTCATATTTATCGCTTTCACAGCAAATCCTTTCATCCCTCTGAATCTGTGTGTTTTTTTTAAATTGGACTGTCAAGTGTCTACCTTTTTTTGTCTCAGCAGAAAATTATATGCATTGTGAATCTGACCAAATTAAAGAAAAAATCTATTTGGTCTTTTTTGTGTACCAACATCATTGTTAGTGAAAGGAACATTTGTGTTTCATAATGCAGAAGCTTAATTCCATTAAAAAGGCCAGTTTTAAAGGCTTAACTGTTAGGTACAATGTTGAAATTCCATAATAAAAAAGAAATGTTGTAATATGCCAGGCTAATTCCCAAACAATAATTCTTGCCACAGCCCAAGCATCCTAGAAAGAGACCTTCTGTACTGCTTTACCCTCCATTCTTAAGGTTTCCTTTTTATACTGGGACTTGGAACATTCTTCTGAGAAAATCCTCTTGTAGAACTTTTGGTCAGTTTAGACTGTTTGAAAAGTTTTCTTTCAGAAGTATTTTTATCATTTATTTTCTCTAGCGGCCTTGTGTGTATTTTGTTCCATATAGGAACAAGAGATGTCTTGTTTGCTCCACTTGTTTGCACTTATGATTTTCACAAAAGGATCATTCCTTTTCATCTGCACCATCATCAGAATTTGCGACCTTGTGAACAGTGAGCCTCAGTCTCATTCAGATATTCATATAAAATTAGCACAAACATCCATCCATTTTCTATCTGGTTTATCAAATTCAGGGGGAGCCAGTTTATCGCATGGCAATAACACAAACACAAACACACACATACTGACAGTACTACCATGGATTATATTACATGTACACTGTACAGTAAATAGCTTCTGAAGATAATACATGTCTTATACTTTTACAATATTTATCTTATTACAATGAATTTCTACTGTAGATGTTTGGTGGACAAATTATATTCTGCCATGATTTGTTTAATCTAAGAATGTTTACATCTGACGTCAATCTTAAATTTATAAAATATATATTTGTATGTTAACTGTCTGTTATGGAAGAAACAATATATAGTCAAAACAAGTGAGATTCATGTTCAAGTTCAATACTTTATTACCATAATAATTAGTTGCATGGAATTTTAATACAATTAAAGACATACAGTACAATACAAATATACAACATAAGTCTGATAATAGACAGCATCCACGCAACACACTCACAAACAATCCTAAACACACCTAACACATTCACAATATATCCTAAAAACAACCATATTGTAGCATCCTCACCCAGTGTTGAGGAGGAAGTGCATCCAATCGCTGAGGGTACCGCAAAGTAGCCGGGGGGAATCCGGGGGTCCTGCTTATGTAAATAGACCTGTTAACTAAAGTGTTCTCTGTAGCTAAGTGTCCCATAATTTAACTGTATATATATGTGTGTAAGACCTGTAGGGTCCTTGTAAAAAAAAGAATAAAAAGAAGGTGCTTGTGTGCCTATACCGTCTCCTAGCGCACAGAACACCTAAAAATACTGGGGGTTTCATTCCAGAGCCAGGACAATGAGACCATCAACTGGACTGAGAGGATCCCCAGGGTGAACGCGAAGCTGGGTCTGTGGAAAACACGGTCGCTGTCCCTCACAGGGAAACTGATGGTGTTGAAAGCAGACATCCTGCCGGCTTTGGTTTACCTGGTGTACCCGCTGCCGGCCAGACTCAGACGAGCACTGCAAGGGATGGTCTTCAAGTTCGTCTGGGGCGGCAGGTATGAGTACATCATAAGGAAGTGGATGTACCAGCCAGTCGAGGAAGGGGGTAGAGATGTACCACATTTCCCCCTGAAACTCGACTGCATCTTCTCCTGCAACCTCTGTCTGGCACTGTGGGACCCCATCAGCCACAAGTACCAGTACTTTGTCAGGTTGTGGCTCTCATCCCAATGAGGCATCTGGTCCAGTGGACAAATACAGGGCCAAAGGCAGAGAGGCGACCAGAGTTCTATACCCATACTGTCTAGTGGAGCAGGAGGTATGAGGCCAAGAGACAGCCAGAGCTCTGCACCAACCACAGAGCCCTGTACAAGGAGGTGAGGGGACAACCGATTGCCGACCAAAGGCTGCAGGTTCCCAGACAAGTCTGGGAAAGGACGTAACCGAAGGAATTGGACAACAAACTGAAGGACCTCAACTGGATGGCAGTGCACCAGAAGCTTGCAACCAGAGAGGTTCTTTACAGGACCCGCATTACCCCAGGACACATGTTTTGTCGAGGAAACTCAGGAGCACTTGTTCTGGAGCTGCCCCTTTGCCAAGCGGTGTGGGGCAGAATGGAAAAAATTATGCAACTCCTGGGACCGGGACCGGTGCTCAGCTACCAGTGCATTCTGCTGGGGCTGGCACCAACTGGATTGGACAAGGGGACACAGCTCCTTCTGTGGCTGCTGGTGTCCTTAACAAAACAAGAACTGTGGAACGTGAGGAACACTCTCATCCGGCACAACACAGAGTGGGGGCTGGAGGAGAGGATACTGGCAGACCTCAGAAGGAGGATGAAGTGTGACGTTGCCAAATGGGGTTTCTCCATGGTAAGGGAGTGCTGGAAAGGACTCTGGGCCCTGTACAGGGACTAATGGACAAAAGCAAGTGGTAGGGCTTGGATGGACTCTTATAAATCTGGCTCCATCATCCACTTGCATGGATTGATAATGGATAATCATCCCCCGTTCGGAATGTTTTTATTGCTTGTTATGTTCATACCATGCTAGAATGTTTACTGATTGTGAGAATGTTTCTACTGTGAGAATGTTTCTATTGGAAATAAAATCTATTTTGATAGAATAAAAAATACCGTCACCTAGTCACCGTAGTCGCTACAATATTAATGTTATGATTCTGTTTTTTTTTTTGTTTTGTCTATTTTGATCTCCTTTTTAGTTGCTTCTTTTCTGTAAATTTCTATTGGAAACTCAAACAATGGAACAATACCATATGTGACTGGTTTTGTTTGCATTTTTTAAATAACCATACTGTATGTCTGGGTTTCAGTTTCTGTAGTGCCACTTTGAAAAAGTCATCTCAATGGGCACTCCTTATTATCTTCCCAAAGAAGGAGTAATGATAGTGTTTTGCTCCCCTAAGAACAGAATTGCTAATAGGACAATATACAATATACTGTACATACAGATGCAGCCATTCAAAGTGCGCGGTACAGACACGTACCGGAGGTAATTGGCTACGGCGTTGCGCATCGTGACGCAAGATGACGCAGGGTACCGCGGTACGTGATTGGTTGACCGACAGGGGCACTCGTGGTCCGTTGGTCTGTCGTAGAAAGATTTACAGTAAACGTCTTCACTGTGTCCATTGTAGTATTTAATATTTATATGGAATTTTACCTCTGAAGGGAAATCTTAGTGCCTGAGCATAAAAAGAATAGGAGCATACTGCAACGCGTGTGAAGTCCATAAACGATATTAATTTTGGAACTTAAACATACAGTATATGGCTGGTCTCGGTACTTTAAAGAAAACATACACACCAGTATTCCATTTCTCCCTAAACATTTTAAGCATCGAAGTCTTTAACTAACGTGATACCGGAGTCAACAAGCATACTTTTAGAATTTGATTAAAAGGGAATATAATATGGAATCGCGTATCTCAAGAAATTAATAACGATATAATTATATTCATGTTGCAAAAAAACTGCAACGGACATAAAAACTCCCTTGCTTTTAACAGAGCGTTCCATAATTTCTAACTACGAAAATGATTTAAACTGCGACACTTATCATTCACCAAGAGCTTGAAATATCACAAGGATCCTCTAGAGCACAGCAAAGACTGTATTAAAAGAATCGCGTATCTCAAGAAATTAATAAGATATAATTATATTCGTGTACTGCGACAGGGCTGTGTAGGGCTGTTTCACCTCTGTCTTCATGTGACTCGATTCAAAAGCCATTTAGCAAAGAGGGGATGAGAAGAGTGACAAACTAGTATACGGTACAGTACTTCAGATCTTTTTTTCTGAACCGGGGAAAATCTGATCATGTTTCTCTATAACAATAATAAAAAACATTGCCACACCCGGACTGTTAAACCAACGCATTAGCACATCGAAGCCCATTGAGGAGCCGGGCGCAATAACTGTTTTGTCCCTTGATTTACTGATCTGCATTAATTACAGAAATCGAGTTCCTCCTCTTTCCTCCTCTTTGTCGCCCACAGAACAGAGGCTGGAGCAGCACTGTCAGAGCTGGGCGCTGACAGTCAATCTGGACAAGACCAGAGTTATGGTTTTCCAGAAAAAAAGCCAGACCCCCATTAGTCTTCCTGAGATCGTCGGATTATGAACGAATAAAAGCATCTTATTAAAAACGCGTTTGCTTTTGTCTGGGTATTTACTTTGTAATCTGTGGTTTACATCTACTGTATTGTTATGAGATGCCACTTTTAAAGGTGTTATGTAAAATAAAGTTTTTTATTATTGTTATAGAGAAACATGATCAGATTTTCACTGGTTCAGAAAAAAGACGATTAAAATCTGTAATCTTTCCAAGAAGTTTCTGCTTTGTGCTAAGACATCAACGAGTATAACCCCCCTCTCTGCGGGAGGGCTGGCTGTGACGAATTAAACCGGTTTCACGGGTATTTTCAATGTAGGAAGTACAGTAGGACAGCACAAAAAAAAACAGACATTGTGTGGTACAGCACGGAGCTCAGTCAATTCAAACAAGTTCAGTTTCAAAAGAAGTGCAACGGACATAAAAACTCCCTTGCTTTTAACAGAGCGTTCCATAATTTCTAACTACGAAAATGATTTAAACTGCGACACTTATCATTCACCAAGAGCTCGAAATATCACAAGGATCCTCTAGAGCACAGCAAAGACTGTATTAAAAGAATCGCGTATCTCAAGAAATTAATAAGATATAATTATATTCGTGTAATTCGTATAATTATATAATGCCAGCGAACTCTTGTTTTTATGTCCACTATAACTGAGCTGGGCAAACGTTCCGAGGTCAAATTCTTCCAGCACGGGGATACCTTTAAAGTGGAGACGACGGCACCGAAATTTTTTGGCGCGCCTTCTCTTTAAAGCCCTGGCCAAATATGAAGACAGTACGTACAGTTATAATTCAAACGGAATTAAAAACTACACATCCCAGTTACCATGGTGGTGCTTGTGATCATTGCGTTTAACCAACGAAACAGGGCGAAAAATCAGTCACATGACTTTGGGGCAGAGCTTCGAAAGCTTAACCTATCAGCAACAAAGCGAAATTTACACGATAGGCTACCTCAAACTGTCAGTTACACGACTGTGTATGTCGACATTATGAAAAAAATGTTTCAGGCATTGATGTGAAGGACAACAGAGCTTTCACTGGCCGATTATCATTATTATCATTATAATCATTATTATTAATAATGATATTAATTTAAGGGTCTAAATATTTAAACATATGTATCTGTATAGCAGGTAGTATCACTGTATTCCACTTTCTTTGTAAACACGGAAAAACAGATTCACAACGCAAAGCTGTATCGCTGTGTAAAAAAACCCGGTTTGTAATGAGCTTCTGAGCTAAGAATAGGAATGTTCCTGCTGGCAGAGGGGGTGGAAAGTGCCTGCGGTCATTTAATTAGTATGCTTTCAGAGAAAATGTTTCAGGTGTGAAGAACATAGATCTCCAATGCAATTTCAACCAAACCTGTTCCCACACACCCTGCCCCCACTACCATTAGAATATACACAAAGCACTCAAATCTTTCGAGCTAATGATCAGGTGACCCGAGAGAGAGCGAGAGAAACACCAAGGGGTGCGGAACCAGGGAACTATTTACATGGAAAACGGGTGATCTCCCCAGACTGTCTGCCCGTTTCACTGTTACCTGGATACCTCTTTATTTAGAACTCACTAACACTGATTTTTAGTTTAGAAGGATTCAAATAGGGTTTTAGATGAAAGGCAGCGACCTTAATCTCTGACCAAGGGAAACGTTTCATTTTTTCAAAGAAATGTTTGTTAAAAAATAAAGTCATAGTTCCATGGGATTCAATCACAGACCATGTGACATGGGAGTCAGGAAACTAACACACAGCGCCACCGGATTTAATAACGCTATAAAAACGCTATAAAATAATGTGACTAGGCACAGAACAAGTTTACAGCACAGTACAATAATAAATGCTGACCATGACTTTAGAAGCATAAATTGCCTTACACTCAATTTAAACACAAGCTGTCTTTAGCCCTCTAAGCTGGTTCATACAGAAATGTAGAGATCCAGGCTCAGAACACACAGCTTCATTAGCAAATACATATGCAGGACAACTAGAGAAGACGTTTTACAGAGGATGGATTTTTAGAAACATCCCATCAGTGACATCACTGAAGTCAACTCCTAGGTACTGTAACTGTCGTGTGGATAGTTTCACAAGAATCAGACAAAGGTTTAAGCATCGCTTGTTCTAGATAAAACTGCAAAAAAAAACAATAACAACCCATAATGTACTTCATTGCGGCTCTGTTTGCCCAAATCATATATTCACAACGTGAAATCTAGAAAATAATATTACGGAACCAAAATCCGCAATATGGAAACAGAACCTGTGTAATTGTTGATAGATGATGTACTCGTAACATTTTTACAAGACGAACTACAACATTTAAAAAATGACTTGTATGTACTTGATATCTCTAATCAATCCACGGCGACATTGTTAAAAGCAGAGTCCCAGCACAAAACGAAACTAAAACGCATACCGTTTCGCGCTTCTTATTAGTTGCTCAAAAGTAATTTGACTGTATGAAATGCATAATATAAACCTAGAAACATATACGTGAGCAGTATTTACGCACTGTAGTATCGGTGTTAAGACATACCTCTCAAATACTGTAAATCAAGTTAAAAATATCTCAAGACCGATTCTGGTCATAATGAAACCATGTTTCGTGTATGTTTTCTTTAAAGTACCGAGACCAGCCATATACTGTATGTTTATGTTCCAAAATTAATATCGTTTATGGCCTTCACACGCGTTGCAGTATGCTCCTATTCTTTTTATGGTCAGCTACTAAGATTTCCCTTCAGTGGTAAAATTAGATATGAATATTCAATACTTAAACGGGCACAGTTAAGACATTAAATATACATATACATACTGTATACAGTACAGTTTTCATACGGTAATATGTTTATGTTCCTAAATCAATCTCTTTTATGAGCATGTGAAAGGCATGGTGAATCGATTCTCAAAAATTACTGTACTTTGCATGATTGGAAACAAATGCGTGATTGCGAAATGCTGTGGTGTTACTTTTACAAAGACGGTCAATGAAAAAAAGAATGTTGACCAGGGCAATACTTTTAGTTTACACTTACAGCTTGTCCAAGGTCATTCATTATTAATACTTTTAGTAATATCTTCGTTAAAGACTTTGATGGCCACAGCTCAAACATGAGAGGTTGAGCTTTATTAGCTCCACCTTGCGAAAATTCCGGAAACTATTATTTTGCTTGTCGTATTATAGGAGAATTTACGGTAACTCGCGGTATTTACCGGTAGCTTGCGGTAGACTGCGTACAGCGTACCGCAAAATAATGCGGTATCGCCCGCGCATTTTGAATGGCTGCATCTGTATACTGTATATGCGGGAAAATTGTAATATTCTTCCTCTAGGCAATAACATGATACATTTTATTATTTTAAATTAATGTAATAAATTAGAATTCAAATCAACTCCCTGAAATATGTTTTCACTCTCCTCAGTATTCACCAGTGGTCATTTTATTCTGTTTCTTTGGATATATTGTAGAATAGTATATTCACACATGGTGATGGCCAAAGAGGTTATAAGTCATACAAGCAACCTTTCATGCTAAAGGAAATCCCTTATCACCAGGTTTTCAGATAGTATTACTAAATAATGTACTCATTAACAGGCTCAAGTTATAGTTTTTTCTGGCCAGGAGACATCTCTGTTTCATGACAATGAGGAGCAACCTTGAAAGAGTCTTGCAGTTTTTAACAGTATTTGGTACTGCTTTTGCAACAAACATACAGTATGTTTCAATGTAAGAATGTCATTATAATAATTTCATTTTAACTTGCATGAACAGTATTTTGGTTTAATTTCACACTGACTTGATCATAAGCAACAAGAAACTTTATATCTCTTATAGCATGTATGACAAGGCTCACATCAAATCCCCAAATAAAGCAATTTTTGGCAATTCCATATTAAGTGTGGATCTAATGTATTTAAGATAAATGCGAATATAAAAAGTATGGAGAATGTATTTTTGTTCTCAGGAATTCATATGAGGTGTATGCATCTACACATGAGGACCTTGTTTTGTAAAACATGTCAGATTTATCATTTGCTGCAGCAACACAGATTTTAATACAGAAGAAAAGGAAATATGTGCCACAACATTTATTGTGATTTGCAACACAAAATACTTCCACCTCTCTGCTGACAATAGCTAGGAGAACATTCAGAAATGGTGAGATGAGATAAAGAAATGGAGAGGATTAGGGTACTTTACAACTGTTTGAGTATCCTTTTGAGAACATTATGCCCTGAATATACAGTAGTTCCTCCTCCAATCATAGCACCTCTAATAAGTTCTTGATTGTACATGATCAAAAGTAGAATTATTTCATGAATACATTAAACACACATAAACATAAACACACATTAAACATGCAAACTGTATAAACAAAGTTCATGCATCAGTACAGGCTACAGATTTTACAAAGCAAATATGAACACATGACCTTTATTTTTTTAATCTCTTTCCTTGGTACCATGGTAACTCACTTGTCGCACACTATTTCTACCATCTTTCAGAGCCCCCATTTAAAAGAATCGGTGACTAAAGGTCATATCTACAGGGAAATACATAAGGAAATCTATGCTGCATAAGAAGGAACAATATCTTCTTCAATGTAACTGAGGTAAATACTCAGTCAAACATGCCTATTGCTCTATTGTGTTTTACAAGATATTCATTTACTGTCTCTCGTGATCAAGGATGATTGTGTTCCATTAACTTGGTAACTGATAAGGTCCATATGGGATTCACACATTCACTGGCATTTTTAGCAGGTATTGTCTCAGGAGGTATTAATACTGTATGTGTACTGTGCAATCTGTTCATAGTGAGCTCTCTTCAACACTCTCGCTTTGCTTCCTCATGACAACTTTGGATCTTAAACTGCTAGGATCATTCTCATATATATTTTCTCCTTCTGTTTTGATGAAATTCCCATAATCTCCTCATAGTTTATACTGATATTGAATATCTTCAAGTCTGCTTTCACCATATTTATAAAACACTTTTTCTGGTCCCCTCTGGTGAAATTTCATTGATTGGGAAAAGAAAACTCCAGTCATTTTAAGTCATTGGCTCCTGCATTTTGTTCATCTTTCAGTCTTACACAATAAAATGGGAATGGTGACAGCATAGAAGACTAGTGGTTTGGTTTCTGTTCTGAAGTCACAATCCAAAAATGTTTTGCTCAGCAGCCCAAAGCCTTCTTTTGCAGATTGCAGATTGCAGATGATGAATTTCTTTGTTAATACCAGCCTTTTTCTGAAAGATAACTCCTAAGACATGGGAAGTGATCTACTGTACATTCTCCTGAAACTTAATAAAAATCTGAATTAAATCCCATCTCTCTGCTTGGATCAGTAACATACTGTACTTACTATTCTCAGGATGTTCACTTCTGTCAAGTCACATACTAGAGCATCATCAGAGTGCTGGAGTTCAATGACTGAAGTTGCAGTGATTTTAGTTTTGGGCCAGAGCTATTGGAAATTAAATAATTTACTGTCAGTCAGCTGCACTCCAGCAGGGACTGGTCCTTGTATACTCAGACTATAAATAATCTTTGTGGGTGAAAAAGAAACTGCATATGTCATTGATATTTGCAAGATGTTGAATTTCTTTGCCTTGTCTGCCCACCACCTGTTCTTCATATTATCATGTTGCCTTTTGAACCTGGTGACCCAGGTTCCTCTGCTTTGTGTGGGACACTCTGCCATGCATAGAAAGCCCTTTACTTGTGTTTAATAACCACCTGGTCATTTTTTACATAAAATCCTGCTATTTTCTGGTATAATATCCAAATATATCCTTGCAGACACTGGTGATATTTGTCTTTAGGTCTTTTTGAGTGATTTGAACACTATCCTTTGGTTCTTGCTTTAACCTTCTGAGTTTTTCTCTTATGTTTATTGCCCTAATGGACATTAAAGGTTAAGTGAAGGATATATAAAAATAAGCACGTTTTTCTTTCTTACAGTAAGGCTCGCAGGCATCTCCACAATTGTGATCACCAGTACATCTATACTGTATATATTTAGAAACACAGAAAAATAAACACACAGAATGCAATATGTTTAACAGACTTGATAGAGCTTCCACATAAAACAAGAAACGATTTGACCTATATCAAAAACATGGCAGCATAACCTGCAGAAATGTTACAGAAATTCAGTGCAGTGTTAGTGTTTCAGTGGTGTGGCTCCATTATCGGCAGAGTGTGTTCTTTATAGCCCTTAACTCTGAAAACAAACCTGATAAATATTTTTTCATAAGAAACAGCTGAACCCTGGAGAGGGCTGAACAAAGACCCAAAGAGAAAGACAGGAATGGCAACAAAAGGAATGTGGATGGAGTTGAGACATTTACAGCTTCACTTAAACGTGTGTCACACAAAACCCCTTATTACAGCTTCTAAATTAAATTGTCACTGTCTCCTCTCTGTAGATAATTTCTTCACAAGTATATTCCCTCTCTTGACACAAGCGGGAACTTTGTATTGTGATTCCAACAAAATCATTTAACAGAGGCTTTTCGGCTCATATACAGAAGAAGAAAAGCATTTCAGTTTTAGCAGGGATTTCCAGGACTGTCTGGCGTTTTTTTGGTAATGGGACATGGCAGCTAGCAAGAGGAAATCACTAAAGCCTGTTCTCTCCTTTCATATATTGATTTATTTTAGGGGATAATGGTTCTGGTGTTCTGGTGTCTTTTATCTCTGCCACAAAAAGTCCCCACACTTATTTTTGAGCAGATTGCTCATACTGTGAAGGTGGACTAAAACCAAGACATTTTTGGCAATTTTCTTATAGTATATCCCGTATTAACTGTTAATCCAGTGAGTCACTGGCGATACAGTATATTGTCAATGGCTCCTCAAATACGAATGCAAAAATAATTACAGTACAACATTAATGTGATAGCATATGGATTTCAAAGGCCATAATATATCAGTCTTTAGTTTTTTAAAGTTTCCAGATTGTGTAGTTTCTATTTCAAAGCCTGGTCCACTACTCATGCTTTTCGACTAAGGCTCGGATTCGATCCAATTTTGCACTCAACCCGTCACAATTTTCAAACCCAACTTGATGACTTTTCATTGGGTAGAAACAAGCAATCCCCGGGAAACGCAAAACCACTATCACGTGACATTTGGAAAATGCGATTTGTAAGGCAGGCAAAGATATGATTAAATCCAGGCTCAATTCTCTTTCATGTCACTGTAGCCACTTTTAAGTTGGAATTTCATATACAGTAACAATCTACAGTACGCCTTCAAACCAAAATAAATTTCTATTCCCTCTATCTAAAGTAGGGGAAGCCTTTGATTTTCAACATCTTTTCTTTTAAAAAGAAATGCTAGAGCAGCAAACAATATAAATAAAATAAATAACTGTGACATGTGAGCTTTACTTTTTTGAACAAATGTACAAAGTGAATACTGCTGTTTTCAATAAGGCTCTGTACTGTAAGTTAAAGTAGGCACATTGTTCCACCATGTTCACTTGAAATGCTTTCAATAATGACGTTTGGTAGGATGTTAAAAGAAAGCACATGCTTTTGCCAGTGGCAATGTAGTCCTTCAGCTAAGAGTTGCAGCACACAGTACCAGTCCCACCAGAGACAAGAATAAACAGAGCATTGCTAGCTAGCGTGATAACTGGCATTGGGAACCAGTGTGGAAGCTCCCTCAATTAAAGCAGGCACCCAGAGATAAGCTTGGCTCCCTTTATCATCACCATGGTGATATTCAGGAACAACTTTCACAAGTCCCAGCAGGAACATTGGTACAGTACTTAGCTGTTTGTTTTTTTTTCTTTTTCAGAATGGATGATTTTTTTCTTGAACTAAGCCTCTTCACAGAAAAAAAATGATACAACAGTATATATTTTTGTTTCTGTTATCTGAACAGGATGAAAATAGGCAGTTCTACTGTATGTTTTATAATAGCATTATATCACGAATATGCAGTGTGTTTTTTTTATTTTATTATATAAAATTTATTTTATTCACCCTCACTAGTAGAAATCTACAGTGCTTAATACCTAATAGAAAATGCTATTCTGTTTCCAAATTTACAATGAAAGAAAGAATAAAAAGCAATATACTTAGTACTTCTTAAGAGGAAGCTAGATGTCCTCTTTCTTTTTCTACTAACAGCAGGAAGGGAACTGCAAAAAGTTTGAGGCAAAATTGTGCATAGGGTAGACATTTGTCAAATAATCATTGTTGACTGCAAAGCGATCCACACAGAGTGTAGGAACATACAGCACAATACATTTACTGTACTCTGTTAAACAACCAAACAGGGGAAATTAAAATCCTCTGCTTGTCTGCATTCTTTCTTATCTTCTTATGCTTTCTGTGAATTTTGAACATATTAAATATATCAAGCTATAATTAATACACAATACTGTATACATATGCACAGTATATTATTTGAGGAAATTACAATGGTAGAATTTAATGAGGCAGGATCCTTTTGAAAACAATGCCACACAGAGCATATGCCTCACAATATTACATAGGGTTTGAGAGGCAATACCTATTTTCAAAATAAATGTTTCTGGGGTTCAGGGTGTTTAGGATTGCTGCCTCGCAGATCTGGGGTGCTATCCAGATGGAGTTTGTATATTCTCTCCGTGTTCATGTGCATTTCCTTCCACAGTCCCCTCATACACTGGTTAGTTAACTGACTTCTTGGAAAATTGGTCGTGGTATGACCGTGTTTGTATCCGTCTCCCCTGTAATGGAGTGGTGTTCCATCCAGGATTTTAGAGGGCCTCTGTAAAGAATACTGACCTAATATTTATTTGTTTGTTTTTAGCTGTTACTTTTTTCTATGCTGTATTACTGATTCCCTTCACCACAGTAAGAGAGTTTTGCTGTTTGAAATGTCTCACTGCAAAAAATGCACAATAGAGGATATATTTAGAAATAACTTACACTATGTACCATGGTTACAGTATGTACAGTACCATTCACAATAATCCCTATTGAACTTCAAAAGGTAAGCAAGAACTGTTTTTCTTTCATTTTGTTGTAAACAACAAAACAAGCTGGGGTATATTTCTAATGCAAGAAATTGTATATGGCTAACAAAGTGATCTCTCTATTCACACACAGTAGATGTAAGAATTCAATACTGGTTCTGAGGCCACATGTCTTGCTGTTTAACCTGCCTAGAGAAAAATAGCACCAGGAAAGAACTGCTCTTGTGCTGTGAACAAATGGTAGCACTGACTTGCCCAATTTGATGGAATTCATAACCGAGGAGCCAGTATGTACAGTATGTGCATGTTCTAGGTCTTAATTAAGCATCAGCACTTGGATTTCTGAGAGAAAATTCTCCACAGATTCACCAAAGTTTCAAAAAGCACCTTTAATTTATTAAGAATTTAACGTCAAATAACTGTATACGTGCAATGGAACCATGAATGTAGATTTGTAATTTCTTGAAGCTAAAAACGTTAACTAGCGAAGATATTTTAGCTGATGATTCCAAGACCCCAAAAAGATAGGGCCACCGTACCAGTCATACTGCAAAACCTCAATTTAATACCTGATTTGTAAAAATGGAGTAACAAGGACTCTGTCGGTCCCAAGACCCCATGCATTAAATTGCTGAGTCCTGAGGACTCAACAAGTATTAAATGCCCATAGGAGGGACATCAGAAAAAATAATCTCTTAAAAGAAATGAACTGTGTTAATGACCCCATTTCTCACTGAATAGTGGGCCTGGAGACTCTAAAGCCTATTAATGTCCCCCTGTTTCCAGGATAAGGTACCGTGCAGGAAATTGTGTCTCTGATGTACAATGAGACCTGAGTGCATATCCTCTAATACACAAAATCCACCTCTATAGTTTTGATTTTCTGTAGATCAAGACACAGATTAACAAATCTGCAGGAATTTTACAAGGGAAAGTAGTGTCTGATCTAAACATTTTGTGTAGCATTATGTTATTCTGAAAAAAAATACATGAAGGAATCATTATGTAAATGATCCTATCCTTGCTTTAATTATCCACTTGAAATTTAGAGCAATAATGCAATACTCTGAACTTGGATAACCCAGAGTTTACATAAAAAGCAAATCTATAATTTTTTTCACTTTTTAAAATCATTACAAGTCAAATAAATTTGTCCCAGAAGGATCCCGGAATGCACTCCTTTAATTATATTTTGGTAGGATCTTCTCATCTGTTACACACAGTGAATGCTCAACCTGCATGCCATGCCTTTCATAAAACATCCCACTAATCCACAGCTTTAAGGAGACTGAACCTTCTCTCCTTGCCTTTTTTTCTAAATTCCTTGTAAATGTACTGAGATGCACTCTAACAGGGTATTGCTCATTTGTTATCAATACCTGTGCATTGGAAACACAATGCTTAATTTGCATTAAATGGGTATTTTTTATCTTTTTGCTATACTGTATAGTCTTTAAAAATCAAGCCTTAAGTTGTTCGATGGTTTTAACTCTACACTTTTAGAACAATTTCAAGTGAGATTGTTTAGATAACCATTTCCACTTTTACCTCCAAATCCAAGGAATAAGGACACAAAAAATTAGGTTGTGGTTGGTGGGTATATGGCTTAAATTATCCAGTCAAGTTTAGGGGAATGTAGTTAAGTTAAGGTTATGTAGTCTAATGTCAAACAATATAGTACATTGAAGAACACAGGTAGTAGAAGATATTTCAAATTAATCTCTAAATGACATTTGCATAGTCACGTACATTTTGTTTTCAAAGTACAGAAGGAACAGCTTGAAATACCTTTACAGAGCACTGTGTAGGTATTGGAAGCCTTTGTAAAGGTATATTATAATCTTCTACCAGTCTGTTAAGGACCCTGTTTCTAGGTCCAGAGCTTCTACATACAACAAATATTTCAATTTTAAAAAGTAAAATCTTCTCTCTGTTTCTACTCAGCAATCTGGTCTTTACTTACAGTGTGGTGCAATACTGTTGGTGCAATACTTTGTTTCCTGTGAGCTGACTCACTCTGTTTTTTGTAAGATCTCTCAGTCTTATCCAGTTATTTTTTCATAGCTAACAATGCTTTTTGTGCTGATTCTTCTTAAAAACCATTTTTTATTTTATTTTTTTCAAAAATGTCCTTAAACTTCCTGACAGGTTGTGGGTTCAAGTCTCTGGTGCAGACACTGATGTTGTATCCTTGAGTGAGGTACTTGACCCTATTTGTTTCAGTTCACCCAGCTGTAAATGTGGGGGACCAGTGTTGCTGGGGGGTAATCCCTGTGATGGACTGATGGAGGACAATCCCTTTCAAGGAGACAGTCTCTCAAGTCTGTTTAACACTACAGCTACATCCCCCTGCAGCTCACAACTGGCAGCCCACTGAAGCTCAGCAGGTGTGAGCCTGGCCAGTACCTGGATGGGAGACCTTCTGGGAAAAACTATGGTTGCTGCTGGTGTTAGGATCCAGTAGGGGGCACTCACACTGTGGTCTGTGTGTGTCCTAATACCCCAGTATAGTGATGGGGACACTATACTGTACTTTAAAAAGGCGCCGTCATTCGGATGAGATGTAAAACCGAGGTCCTGACTCTCTGTGGTCATTAAAAATCCCAGGGCATTTCTCCAAAATTACCCCGGCATCCTGGACAAATTTCCCATAGGCCTTTACTAATCATGGCCTACCAATAATCCCCAGGCTTCATTATTCTGTTCTCCTCCTCACTGTAAACTGATGTGTGGTGAGAATTCTGGTGCATGGCTGCCATCGCATCATCCAGGTGGTGGTCCCCATTACCTGTAATGCACTTTATTATTATTATTACATCAGAATGGGCTGTAGCATGATGAGCTGCTAGGGTTCTGGTATAAATTTTATATTTTCTCTTTTAACTGACTATATAACTCTGCATATCTACTACAGTAGACTACTACTACTACATTTGTAGCATGTCAAAGAAATGTTATTTGAACTTTGTATGTACTGTAAGTGCTTTGTACATGTATAAGGAATGAATACACCAAACAGCTAAGTGGAAAAGACCCTACTGTGTGCATTTTACCTTGTACAGTACAAGTAAATCTCTCTTATTTATTGAAAAAGATACATATTTAAGGTATTGTATAATCATGAAGTACACAGAACTAGAGAATCTAAACCAATCATAATATTGATATTGGTTTGATGAGATTTTGAAAGGAAAAAATAACAGGCAGAAAATGTATTTACGGATCCACCTATAATAGGCTAATATTAAGGTTAACATTTATTGAACAAATCAGTCTCCTGAGCTCAGCGACTTCAAATAATTTCAAATACCCGAACTTTAAAAATATATTTTTAGCTAGTAAAGTCTTATCAGCTGTCTTACATTTATAAGGATACATCACAGATATTATAGTGTCTGATATGTACAGTAATATCCTATAATACTGTAGATAAGATGATAATGAAGATGATAATGAAATGTAAGAAATGTAATTGTTTTCTACAGTAGACTACTGCAAAAGACTTTTTCACAATAGAACAATAGAACTACATTCATTTTACAATTTAAAGTTAGTAAAATGCATTCCATAACTGAGAACCATGTGATTTCATGCTTCTTTAACACCACACAAGTGACTCAGTAAGAAAAAGGTTAGCTGGGGGTCTGCTATTTCTTTTCTGGAAAGATCACAGGATCATTGTTCCTTCTATAACAAATGAAATCTGTCTCTCAAAAGAGATAGCTCTATGTAGGGCTCAGAGAAAGAAATGAAATATTTTATGATACTCTGAACATTGTGCATCAACATCAATATTAGTGCAAATCTGAAGCAACTAAAAAAATAGTCTTTTGACATTCTATAAAGGAAAACTGTTATTAAACAGAATAAACCTTAAAAAAATCACAGTTTCTAAGTTGTATTTGAAGGTTGCATCCCTAAATAGTTTAATTAAATGATATTCCCTCAAGATCTTAATGGCTTTTTTTTCTAAATATTGGTTTAAATGGACATACTGCTCCACAGAAACCTTGTCTTTCCGATATTTTCCTGGGGAACTCTGCAGTGACATTAGCAAAATGGCAGCTGCACTTTAGGCTTATTTAAATCTATTTCACTGACTGTGCTTTATGGCTCATTAATGCAAAAAAAAAAATTAAACACTATTTATTATTGCAATTTTGAGTATTTTTCAACTGTCAGCTTGAAAACTAATTATGTTTCACAAAGTGGAGACATTCTTACTTCCTAATTTGAAATCTTTTAATTTCTGTGATGCAGATTAAACCTCCCATGCCTTGAGAAAATACTATATGTTTTGCTGGAAAAGCAGAATGAAACTGTTTCTGACTTCCATGCTACATTGAAATGCTACAAACATGATAGAACACCATACTGTATGTTTACAGGATTTACAGTAGATATTTCCTGTGACCTTCACCAGGACCACTGGACTTTTCAACCTGTAGAGAATGAAATTATTTTCAACAAATATACCTTATTAACTTAAAAATAAAATGTATTTGATGTACAATAAGCATTGGTGTAAATTACAAAATATAAGACAGAAAGTCATACAACACTTAAATACCATTAACCACAACTTATTCAATGATGCACTTATACAGTATTTGTTATCATGCCAAGGATATAACGTGTTTCATGGCAATTGTGTTAAAGGAATTATATAAATATTAATTTTCGTTATTATTTTAACTTAACATTCACACACAAACTTTTATAACTCCTTTGCTTTTACAATATAGCACTTTAAAAAGCTGCAGTCTTCTCTCTTGGCTTTTTAGTCTAAATTGAAACTTTATTGCAGGCTATTGTGGAAAAAAGTGAAACAGGACTAGAACATTAAATTACTAATAATTCCCAACAATTACCAGCCCTTGGGAACCATTGAATGTGTTTGTATGCATGCAATTGAGTAGAGGAGCACAGTGATTTCAGCAAGGCTGTAAGGACTAAGCCTGGCATTACATCAAGCACACAAATGCTTTATTACCATTTAAAAGAAAAGAAACACTTGAGTATTACCATTTCTTTTAAGCTATTTTTATTTAGTCGATTTTATTCAATCACTCCTTCAGTACCTCTAGTCATAGAGGCTCAGAACTGCACAAAGTGTTCAAGGAACACTTTTCACTTTCAGTGGTTTACATGTAATTTAATGACTGTGCTGGGAGCTAACACTGGGCATGCAAACAGGATCACACAGATAAAGGTTAATGAGGAGGGACCTGCTTTGTCTTGTACTCTACAAGACTAACTAATTGGGATGTGCTTCCCTTTCAATTTAATGATGTGCTCCACGAGCTGGTGCACTCAAGCCTTGGACAGTATCATCAACATTGCAATGAATGTTGATGATGTGTAAGAGAAATGAAGGTTGGAAATGCACAGGGAGTGTTAAATAATTCTTGCTTTAATAGAAATGTCCTCATTTGTGCGATATATTAAGACAGTCCTGGTATAAATCTTGAACAGAATCCTAAGCAATGGGGATGGCCTACCCTCCCAGTGTTATAAGTGACCCTTAAATTATCAGTTTGCAAAAACAGCTACATTTATTTTGATACTTTAGTCATTTGTTTCAGTTAATTCTAAAATGACCAACTGTGTAAAAATCCACCACCAATTAGAAGAGAATGCTTTTAGTCTAGGGATTCCATAATACAGGAAATCAGAATTTCCTAAAAAAATACAGTAGGTCAGCAAGTTCTCTAATAATGTTTAGATTACTTAGCCACAATATAGATTTCCAAACTGATCAGAACAAAACCCTCTCCCATGGTACAAGCTTGGTGAAAGAGTAGGGTCATAGTGAAGTTCCTTCTTCTGTTTTTCTTTTTTTCTTTTCCCTATCCTGTCTCCCTGTATCTGTGTGTGTCTACTGTATATCTCTTGATTGTTTACCAGGAAGTTAATTATCCAGAGTAAATCACCAGAAACACCCTTTTATAATCTGTGTTAAGCTGCCACTTAATCCACCGGCAGCAAGGCAAATACCTCAAATACTACTCATTCACTTAGACTTTTTGAATAAGACCTTAAGTAGTGCAAAAGCATTTTGTGATTTGCAAACCTTACTAAACTTTGATACTTCTACTGTAGCTCATATCAATATTGTATCGCACATCCTAATCTTTTCTTCCCAAACAAAAAGCCTAAAAACAATTTACATTTAGTGGTACATTTCTATTTCTTGCTTAACTACTGTACTGTATATTTTCCTCCACATTTGTACTATACCGGATACTGTTACTTATAATAGTTTTGATAAGCAGAGCTGTAGAGGCAAATAAAACTGCAATTTTCCACAGCTAGGAAAACTAGGCTTGTGCATTCGTCTATGTTAATATGTAAATATATAAATTAAAGCTGAATTTATACCACAAAAATAATAGGAAAATTGGCACAAAAACACAGCTGCATTTATTTCCATTTTCACAAACTCTTCACTGACCACAAATAACAATTACATTGGTAGTAAACATACAACTATACCTTACACTACCTGTACTGTACTGTTAAATATAGTGTTGCAAAAACCAATCTTATGAAACTTGAGGCAAGGACACAGTCTTCACTAATCCCCTGGAGTCTGATTATTGTTATTAAACAAGCAAAACTGCTGTTACCAGGGATTTGGAATCCCATAACACATTAAAATATATGGAAAAAAGTTAGTAGTTCTTTGTATCATTACTATGGCCTTATATGACTTTTTGTTAGCCCAGAAGTTTGTGTCTAACTGAAAACAGAATACAGTGTTTTCTGATTTTCAGATATTGTGTGAGAAGCCCAAAGCTTATGACAAAAAGGGAAGTAATAAATGTCTGACACC
This sequence comes from Lepisosteus platostomus, assembly GCF_059453375.1. Classification (NCBI taxonomy): domain Eukaryota; kingdom Metazoa; phylum Chordata; class Actinopteri; order Semionotiformes; family Lepisosteidae; genus Lepisosteus; species Lepisosteus platostomus. The sequence goes on from NC_142613.1 coordinate 21,956,276, forward strand.
AACTTAAATTGTGAGTAGTACTAATGAAACATTATAAGAAAGGATGCACTTTCAACACAGGAAGCATCTACTGTAGTTTAAGACATTCACAAAAGAAACAATGAAACACATAAGATCTCCATAATGAATGAAATTAACTGTTGCTTAATGTACTGGTGTATAAACCTCATTACAAAATGGGAGATGTTAGTATTAATAGAATATATAAATATGAAGGTTATTGTAATACAGTATCTGTAGTTTCCATCAACAAAGTAAGTCAGTGTTAACACCAGCTTGAGTACATGCAATGTATAAACATTATATGAAACACCCCCCTGCACAGCAGCAGCCACAGGAAGAAGGTAGACACAGCCCTGAACAACAGCATGCGCATTATAAGCGGGTGCATTAGATCTACGCCCACTGAATTGCTACCGATTCTCAGCGGCATCTCCCCACCTAACCTTCGCAGAGAAGCAAGTTGTATCAACCTTGCACTGAAAGCCTCGGATGACTCCAACCACCTGCTGCACGATGCCATCTGCAACCAGAACACCACGATCCTCCAACTAGAAAACCGGCACTCACCTTCTAACACAATGAGGCGCCTTATGAAAGAAGTAAACAACAACAATGGCAATAATTGAGCTAACAAAAAGTGGCAAGACGCGTGGAATAATAACAACCACAGACTGAAGCAATTTATTGACAAAGTATCCAACAAACCCGCTGGAAATGACCTACCCAGACAAGCCTGGGTCAAGCTAAACCAACTATGAACCGGACATAGCCGTTTCCGGGCCACCCTACACAAGTGGGGTCTCACTGATGGGGTCAACTTGCGAATGCGGCGATGGCGAGGAGCAGACAGCCAACCACAGCCTATACTCCTGCCCACGCTTCAGATGTCCCGGCAACTTTATCGATTTGGATGATGCAAGCCGCGACTGGCTGAGGCACCTGACTGTGACAATATAACTATATAACTTCTGCATGTTAAGCTCATACGAATAAATATAAACACCCCCCTAATGGTCAGTCAAATAAACTTAAATGGCCCTTTTTAATTTTAAATAAATAATTTAGTGGTGGAGGAAAAAAAGGCAATTGCTTAAAAGACAGCCATTATATAAAATAACAGATAAGATACAAAATACAAAGTGGAGTGAGTATTTAGAACTAACTTCTTGCATCCAGTATTCCCCACTTTTCCTTCACTGACCATCACACTAATTCAGAAGAGTATATACATTTTTATACAGGACAGGACGCTTTTATAAAACTACTAATCCACTACAGGTGAACCTACTCTCTACCCTCATACTAAAAAACCTTTTAGTCACTAACAAAAATGCACCAAAATAAACAAATTATAAACTCTACCCGATAGATTAAAAATGGCAACAAATAGTTGTATGAAGTTGAAAAATACATTTCCTTTCCATACAATTTTATCCTAGTCCTTTCTTTGTTTGTGGTTCAGCAAGGGGACAAAATTTAATCATTTTGTCTCCATTTTATTTTGGTCTACTTAACAGAATAGATACCCCTGAGTCTGTGGGCTTTTTGCCTAATGAAATGCCTTAGCTGTCAAAACACCTCAACAGATGTATTATCCCTCTGTATCCACAGTGACTCCCCAAGCATTTGTAACAAGGCTCATTGGTACTGAGCATGCTACATAAGAAGTGAAGTTACCCTCTCTTGCAACCCCCTCCAAACACAGACGGAGTAGAATTCTTGTGGCAAATGGAGTTTCTTGCTTTATAGGCAGTGATACAGTATTTGTAGTGAACCCAAAGTCATCAAAGTGAACACTTGACAGGAGCGGCAACAAAGATCGTATTGCACATCATTCGTATTAGATTCAGTTGACAACTTTATCATTATCAGACCTCACACATGACATTGTATAGGTGTTACTAACCATCTAATTTAGGTTTCAAAATAGTGATGTTGCCCTACGTTGCATGATGTGCAACCAAAAATATGTAATAAATAATATATCTCTTTAGAGTGGTTCTGTTATGGCTTCAGTAAGAAGCCAGTGGTGCAAAACGTACTTCTTAGACCCGCTAAATATATTGTATATAATACATTTATGCTCTGTACAGACATTCATATAAATCAGTGGTGCACAACTGCTGTCCTAGAGGCCAATAATCCAGCAGAATTTATTGTATATGACTTTTATAACCGTCAACATTTTAAGACCTTGGGAAACTGTTAAACCTGTTCGACTGAGGGACCCGCTAGGTAATTGACAGTTAAAGTGGAATGAAAAAACATTAAATCCTGTGGCCCTCCAGAACCACAGCCATATTCCCTTGATTTAATTTTTCAGGGCAACAGATTTCATGTTTCTTGTTGAAAATATACTAGAAAGAAACCAGGCTCTACTATTTTTTTTCCATCAAACTGTTAAGGTTTTTCTATAGGGTGTGCTGAATATGGGCTTAATGGGATCCAGAATATTTTCAAAAACAGAAAACCTTTTGAGAAAATCAAATCTACAAGCAGAATGTTTCAGGCTTAATATGGTATGGTGAGCTGTGAACACATTCTTGAATGATTTCTATCATGTCTAAAGGTCATTTCTGTATTTTAAATGTTTACTAGTCAGGTTCCATTGCTCCCCTCCCCATATTGTATAAAACCCGACGTTTTGTACACAATATTTTCAGAAAAAGATGAGAAAAGAATTCTATTTTTCAGGCATCTTCAGTTACTCTGATGTAAGGAAGAAGGAGATAAAAAAGGAAAAAGAACAACCTGAAGCAGCAAATGAGAAGAACAGAAAGGAGCATGAGCTGCAGTCAATCTTTTACTCGCATCTCTAAAACATCCAGTGTCAATTGGGGCAAATTTAACCTTGACTGGGAGTGACATGAAAGGAAGCTAGTAATCATTTCGGTTTTGTGCAGATGCAGGCAGAACGGTCATGCTAAACATAAATGATAATTGACTCAAAAGGCTTACCTATACGTCTCGAAGCAAGCTCTTTGCTGGAGAGAGTTTTTTATAACAACATTTTATACAGTACAGCCTCTGTTAATTTTTGGGAGGTGAAAGATCAAATCCATCTTTGCCCGAGCCAAAAACACCCCTCAGACCATCAACCCAATCAGGAACTCCCGCCGTAACAACCGCATTCCTTTGGTGCTTCCCTACCACCCTAACACACTTCCTATCCCTACCACCCTAACACACTTCCTATCCCCAGGACTGTTAAGACAACTTTTTCATCCTACAGGATGATCCCTCCATTTGGGCCCTCTTTTCTGACCGCCCCATCATCTCATATCGCCGAGCACTTAATCTGCACAACCTTCTTGTTCACAGCTCCCTTGACCGCACTCAGCAACCATCCACACCAGGCACTTTCCCTTGCAACAGAGCTCGCTGTATCACCTGCAAGTATACATCCAACACCACACTCATTCAAGGCCCCTCAGGACAATTCCGGATCACCCAGAGAGCATCTTGTACCTCCAGCAACCATATCGACTGTATCTCTTACATAAATGCCCAGCCATCTACATTGGAGAAACAGGAAGGAGACTCAGAGACCGCTTCAGAGAACATGTCAGGGCTGTGAAGATTAAAGATCTCTCCAAGCCCATTGTTTCTTATTTCACCTCTGACGGCTACGACCACTCTAATCTCTCCGTCTGTGTTCTCAAAGACGGTTTTCCGAACTCATATATCATAAAGACTACCGAAACCAAACTTATCCTCCAGCTAGGATCACACATTCTCCCCTCTCTTAACGACAGACTACTCTTCTTTTAAATTTTCTCCATTCATTGGAAGTTTCATTTCACACCTCTCTACACCTATTCTGACTTCACACCTCTTGATTGGCCTCTCTTTCTGTCCCCTGCTCCCGCCTCTCACTCCTCCTCCCTTCCAGCCTTTGTTCTCCCGCTACATTACCTTTGCCTACTGCCTTGTCTCTCTCACACCTGAAGAAGGCTCCACGGCCGAAACTTTGTGTTTTCTTTCTTCTTTGTTTCAGCATGGAATAAACCTATTACTTGTTCCTTTGCAGCCTACGAATGCTGACACAGCTACCCACCTGAACTACAATAAATGTAATTACCACCGCCAATGGTCAGACATTCAGACTTACAGTAAATGCTCTCCATTTAAGAAATGCCACATTCCCATTTAAAAAGCAACACCTGGAGGGGGGGGGGTAGAATTGGGTTAAGGGATGTCTTTTAACCAAAACAGATGAAGGAAGAATATCTGGGATGAATCCCAGCACTTTCAACTCAAAGGACTTAGTATGAATAGTATGCATTTAAATCATGGGGAAACTTAAAAAGATAAGATGCATTTATCTCTTTAATGTAAGTAAAGTTCCTTTTTTTCCCTCAAAAATTCAAAAAGTAATCTTTTTATAATTTAAGATATTCTGCTTTTTTAATCACCGAACTGTAATCAACTATCAATAATCAATGTGAATGAAACAAAGGCAACAAAAATCCTCTGTTTGAAAACCCATACTGCTAACAGCAAATAGTCAGTGGAAAGATGTACTGTACTGATGTACTGTAGCTCTCACTAATAATGCTGCATGTTCGCAGGCACCTGTGTGGCAAATGGGAATACTATTGTGTAATAAAAAAAAGCCTGGTTGTTTTTGAAACTGTCTGACCTCCACGGCTCTCTTGTCAGTCATCGGTACAGTTGACTAATGAGTTCTGACAACAGGATTCAATCTACTGTAATCCATGTTGAGGCCTTTAATTTTTCAACCTATTGCAACCACTCCCCCCCCACCAAACCACACATCAACAGAAAAGGAGTTATTTAGAATATTAAGCTTTTTAGGGGACTATACAGTATGTTTTGCCATTTTTGGCTCACCATTTTAGGTTTAACAAGTAACATAAATCAGCCAGTACCTGCACTCTACTTTAAGGAATTACATTGAACCAGGGTTTAGCCTAGTTTCTGTATTTTTAGAATTTCTAACTATTTCACCTCTCTGGCACTATTATTTCCCATGCATCTCTAACTTCAAATTCTGCCCTCAGGTTTTTTTTACCTTAATCCAAATGTCAGTATCACAGTTTTTTTTAGGAAATTCTTGCTATTGTGTCCTCTAACCGGTCAATAAGTAAAGGCCTTGCACATGTTCAGATTGCAGTGCATTAACTACCCTCAGGATTTCAAATTTTGGTATTTATTTTGGAAGACTGAGACATCCTCCCCTCCCCTTCCAAAATAAGAAATGGGGCAACTAGGTTTTCCTAATAGCTAAACAATGGCTAAATAATAGCTTTAGTGCAAACCAGGCCTTTCTTGTGAAAGTAGTACAGCAGAAGACATTAATATATGACATAAAGGAGTCAAGAAGATTGATTATGGCCAGATAAAACAAGCTTGGGAAGTGCTTTGTTCTATACAGTTACAGTAGCTACTGTATGTGTAATGGTTTAACCCAATCTTGAATTAAAGGCCTGTTTTGTATAAAACACCACCTATCAATGGGTGTAATGTGGCAACAAAATGTAGTGCATATTCCCTTGCAACAAAATGCTATGTATGAAATCTAGTTTGGTTGCCTTAAGGGACTGTATTAGTATAAAACAAACTTTTTACCAGTCAATTTTATTTTGAATGCATCTGACATCTGCCAAGTGTTCTATTTACTGGAATTCAACATTAATCAGCACCAATTTGCATAAGAGTGTAATTCCCCAGTGTCTCCATAACTTGCTTTTAAACGAAGGTGGGATCTACGAAGCCTCAGCAGTTTTTGCTAGATACAGTACGTACAATCCATAAACTGGACCTGAGGGATCATGTTTTAATAAAGTAAAAGAACGTCTTATAAACAAATTAAAATATGAAACTTGTATTAAATTCATTAGGGATTAACCATGGTACTGTACATACTGTGATGAGGCCATCAGAACTGATTTCCTGACTTACAGTACGTCAGTCCTAAAGTCATTGTGGAAAGGAATGCATATTACCTTAAAGTTTATGTTCAATTAGTAACTACCCATTGCATTAGAAACGAAACATGTTTTTTTTTATTATAAACAGCAAATATATTGAACTTCTATTAAATCTAAAGGATGAAACAGATATCCATTTCTGAATTTAAAGTCATCTATCATAATGGTGACTTGAGTCATGAGGGCCTACTATAGTCCAAGTCGGGTGGAGGTCATTTTTGTATCTGCTGCCCTTACAAAGCCTGAAAGCAAAAAGAGCATCCACACAAGCAAAATAAAAAACAGAGTATATGACTGAGTTCAGCTAGGAACCAAATCGCAATGATTACAGTGTGCAAGTGTGCATAATGGTTACAAAAATTCTAGTCTGGAATTTGAAGAAGGAACGTCCTGTTGTGCTACTTTTTAGATTACAGGACCATATAACCATGTGATAGCTCTATCACATGTATTTTTCAAATAAAATAAGAGTAACTGCAAAACTAGTAATAAAAAAAGACATCATATTGTATATACTTTTGAAACAGGTTTTGGTAAAATAGCAACAGCTTCCTCACAATTAGACTACACTGTAAATGACTAACTTTCATTTCAGAATGAGAGAATGTGCTCACATTCTGAATATCCTGTCAATATCCAGGCAGATCAAGAGATGATGTTAAGTCAAAAGTAAGAGTTGGGCATTGATTCAGACAGTGGGCTAGATTAAAGGCAGTGCTAGATTTGTGAAATTGTAAAATGATGCTTAAACATTTTTATACTTCATAATTTATTCAAAACCTGAATGCTTAAACTGAAGACTTCAAGGTATAAAAAAAGTTACAGTAAATGGCGCAAAACCTAAAGACAAAAAACCTAAATACAGTACATTGATTGCAGAGGTATACAGCCAACATTAACTTTCTTTTTGGCAGATTTGCTTAAATTCTATTAAACATGACTTGAAAAACTGGAGATTTTTGGTATGTTTCACAGGTGCTTCAATGACCAAGACAGCTCAACTTTTTGATGTTACATGAGCAACAGTGTCTACTATCCTGAGGTCGGGCTGAGCCAGACGTACGCTCTCAAGGAGGACCTGCAGAACAAGCACCATGGACCATCCCAGACAATGCACCCATAGACCTGGAACCAGTCCTTAGTTCCAGGGCCAAGTTAGGACATGAGGCAGGCAAAGAGACTGGCATGACTGAGGCAGAGTCCAAAGGGCAGGGCTGGACTAAGGGTTGGAGTGCAGAGTGCTGAAGATGAGACAGACTACCACGATGGACTCCAGAGTGCGATGCTAAGCTGCCAGGCACAGCAGCAGACCCCACCACCAGTGCACACACCAAGGCGAACAAGATTGCCATGCCCACTGTAGGCAAAACGCAGTGTGACACAGGCACTGGGGGAACGAAAGGGACTCACCCAGTGAGGGACATACAGTATCTATTGTGATGTGAGCACCAGGGGAACATAAGTGTACATTCTGACAGCAGGGAGCCACCTCAGCAGAATGAGCTGTAACAATTAGAAATGTATTTATAACAGAAAGCCATTTTAAATGGTGAATTAATTAATTAATGATGAGTTGAGAGGATTATCTTCCTTTGTTGATCATATGGACAACTGCTTTGTTATACAAATGGATAAGGACTGATTTTTGTTTCAAATTGTAGAAGAGAAGCAGCTGAGACAACTGGAAAAAAATTCAAATTAGGCGGATGAATGATCAGATGACAGATGTCAACTCAGAAGACCAAAGTGCCATGAGCCACTGACCTCAATAATAACCTCCAAAGCCGATGAAAGGTGTTGCATCTGTAGAAAGCTGGATGTCTTCAGGAGAACACAAAAACTAATCATAAAAAACAGCCCATTTAGTTTGTCAAGAGAAGGTGCCACAAATAAAGTTCTGCCTTGCAACTACAATTGATATTTACGTGGTGGTATAAGGATGAGACTGCTGATGCAAGATCAAGAAGATAGTAAAGCCTGACCCTGGGGAATGATTCACATAGCATAGTTGAGGTGACCCAGCAAGGACAGAAGTGAAGTCCTTTTTTTATGTAGATGACAGGTAGGTGGATGTTTATAATTTAATGAGTTCAGGTTTTTCACGGCGTAAATAGACTGCAAACTGTAGACTTTGGAATTGAGAATGGTTCTGTAGAATTCCAGGACTGTAGCAGGACCAGATGTTTTATCTAAGGCAAGAGGGACTCACAATTGTTTTAAAAACCGATATCAAAAGCCTTTGTTGGGGGAACATTGGGAAAATCGATAGTGAGAAAATCATCTAGGAGATGAAGGAGAAATGGGGGTTTGTAGTTGTTCAGAAGAATCCAGCAGAGGGCTTCGGACAGAGTGTTGAAAAAGTTTTGGGCTGCACCTATAGCCAATTGTTAACTGAACTGCAAAGTAGAATTTGAAAGTTTTTTAAAATGATTTGAAAAGTGTTCGGAAGGTCTGCTTTTGAAATAAGAGATCAGGTGGCAGAATGAAGAGAAAAATCAGAACAGGGAATCAAGCTATTGATGAGGAACAAGTAATAGGCCAAAACTTTGTGTTTTCTTTCTTCTTTTTTTCAGCATGGAATAAACCTATTACATGTTCCTTTGCAGCCTACGCATGCTGACGCATCTACCCACCTGAACTACTCAAGCTATCGATGCTTGGTACAGAGGAATTATGGGGGGCTGACAAATCAATTATCAAACACTACCAGAATATTTACAAATGGCAATACAATAATTGGGAAAAACAGGCAAAACAAAAGGGCCATCATAACAAATTGTCCTAAGTAAAGCATTAGTGGGTCAGAGATCGTCCATTTCAAATTTTTGCAGATAACCAGGATAAAAATCAAATTAAAGGCAACTGAGTAAACAATGACTAAATCCAGAATCAGAATGATGGAGTAATTTACAAGCTGAATACTCGGATATCAATCAGAGTAGAGAAATTAATTTATAGTCATTTGGGGGTTTGTGATGCAGTTTTATATAATAAGAAGGAAAAGGGCAGCAAGGGCACACAGAGCAGGCATGAGCAGTCAAGAAAAAGATGAACAAATTGAAGAGTTGAAGTTGTTACAGACTTGATGTCAACCAACTAACAAAATAGGACAACCGCAAATATCTTTTTGGTTTAAAGAAGACTTGTTGCTTGAGTTTAATGGACAGAGATTGTGGGGGAAAAAGTAAAAGGATTGGAGATAATCTTAGTGACAGATGCAGGACAGAAGTTTGTAGAATTGGATTCTGAAGAGCTAACAGTGGAGGATAGAGCTCTAACACACGTGAAAATACTACAGATGCAGCCATTCAAAATGCGCGGTAAAAACCGGTAAGTGATTGGCTGGCCAAAATGACCGACAGGGGCACTCGTGGTGCATTGGTTGGTAGTGAAAAGATTTAATCATTTAATGTCTTTACTGTGCACATTTAAATCCGCTCAGTTTTGAATATTTATATGGATTTTACCACTAAAGGGAAATTTTAGTAGCTGAGCATAAAAAGAAGAGGGGCATAACGCATCTGAAGGTCATAAACGATATTAATTTAGGAACATAAACATTACTGTATGTACATAAACTGTACTGTGTATGGCTGGTCTTGGTAGTTTAAAGAAAAAATACACACCAGTCTTCCATTTCTCCCTAAACATTTTAAGCATGAAAGTTTTATGAAACGGTACCCAAATATGCGATTGCTGTATAGAATGAATTTTAATTTTAAAAAATTATTTAACACGAACATTAAGCTGTTTACATCTTCCGCCTGAGAACAGTCACCCGTTGCTACCCAACGCAGAAACACAGCCACTAACTAGCAAAGAGAGGACATTAGCTAGCCAATATGATAAAGAAATAAATGATTATTTTGTTTATTTCTTTTGCACATTTATTTGAACATTTCCATCGATTGTACAAGCACTTGGAAACTGTCCAATCCCTAGTTCATCAGGCATTTTACCGGTCTGGCGCCGGTCTGTGTCTTCTAGGATATAATGCCAGCAAACTCTTGTTTTTATGTCCACTATAACAGACAATCTCCTTTGCTTTTAACCGAGCGTTTAATAATTTCCTTAAATGAAAATGATTTACTTTATTTCCCTCACGGGATCAATAAAAGTATCTATCATCTGTCTAAACTATGGGACAGAATTCTGGGGTCTCCCCATACCAGAGATTATGGTAGGGCTTCAGAATGGTGATTGGCTGACACCATCTGACACCCCTCTGATTGGAGAAAAAAGACGTGCTGGTTTGCTATACATACTGTACCAGGAAGAGGATTTCTTTCTATTTGAAACGTGTATTTTAAAAGTTTAAGAAGTAAAAACCTTACAGCGTACACAGATTTCTAAACTGATCAGGATCGTTATCTTTGTCTTATGCATAATAATGTTCACCGCTCTGTCCAGCAAATTAATAATAAACTTTATTTTATATAGCGTTTTAAACGAATAAGTAATTAGATTGCTCATAAACCTAATCACTTGCTTTTTCTTTTTATTTTGGCTCAGATTTCAACTATAGATCATATTATTAATAACCATAATAACAACCAACCAACAAAAACAACCATATAAACATAATACCAACCAAAAACATAGATAACCACAATACAAAATCAAATAAATCAAACCATTATACTCTCGCAAATTCCACCAATTATCATAATCCCGCCCCTTATGCAAAACCAAACCCTCCTCCCATCCCAGTTTATCCTCTTTATCATAAACAAAATCCACCTCAATTTTCAACATAAAGCATTACACAAAATCAATACCTCAACACTCCATACTCAACAACGATAATTCACAAACAGCCAGAACATGTAACTCCACATTCCCAAACAGACCTCATTTCCATAGCCCCGCCCCTTATGTAAAACCAACATCCCTCCCCTGTTCTCTCTCTCCCCTGGCGTTTGTAATCGTTTTTATTTTCAAATAAATTTTAGCAAAGTCATGTATTTTAAAAATCTTAAGATTTTTTTATTTATGTCTTTATTTAGTGGTTTCATTAGTGACAAAGGCTAAACTTTCTTGGAAAAATGTCTTTTATGTAAACCATGTTTGCTATTAATTCCATTAGGGCTAAAATATGTTCATTGTCTTCTAATGAAAGAAGGGTTCCTTTGCCGTAGTCGGGTTGAAATTAGAAGCTTGCCACGCCCGGACTGTTACACCAACGCATTAGCATGTTAAAGCGATTTCATTGAGGAGCCTCACCTTTCTTAACTAGTACTGTACTTACTGGGTTTTTGAGGGGGGGGGGGGGTGTCTTTCGCTGGAAATCTCGCCTCCTACTTTGAAAATACCTGTGAAACCAGTTTAATCCGTCACAGCCAGCACTCCTGCAGAGAGGGGGTTGTACTTGCAGTGTATACAATAGATGGGAAAGCCAGAGCCGACCCCTACGCCGCCCACGTTTGTTTGGTGCGAGTGAGGTTTTAATTAATCTCTGACTAAGGAAACGTTTCATTTTTTCAAAGAAATGTTTGTTAAAAATGAAGCCAGTGGGATTCGATCACAGACCGTGTGATGTGGGGGTCAGGAACCTAACCCACAGCGCCACCGGCAAAGTCACGTGTAGTGTGCTGAAAAAGCACTACAGAAACATTATCAAAAGACAATGTACAGCATGTACTATTCTTGTGTTGCGGTACATGAATATAATTATATCATTATTAATTTCTTTAGATACGCGATTCCATATTATATTTCCTTTTAATCAAATTCTAAAAGTATGCTTGTTGACTCTGGTATCACGTTAGTTAAAGACTTCGATGCTTAATGTTTAGTGAGAAATGGAATACTGGTGTGTATGTTTTCTTTAAAGTACCGAGACCAGCCATATACTGTATGTTTAAGTTCCAAAATTAATATCGTTTATGGCCTTCACACGCGTTGCAGTATGCTCCTATTCTTTTTATGCTCAGCTACTAAGATTTCCCTTCAGTGGTAAAATTCCATATAAATATTCAATACTTAAACGGGCACAGTTAAGACATTAAATATACATATACATACTGTATACAGTACAGTTCGCATACGGTAATATGTTTATGTTCCTAAATCAATCTCTTTTATGAGCATGTGAAAGGCATGGTGAATCAATTCTCAAAAATTACTGTACTTTGCATGATTGGAAACAAATGCGTGATTGCGAAATGCTGTGGTGTTACTTTTACAAAGACGGTCAATGAAAAAAAGAACGTGGACAAAGGCAATACTTTGAGTTTACAGCTTGTCCAAGGTCATTCATTATTAATCCTATTAGTAATATCTTCGTTAAAGACTTTGATGGCGACAGCTCAAACATGAGAGGTTGAGCTTTACTAGCTCCACCTTGCGGAAATTCCGGATACTATTATTTTGCTTGCGGTATTATAGGAGAATTTACGGTAACTCGCGGTAGACCGCGTAAAGCGCACCGCAAAATAATGCAGTATTGCCTGCGCATTTTGAATGGCTGCATCTGTATATAGGTCAATATCCAGGGCTTCACAGTAGGTAAAAGCCCATACTGCACGAAATTATCAGCAGATTAGCGTGGAATACCGCAGTACGGGATTGGCCGGCCAAAATGACCGACAGGCAGCACTCGTGGTACATTGCTTGTTAGTGAAATGTTTGCTTCATTTAATATCTTTACTGTGCAAATTAATAACAATATTTAAGGATGTAATTATATTCATATAGCTCAAATTATTACCGTGGTACACTTTCTTTGTAAACATCATTCACCTGCAATTAGTTCAAAACATTTTGCCTGTCCTTTTCAGCAAGAGCTTAAGTTGTCATGTGGCACGTTGATGTAATGGCTTTGATGTGTGACTTGCATGCTGGAGGTTGAGGGATTCAAGCCCAGCTCTTGGCATGAGTTTTCTTTGAACAAATAATTTTCTTTCTTTCATTTCTTTGAAAAACAAAAATAGTAAATATTATCGACACTATATTGAAATTGTTGGTATTTCTAAATATCACAACATGTGCAAAGTTAAATGATTAATTAATAACAATTTATTATTTAATTTGTCTGTTCAGGGGGATTGAGCAGAGTGATGGAGAGTGAAATAAATGACCGCCGGCACTTTTCCTTCCCCCCTGGTGCAAGGTGATAATGCGGAAAGTGTTTTTTTTTAATATTTTACTGGGAGTGTGAACATGAGTGAGTGCATGGGGTGCACAGTGAGATTAACACAGTGTAATTAGTGAGATGGATAATTTAACTAAATATGTTGACAAATGTCTGAATTTCACAAGGCAAGTTAAAATTGTATCTAGCTGTGAATCTTGCTTCTATAAAATAAACCTACTTTTTAATCAGTTTAATGTTTAACATGCTGTAATACACAGTTTAAAATTATTAAAAGTCTGAACAGTATACAATTTAAATTCTGTAACTGGCAAAAGATTGTCCCTCAGTATTGACATCTCGAATCTCAGGATTCGAAACTGGGCGTTTTCTGCCTACAGCCCAAGTGCTGCACATGAGATGTTCAGCTCAGATCAGCTAAGCCCATCTCCACCTGGTGGTATTACAAGGTATTTCACCCTATTTGAAAAAAACATGCGGTACTTTGCAGTATGTTGTGAATCATCCACTGCGGTTAAGTGCAGCATACGTCACACTTCTGTAATGGCTGAAACTGTACATGCCAATAAGCATTTCATTGCACTTATGGCAATAACCTAAACTGGATCAAACTGAACTGAAAAGACAAATACAAGGGAGTGAAGGGCATTATACAGTATATATAGTGTTTATAATGTTTAAGTGAGGAAATTATGTCACAGTTGATTACAAATTAGGACTGATTGAACTTGTCTGCTGTCATCTGTCCAGGACTTTCACTATTAATTCCATTTGTCTTTATTCTGATATCACACGAACCACTATTATTGCACACAGAGACCAACAACTAATTGTTCATTAAAGTACTCTTTGCAACTACTGTACAGTATATGTATTTAGATTTGAAATAGAAAAGTGTTTGCATGCTTATGCAAACATGACTTTTCCATTTTTCTTTTATATAATCTATTTACATCATTTCCTTTGACTAATGCCAGAGAATCACACCTTTTTTAGCAGTCATAAACAATGGGTACTGTGTATCTTGCAGTACTTAATTGAAATAAGTTGCTATTTTGCGTTAAATGTAGGGTTCACCCACCTGTATAAGGTATGAAATGAAATGTTTGTGGAATTTCTTGTTTGTGGAATTCAGAGCACTACACTGGATCTGTTTCACATCTATTTCCTAATAATAATACCAAAAATCCTTCGTAAAATATCCTGAATTAGATCACAACACTTTTACAACAATAGGCAGATTTTAACAAGCTGAGAGATCATTATAATAATAATAATAATAATAATAATAATAATAATAATAATAATAATAATAATAATAATAATAATTGCTTACACTTATATAGCGCTTTTCTGGACACTCAACTCAAAGCACTTTACAGGTAATGGGGACTCCCCTCAACCACCACCAATGTGCAGCATCCACCTGGATGATGCGACGGCAGCCATAGTGCGCCAGAACGGTCACCACACATCAGCTATGTGGGGAGTGGGGAGGAGAGCAGAGTAATGAAGCCAATTCATAGGTGGGGATTATTAGGAGGCCATGATTGGTAAGGGCCAATGGGAAATTTGACCCCTACTCTTTTCGAGAAATGCCCTGGGATTTTTAATGACCACAGACAGTCAGGACCTCAGTTTTACGTCTCATCCAAAGGACAGCGCCTTTTTAAAGTATAGTGTCCCCGTCACCATACTGGGGCATTAGGACCCACACAGACCACAGGGTGAGTGTCCCCTGCAAGCCCCACTAACACCTCTTCCAGCAGCAACCTTAGTTTTTCCCAGGAGGTCTCCAATCCAGGTACTGACCAGGCTCACACCTGCTTAGCTTCAGTGGGCTCCCGGTTGTGAGTTGCAGGGTGATATGGCTGCTGGCTGCTGGTTTGCATCATTGAAGTTCTAAATCTTCGTCAGATAAATTGCTTACATTTTCTTTCCTGCATACTCTTTCATTGTTAGTACCAAAAAGATTACAGATGAAGTATTGCTTTAGAATGTTTTTTTTTTCTGCTTGACAACACACAGACTGGAATATTGTAGCTGGCAAAAGGTACCTACTGCTATTTATTCAGAAAGATGCCACAAAGCTCATGCAATGCTTTGCAAGCTAATGTGTTACAACAGATATTTACAAGGGTATATAACTTCTCTTGTTAATAACATTTTCTCTTAATACATAGAACACGATACTTAATTTGTAAATTGTTACAACACAACCACAAATTGAGACATGCACAATTATGCACTACTTTCTTATTCATGTGGCCCTTAGCAAGAATACAGAATTCATGGGATTTGTAATGCTGATCATATACCATAGTACAGTACACTCCTTTACCTTTTCTTTAAGGTTTCTATTTGTAAAAGCAATGGTATTTTTTTTCAATACACTAAAGACCAATTAGTATCTTACCCTAGTACAAGAAACTTTTTATTGAAAATAAGAATCTTACAGAGACCTTGATGTCATTTCTGTTATTTATTGTCAAACCAATCTTGTTTCCTCATTTAAAAGCAAAGTGGTCCTTTGCTGACAATGGTGATATTTGTATGGAGGTCATACCAAAGTTCTATGAACAATTTTCATCTACTATGTTGAGAATTGCAATTCTCATAACACCTTTCATGACTTCCAGACATCAGATGAAGAAAACGGATTTAAGATGACAATATTTGTACAAGTGTTAAATATTACAAATATTTTTCTATTGCCTGAAGCTGCCTAAGGTTTTAAAAATTCAAATCTACTGTACTTACATATCACCCCTTCCATGTGTCTATCTTTATGATATTTATTCTAATGGTCATTTTAAAAAAAAGTGAAAAGAAAAATTACTGATTGTAACTATGGTAATGATATTGCTCTGATGTGATTCCTTTTACTAAACTATGAGAAGACAACTTTCTTTAGGAGCCTATCCCTGTCCTGACATTCAGATGACCAACAGAGTTGATTGGGAAAGATCATGGCTTCAGTGCTTGCTGGAGAATGTGTCTCCTAATTGAAACATCTCCTCAAAACAACATTTTTTAGATCAGTTCAATCCTAAATTCAAGTGTCTTTTTAGCTATGTTCCAGCCATGTACTGTAAACCAAGAATGATAACTTCATGGTAGATCATTGGTTTAATCTCTGTTTTGGTGACACAACAAATACCTGCTTCCCAATGTGGTCAAAAGCTTGATTAACTTTTGTGAGCCATCTGTGAAAGATAACTCCCAATATATGGGAGTAATACATTTTGAATTTTCTCTCAATGTAATTACTGACACTGGAGCGAGCTTGCCGATGGAGATTTTTAGTCTTTTGAAAGTTAAGTCTAAGTCACATCTTCTCATATGTTCCAGTAAATGTGATGACAATTGTCAGGGGATCCTATTCTGTCAAAACACATACAGTACTGCAGCCTTTTTCGGTGAACTGGAGTTCCATGACCGAAGTTAGAGTGGTTTGAACTGGAGTTGGAGGTTACATAATGCCCTGACTATTTGGTAAGTCAGCTGTTGGTCGAGTTCCAAACGTGTCTCACATTGGGTTTTGTGGGGTAGATTTGAATATACCACTTCTTGTCATTGGATTGTGGATTGACTTGATAGTCTTTGTATGTTGACTGCCTCACTTTCTTTGATCAGGATTTCCCCTTCCTCAGAGGTGTCAGAGAGATTGGTGCTTGTGGCAGTAATGAAACCACGCATACAATATTGCTTATGTCTGCAAAATGTTGAATTTTCTTTGACTTGTACAGTATATTCTGTACTTGTGTACTTGTGTTTTTAGGTGGGGCAGCTTTTATGCTTTTCATGCACAAAATGTCACGCCCTCTGCAGCCAGAGGGCGCTCCTTCTCTGTCCTGTCCCTAGTTTCTGGTTTGCTGTCCTTCCTGTCCCTCTCTTTCCCTTGGGCTATATATTTCCGGGTCTTGCACTCTGTCCTCACTCAGCATTGATGTTCGGATGTCCTGAGACCTGCCTAGCACCAGGGCGCCCCATGTCCGCTCCCTGATGGCATAGGTTTCTATAAGGCATTCCTGAACTCTTTGCACTAATGAGCCCGGGCCTTTTTCCCATCTCGCCGCTACACATATGGGTCTTTTTCCACTCTCCTACTCCCCACGGTTAGTCCCTTTGGACGTCCGTGACACAAAAAGCCTCAAACATGTTCATTAGAAACATTATTGTTTCCTAATTTAAAAGAAAAGTGTCTCTTTGCTATCAATGGTTATGTTTTACTCAATGTTATTCCCAAGTTCTATGAACAAAGATCCAGACATCACTATCCTTATCTTGTTGCATTTAACCAAAGAACTTGAGTCTTCAAACTCAAACAAAAGACTTGAAGATTGTGCTAAGGATAGAAGATGCTCCTGCGTGACATTTTTAATTGCGGTGAAACAACTGTTTCTACAATACCAGTTTCTACACATACTGTGACAAAATGAGACCTTGATCCAATAATATTAGGACCAAGATGATTGGGTAGTATTTTATCTGGGATATTTCATGTGGTACTGTACATTTAATTCTGCCTGTTCTGCTGTTGAGGGTTTGGTTGTCAGATACTTAGTTGCTGGGTATGGAGGTTAGAGGAATGCTCTAATCTTCTGTAATTCACCCTGCAAGTTTGACCGTACATTACTATTACTCAAGTTTCATGGCAAGGACAATCTAATGGAGGAACTCTAATAGAGGATTAATGGAGTGTTAAGGATTTAGTAGTGCTGTATGTGATCCTAACTAATGATTAATTACCTGTTTATTAAAGCCCAGATTGTTCTCATATATAACTGGTAATTGAGTTATTCAGTGTCAATATCGTGTGTGCTATGCATTTTAAATATGTTTGCAATCCCTAAACTGAAGTGTTATTGGAGTGACTTTAAGTTGTCTATTGTTAAATCATGCACCTCAGTGAATGATTGTTATATATAAATATAACTAAGGCAATGAATTAGGTTCCACCATGTAACCATAGTTCATGAAACAAATAAGATGATTTTTTTTAAATTAGTGCGTCCTATAGTAAATCTGCAGTATTGTAAAGAGTTATGCAACCAGAATGTGAAGATCTACTTCTGGGTATGGTATTGAAATTAATTCTAATTTACTAAATTTACCTTTACTAAATCACAGACAACACACATTTAAGCAGATGCTGCAATTTTATAAACTGATAATAGGAGCATAAGAAGTTTTATTTTTAGGTAAACATTGTTAAGTAATTTGCTTTAAGCATATCAGGTTTACAAAAAAGCCAGAATGTACAAGTATATTAGTTTTAGATTTTATTATCAAAAAACCCTGCTGAAATATCCAAATACAAACTTCATTGTGATCATTCAGGTTTCTTTAGAAAATGTGTATAATTTTCTTACGTGAGTTTTCTAAAGAAAGCAACAGTGTACTGTTTAAAAGTCAGCATCACCTGGGACAAGGCAATGAGAATGAAGGCATTTCATCCTAGTCAATATATTCTACTCTTATCTCAATTCTAGTGCAAGGATCAGAGGGAACTTAAACTGCATAATTTAAGTGAATGGCCCCAGTTAAAAACAGGTCAGAAGACATCCTTGATCATAAAAAATGAATAACTCTGATAATGTTTAAGCCATATCCAATTGTGAATTGCCCAGAATTTGCTCATGTTTGGCATGAAAGTCCATTTTCTTCTATTGTACAGTAGATAAAAATAACAAGGATGTTTAATCTGGGGAACTTTAAAGGGATAACATGAAAGTAAAGATAAATATCGGTTAAACTGCAGTTCCTAGAGGTGAAGGATCGTGGTGCTACTCAATTGCAGATACATTAAAAACTACATTGTATTTCCAGAGAATTACATTAATGAAATTCATTTTTTTTTTAAATTCAATAAAATTGCCATTATTATTCAGGGCATACTGTACCAGATACAATTAGTCTTAGTGTAGAATTTGCATTCCCATTAGAATTATGTATTCAATAACAGTGCTCAAAGTGAACCACAGAAGTAAGCCAAATCACTGAGAGTTACTTTCTGTCATTCGTTATGAACAGTTATAGGAATGAACATGCTGGGATTTGGCATGGAGTCTAGAGAGTAAAAAAGGGCTGACTTGATGCTTCAGCAGAGGGATCACAGATAATGCCAAGGGGACATAAAGAAAATGCAGCTGAGGAGTGAAGTTAAAAGATTCAGAGAAAAGTTGTTATAGTACAAATGAAAATAAAATGTACCAGGACACCAAGTAGCTGGGTTGAGCCACCACTGGCAAGTTCATAAAAGAACATTACATTAACGGGACTGTATATTAGCCAGCGACAGATCAGGATCTCTCTTGGTTCTGAACCTACTCAAAACAAAACATTTCTACAGTATAAGAAATGTACTTCAGCAAAAGCAAAAGTAATATTAAAACTAAACTAAAAATATTAAAAGTAAAAAACCCCATCATGCTGTCCTTTTATTGAATTGTGTAAGGTAATATAATATTTTTAATAATAAAAACAATTTCAAGATCAATTATAATGTTTGGATCAATGTTAATGGGTACTCCCTAAAAGGGTTTTACCTACTTTCCCAAAATATAAACAAAAAATAGCATTTTATAGATTTTAAAAATCTGTTTAATTAATGGCATAGTTCCACAGATGAGGGTTCTAAAATCCTTAGTATCTTGCAAAAAATAGGTTTTTGTTTTTAAAAATAATGTCTGTGATACACTGGGAGTGGGGAGCCATGGGAACTTTGAATAGGCTGGTCTCGGGGAAAGCACAAACACAGCTGTAATAAAAAACACTGCTCTTTTATTGAAAGTGTAAGGGAAAAAAAGAAACCGAACAAACTTTTTTATAGTTATATATAGCTATATTTTCATCTCCATAAACCCTGGGCAGCTAAACTGCTTGTCAGCAGCAGTCCTAAGACCAAGCTCTTTTTTCACTAAACCAAAAGCGTTTTTCTGAAATCTCACAATCCAACAGTTGGTCTGTCAGAAGGATTCCTCATTCCCTCTGGTGCTGGCACATAACAGAGTACTTGATATCTGTCTTACACGTCAGGTACAGGCCATTGCTGGAAGCAAATATCACCCAACCAATTATCTTCCTTCAATTTGTCAGGTGATGGAGGGTGGCAGGTCATTGCCCACTGATCTCGGCAGAATTCAGTTCAGGCGAGAACCTCCATCTTGTCTCCACCTACAGCTATCTTATAGTGTTTGAACAAAAAAGTAAAGAATTCACAGTTTTCTTACAGTTGAGACAGTGTACCAAGAAAAGTGCTTCGTAAAAGTAAAGACTGATTTATTGGGCATGTGACTGATTACTTGATTGATTCAAGCAGTTACAAAATGCCATCAAGTGTTTAGTCCAATAGATCTTTTGTCTTTCCTTAATCATCTCTTATTCTACTTATAATGTATCTCCCAGCAGACACTTACAGTACGCTATAGACTTCAAATGCAATCAACATGCTATACATGTACATATCTGACAAACAGGAGAGAAAGTGGCCTTATGGAAAATAATTCCCATATGCTTTTTTAATAAATATTAAAAATGATTCTGTGCAGCTTACTGTTGTCAACAGCAAGTCTTTGGTACTGTAAGTAATTGCTCATGATAAGTAATGAACTTAATTCAGTCCTAGTCACGCAAGCAACAGACATCTCATATTGCCCTGTTAAGATGAAGTGTATCTACAAGAAACTAATGCAGTGTGTTGCAGAACATGGTGAAAGAAAGTATAATGAACACACAGTCCTCTAAGTTATTCACTACGCCTGAATATTAAAATAAGTGAATATGCAGGTACAGAACTGTTGTTAGAATATAAATGTACTTTATGTTTTTCAAAATTATTGCATAAAATAAATGTCAATACTATAAAGCAAACAGAAAAAAATGTGGTCTTGAATCTGTATTGATTCTTGTTAATTGGGTATAGTTTGGTTCCATGAAACAGTATTGTGTAACTGTATAAGCTTAGGATTTTCACTGAGTGAGTCAAATCTGGACTGACAAAAGAGTTTAAACTTGGAAGAACACACAAACAATACACTGAGGAAAGAAGAAGAAAGCAGTTAATGGAGTGAGACAGCAAAGAAGATTCTACAATGTTCAGCACCAAAGCAATGCAATCTTAGTGCTTTTTTTTTCTTCAGAATTGTCCTTAGGAAATAAGACATGGGGCACTATATATCCATGCCATGTTGTTTTTCATGTTGTTCACCTCACACAGAAGCTGTAACACTGATAAAAACATACTTGGACCTTTGTGTTACACAAAACAAACATAACAGTATCAACTGGATACAGATAACAGGCTCCAAAACATCCTACATCCTAAAAAGCCTACTATGCTGTACAATACCTGTACTGTAGCTATTTTTTTTAAGAAAATACCTGAAAGAGCACATGAAGATGACCAATAGTAAAAGCATTTTCTCTCTTATTACACTTATATTTTTCTTTGTTTAGAAACCCATAATGCTAATACTTTTGTGAAGGTCTCTTAGCTACCAATATTAAGGGAACAACTACAGTAGCTTCAACTGCTAGTGTTTTTTATTTAATGCACTAACATGCAATTATCTTTGTTGTGAAATCAGATTAATGAAATCTAGTAGAATTCTCTGACAGTTTAATTAAATACAAGTATAATTCAGGGGTGTTATAATGGAAAGTTAGCATTAGTATTTAGTACTGTGAGTCCAAGCTTTCTTTTGGTTGAACAGACTTCAGCCTATTCTTTATTATTGATTTATTTGTTTGATAGTTAAATAGAATGATTTTTACCCATTTACACAAGGGGATAGTTTTGTGATGTACTGTAATCAGAATGAAAGTACTGTATGTTTGCTCAAGAATTACAGGCCACAATGGAGATTTGAACCCTCAACCTTCCAGAAAGCCCGCAGAGCCCTAAACCCCTGCTTAGCACTGCTGCCTGTCATGAATACTGCACTGGTCGTCTGACTCTTCTTTTATATTGCTATGTACAGTACACACACCATGGGTGAGATATGCGGCGATGACAACAAACCTGGACAATACTTGAATTCCTAAAAAGGCCACCGGGAAGGCTCACTTGTTGATTCCTGTCTGCTTCTCAGGTTGGCTTGAGTGCAAACAAACTCATTTTCTTGGCAGTTTCCCCTCCTTTCTCTGCTCTCAGCAGCTCTCAGCAGAGTTTCTGTAAATCTTGTGCCAGCTATCGGTTGATATGTCACCCAGTAATTTTTGTGTTCTACTACAGAACATGAGGACATATGTCTTTAGTTCATCTGATGCTCTAAACACCTCAGTGTCAGCACTAGTACTAGTTTCAGGAAGCAAAATAAAGTTAACGAACTCCAAAAGACAGCAATGCCCCCTTAAAAAAATCATACCAAAATTGAAAAGAAATGCAGCTTGTTATGGAAGTAGTTGTGACCATAAAACAAATGACTAAAGATTAAATGTAATACAAACAATGTTCATTTTTAACATCAGTTATTGTTTCTTATCAAGGTTGCTCAAATTGGCACTATTGGAAGCCTCTGTTTGGGTCCAATTCATTTAAGCATCTCTATGTAGTATCTGAGTTAAATACATTATGTCATCAGCTTTCATTTCTATAAGACATTCACGTTTATGTCTTCATTAAATCCGCCATTATTCAAACTCTGAATCTCTGCTTTAAACTTCTGAAATCATAATAAAACCATGGTTATGCTGTTTGACTGTTTAATTTAGATATACAAATGCACAAAACACAGTTTAACTGTTAATGGTTCTGGCATCAGACTAATTACTCAGGTCAGCAATCTAGGTGTCATTTTTTACTTAAGCCTTTCATTTAAAGCTACTTTTAGCAATGTTGTGAAAGCATGTTTTTTGTCTTAGAAATACTGCATTCATTTGTAAGTGTTTCCCAATCTATTGGAAAACATTAATGTTAATGCTTGTGTTGTTTTCAGGTTTTAATATTGTAATATATTGTTGGTGTACTGTAACTATCCAAACAATTTGTTCTTAACAAATTGCAGCAAGTTCGGAACTCATTGTTCACATGAAAACCAAAACTAAAATGGATGAGCATGCAGTATGTCACTTCTCTTAACTTCCTTCTTTGTTGGGTTTTAGAACAAGAATCCAAGTACTACTATTCACCTTTATTAAAGGCTTAAATGGTTTGGTTCCTAATGGCATCATTCATTTCCTGTACTTGTCAGTTGCACTCTTTTGACTGTGGTCTTCTTTCAGTTCATACTATGGCTATGAGTATTGGGAGAATTTCTGTTCTGTTGCTTTAAGGCAGGTGGAATGATCTTACATGTGACTGCTCTCAAACCTTGTCTTAAAACGTAACTGTCGTAAATGTCTTAAAACTTAATTGTCGCAAATGTCTTAAAACTCTAATTTTATATATATATACTGTATATTATACTATAATGTTTAACATTTCAATTTGTATATACAGTACCTACCCTTTTTTGTTTTATTATAAAGCTCCTTGAAATTATATACAGTTTTACAACAGTATATAATTGTAACTGTACAATATGTAATACAAAATCTGGATCAAATTGTTGCAATGATGCAATTGTTGGTTTTTTTTAGTTACTGGTTTTGCTCCTTTACTTTCCTTTTTTCTAAGGGCAAATGAAAGTGACTGTTTTTTTTTGTCCTACAGTGTCCCAGCTGATGGAATCTCTCATATTTCAGTTCCTCTAAAATCAACTTAGCTGTTAAAAGTACCTTTACTTTTGCTTACAGTTCAGCTATCAATCTATGAGAGACCTAGTGAAATCAGTTTAATTTATAGCCTCCAAGGTACTCTAAAGAGTGATTTTAAATTACGTTTTTTGTACACTCACCTAAAATGTAATGAGCTCAGGACCACTGTAAAAATGAAATGCTTTGGCCTTAAATATAATCTTCTATGAACATAACATTTGACAGAAATATTTTGCCCTAAAAAGAGACTCTGACTGTCTTCTGTATTTTATATGGTTGTAAAAATGATAAACCTTGGGTTGGAACTTCAAGTGAAAAGCCACACTTAATACAGCCATCATGAGGAGAGGTATCCAGATAACCAGTTTGAAACTACAACTAATTTTTACAGCAAGAATGACTGAATGATTAACATTAATCAAAATAATGATAACACTTACCAGTAAAAATGTCAGAAAATAACTTGGATGCATTTAATTAATACAATGGCTTAAAGTAATGAAAATATGTCTTTAGGAACACTAGCATGACATTACTAATATACCTGTAGTTCAAGTACAGTAGGTAGCTGCATCAGCTTGCGTAGGCTGCAAAGAAGGTTCCACAACCAAAACATTGTATTCCTTTCTTCTCTTTTCAGCATGGAATAAACCACGATACTGTGTTTAAAAAAGTGCCTTTTGGACCCAGTTATAAATTCACATCTAAGAAATTTCCACTTGGGACCTCTGGTTTGTGTTTTACTGTTGATTCTGAAGAAATTCAAAGTGTTATCTTTGTCAATAGACATGACAATTGTGAACAGGTACACCAGGTTTGAGGAACTGAAAAGATTAAGCTCATTCTCCCTTTCAAAGTAGAATATCCATGTATTATTTGGTTGTTGGTCTCATGACAGATTCCAGAGCAGCAATCATAAATGTTTATTTTTGTTATTGAGTCATGAGCTTGTCTTGGTTAGAAGACAACATTATGTGTCAAAATGTGTCACCTGAACATCTTACATAGGCTCTTATAGCTCATATTTTGTGTTCTTACAGTATATCATACAGTATATTACCAAAATTTAATAATCTCAACTTGTGTACATTAAATGTGTGACAAATGTGTGCTAAATCTTGATTTTTTAAAAAGTTATTTTAGATTTCTTTGTATCTTTAACTATGGTCCCTAATCTAATATTTTTCTTATCACCTGCAGGCCTGAGTTCAATTCTATTACCTGTAACACTTCTGCCTCTTCTATGCTAATGCTGTTTAATATTGTCTTTGCTCAGGCTGGGGAATGCTGTCTGTTCTCTCCTTGGTAAACAGTGAAATGTTGTCTGTAAGCTTCTCATTTCTAACTGATTTTATTCTCCAAATTAACATGATTTTCACTCTTTCAACTTTTCTAATATCCTTTTTACCCATGCTACCCATTATGTGTAAAGCATCTTATAAAGTGCATTATTTCTGCTTCTATTTTTCTGAATTGATTGAACTGGGTGGTACAGTGGTTAGCTTTACTACCTTGTAGTGCTAGGGCTCTGGGTTCAATCTTGTCTGTGTGGAGTTTATATGTTCTCCCTGTCTTTGTGTGGGTTTTACCTCCAGGTGTTCTGGTTTTCCTCCACAGTCCAAAGACATACAGTAGTTCTGAGAAAATTGGCCCTGGTTGAAAGTATTTGCATGTGTGTTGGTACTGTAATCTGTCTGCCCTGTGATGGACTGGCATCCTGACTGGCTCCCCTGCAACCCTAAATTGGAAGAAGGGGTTAGAAAATAGATGGATGATTTATTAAACTGTTTAGGCCACTGGTTCTTATCCTTTGATCTACTTACTCTAGTAGATCGTAATATGCTTAAAGCACATATCCTGTGTTTTAAGCATAATACTTTCAAAGTGTTGCAATGAATCATAACTCTCCTACCCTCTTTTTACTTCTCTTCAACTTAGTCTCATTCCTTCATACACTTTCTTATTGAATTGTAATCTTTTGGTCTGGACCTGTATGGTTTCAAAGTATATTTCGAAGTATACCACATTACGATTACAGATCCATAATGGTTCTCTCACCTCTCTCACCTGTTTCCCATATTCTGTCTTGACTATCTGAAAAGACTTGATCAATACAGGCACTCCCTCTTGGTCTTCAAGAAATTTTAACTCCTGTACGTCCAGCAAGGTTCTTAAGATCTCTATAGGATCTTCACCTACCATTTAAAGAATTTACAGAGATAATCATGACATCTCTTTTGGAAGTTCTTCAACTTTTATAGTCAACTGTATTTGCAAACTGCCCCCAGAACCTACAGTAATGTACATCACTGTGTGGAATGGGAAGCAGGCCATAGCCTTTATTACAGGTACAGTAGCTACAACTTTGACTTCTATGCTCTTGTCCTGTGAGATTTCCTTCCCAGAAGCTGTAGTGCTCTCCACACATTTAAAATTCTACAGAGGTATCAGTGCCAATACTTATGTAGGCTTTGAAGTAAGATGCTACTCTCCGACAAGTTGCCTGACAGCCAGTGATATTGCAGAATGTATCATGTGAATAAATTATAATGAATAAATATGCCAAATAGTAATTTTCAAATGTTTACTGTATATACAGTAATTACGGTATGTGTACTTTATCTCCTTTTCAATGAAAAAATGTAGAAGTATAGGTAATCACATCTGTCCTCAAAGCAATCCTAACAATTTAGTTTTTAATTCAGCATCGACGTTATATCAGTACGACTCTAGCAACTCTATACACAACTCTAGCAAGACATACTCTGTCAGGAAAGTGTTGAAGTTAAGCTGCAGTGATCTATTTTCTTTAATTTCTCCTTTCTTGATATGTTTCTATATCTTGGTGATTACATTTTTTCTCATTGTCATAATTCTAACAAATTACATCAATAGCATGGGCTGCATAGTGTACTTTGAATAGTGAGACATCTAAGAAATCAATATCATTTATGACACTTAGACACAACCCCACCAATTATATATTTTATCATTGTTCCTTCATCTTCATATAAATCTAGACACTCTTGATTGGTGTTTTTCCCCAATGTGAGCCAGATGGCATGACATGTCAAGTCAAGAGTCTTTGGACAACTTTTACTGTGCGACAACACCCACTGATACACACTGGAAACTCTAACTGAATTTATTTACACCCAACATTAACAAAGCAGTTTCCCTTTACTTTAGACATGCCAATCTATAACACAAGCCTGTAATGCAGAAATCAGACACCAGTCCGAGGGCTTCCACACAAAGGCTTTTAGACAAAGAACACAAAAAAGTAAAAGCTTTGCAGTTTTGCTATCTGTTATCTAGAGCTAGAGAAAATGAAAAAAATAGTTGGCACTCATATTATAATAATATTAATTGCTTATACTTATATACTGTAGCAGTCACTTATATAGCGTTTTTCTGGACACTCCACTCAATGTGTTTTACAGGTAATGGGGATTCCCCTCCACCATCACCAATGTGCAGCATTCACCTGGATGATGCGATGGCAGCCGTAGTGCGCAAGAACACTCACCAAACATCAGCTATTGGTGGGGAGGAGAACAGAGAATTAAAGCCAATTCTTAAATGGGGATTATTAGGAGGCCATGATTTGTAAGGAAGGGCAAATGGGAAATTTGGCCAGGATGCCAGGGTTAGACCCCTACTCTTTTTGAGAAACACCCTAGGATTTTTAATAACCACAGACAGTCAGGACCTCAGTTTTACATCTCATCCAAAGGACAGCGCCTTTTTAAAGTATAGTGTCCCCGTCACCATACTGGGGCATTAGGACCCACATGGACCACAGGGTGAGCGCCCCCTGCTGGCCCCACTAACATTTCTTCCAGCAGCAACCTTAGTTTTTCCCAGGAGGTCTCCAATCCAGGTACTGACCAGGTTTACACCTGCTTAGCTTCATAGGGTTGCCAGTTGTGAGTTGCAGGGTGATATGACTGCTGGCATATTCTTAGCATATTGTAGAAAAACAAGTCCTTTGGACCTTTCTTACAACTCTCACCAGATTTGTATACCCTAGTAACAATAGTAAGGACTTTAGGAGATCGCAATTTTAGAAATTCAGATCATAAAATCTTCATGATCACAGAACTGAATCCTACTGTACCATTGTCAGAATAAGTAAAGTAAAAACTGCACCACCTTTATCTACTGTATGTACACCTCTTTCTAAACATCACAGACTACTGTAAGGTATTGTTTAGGGAAGCATCCAACTATTAGAAGAAAGCCACTTAATTTCTACTAAAGGAAGGAAAAAAATGAAAATGGGATGCCAGTCTATTATAGGATGCAGACAAACAAGCAGACTGGGACGATTTACAGACACCAATCAAACCTAACCAGAACTTATATGAATGGTGGGTAGAAACATGAGCACCTACACAAAATCTGCATGGAACTGTGGAGAACCGCTAATTCCACATACAATGTGGGCTAATTTGAAATCAACTTTAGAACCCATGACCCAGGAGACAGCAGCACTAATCACCCTCTTCCATTGGGTGGTGCAGTGGCTCTGTGGCCAAGGATCTGCACCTTTGGCTGGAAGGTTGCTGGTTCGTATCCTGCAGCCGGCAGAGGAATCCTACTCTGTTGGGCCCCTTAGCAAAACCCTTAACCCCAACTACTCCAGGGGTGCTGTATAAATAGCTGACCCTGCACTCTGACCCCAAGCTTCTCTCCCTGTCTGTGTGTCATGGAGAGCAAGTTGGGGTATGTGAAAAGACAAATTCCTAATACAAGAAATTGTATATGGCCAATAAAGTGATCTTCTGATCTTCATCTTCTTCTAACTCACATGCCACAATACCCAAGAAACCATGCAAACACTAACATTATACTGTAGTTGTTACTCTACAGTTACACAAGCCATACAAATGAAAAACAAATAAAAACTAAAAACTCTTTGTTCTATATGTGTCTGAGTAAGTGATTCTTACCCTGAACCCTGATGCTTTTCTTCACACTTTTAACAGAGGATTCCAAGTGACAATGAGTCAAACCTATTGATTACAGTTTATACTCTTTTATACCTGACATTGCTCATAAGCATACTGTAAATACTATTAATCCCTCAGGGTGAAAATGGTAAATGACAGAGAATAATATGAAACAGTGAAATATTATGAATAATCAGATAGTGTGTGGAACGGATAAAATGTAAATTTAGATTTTCAGCATGCAGACATAAGGAAAACATGTCCTTATACCTTAAACTGACCTTACATTTTAAAGTGAACTTTAGCAACACCAGTATGCTATGAGCTGAAGAAAAGAACATGATAGACAGACAAATATCTCAATAAAAAAGTTTACTATGGCTCTGCAGGTAGTTAAACATAACTAATTGTGTCACTGTGTGAGGCAGCATGATCTTTGGCTATTCTAAGTAGTCGGTATCTTGGGGAATAAGAATCACCAAGGCAGTAAATGGCAGATAAATACTGTCATTTGTGTAAAACACACAGAACACACCAGCCAAAACAAAACTGAAAGACCAGTTCTTTGTTGAGCACTGCCTGAGGTTATTACAGATCCTCCTCTCACCAAATCTAGGCAGATATGATACCTATCGGCTTCCACAATACAAAACATAATCCACATAACCAAGTCTGAATCGACATTCAAGTTTTTTACCTTTACCAAAAACATCTCAGTTGATCTTTCACTCTCAATCATTCTCCTAATCCTGCTCTCTAAATAAGAAAGTGTTATTGGTTCTCGCTCTTCCATGTTGGCTGTCTGAAGCAGGCAGCAGATTATTTCAGCCATCATCAACAAGCCTTCTCTTCTTGATTATACCAAACCAATCAACTTTGCCTGGCTGGTCAGGTGACAATACTGCAGCTCATCCCCGCAGGCTTTTGTATAGTGTGACCATGTTCCACCATCTTGCTCCCCTTCCTGCTGAAATCCCACACCATAATACAAAGGCTGCTATGCGGAAAAGAAAAATGAAAACTAAAAATATTTATGTAGAACAAACAAAAAAGGGCAGAAGTAAATGAGGCCTCAATAGTACATCAGGTGGATTTGGACACCTTGAGGAATTAGAAGAGAGATACTGTACTTATGTGAGAAACAAAGTTTTACCAGAGATATACAGTACCATATTTTCCTGCCCTTTTCGCTACTTCTACTGTATATCTCATCCTGTAACAGGCTATATAGAGTTTTCCAATAATTACTCATGAAGCTTGCCAGACTTGGCTATTTTTAACTCCAATTAACATTCCTTATCCCTTTTTAGCCATCATGGATCAAAATATTCTTCTCTCTGACTTCAGGAGCACCTTGTCATTACATGTAATGACAAAAGCTTTTTTTTTCCTTGCAACTCTGGAGTTACTTTTGGTAAATCTATAAATACCAAAACTATGAATCACAGTCAGGGTAGTAGCCTTTAGGAGCAAAGCTGGAAAAGGAGCGATCTGGTAGAGCAAGCACTTCATCAAGGAAAAATGACTTAAACTAGGATTTCCCATTGCACCAGCCTCTGGGCACTAATAATGCTTTTAGGTACAAGTTCTCACGACTTCACAGCAAAAAATCCCCCTACTAAGAAGCTGAGAAATTGTGCTTGTTACTGCAAAAAGGGAACTGAACAGTGACACAGGGCTTGTGACTCCCCATTAGCCGGCTGTGTAATCTGTCTCTGGTTGCCTGGGGTCCATTCTTCAAGCTGTCTGAATTGTTTCGCCATAGAGCTTCATGTCACTACCTTAGCAGGGAGTGAAGGGGATAAGGATTTTTATCACTAGCTGATATAAACACCATCAAATCCAGTGTATAAGAAAGAAAAGGCAAGCGTTTTGTGTACCACTACTAATGTTCCCCTCAGGCTCTGGGTATTATAGCAGAATTCTTTTTTATGTAATATTCAAAGCAATCCACACACAGCTTTGTCCCTAGGAAGGCAATTTTAAAGCTCACTTTTTTGCAATGCTGTATTTAGCTATGCCATCACTTCCATATATTATATTGTATATGCAATACAATTGAAATGTATGTTATTAAGATTGAACTATTAAAACAAATACGTCATAGAGTATACCAGTGCCATAATATTACAAGTAAAGGTTCCTCTGTAATTGTGTGTTTATTAATTCTATGTTTATGTTAACACAAATATAAGTTTGTACACACTGATGTCCCTAATTATGAGACACAAAGAGTTCTGTATCCCGGATTGTCAGAAGTCTAGGACAATATGTGGGGTGATAAAGAGCAGAATGTGCTTTGAAATTTTACATTTTGGGCATTCCTTTTGGAATACATATGGTTTCCCTGTTTTCTAAAATGATCACAATTACTTCTTTATAGCTGACTTGGAAGAGCATAGCTGAAAAAGATGTCATGAGCCACAGAAAAAAGGCAAGATGATTATGTAAAGTGTGTTACCAAAACTTGGAAAAACAAAGACTAGATGAAAGAAAATAAAAAATAACATATTGAGCACAATAGGGAATTGTTGGGTTTGTGGGAATGGATTGCAGCCAAAAAAGCAGAGCCAACAGCTAATTGAAAACAGTTCTAGATTTCATGTAAGATGTAATTGGCCTATTCAATCTTTGGGGAAAATAAAGCATTGAAACAGCAACACTTAGAGGGTATGTTTCTGCAATATTTCTACACATATGAAGTGGAAAATAAAAGGGGTGAGCTGTTTGTGCTTATGACCTTGAAAATTTGCTTTATTTAAGCTGAAAGTTATTTTGCAAGAAATCATAGCTGTTCCATACTGTATATACTGTACATACTGTACATTTTGTTATTTGAATAAATAAATCTTCTTTTGAGCACTATCAAATCCCAAAGAGATTGGTGGAGCATTATGCCTTTTTATGAGAAAACATAAGAAATGACTGTATATGTAATCTTTCTTGCAGGCCTGGAATGAGAAGTCTCTCTCACTGAGACAAATGCTGAATTAGTGTGAGCTGCCCAGCAGTCACTTCACCCACAGAGTCCCAGTCTTGGCTTCACACTGTGCACTGGCACACATCGCCAGCAGGACCGCTCACTACTGCTCTTGAGAATGTTACCATTAGTCATTTATGTGCCTTTGGCTGACCAGCTTTTCCTCATTTATAAATTATATTACTAAAGCCACAACCTTTCTGTTATCAAACGAGCTAACAAAGATCTAAAATGGCATTTGCTGTGCTGCTATTGTTGGCATTTTTCTGATTCAAGCTTACTCTGAAGGATTGAGAGGTGGAAAAATAAAAAAATAAAAACACTTGATTTGTACCTTTTCTTTCCCCAAAACATTTTGTTAATAAATAGGGTGTACTGTATGACAGGACAGAGAACTGTATAATCATATGTACAGCTGCCCACAGTAATGCACAGAAGTGCCAGAAAACAGTGTGGAAATATGAGGAGAGAAACCCAGAATGCTGGAGCTGGCAAACTACATTGCTTTCTACCAGCAAGACAGCAGCTGCCTGCATGTTGCATTCTTTTACTGGAGCCTGAAAGTCACAGCATGTCTCTCTGGCAACACAGTGCAGAAGCACTCTACAAGAACACTTTAAAAACGGAAAATACCACAGACAATTTGTAAAACTGACATTCTTGTTGCAAAAGTTATTGATTGATTCTTACATTGATAACTGACATGGCATTGTGGAGATTTATTAATGATTGTTTTTCTTTTCTGATTGGCAAACTGTTTTTGAATAACTGTACTAAAAAAAATAATTTCAGACAATGGCAGCTTGATGATGATGAAACAGACTGCTGAGGTGACATTGTGCTATGTAAAGTACTTCGCATTGGAGCGTATCTTTGAAACCTTGTAATTCCAAACTTTAATGCTTTTTCCACCTTAAGCATGACATATGTTTTTTTTATATTATGGCAGATTGCCAGCCAGCCTTCTTTACCAACACTGGGAAGCAGGAAATGAAGGTCCATCTACATATTGGCAGTGACCACAGAGAGCCACAGGATGAATTTGCCCTGAAGTCAGCAAACCTATTTTTTGTTCCTGTGATCATCCTTGCGGGATTTAATTGGGGATAAGCTTGGTTTAATATTATTAAAAGCCATACCAATATCACTGAAAAATCTAATTTACTTACATATTGTTTATTTTGTACAGTATTTCTGAAAAAAGTCACATTTAAAAAAGTAAATTATAGTAAGCATTCTCAAATTCTTAAGCTGCATTTTTTTTATCACTGACCATAGTAATAAAGCTGATGAACAAAAATCTGATTTTTGTGTAATAGAACACAGAAATGTTTTTGGTGTTTTTAACAAAGAAATTCTCAGCAAAACCTGAGGAAATTGCACCCAATCACTGCTTTAGAATCCTACATGAAAAAGAAGAACTATTTTTTCTAGTCTTGGTTGTTTTTTAATCTAATACTTTTATTATATCTTATTACGTGTTTCTAATATAGGGCCCTATTGCATAAGTCTAATGGTACAGTAATTAACATTGTTACACTATAAAATTACACTATAAAAATAAAATTACAAACCAGTGAAGAAGTGTTATCTTCAAAGTCATGTTATCTCTTCTTAGTTACACTCTTGATTGTAGTTCTTGTGAAAGAGACATTTATTGCAAATTTATTAAATCTTCAAAACAGCCTCCAGGAATATACAATATTTTACAAAGAGATTACATGATATAACAGCACTCAGACACTGATGTGTAAGCATTAATATTATAATCTTTTCCACAATGTAAGCTTTTAACCTTTGCCTTTAAACCAGCATTTAGAGTCAAGGCAAAAGATGAAATAAAATAATAACTTAAATGTCTTTATCTGTTATGTACAGCCCAAAGCTGATAGACCGATAAAGTGAATCTCACAAAATAAAGTATGGCACATGTTGAAATGCGCACGAATGGTCAGATGCAGAATGAAAAATGCCAGATCAGTATCTCCTAGCAAAATTGTTTCATGCCAAAGGGAACGGCTCTTATTTGTGTCTGTGCCACTTGTAAGTGCCACACTGAGTAGACTAAGTGAAAAAGGAGATCACAAGTCCACTAACCTAATATACACCTTGTTAATAATGCCCCAGTTTCTCATCGCCAGTAATTTATCTTTACTGTAGGGTAAACAAACTTGTTTTAGTTATCTCTTGTTTGCTGGTATGTCTTTTTGTTAATCAAAATATTTTGTTCATTGATGCTCCATGATGATACATAACACCAATTAAAATTAATCAAATTTCAAGATATTTTAAAGCTTCAGATCCAATTGTTTTGGTCTCACTGGTATGGTATCATCAGTGATTTGCCTTTATCTTATTTAATGTGGTACAATAGCTTTTATTTTTCTTTCAAAAATGCAGCTGATTGTACTCTGTAAACAACAAAAGATGCAGAGACAATTTATCAAATAGATTTTTTTTACAGTGCAAAAACCTCAGATTTTATATGGTTTAAGTCACGTATCCACTTTTCATGGATTTCTGCTTCTTGTATAAATACAGTGTAACATGCAGAACCTTCTTCCCTGGTACTGACATGCTAAAGTACTAACATAATGAGGTACAAACTGAGACAGAAACAGGTTATCAACTGCCACATGCTTGACCTACAGTAGCATATTAAAACAATGTAAATTAAAAGGCAAATAATATATGTACAGTTACTAAGAAGAGGAGGCTATTTGGTCTATCTAGAGACTGTTTCGTAGTAAGAAACTAATTGATCAAAGGATCTCATCTGGCTGTTTGATAAAGGAAGCATGGGTATTGACTTCAACAACATACAGTAAAGTAGCTGGGCACTGTATCTTGTACCATGCCAGAACCCTTTGTGTAAAGAAGTGTCTCCTGTTCTTTTAAATGCTAGTTAATTTGAAATAAATCTATTGTGCTGTCTTTGTCAATTAGGATTTTGAATACGTCAGGTCCCCTCACACTGTGCATCTTGGATTTTTAGGCACTGGCCTCATTCGATTAGTGCCTCTTTAACTGATTATTCCAAGTTTGCTGATTTTTTTTGTTAAACTCTCATTTAGCCTCACCTTCTTTGTACAATTGATCCCCAAGGACCTGTATTGAGACAATTATTTTATCTGACCCATTCTCTGAGATCTTTGATATTTCTTATGGCTTCTCTTAACACTTCAGTGCTGATTATATAAAGATCTTTACATACTGTACTCTACAGATCCTCATTCCATGATATCTGTTTTTACTTATCAAGATTCTACCTTATCTCTGCCTACCCTATCAAACACCAGATCAGGTACCTGTATGTATGTTTCAATATAGCGGTGTAAGATGAAGTAAAATGAAGTAATGTGTTTCTACTTTTTATATCTTAAAAATAGAATAGATATGATGAACTCCTATCATTTTTAGAACCTGTACAACACTGCTAGCATAATGTATGTAATTATAAACAGAGTAAATATTTTTTTCTTCTAAATAACTATAGTACAGTAGGTCTAATTATTGCAGGATGTATTTTTTTTAGTTTCACCAGCAATCCTGGTTTGTATTGCAAAATAATCCCAAATACTGATTATGTGGCATATTTTAATGCTTTTTAGTTTTGCTAATATGATCCGAATCTAAAACAGAACTGACATAAAATAAAACACAAATCATACTCATACTGTATGTTATTAGAACGAAAGATGTTATAGCCAAGACTGAACCACCCTAGGTACAGTATAAGATTGTATATACTATACTGTACTTCAGTGGGCTAAAATGTAGATTTCAGAGCTACTGTAAGTAGTGACAGGCATATTTTTGTTAAACATATTCAGTATATTCAGGTGGAGGAATAGATTAAAATCTCCCTTCTATATCATTACACCAATACTCATATTTTTGCAGAGTGATAAAAAAATACTACAAAAGTGCTACCAAAATTAATTAACCTAACTTTAACCTTCTTATTGGAATCTTCTTTATCAGAACAGGATATTCAATGACATATGGCCCCATATAGTCTGTCTTGTAAACATGAAATGCAGTGATTTTGACCACAGTTGCATCAAACTTTAAAAAGATGACAAAGCACAGCTAATGAATGTACTGTACACTGATGTCACTATTCAGTGTATACCGTACACGATATTCTCTCTCCCAGTGCATTTACAGTTCTGTCACACTGTATTTCATTGCAATTTGATATCCGATGACAGAAATATTTGCTTCATTATTTTGGATGTAAGTTATTTTATTTCCATCTTTACATTAACTATTAACATAACATTTGTTACACAGAAGAAAGCTGTTTGGTAAATATACAGTTTATACAACCAAGAAAGATATTAATCTGTAATACCATTGAATCAGTATCCAATTGGTGACAGACTCTTGCTGCTTTTGACTTTGTCACCCAAAATTAACAGCCAGATAAACATGTACATGAAATGTCAGGAGAGAGCAGCAACACTGCAGTTTCTACAATCTGGGTTTAGATTTCCAAACCGAAGATGGAATGTAACATATTGTATCTGTTAATCTGTTTTGTTGGTAAAATAGAAAAGTGACAAGCAGCATATTAAAAAAAGTCTTGGATATGGCATGCGTAATTAGATTTCAACCCTCTTAGGAACTGTCAGTTTATGTAATACCCTCTTGGGTATACCCAGCAGACAAGAGATGAGAAAAAAAATTATCTCCATCATATAAAAACAAGAAACAGCTTGGAAAAGTAACTGATGGTTAAAATCTGATTTCCCCAAACACAACTTGCATGCAATTATTTCGAATTTTTCCCATCAATCACTTTGGGTCCCTGGAGGTGTGTTAATTAGGTCCAATATTGTTAATAATCAACAGTAACTTTTATCTTAAATTGCCAAGAAACAGTTTTGTTGAAAGTCTTCATTGTATGTTATTTTGATAATCAGTTTCATGTTTTTTTTAATACAGTATATTGGAACAACAATATATGTGGGATTACTGTGGTCTACATTAAATTAGATAATAGGGTACATAATTCTTGAAATGTTGCTGTGAATTAACAAAACTAAGGCATGCAAGCTATGTACAGTAAGTGACATACTGTATAGTACTGTATAATTTCACTAAATCAAAACTTTGATATACTGTACAGTATCTGCAGATTATAATTTACAAACTTGGAACCTGATTTGGAAAAAGCAAGGAAAACAGGAAGTACTGTAGAAATGAATTAATGGAATACATATTATATATTAATATGTAACATGCAAATGAGAAATTGAATTAGATCCCTAGTTAACATGTCAATCCATCACTAAATAGGAAAAAAATATAAGACCCCATAACAACTTAACTTGCATCAAATAAAACAACAAGCCAATAAATTAAAGGACTTCAACAGGGTCGACAGCTTTTTAGAATCCTAATAATTTAGACTGCTGCCACAAGTGATATTGTTTTTCAATTAAGCCTTTCTCTATATTCAGAATTTTTAATCAATGCCCCAGTATGGTGTAAGGGCATACTGTGCTACTATTGATGATGAGACTATGTGGTTATAATCCTGACTATATAGTTATTAAAGATATCATGGCCCTGTATGTTAGAGCACATGACTGGACTCCCGTTGAATGACATGTCATTCCATTGCTTGGCCAAAGAGCGAGAGACAATCCAGAATAGCCAATTGCACACAAAAAAACATGCAAAACCCAACGCTGGAATCAAACCAAGGAACCAGGAGTTGTGAGTTTGTGATTCTATTTATGATACTATAATAATGCGTGCATATACAGTACAGTACTGTATGTATACTGTATAGATCAAAAAAATTCTAAAGAAGGATCCAGTAGCAAAAAAGCTCTTGGAATAGCAGTTGCATATCAGTTATTGTTTGGGACATTTTAATTATGTCATTGCTTCACAAAATACAGACAAATTATTCAGTTTATCAAACCATCACTCTCTTTATGTAACCAGATAAGCCACTGAAGAACAAATTATCATTTGCAATGGTAACCTAACCTACAGTACCCCACTGCAGATGATAATCAGACTGTGAAAGCCCACTAAATGCATTCCTTCATTACAGAAAGATGTAAGCCCTTCAACTAAAAGCATGATCAGAAAGGAACTCACCTAAACCTCACCACCTTCTGCTGTGAACTGAAACAAGTGACAACAAAACACAGCAGGAGCAGTCAATTTAATAACATTCCTGGATCTTAAGATGTACACTGTAGAAGAGAGCTGTAATAAGCAACAAAAGTAAACAGGCGTTTTCTCAGTTAGAGTTCCGTAGATTAACATGGCCAAGTTAATTAGAGTGTAAAGATCACAGTGGTGCATTCAGTAAGGTGCATTATTCACAAATCGTATCTCTAAATGTTGCAGAACATCCAGTTTCCTTAGAGCAGTGTAAAGGCCACATTCTAAAAAACAATGTGCTAATCTAATCTGGTGGGTAAAGATGTTTGAATGAAAATATACTTTAATAAGCAGGATATAAAAAACTGTTTTGATTTTAGAAACCATTAGAAACAGATTTTATCTTTATGTACAAGGTAATGAATTGCTTTAAAATGAGCAAATTATCCATACTCAAATATTTATACACTGCATCGCAATTTAAACATACTGTATAAGGAGTGGAAAAAGATACTACACAAACAGCCAATTACATTGTTTTATCACAAAACAGATATACAGTTGCTCTGTATAATAAAATATTCAACTTCATCAGAATTATGTTATAGCCTAAATACTGTCAAAGTAAAATAAAAATATGAGTAAAATATTTATATATTTATTCAAATAAAATCATTTGTACCGCCTACAACTTGTACGCTTAAGAAACACATTTGCTTCATATTTTAAACTCAAAATCTTTAAAACCTATTTACAAGTGTTTTAGTGAGGTTGTGTAATATTAAGGACACCAGAGGGGGCTAGATGCAGATGAGTGCCATTTTACTTCAATTTTAAGTTGGAAAATTCCCTGTTTTTTTTTTCACAAGGATAAACTCCAGTTTTAGATATGATTTCTGCTTCCGTATTTACTATTTTCTATTTTGTATCTTGCTGTCTAGATTTGTATCATTTGTTCTCAGACCTGTGATTCTCAGTTTTGATTCTGGAGAGTAGGCTTTGTAGGGAACTCAATCTCCACAATGACTAAAGATCTCAAAACAGTAGTAATTATTGACAACTTAGTCAATTAAACCATTAAAAGCTCAAGGAGGAATAAAACCCTGTGGCTTCAAATGGCCAGGAGTAAGGAACTAAACTGACCATCTAGCTTCTCAATCTCACATGGGGATTCTGAGACCAAAAAAACACTCTGAAAGCTTCCTAGCTTTTGTGGCTAGCAGCATAAACAAATTTCCTATTTTCAGATTTAGTTTAATTAAATTTCTCAGTTGCAACTGTGTGCAAGGTAAGAAAACGCAAAAAAATAAGAAAAATACTTCTCTAACATACTGACAAAGTAATACTTCTACTGAATTTCTTGTATTACGAATTTGTCTTTTCACATACCCCAACTTGCTCTCCATGACACACAGACAGGGAGAGAAGCTTGGGGTCAGAGTGCAGGGTCAGCTATTTATACAGCACCCCTGGAGTAGTTGGGGTTAAGGGCCTTGCTAAGGAACCCAACGGAGCAGGATTCCTCTGTCGGCTGCAGGATACAAACCGGCAACCTTCCAGCCACAGGCACAGATCCTTATCCATAGAGCCACCGCACTGCTCATATACTGTTGAAACAATCATTTACCCATGCTA
This sequence comes from Lepisosteus platostomus, assembly GCF_059453375.1. Lineage (NCBI taxonomy): Eukaryota > Metazoa > Chordata > Actinopteri > Semionotiformes > Lepisosteidae > Lepisosteus > Lepisosteus platostomus. The sequence continues at coordinate 21,995,726 of NC_142613.1, forward strand.
CACAGTATATACAGTATAATCATAAACATGCTAAATATCGATAAAGCTCTATTTTCTATTTTAAATAATTGTTTACTCAGGTAGTACCCTTGTTTCTTTTAGCCAGGGGTATAGCAATGGGGTATAGCGATTTCTGCTGATTTGTTAAATGATGTCTGTATTGTGGGGACACATTTAAAGTGCATACCTACAGTAGGAGACTTAAAATACATACTGTATACAGAGCTAAATTCAGGCAAATCAGTTAAAATCCTTCCTCAACTTCCCCAAACACAATTTTTAGTAACAATGTACTGTACATATTTGGACAAAATGCATGCAAAGGCACTGTCAATTTGCTTGTCTTTATTCACATACTGTACAATGCAAAAGAATATTGGTTTATACTGTAGCTCATATTTATTTGTGTTCTAACGATAGCAATTACTTGTGTTTTCTTGCAGTTAACCTGAACCTCTTCACCCAGCACAATTAGCCCATTTTGCTGTGTACATATGCAGTTTGGGAAGACAACAGTTTCATGGAAACTACTGTATGTACTGTACCATAGTGTCTTATATTGATTTTGGCCGAGATCGATACTGTATGTGGCTCTGAGGCATGGATGGTTTCCGTGATAATACAAGAAAACAACCCAAGAAACACAAGATAATACAAGAAAACAAGCCTGAAATTAAATATATCACATTCCAATTTCAAAATGACTGTTTTAGTACACATGTACACCCCTCTATGAATTAGCTACATTACTCTGCTCTCCTCCCCACTGATAGCTGATGTGTGGTGAGCGTTCTGGCGCACTATGGCTGCCGTCGCATCATCCAGGTGGATGCTGCACATTGGTGGTGGTGGAGGGGAGTCCCCATTACCTGTAAAGCGCTTTGAGTGGAGTGTCCAGAAAAGCGCTATATAAGTATAAGCAATTATTATTATTATTATTATTATTATTATTATTATTATTATTATTATTATTATTATTATTATTATGTAACCAAATTCACAAAAATGCAAGCAAATAACATGCTAAAGGACTAGTAAAGAGATGTCTTTTGTATCAATCTGCTATGAGAATGATCATCATTCTTTACTACAGTGATATAAAATAATCTACAGTGTATACATAAAATGTATAAATTATGAATTAAAAAAAGGATTAAATTAGTCATTTAAGGTCATAAAGGACATAAAGTCTTGAGGTAAGGTGTAAAAACATCAGCAGAAAGTGTGTTCTTGATATGATCAGGAGGTATATTCCAAAGATGGGGCTATCGATCAAAAAGGTTCAGTTCCTTGATGTATGATGTGAAGTTATTGGAATGTTAAGGAGCCTAGAGCCAGCAGAACAAAGCAAGCAAACTGAAACATATCAGGACAGTCATTCTTGAAGATACAAGATACAGACTGCATAACACCTACTGTAGTACTGTAGGTCAATAAGAAAGAGTTTTAAAGTCAATTCTGTATGAGGCTGGGAGCCAGTGCAGGTATTTCAGCACAAAAGAAATATGTTTGGATTTTTTAGACGTGGTTAGCGCTCAAAAGCACAGTTCTGGACAATCAGTACTATAGTTTAAGAAGTAGAGTGGTCTAGGGTAGAGGAGATAAAAGCCTGAACTAATTTTTCAACGTCAGTAAGAGAAAGAATTTGTCTCAAACAGGAAATGTTTCAAACATGGAGAAGCAATGTATTGCAGACTTTGAGGACATGTGATTTGAAAGATAGGGACCAGCCAAAAATAACCCCTAATTTTTTGACAGAATTTGTGGGAATAATTTCTGTATCCCCAAAGTCTTACTTTGAGTCTTGATGGAGAGAGGCAATTAAAACCATCCATAACTGTACACTGTGTCTCTATGATATCTGATCAGTGATTAATTTGATTTGAGGAAACATAATAGTGGACATTGACACCATATATTCTGATAATTTGTCCTTATGGCAACATCTAAATATCACTAATTTGTTATTACTTTAGTAACAACCAAACAAAGTTAAAATTTTACCAATGTCCTGTACATTACAATTTCATGACAATTTGAAGTGAACATGACCAAATCAGGTTGATTTCACAAGTAAAGCCTGCCATCCCTGCCTCCTTCCCTCCTTTTTCATTAGATCTCTTCTGATCCTCAACTCATCTTTTGCTGGTCTCTTAACTTCCTGTTTTTCCATTCTCTGCCTCTTTAGGATTTTTCTCATCCTTTCCTGTCTTATAGTATTGGCTGGGTTTAAGTTAAACAGTTTTTTACACAGCGCCCAAGATCCATCTGCAATAACCATGCCCCTATAATGTAAAAACACAAAAACCCAAAACATATTGTTTATCACTAAGAAAACTACAACTTATTCTGCAAATATTGACTCAAAATATTATTGTTCATCAATTGCAAATATACTGCTCACAGCAAAATCACAGTTTGAAGAGACACTGGTGCATGTGCATCTCATTGGCTTCAGAGTTTCTGGTTCTGTCCGAACCAGAGTTGAAAATCTTGACCCTTAACTCTTAAAACGACATGTAAAGGGGTCATGTTGTTACAACAGACATAATTCTTTCCAATATTCCTTTTTAAAATCTCTTAGTCATACTTTTCTTTTTTTCAATCAGGTAAATAAATAACTCAATAACAATCAGGCTTAAAGGAAGACTTTGAAAACTATTATCCTTATTCTGTCAAAATATAGTACTTTCTGACTGTGCTTGTTTTAAATACTACATTTATTGCAGGACATTCAAAAGGTTCATTTCTTATTTGTGTTAGCTTGTTGCTCAAAAGGTGTATTTCTTGTCTTTTATGTGCTTACTGCTCCCCTTCATTGCTGCATCTCAAAAGACAAGCGTGACTAGTGCACATTAGCCGTGCAGTTGCAATGCCAATGGGAACGAATGAAATGCTGTTTGCTAAAGCTTCAAAGCTGCGTTAACACTAACATTGGCCCTGTAGCACATGCTCCATTAATTTATGGATTTAGTAACCTATACTTTTCAGTTTGTAGCAACTGCATCAAATTTCTGTAGTGTTTGGAGGCATGTTTAACATATATACTGTAGTACCAAAGATTCTTGTGTTATCCTGTTTCTGTGTTATCCATGGATATTTCTAAAGGGCATGGCTTTTAATTACACCTAATATACACTCCTACAACTACTACTAAGAATGTCCCGATTTGTCTGATACAGAAAAAAAATAATGTTATGCATTTGTTTCATCCTGAAGGACCCCAAAGTATTCTCCCTAACACCAACTTCATCTGCTGTTGAAATGCAACACCTACTGTGTCAGATGCATAGCTATTATGTTGCCAGTCGCCCCACTACACATCAGATCAAGCAGAGAAGTAAGAAATAGAGAAAGTAAGAAATATTTTTTTAGGCATACCTATTACATCTACTATTTAGTTTGCATAAACCATGATTACTACCCACTATATATGTTTATATTCCTAATATAAATAATTTGAACAAAAAACTAAATGACCTTGATTATCTGAATGGGCTATTGTAGTTTTGTAACCATTCTTATATTTGAAGACAACAAAGACTATATTTTGCTTTAAAACAGGGCAAAAATGCACTACTGTACATTATATTGTTACATTCTATTCTTCACATCACATACTGTACATTTCACTGCGTAACTTTGTTTGCTCCTTTTAAGGAAATGTGTAATACAAATTAAATACAAAATTTTATACAAACTGTAAATAATTATGTACAGGATTGCCATCTGCTACTGATCAACACAAAGGTAGGGCAGGAAGACACACATATATGTATAAAACTACAGTACAAAAGAAGTGGCCAGCGTTGTTATATACTCTGTAGTTCAACTGCTTACAACAATGTACAGGATCTCAAACTGTTATCCAGCATGCCTAATTTTCAAAGTCCCAGTGAACTAAGGGGATGGACTCGTCCAGTTACATACAGTAGCTCTAAGACTGAGAGAATTAACACAAGAGAAAAGAATATTCTGTGCCCTCTGCCTTTATAAGAAAATCATGATCATGGATAATATAATATATTCAAATTTGACCATTTGCTTTTATTGATCCATAAAGTTAAAAGCAGATAAGTAGCCCATATACTCAGAAATCCCAATCAGCACTTCAGTCCTTTTACAGGCAAATGAGATTAACTTAATATATTTTATTAAATTATCAGGCTGTCTGATCATGTTATCAGATCCTGTTGTGGTATACACAGTACAGGTGCTTCTTCTCTGTGGGTAGCTGATAACAGAGTTGGAAAATTAATGTGATTGCTCCTGAATATTTGGATGTGAAAAGGTGTACCAGGTGTGAAAATGCTTAATGGAGCAACTGTACAGAGACACTGAATCACAAGGACATAGAATCACAAAAAACACAAATTAAATATAGGAATGACAACAAAATACTGAATTGATAAATGAATATTTTGTGGCTTTTCACATGAAGCGTGTGTTGCATACACTGTATAGTTTTGTTACTACATTAGTCTCCAAATTGGGTGTTTCTGGTTACCATGTGTTTCAGTATAAATTACAGAACAGTATATTGAAAAGGATCATTGATAAACCTTTGTCTCAGATTCCTGAAAAAATATTCTTGTTTGTGAAGCAGTATTACACAACAGAATCTCTATTAAGCAGTCTGTACAGTTTTGTCAGGTGCTAAATCACCACTCTACAACAGGTATTGTGATCTGGTAGTTAAGCAGCATAGTCCAGTGCCTAACTCCTACAGCAAAGTTGAACGTCTAATCTCATGGCTACTAGATACTGTATGTAATCTTCAGAGTAGCTAAAACGTTCTGCTTCTTCCACTTTTTTCTGTAATACCTCTAGTTAGAAACAGAACATAAAGGCACCAGTACATGCATGGAATCAAATAATACTTAGTAATGTGAAGATGCCTCGTGTGTGTGTGTTGATTGTACAGTAATACTTACAGTGTTTGGAGACAGGTTAATCAGGGAGATGAACCACACTTAACATAACTTCCTTCGTGTTGAAGTACGCGCTTTGCTCAATGTGTCAATTTTACTTAATTACAATATGGAAGAGGTAAAAGAAGTATCAGAAGAACAGTATACAAATTCTATTTTACTGCAGCTACTTCTGCTTGTACTGTACAGTATATTAAAAGGCCCACTCCATATGGCATTAATCACCAAAACCCACAAGCTTCTTTGATTTTGAATAGCACATGCTGTAACTTTAGGAAATGACAGCCTCTCCAAAAAAACGCAGAGAATAGGCCATATCTGTTTGTACTTTCTCTTTCCCAACAGTTTATTGCATAAAGAAATTAAATCTTTCTTGACAGTAATGGTCATTAGTTGACTAATATCTTTACCTCATGTATGCCAGTTTCACCATATATTCACTGGGCATATGACATTTCAGAGAGACTAAAACATACATTTGAAAGCACTTGAAAGAGTTAGTGTTTCATCACCTGTTACCCACCTACATACAGTGTTATTTTCAAATATCCTGTTTTTTTCACCATAGCCCAATTATTTGTGTTGATTGGTTTTTAAACTGTACACTATTTCAGCATTCTGTTATTGGCAAAAATCCCATATAAGAAGCAGAAGCTGTGAGCCCTTCACAAATCACTGAGCATGCTGTTTTCTCTTCATAAAAGACAAAAGCATGTGAAATAATTGTTAAACTATTTAAATTACTGTATGCATTAGTTGTCCATTTTTTTTCCATTTTATCCAATCAGGTAAAAATCACTATCTCAAACTGTTTTTCAGATGACTTGATCCATTAAACAAAGTCTGCACACACAGCCATGACACAAATGCCTACACCTCATTAACAAAGTTTGCAGGCTAAACTGAACTGGTTATTGCTGATATAGAAATGTTTTACCATACTCCCATTTTCCTTATATGAAGATGCTGCGTAGACCTTTTTGTAAGTAATAAGAATGCTATAATATACTATAGAGGCTGTGCATAGAGACAACAATTTGATTATAATATTAATATAAGGTAAAAGATTTAATATCATTCAATAACACAATATAATATAAATAATTTTTGCAGTGTAATGCATGGTTTCTTAAATCAGATGAGAAAAAAGACATATACTGTACTTTATAAACTTTCAAAAGCTTGGTAAAGAAAAAAGTGCCTCATTTTGAGCCCTAGTCACTTTTGTGAATGTATTCTGGATCTAGCAGCTCCTCCACATCTTATTAAAAGTAATTGTACTTTGACCTTCCCTAGACTGAAATGGTTGAATTCAGCTACTGTGGTAGACAAGTTTATAAAAACTCTTCTAAGTCCAGCTCAGTCTGTAATCTTTGAAGATTCTGTTGCACTTTACAATGACACACTAACACAAGTTTTTGATTGCCTGGCTCCATCTCATTACTTCTGCTTGTTCTTCCCCTGGCACACAAACTAACTGCGCTTCATGAAGTCAGCAGGATGACATCCAGAGTATTTGTGAAAAAAGACAGGGATGACTGTTCATTTAGAGGCGTAGGCACATCACCAGCAGGCCTACAGAAATAACTTTAAGGTGGCCATATCGTCCATCTTCTACAGTCCTATTCCTCACCATTAATAGAATTACCATTCAAGCTAATACAAGACTCCAAAGTTATTCATGTTTATCTCATTTAAGCACTGTTAATTCTGCTTTGTATCTTTTAATGGAGTTCTATCAAAGCTTCGCTAGGTACTGTATCGAGGCAGCCAAATGAATGAAGATCAGCTGCCGCAACACACAGCTAATCCTGATGTAATTGCCTCCATTTCCATACATACTATACTCTACGTCACCCTCTCCTCTTTCTCACTCATTTTTGCACCCATCCTCTATCCCATCTCCACCAGTGCAGCTCCCCCTTGGTTGCCAAGCCTGGTGGGTCTTAGCCTCCCCGTCCTATAGCCGAGAGATTGGGCTCAGCCAGGTGGCTTAAGCCAAAGTTTAAAAAAAACTCAATAAATGATTCTACTGTCTGCAGTCTTCAGCTGCTCTCATTTCTCATAAATAGGAATAAGCCCTTACTCAAAGCTAGTTTCTCTTCTTTATATGCATTGGTTTAAATGTTACAAACCTAAACTGTATTCATATGCACCAGAATTATGTTTATCTACCTGCTGGTTAAAGCCTGTGGCTACCACACCTAGCCTAGACCACAACATTTTCTATTTCTAATTTGCCTTTTCTCACTGAGATTTTGGAATAGGTGGTGGTAATTCCATTATAATCACATTTTTAATTTTTAATTTACAGTAGGTTTAGAAGAGTCAGTCCAGAAACAATATTTATGATAGCAGTTAGTGGTGGTTTCTAACTACTGGTTATTTAAACATTTTTTCTCTTTAAGTGTAACTTTTTATACTGTCAATCACAATATTTCATCATATTAGAATGAAATTATTTAGACATCACTGATTCTTCCTTTGTGTAAATTACCAGTAGTAAATTTGGAAATCTTGACATTGGATTCGAATTCAATGTTGTCTCACTCAAGATTTCTTCACAGAGTTTTCGGCAGGGATCGCAGTATTTTTTTATTGCCTTAGTCATACTGTATTATTCATCAGCTTTGATTTGAGTTTCACCATTATGTTGATGATATACTAGATTTACTTGCAGACCAAATCAGATACTATTACTATGTTATCTGCAGTTTATAAGTGTTTGTTCGATACAGCAACTTGGATGAGATAGAGATGAGCAAGGATGTAAAAAGAACTGTGCTTAAGTAAACTAATAAAGCTAAACTCATACTGTACTTACTGTACATGCCCCCAACCTCAGCTTTGGAAAGTTAGTGACTTCAGTGGTCTAGGCCCTGATTATCTTAAGAATGTATTGCATACATGCAGTCCAGCTATTTATCAGTTGCTGGATTAGGTATTTTTACATAACCAAACTGTTAGGAATCCCTGGTGGGAAGATACAAGGATCCTGTGCAGACGCAGGCACAGGTAATAGATGAGGCAGGCGAACAAACCAAAACGAGAGGCAAGGTCGTAGTCAAAAGGCGAAAGGCAAATCGTAATCCAGGAAGATCTCCGGTAGCAAACAGTCCGAGGCGAGAGGCGAGGTGCAAAGTCGAAAAGGCAGAAGGGGAATCCAAAAACCAGAATAAACGAGGTATGGGGAAAAACGCCAGGTAGAGCTCTCAAGGAGTAGACTCAATACCGAACAGCGGGAAGCAGGTGAAGATGGTATAAATAGCACTGCGCACCGCACGGTGAGTGTGCGCAGGTGGTTTAACTCGTGCAGCGGCGTTTGTTAATAATAACCCGCTGCTGGGGCTGATTAGCTCACTTACGAGTTGGTCTTGACTGCCTGGTGGTCGTGACAGTACCCCCCCCTTCACGGGCGGCTCCTGACGCCCGAGACGGCCGATCGGGATAGTCCCTGTTTGAAGTCTCCGATTAGCGTAGGGTCCAAAATATCCTTCTCCGGAACCCACGATCTTTCTTCAGGGCCATAACCCTCCCAGTCAACCAGATACTGAAGGGTACCGCGGTTCCATCTAGAGTCAAGGATCTTGTGGACTGTATATGCCTGGTGCCCCAGAATGCGACGCGGGGGTGGCGGGCGACGTTGGGGAGCCGCAAGAGGTGAGCGGTAGAAGGGTTTCAGGAGGGAGACGTGGAAAGATGGGTGGATTTTAAGGGTGGGGGGAAGTGCAAGACGGAAGGTAACTGGGGTGATCCGGGAGAGTATCCTGATTAGATTGTAAGCCCCCCGTAGATCTAATTTCGAGAAGATGGAGGCTCCCCGTACGGACTCCAAAGCGGCTGGAATTAAAGGCAGGGGGTAACGATGTTTGACCGTAATGGAGTTCAGTCCTCTGTAATCAATACACGGCCGCAAGGAGCCGTCCTTCTTCCCGATAAAGAAAAAACCCGCACAGGCTGGAGAAGAGGAGGGACGAATGAATCCTGACTCCAGAGCCTCCTTAATATAATCTTGCAAAGCCTGATTCTCTGCCTGAGTGAGAGGGTGGATCTGTCCTTTGGGTGGAAGGGTTTCAGGGAGCAACTCTATAGCAGTCACAGGTACGGTGAGGTGGAAGCGAAAGAGCCTTCCGCTTATCAAAGGCTTGTTTCAGATGCCTGTATTGGGGCGGGATGGTAGAGTGCTCCTCCATAGATGTTACTGCAGCAGCAACCTTAACCGGCTGACGACAACAGTTGACATGACAGGAGTGGCTCCAGGCAATGAGTTCGTTCTTGTCCCAGAAGATGTGGGGATCGTGCTTCTTGAGCCAGGGAAGACCCAGTATTACCGGGTAGGCAGGCGAGTCCAGGAGAAGGAGTGAAATTTCCTCAACATGAGTAGCACCAACTGTTAGAGAGAGAGGGACGGTCTGCCAGGTAATCCGTCCAGGTGCAATCGGGGATCCATCCAGAGCTTGAATACAGATCGGGGGTGAGACCGGAGCCAGGGGAATATCCCACTTCTTAGCAAAAGTGACGTCTATAAAGTTCCCCGCTGCCCCCGAGTCAACAAAAACCAAAAGGGGAAGTTGTACGTCAGTCCAAATAATTTCAGCTGGGAATAAAGGGCCTGACGAGGTTTGAGAAAAAACAGTACTACTGACTCTAACAGTAGGCTGCGGAAGGGTTCAAGAGGGATAAGGGGGTCTCAAGGGACAAGCAGAGAGAAGGTGATCAGGTGCAGAGCAATAGAGACACAGTCCCTCCTGACGGCGCCTTTCCTTTTCCTCCGAGGAAAGGGGTGCATGATGCAGAGTGGGCACCGTGGGGGTAGTACCTTCAGGACGGCCAGGACTGCTTCCATCATGACTCTCTGCTCTCCGTAGCCGAATCAGGGTGTCCAGTTCAACCACCTGAGCGATTGCTGATTCGAGAGAGCGGTTGTGATGTGGCGAGAGCACCAGGTGGTCCTTTAGATCTTCAGAGAGACCCGTATAAAAAAGGCAAATCAGGGCTTCAGGGTTCCAGTCAGACTCCGTGGCGAGGGCTTGGAAGTCAGCCACATAATCATTCAGAGATCCATCACCCTGACGAAGCGAGGCGAGCCGGAGATGAGTCAGGTCCGGGTTGACTGGAGAAAAACGTGCCTGGAGTCGGTCAGCAAAAAGCTGGAAATCAGCAAACTGAAAATCTCCCCTAGCAAGCAACACAGCTGCCCAGTCCAGAGCCTTGCCAGTGAGCAAGGAAAGGGCGAAACCGATCTGCTCCCGGGGAGAAAAAAAAATGCTCAGGATGCAACTGGAAAGCCAAAGAGCATTGCGCAATAAAACCCCTACAGCCCACGGTGTATCTTTCCGGGAGAACAAAAGGTGAGGTTACGGGAGTGGTGGGCGGGGTCACAGGGATCGGAGCAGTGGTCTGTGCTGGAGGCGAAGGGACAGGGGAGGACGGAAGGCTAGCGACGTGACTGGAGAGAATGTGGAGCGAAGATTGAAGCTGGGTGAGAGCTTGGGAATGGCGATTGAAAAGTGAGCGAAAAGCTTGTGCGTCCGCGGGATCCATCTTTTGGCTCGGTATTCTGTTAGGAATCCCTGGTGGGAAGATACAAGGATCCTGTGCAGACGCAGGCACGGGTAATAGATGAGGCAGGCGAACAAACCAAAACGAGAGGCAAGGTCGTAGTCAAAAGGCGAAAGGCAAATCGTAATCCAGGAAGATCTCCGGTAGCAAACAGTCCGAGGCGAGAGGCGAGGTGCAAAGTCGAAAAGGCAGAAGGGGAATCCAAAAACCAGAATAAACGAGGTACGGGGAAAAACGCCAGGTAGAGCTCTCAAGGAGTAGACTCAATACCGAACAGCGGGAAGCAGGTGAAGATGGTATAAATAGCACTGCGCACCGCACGGTGAGTGTGCGCAGGTGGTTTAACTCGTGCGGCGGCATTTGTTAATAATCACCCGCTGCTGGGGCTGATTAGCTCACTTACGAGTTGGTCTTGACTGCCTGGTGGTCGTGACACAAACATCATCCTTCACAAGATGAGCAATGCAACAGAATCCTTTTGTGTGCATATCTGTGGAACTCACTGCCCAAATCCATCAGAGAGACTGCGACTGTGACTGCTGACATTTTTTTATCTCACTTAAAGTACTATCTTTTCACCACAGCTTGTTATGTATGATTTAGTTTTACTCTTGATTAAACAAAGGTCATTTTGATGTGCAATTCTTTTGTGTGTCTTTATTTTTATATTTGTTATGTGTATTGCATGTTTGCTTTCGTACAGCACTGCAATGTCCAGGTGCAGTTTTACTGTAGTCTTAGGATTTTCTCCTGGGACAAAGTGTTTATATTTAAAAAAGTAAATCTTCTCCAATCTCATTCAAGAGCACTAAAATAGCCACATCTATAATTTAGAGCTACAGTTGTTTAATTAAAGTAGTAAATCCTATGGGTTTTTTGTAGACACGATGACTTTTGTAGATGAATGTCATGCAGTGATATTTAGGTGGTCAAATTTACAGTATGTAGAAATGAAATTTCCAAATGGTAATATCACTGAATTACCACTAATGAATTTAAAACTATTGACAATAGAATACATTATTAATTCGCATTATCAACATCTTAATGAAATAGTGTATATCAGATGCATTTTTGCTAGCATTCCAATGTAAATGTTTTTTTTAATCAAATATCATCCCTGTAAGTAAATCTCTGCTGCACATGCCTTCTGTTGTTCTGTCACGTAAATTTGTGGTGTATTTCTATCTGTTCAGTCTGAATTATCCTCCAGAGAATATTGACTCTTTTCTTACTCTTTTTCCTACTCTTCTGACAAACTAATTCAATAAAACATAATAAGCCTAAGGTTATTTAACTTTGGAAACCGACTTTTAAAACCTGTTGCTCTAATAATGTCTAGGGTATTTAAGATGTTGAAAACTAGACATTTCACCCACAGGACAGAATAAATTTGGAGATTTAAATGCATTTGCATTTGATACATTTATTGTTTAGAAAAGCACCTTTTATTTTTTTACTATATAATGTTCTTTTCTTAAAAGTGCTCTTTTCATGTAAATAAAGTATGGCAAAAGTTGGTAAAAAAATCTGATGTTATTTTCAGTAAATATTTTATGAAGTCCTGATATGCAGTACTGTAATATGCATTAAACATGCTGTTAAAAGACATGCCCGTTTCTCAATACTGCTAACGAATTCTGAAAAAACACTTTAAATTACAAATGCAAAGTTAAATGTTTTGTGATAGATTTACAGTAGACATATTTACCTAAGTTAATATAAGGTTTAAGACTCAAGACAAGGCTCACAGGAACTCCCAGTAATATACAGTACTGTAAGCACTTTTCTTTTGTCTGGTGATGAGAAACTATTAATTTCACATTAGACTGATTTAAGAATAAAATAGTTTATTTCATTTACCAGTTTTTAGAAGTATAATTCTTGAAATTTGCTAATTAGATTGACCTTGGCTTAATACAAGAGAAACGGGTGAAGTTTCCTAATATTGTACATGATTAGCATTTTATTTCTGCAGAAGAGCATAGCAAAGCAGAGAAACTTTACTTGCATGTCTTGTAATGAAGTTACTATGCACATAATATCAATCTACTTAGCAAATCTATTTTTTAGCCCAAAGTAATAATTGATGTGGAACTCGATTTATCATTCCTGTTGTTGCCTAAATCATTTCATACCAAATTGAATTTCAATTTCTTCTTTAATTTTGAGAATTTTGTTTCCAGTTTCTCTGAAAATGTTTTCCCTCGTAGATGTATAATTCACCAAGGGATACATTTATAAAGGTGCAGCAGGTGTCTTTTAAAATGTTATTGGTTGCCCTGCCCAACTTTTTCTAAGATATAGGCTATGATATTGACTCTGCAACACAGAGCAAGTACACAAAGTCTATCAATAGATTATAATTATTAATTAATGCAAGATCAAATTATGCAAACAATTAGAAGAAATGTTTGTATGATTTTAAATTAAACCATTTCTTTAACTATATTTTAACCCTTTGATTTAATATCTTGCTACCCAAATAGTTGTTACATGCATTGATTTATGTATTATTACTATTTTAATACTGTATGTTAGGCTCTTCATCTGATAAGTGCTCCTTATTACATAAACATGTACAGTACAATGAAAGAGATCTTTTGTGTTGAATTTGATGCATTTGACAATACCAGACTCCAATATGTCTTAAAAACCCTTTAAAACCTTTGAAAGATCAAGAATTCTTTTTGTGGACAACTCATCATGCACATCCTAATATTTCTCTGAAGATACTGTATAATTTTGTCTTTTTAACTTGACATACAGTAAGCATAGAAAACAAAATTAAACCTTTATTATATTACATTTTGAAAAATCAGTCATGACTTATTCAATTCATAACATGAGCATGAACTACTTAACAAATTGGAGCAATGATCTTAGCTTATCATAGCTATCTCTATTTCCCTACAACATTCATCATACAGGCCAATGCATGATGTGTCTATGAAAAGCATCAAGCTTTAGCACGACTGCAGGATGATCGACACATTATTAAACTGTGACTGACCAAGCAGTTCCGGGGAGTGATTGACAAAGGAAAGGCTTGCCAGTCACTGTTCAAGTGGGTGAAAAAATGGAAAAATCCTCCATCAAGAACTGAGAACAGCTATTTCATCTACTGTATAACAACCACAAGAGGAAAGTGTTTTACATCTGTATGCACAAATCCAAAGACAATCTAATGTCAAGTGGTCTTATACTGAATCAGACACAAACAGACAGCTCTGTTGTTGGATGTTAACTTTATCACTCCAATAAAAATGTACAGTATGTGTTATATGACCTTGCCCTAAGCAGATGAACAGTGAGTAATGTGAGGAAAGACTGCAGTCATTGGATAGCCAGAGTGTCTTAACCTTTTTAATTAAAATACTAAAAAGAAAACATAATGAAAAAGAAATATTACAAATAATGTGGTACTTCAACATAAAGTTAGTAGGAAAACCTAACCTTCTATGAGGTGTGTTTTGTGATTACACCAGTTTCAGTTTGTAGCTGAGAAACATGACCAATCTCTCCTAGAAATATTAAACAAACCACACTAAAAGTATACATTAATGTGAATTTTGACACAGATTTTATTTAAAGATCTGCCACTATATGGCTATTGATTGTACTGTAACAGTACCTCCCTTAAAATGTGCCTTTCCTTCAAAAGGAAATGTTCTGGTGAAATTCTGTAGATGTTCGGGTGAAACCTATTAAAGTCAACTTGTTATACTACTGTTGAATATAATATTAATAGCCAAGAAAAAGCAACTATCACAATGATGATTTCAGCATGAAATAAACCTTTAACTTGTTCCTATATATATACAGTATATACAATACATGCAGCACCAATCTTCAATTAAAGTCAGTAAAGATTTTTTTGCATTGCTTAGTCTTCTTAAAAATGACTAATGGAATAAAAAATATTCAACTGTTTAGTTTAAGCGTGTTCAATAAGATGGCCTTTATCAATATTGTGCAAGTAATTAATGTCTGGCATGCTTATTTGTGGCTTGAAATATGTTAAACTATAGCACTTCATTACCAAGTCAAGGCTTTCGTAGTGCTGGTTACACCCCCGAACTGTAGCCTGGAGTCTGATTAATGACTCACCCTATTCTGACTTTAAAGTAGCATTTTTGAAAATTCTACCCAAAGGATAGTGCATAGCAACTAACATCTATTTCTATGCTTAAAATGAAGATCAGAGCAAAATTAATGTACCATATTAAAGAACTTCAACCATTCATGTTCATTACATACTGTATACTATACATGTACTTAACTTTTAAGCAAATTATCTATCACTCTCTTACTAGAATATAATGTTTTATTTATAAATCAACTTTCCAAACCCTTAATTTCAGTGTAAACTAGCAAACAATAAATATATTAAATGAAAATTAATAATTCTAAAAGGATTGTTTTGACTATTTCTAGTTGGACAATGTCCCAGGTAAAACAGATTAACCGTCAACCTTTCCTGATAAAGTATTTAAAATAAAGTAATAAAATATTGTGGTTTGTACTCTAGCTTTATATAAATGGTGTGAGGAACTGGCAGATAACAAATCTTTGTCCGTAATGTGTCTAATTTAAAAAGGTACCCACCCTAACAATCTTTTAAGTTAGAAATTGAATTTTGCTATCGGGCAATGGAATTATTAAATCATATGCCATTTCCTCACATTTCACAGGTATAGCTTTGACTAATAACTCGCTTCCAATGTGCAGTAATGGAAAATACAAAGACATTAATGCAAGAAATATAAATTGAACCTTGCAATATCAATAAAGATTGAAAAAGTGAATTCAAATGTTAAACTTCGTAAATGGAGAACGATGTTAAAGCTACAGTTGTCGGGTACTAAAATGAGACTGAGTTTACAGTATATGACACTTCAAGGTTAAATTCAAAACCTGAATTTATCTCACATACAGTAGTTTGTCTCAGAAAGCAAGCTATAAACACCAAACCCCGAGGAATCTAAACTTCTAATGCAGCTTCCCCAAATTAAAGCAACAGTGAAAATTACTGTGTACAGATGAGAACAGCACAGGAAAAAAGAAATTCACTTCTTTATCAACTCTGCGGGGCCTGAGGCACTGAAACTGATCAAATCCATTCAGATGATTTACAGTTTTTCTCTTGCTTCTGGATTAGGGGGACAAAGAGAAGGGTACTATGCCTGAATTCCCATTCTTTTTAAAAAAAGCAGAGTGAAGTTTTTTAAAGGCCTGGGGTGACTTAATGAAGTAATCTTAAAAGGGGACATTTCCTCCTCTTTTTAATACAATACAAAAGATGGATACTTCAGACTCTGAATGTACACATAAAAAAGTTAGGAATAGCAGAAATTCTGCTTGGCTCATTCTTACAGCCATGTACTTTGCACACTATCTACCACAGCAAAAGGAGTGGAACATCTCAGACTTCTTGGTCTTTGATATAACATCACTTTTCTGTTGCAAAACAGAAAAGGGCTGTCAGGAGCCATCTGAACAGGCAGTGTTGTGCAACCCCAGGAAAGAAAATCAAGAAAGATCTTTAGGTTGTCAAAATGTCTCATTAAACAGTTGCTAGCGCTTCTGCTGCCTTGACAGTTCAAAACTTGCTGACGGAGTAAGATAAAAGCAAACCTGTTTCACACTACATACTGGGTCAAGGTTTTAAGCAAAGATTTAAAAATATATATATTTGTCTGCTCTTAATTTCTTCTCATCATGATTTAGCTCAATTGCTAAGAATATATATATATATATTACTTAATGTCCCTATTTTAATCCGGGAATCCATTACAAAAACAATATAGATTTAAAAAATCCTAAAACATATATACAGTACTGTATATCAATCATGTTTGCACTTTCTTGAAAAGTGTTACAACTATATCTTCAGGGTTAAGGGCAGATAGATAATGGAGATACTTTCCATAGAAAGTAGTCAACAATGCTCCACTGAGGAAATCACTGAGTTAAGCTGATGATATGTGAATAAGTATTACAGCCTAAATACTGGAAAAAAAAAAGATAATTATGTGGGTTTTGATTAGTCATGTATTCAATGTATGACTAAGTTACAGTATGTATGAAAGCACACTGCTAGAGTGTGTGCATTACTGTATGTACGGAAACCTAACAGTTGATATGGAACAACAGGCCCCCAATATAATTATGCTCTAATTCAACAATCAAACAATTGGGTTCACATGAACCCATTTAATGACCCAATGTGGCTAGCAAACCCTGCAGTTTTGGATATCTGGATTTTTTTTATTTAAAGAGCAAAATGCTAGAAAGGCACAGTAAAGCATTTTAATAATTTAAGACTTTAAAAAATGTTGCAGTCATCTCATTGCTAAAAATATGTTTTTGACACTATACATCAACATATAAAAGGATATACATCATATAAACAATTTTGTACATACAGTACAGTACTGCATGTACAAATACATAGATATATTTTGGGAGACAAAAACAAGGTTACTTATTATAATTTGGATTAATCTTTTCATGAACACATGACAAGCAAAGTTTAAAAATCCATTTAGAAAACTATAAATTCAAGTAGGTAGCTGCGTCAGCATGCGTAGGCTGCAAAGGAACAAGTAAAGGTTTATTCCATGCTGAAAAGAGAAGAAAAGAAACAACGTTTTGGCTGCGGAGCCTTCTTCAGGTGTTGACAGCCCAGCTACTCAAATATTGTTTCTTTTCTTCACTTCTTAGCATGGAATAAACCTCTACTTGTTCATTTTCTTCTATTATTTGTGTAAATTAACCTTAATTTAAATTACCTTAATTTATTTTAATAGCGTTCAAGAGTAGTTCAATTATATTAACCATCTGGAAATGTCAAAAGGATGTTTTTTTCAGATCCTTTCTATTCTAAACATTCAGAAACTAACAACACGGAAAATACAAATCATATAATAGTTAATCATTTAACTATTAACATGTATGGGAGCATTTTAGGCAGCATCCTGTATTGTACTGTATGTACTCTAGATGTTCTGTTATATTCTGTTCACATGTTCCTAATTAAGGCATTATTCAGAGAGCACTCTGTGCCCAATTGTCTAGGTGTTACTGGTTCAAACCCAGGCTATGTCATTAAATAACTGTTACTGAATGTCCCAAACATTGGTTCATAATTGAACAAGCTGACACCTGAAGAAGGCTTCACAATTGAAACATTGTTTTTTTCTCTTTTCAGCATGGAATAAACCTTTACTTGTTCTATTGAACATTTGGTGTCACTTTGAAGCCCACAGTGTGAAAATGGCAACTATCTTAGCAGTACATTTCAGAGGATCCTGCATTGTTTCTTTGTATCTGTATCACAGGGCCCTCCACACAAAACCTTGTCTAATATGGCTAATTTCTAGTGTGTCAGGTGATTTTGTATATCATTTCCATTACTGTGTTCAGTCACAGTGGCCCATGGTCAGTGTTTTAAGAATTTGGTTTTCCAGCACTTTCTAGAGACCATAAAGCTACACAGCTGTCATCTTTTCTTCTTCTAACTCTCCATGAATTTCCTAAGGGATTTTTCAGCCTAAATCATGATGTTCACCAGCACATTCTCTCCTCCTTCCCACTGAAGCAAACTATTTCCACTCAGAGAGAACTTACTGGGAGTTTATATTCTTATTAACTCAATCATTCTAAATGTCTTGTCCTGAGGTCTGATTGTTTTTGTTTTAACAGATTAAACATGTTTAATAATCATTTCGTATTGATGTTTTTAATTGAACTACAGTAATTTTATTTTCAAGTGAACTTAACTCCAAACAACTTAAGCAAAAAGAACATTTAAACTGTCTCTCCCCAATTTAAATATTGAGTTTCCTGCTTTATTGTGTCTAACCAGTTCTTCATCTACAGTATGACCAATTAATGATGTCCGGACACAGATGGGAGTGACAATGTACAGTATCATACACTCCCACAATAAAAACTTTTTTATCTTTGGCACAGGATTAATAATTACAAATCCTGCTTACAAATCTTAGGCTAGTAGCCTGTGTAACCACACTGGAAACAGTACCAGGTGTACATCTGTAATGCATGGTTCGAACCAGGTTGCAGATGCTGTTTTGTGGATTCTCTGCTTCCTTCTTAAAGATCCCTAACAACCATGTACAGTACGTGTTTCCTGTCTCTAACCCCTAGATAGCACAAGTCATCCCATATCAAATCATAAATGTTCACTGGAGGTCTAGACTGATAAGTAGGACATCCACTGTTACAGTACATTCTTATTTTACAAGAAGGCCAATGTCACATGAGCAGTATAAGGACATGCTTTGTCATGCTAGAATATTGTCAAGTATGGATGAGGTCGCAAGAAGGTTAGCAAGAGAGTTGCCAGAATCTGATCAACACATTATCATCCAGTTAGGTTGTCAACAATACCATATTGCAAACTGGCATTTCTGATGCAGTGAAACTGGGAGTGTGAAAACTATCACAAAGATGAAGCATGGTGATGAGTTAATCTGTGGTGTGATGTTGCCGTCTCCCAGACTGTGGCGTGCAATAAATGGACTGTGTGTCACAAGTGTAATCCCTCCTCTTTAGGGCACTCTGACTCCTTTACATTTTAGTTGCTCATATGCACCTGCCTCCAATCCTGCCCCTCCTTACTTAAGGCAGGCGCTCTCGCTACTCCAGGCTCTGCATTGGGAGATGGACGCCTACCACCAAGTCACCAAGTCGGCATCCTGACCCAGCTGAGTCCGGTGCTCAGAGCGCCTGGCTCTCCCTGCACCAGATCCCATTCCGGTTTTTAAACCTTGTCTTGTCTTTGTCTCCTTTGGATTACCTGGCTCTGAACTTTTGGACTTTACCCTGGATTACCCCCTGGACTCCTCTGGACTTGTTCGCCATGACCACGCCCCTCCAAGGACCAGTGCACAGTCATCACACCCCCCTGTTTGTCAACCTGCCAAGTTCCTCGCCGTCTCCTCCTTGTGTCCGTTTCACTTACTTCCGGATTATGCATTCTGCATAGGGTCCTGACCAACCCATTGTTACGCTGTGTTTGCTTCCACCTTGCAAAGTTACAGATTGCTGGCTACACTGGCAAGGGACTTGGCGAGAGAATTTCCTTAATCCAAGCAGCAGAATACCAATGACATAATGACATAAAAGCATTGTGGTTTTAATAAGCAGGATGTACTGATTTTCACCAGGCTTCAACCATTTAAACCAAAAAACTCTCACTAATGAGGTGATTTAGCATGTATGCAATAGTCAAAGGTAAATAAGTGTGACATAATCACATAGTTATCAATGATCGAATAATCAATTAAGAAAAAAATGTCAAAACATTTAATTAACATCCAAAATATGTACTGTATACAGCACTTTGTTATTTTGAAAACATACATGCAAAGAATAATGCTTTGTTTGATGTTGCATATACGGTACAACAGCAAAAACATACAGTACATGGCTCCTCTGGTCATTACAAAATCACCCAAAGGGCATCATGCTTGTCCAGCATTCTCATGTATTGTGTCACATGCAGAAAGTGCCCTAACATTTATTTTGTCGAGACAGGAAGAAAACTGGTTTCGCGTTTCAAGGTACATACAGTATCAAAGTAGTGAGGATCAAAGATCTCCTCAAGCCAATAGTTCCATGTATTATTTCTCCCAGCAATATTTACACTGACCTTTCAGTTTGCGTCCTTTCACAGGAATTAAAAGACAAAATTGTCCTTAAATGTGGCTCACACATTGCCCCAGCACAAAAACAGTTGACTAATTTCTTTATTTTTTCACAGAATGCTGTACTCCCCTGGAATTCATCACACACATCCCTATGTATTTTTGCCCACATTTTCACCCCCCCACACACATTGTCATGTTTTCTTACTTTTGTCTTCCCTGTCCCATCCGTCTGTCTCATATTTCTTGTTTCTCCTCTCGCTCCTACACCAGAAGAAGGCTTCACAACTAAAAAAAATGTGTTTGTTTTTATGTGTGGAATTTATATGTTCCATATACTGTACAAAAACACATACAGTTTAGTGAAAAAGATTTTGTAGTATAACACATTTAGATATATCCGACCTTCCTCTATTCCTCACCAATTCCTAGATAGAACAAGAACAAGATAGAACTAACCTCATCCGACAAACAATACCTATATTTTAACAAAACAAACAATAATTATATTTTGTCATTATTTATGTGTGAAAATGTAAGTGCACCCTTAGTTCTACCATCTTAATTAAGAGGGTACTGTACTGTATGTAGAATCAGTTGTCCTAAAACATGTGCAAATGATTAGCTGATCATCACAAAATAATTCAAATTGTACTGTATATAAAATCAGAAACTTTATCAGTTTGGCCTTTATCAGTTTGTAGTAACAAAGCTTGCACAAATCAAAAGAAACCTGTTTACAGTCTTAGAGAAAGAATTGTTGTTGCTTATCAGTCTGGGAAGGGTTACAAAGCCATTTCCAATATGTCCATCCTTCCACAGTAAGAGATATAATCTACAAATGAAGAATATTGAAGACCATTGCCACTCCACCCAGAAGTGGCTTTCCTATCAAATTCTCTCAAAGATCTGACTGCATGTTCCTAGAAATCTCAAAGAACCCCAGCCTCTCTTGATATAGTAAATGTCAGAGTTCATGAGTGTACTGTCAGGAAAAGATTTAATAAGAACGACTTTTAGGGAAGGACAGCTAAGAGAAAACCTCCCTGTTCCAAGAAGAACATTGCTTCACCACCTTAAGTTTGCAATATAATACTTGAATAAAAATTAACACTTCTAAAACAAATGTAACCTGGACAGATGAGATAAAAGTGGAATTGTTTGGGCATGACGCCCAAATCAATGTCATATCTGATGAAAACCAAACACTGCCTTTGAGCGGAAGAATCTCATGCCAACCATCAACCATGGTGGTGGGGTTGGTGATGGTTTGGATCAGCTTTACTGTCTCTGGATCTGGATGCCATGCTATCATTGAGTCCATCATTAGTCACACTGTACCAGAGTGTTCTGGAAGAAAATGGGACAACATCTGTCTGGCAACTAAAGTTGAACATAAAGTGGATAATGCAAGAGGAAAATGATCGAAAAACACAAACAAATCTATGACAGTGTAGCGGCGAGGCTTATTAATAAGAAAGAATTAAGTGTTCTGAGCCTTCCCAAATTAGGCCCCATTTCTCTGTTCATCTCTGTGGTGCAGCCACAGAGAAACTATTCATGCAGGCTGATTTAAGGTTTGATAAGGACAGCTCCCAAAGGGGGATGCACTTAGCTAAGCCTGGCTATCATGATCAATGGTCATCCATTGGCGCCTATCTGTCTAGGGAGTGCCAGATGGACATCTGGACTGCATTCCTAAGTGTCAGGAGTAAGTGACTCATATCTCACCTTGATCAACCAATCAGGGACTGGTAGGGCCGAGTAACCCACGTGGGACTCTGATGCCCATGGAACTTTCAGCCAATCAACGAGCTGAAGTTCCTCCAGGTAAAAACAGGCAACATAGAGAGCCTGAGAGATTCAGAGGAGATTCAGATTCAGTAAGATTCAGGAGAATTCTGTGGACTTTTCTAAAGGGAATTCAAAGGAGAATTCCAGGGCAGGACGGCCCAGGAGCAGAAGGCTCCCAAGGGCAGGACATTCTCGCAGCGCGCCTCCTGACCATCCTGAGACTCAGCCCGGACAACCACGGAACGGCCAGTGTGTCCGAGTGCCAGAACTTTCCTTTGTTCTAAGAGTCTAGAGTGGAGGTTGCCAGAGAGTAACCAGCAGCAGGCCTCGTGAACAGGTCGGAACTGTGGACAGCTGAATCACTATTCAGAACTAGCTCTTCATCAGGAACGAACCGGTCCTCTTCCTGACTTGCTGGGACCCACAGTCATCTTTTCTCCTGTGCACAAACTGTGCTAGTTAAAGCCAACAGTGAGCATCAGCAGCGCACCGTCGCAAACCGCACAGCACAGCCTGGCACGGAGCCAGAGAGCGCGGATTGGACAGCAACAGCCTGCAACTGTTTCTTTGTGCCCGCAGGAGATCTGAATCCCCAGAGATTGGATGAGTATTCAACTTCAATGCATTACAGCTCGAGAATTCAATTGTTATCCCAACCAGTTGATATCAATTTAATTCCTAAGAGTTATGTACTTGTTTGAGTATCTAATGTAGAAGTATAACCAAGTTCATTTACGAAACGGTCTTAATGAATGATATACTGAACGTATGTCCTCTTGATATGTGTAACACTTTGTAACTGACTGAATATATACCTTTTGTATTCTGATAACCCTCTCGATAAGATCTGTTAGGTTTACATGCATATTCTATGTATTAATAAATGTATCCTCGTGTATTAGTACCTGTGTGTGCGCGTTGTTTGAGTTATGTCGCATGGTTGGATTCTAAAGCCATCAAAAGAATCAACTTTGTGATTTACTGCTACAATTAATAATTGTCTCAGTAAATGCCCAAACCCTACAGAACTGGTGCCTTCAGAGAGCCACTACATTTACATATTTGGTGTCCCTGAGCCGGTTTTCCTACAACAGAATGGCTCAAAAAGAAGATATTCTTGTCTTAACCATTCAGATTGGAATGATTAAGTCAAAGTCCAGTCTTAAACCCCATAGAGATATGCTGGTAGCTGTGGTGAGACCTAAAGTGAGCTGCAGATTCAAGAAACACCTCAAACATCACAGAACTGAAGCGATTCTATAAAGACGGGTGAGCCATTAATTCCTCCCAGGCAACGTGAGAGACTGATCAAATGCTACAGGAAAACTTTAATTGGGATGCACTTAATGTTTTACGCAAAGATATCGAATGCTGACTGGTTTATCTTTAATAAGTAATGACAAAGTATAATATTTGTTTGCAAATAGATGAGGTAACAGTAGTTATATCTACCTTTAGGATTTGTTGAGGACTAGGTGAAGGTAAAAAATGTCGAAATATGTTAAAATGTAAAATCTTAAGGGGTCGTACTTTTCCATGGCACTGTATACATGTACTTCAATCTAACATATACCATCATTACTTAATACTTTAAAATGTAGTACCACGAATCTAAATCTCTGGATTATGGATATAATTACACTTTCAGGGCTGAATTACAGCTTGTAACAAGAAGTAGGCAGCAGTCACCAAATTAATGGAATTAATCTATGTTGATTCACTATTATACAAGGCATACAGTATACATTATATAATAAAAAGTGTAAAGGGTAACAGCATAAAATGCACTTACTCATGTGTAGAGTAACATTAAAATACATTAGTCAATTAGAATACATCTAATGGAGCTGTGTTTACTACCCTTTAGTTACTTACTGGTAACTAAAAAGAAAAACATAACATAGACTCTAAACATGACAAATAGCACTTAAGATTTTAATAAATTAGGGAGCACCTATAAGGCATTTATCTCAGTCAAACCTGAGAAAATATTTCATTTACCATTTCTGTTTCAAATATCAATATTTGCAGTGTCATTTGAGGATTGATATGCTGTTTTAGTTTTTGTTTAGGGAGAGAATCATTGTAGTAAACAGTTATTGATGGAAAGGCTAAGTTTATTTCTCCAAATTTTTTTTTTTACTTTGGTTTCTTTAATATACTCTCAAGGTAACAAGATAACAAAAACAAAAATACAGCACAAATAATAAAGGTAAGTCAGTCGTAGCACATGGGCATACGTTTCTATCCAAGGTGTTACAGTATATATGTAGTTAATTTCTACCCAACATATGATGTTGAAAACTGTATCTACAAATGAGAGCACCAGAAAATTGATACTTTTTAGTTACCATTTTAAAATGGTCTAAATTTATTTTAAAAAATACATTTGTATTTAATATACAGCAAAAGTTTATTCAATGTCAGATGCATAAGGACTTAAAGATTTATCTTCTTCCTATTACACCACAAATAAACATTAATTAACATTCATTTTGGATAACCAAAAAAAGGACTTCAAACAACTACTGAATAGTTGTTTAAAACAAAAAGTCACAACATCTCAACAATGACAAATGTGTTCTCCAAAGAATTGCTTTTATTTCTGCAATAAGAAAAGAAACCTTATTCTAAGCATATTTATTTTATTCCATTTTATTAATTAGAAAATGAGGAATCTCTCTTGGGTATTTTTTAAGAGTCAAAAACAGCAGCAGTATCGTAGAACAATATGTTAGCATTTCATTAAACACATATTGCCAAGACAAATTGAATTTCTTGCTTTTTAATATCCTCGAGGTAATCCACAGTAAGTGGATCCATTTGCAATGCACTGATACCCAAACAATAAAATTGTGAATGAGATAAAAGGATAATTTCATGAAACGTGAACACACATTGCAGAAACAAAATATTGCTGCAATTGATTCGAAACAATGCTCTTCAAAAAATAATTTATCTGTGGAGATGGAGAAGTTATGTAGTGGCTTGCCCCCTACCTTTTTGATGTTGCATGTAAGAAAAATGTTTTTCCACATTAAACACATCTTCTGTCCCCCACAGAAGGTGGAAAAGCCTGTTTCTGAAACACTAATGCACTGCTCCAGCCCTCAAAGATTATAGTGTCTTCTATTTTTTCAGACCAGAAGACACTTGCAGTTCTGTGAACCGGGAATCTGCAAAGTCTGGGTTCTTCGTTTTGTAGTTATGCTAAGTACAGGTGTAACTGGACCAAAATAAATTATATTGTGTCTTGAGCAGTTAATGGTTTGGAGCTACCAGGTACAGAAGCTATGAGGTTCCTAGATGATACCAGGTGAGATCTGAGCCATTTCATTAAATGACTGAGTAACCAAATTTAACAGAATACTCACATCTAGTGTTGCTTTTAAACTGTTAACCATTCTCAATATCATATAATGTACAGTATTACAGCTACAGTATCACTTCAAATTTTGAAAAGGCCCTGTGCAGAAAACCTATGAGAACAATACTGTGGTTTTTGTTTTTCAAAGTACTGTAATAGACTAGCATACAGTATTTCAATTAGTTAATTCCACTTAGGGATTTGTACTTCTGCACAGATAACTGGTGCCCCTCTTTGTACAACAGGTACTGAATAGGCTTCTCTTGTTTATCTTTATAATGGTAGAAGTAGCATAATTTTATGCCCTCATTGTTTTGGGCACACTGTAACTGAGGAAGGCTTTTGTGCTGACTGATAAATCAACATAGGTTGCCAGTACTTATCTACTGAACACACACCCTCCTCAATTTTAGTTTCCCTAAAGTAAAACATACTGGGATGCATTAAGCTTTTGACTATTTCTTTATCAATACCTACGGTATGACACATTATATAACATGAGCCAGATATTAAGCAGACAAATACATTTGAAAATCTAAGGACTACTGTAAAAGTAAATGGATAATATTGCTCTCTTTCTCAACCTCTCTGCACATTTTGCTTCTCAAAGATTCAGTTGTAATGGTACTGAAACTAAATGTTTCAGAACAAGAAAGAATTAGGCAGCTTCATACAGAACAAAAATCTACAAAATCAGTTTGATCATATTAGAAACACTCAATCCCTATATACAACAGTTCAGATTTCCCAGTTGAGATTTGGGAATTTCAGACATTAAAAAATGTTTCCCACATCACATAAGCAGAACCATCAAATCAAAATGGGGTGTCCAATGAATTGTGCTGATTTTCCCATTTTCTTGAAGTATTCAAGTTATTAATGTATTCAAGCTCTCACTGAAACTGGTTAAGACAGAGAAGTGCACTCATCACTCTGTGTTTCTACTGATTGTACATCTGGGATATTTATTGTATTAAATGGTTGATTATTAACTGTGGTTTACAGAATGTTACACTGCCTCTTTAATTCATTCTATATTAATTTATCCAAACTGTGCATGAAGTACTTATACTTAATTAAAAAAACGGTATACAGTATACAGTATATACTGTATATAAAAGAATACCTTCCATTGATAACCAAATAAAGCAAATAAAAGCTTTCATATTACAAGAATTACAAGTAATATTTCAAGTTTCATTAACAGAGCCTACAATTTTTAAAAACTGTTCTTTTATTGCATTGGCTCATGATTCTGAATTTAATTAAAAAATAATCTAATATTCACATATTTAACAGCTCAGACACCAACAGGATTGCCCTTAGGTTCAATCTGTAATCACATGTTTTGCATGTTTTAAAGGAAGAGTATACACAATTCAGGCCATCCAACATAGTGTATGAATGTTTTACTAAAGTCTGTCCCCTGGGCAACTCATTCTAATTA